>NW_028126393.1:0-600000 GCF_965194825.1 Balaenoptera physalus | reverse complement strand
AAGGAAGTGGAGGTCCTTGTCAACAGAGCAGCCCTAAACTTTGGGGTGCTTGTGTCTTGCTGATTTTCAATTTTCCCACTTTATCCCCCCATGCGTGGAAGTGCCCTATGCTCTCTAAGCTGTGTTTTTTAGATGTTTCAGGACACACCGTACACTTCTCCAGAGTGGCTGTTGGCAATTTACATCCCGCCCATCAGTGTAGCAAGGCTCCCATTTCTCCATGGCCTGTCCTGCATTTCTGGTTTTGACAATTTTTTCAGCATGGCCCTTTTGACCGATGGGAAGCGAGACTTCTTTGTAGCGCTGATTTGCCTTTCCAGGTTGCTTGGTTGGCCAAAAAGGGCGTATGCGTTTTTTCCTGAATATATTCAGGAAAAAACGCATACGCCCTTTTTGGCCAAGGGCATCATTGTCAACGTTTTGCCGCTTTTCATGTGCTTTAAAGGCGATTCGAATCTTCCTCCTGAAATCTGTTTCCTGCAATTCTGCCTTGATTTCAAATCCTCTTCTTTGCCTTCCCTCAATATATTTGTGGACGAGAGTTATCATTTATAACTCTGCAGGTTTGTGAATTGCAGTGCCCTGAAGCTCCATTTTACAAGTCGCTTTTTTGGGAGCCGGCCGCAAAAGCGCAGGATGGCTTCAGGCCCTGTTCTGGTTCCGGGGGGCAGGCTGAGCCTGTGGTTAATTCTTCTTCCTGATGGGAAAATAGAGTGACCTGTGCCTGTCCCAACACCAAGAGCTAGTCTCTCATTGGTTCCCCGTCTTCCCGTTCATCCTCAGGACAAATTGCAACCTGTACGGAACAGGAGGTTAAAGGTGCTGATGCTCCAAGTAGGGAGATTGCTAGTAAAGTGGCTGGAATGGCGAACCCGAGCACAAGGAGATGAGAAATTAGATGCGTTTTAGAAACCTTTCCCCATCACACGGTGTACCATCTTCTGGGTTTCTCATGCATGTTTTCGATGTAGGAAGATGCCCTTGAACCTGGAGATTTGGGACCCATGCGATGGGTAGCACGCAGTATTACTTTAAAGGGTCTGCGTTTGCTCACCCAACCACACTGAACCTCTAAGCCACAAGAGTGTCCACCCTTATGTCTCATCCAGCTGTGGGTCTAGATATGGTCAATCCAGGTTGCATCACAGCCCCTGAACGAATTGTGTAAGAATTTCTCTCTCTTTCCCTGTCTTTGTTTCATGGGTTTTTAAAAGTAATTTATTTTTATAATGGGGTTTAGCTGCTTTTCACGTCTGTGTTTAGGCCGCTTTACACCCACTTGACACACTAACAGAGAGATATCAATACATAGGTTTTAAGATTATTACTAGTCAGATATATTCTTGTGCGGTGAATCGGGCGTGTTGAGTCCAGTTCTCTGAGCAAGGAGTAGGTCTTGTCTATTCCATATTGGGTTTATGGAACGGTATCTGAGCTAATTTGAAACTCTTGTTTTATGTATCACCCCACCTCACCTTTCCCGTTAAGCAGCCACAGTGTGTTTTCTGCATGTGTGACTCTGTTCTGTTTTGTAATTCAGTTCAAGTGTAACGGTTTTTACATTCCCTCTATAAGTGACACCTTATGAGAAGTGTCCTTTTCTGTGTGACTTATTTCACTTAGAATCGTCTTACCTAAATCCACTGATCATGCTGCTACTAGCCTTATGACATTGATTTCATGGCTGAGTGATATTCCATTGTACATAAGGACCACAACTTTTTTATCCATTTTTCGCTTTCCTGGGATATTTAAGGTGGAAGGAAGTGGAGGTCCTTGTCAACAGAGCAGCCCTAAACTTTGGGGTGCTTGTGTCTTGCTGATTTTCAATTTTCCCACTTTATCCCCCCATGCGTGGAAGTGCCCTATGCTCTCTAAGCTGTGTTTTTTAGATGTTTCAGGACACACCGTACACTTCTCCAGAGTGGCTGTTTGCAATTTACATCCCGCCCATCAGTGTAGCAAGGCTCCCATTTCTCCATGGCCTGTCCTGCATTTCTGGTTTTGACAACTTTTTCAGCATGTCCCTTTTGACCGATGGGAAGCGAGACTTCTTTGTAGCGCTGATTTGCCTTTCCAGGTTGCTTGGTTGGCCAAAAAGGGCGTATGCGTTTTTTCCTGAATATATTCAGGAAAAAACGCATACGCCCTTTTTGGCCAAGGGCATCATTGTCAACGTTTTGCCGCTTTTCATGTGCTTTAAAGGCGATTCGAATCTACCTCCTGAAATCTGTTTCCTGCAATTCTGCCTTGATTTCAAATCCTCTTCTTTGCCTTCCCTCAATATATTTGTGGACGAGAGTTATCATTTATAACTCTGCAGGTTTGTGAATTGCAGTGCCCTGAAGCTCCATTTTACAAGTCGGTTTTTTGGGAGCCGGCCGCAAAAGTGCAGGATGGCTTCAGGCCCTGTTCTGGTTCCGGGGGGCAGGCTGAACCTGTGCTTAATTCTTCTTCCTGATGGGAAAATAGAGTGACCTGTGACTGTCCCAACACCAAGAGCTAGTCTCTCATTGGTTCCCCGTCTTCCCGTTCATCCTCAGGACAAATTGCAACCTGTACGGAACAGGAGGTTAAAGGTGCTGATGCTCCAAGTAGGGAGATTGCTAGTAAAGTGGCTGGAATGGCGAACCCGAGCACAAGGAGATGAGAAATGAGGTGCGTTTTAGAAACCTTTCCCCATCACACGGTGTAGCATCTTCTGGGTTTCTCATGCATGTTTTCGATGTAGGAAGATGCCCTTGAACCTGGAGATTTGGGACCCATGCGATGGGTAGCACACAGTATTACTTTAAAGGGTCTGCGTTTGCTCACCCAACCTCACCGAACCTCTCAGCCCCAAGAGTGTCCACCCTTATGTCTCATCCAGCTGTGGGTCTAGATATGGTCAATCCAGGTTGCATCACAGCCCCTGAACGAATTGTGTAAGAATTTCTCTCTCTTTCCCTGTCTTTGTTTCATGGGTTTTTAAAAGTAATTTATTTTTATAATGGGGTTTAGCTGCTTTTCACGGCTGTGTTTAGGCCGCTTTACACCCACTTGACACACTAACAGAGAGATATCAATACATAGGCTTTAAGATTATTACTAGTCAGATATATTCTTGTGCGGTGAATCGGGCGTGTTGAGTCCAGTTCTCTGAGCAAGGAGTAGGTCTTGTCTATTCCATATTGGGTTTATGGAACGGTATCTGAGCTAATTTGAAACTCTTGTTTTATGTATCACCCCACCTCACCTTTCCCGTTAAGCAGCCATAGTGTGTTTTCTGCATGTGTGACTCTGTTCTGTTTTGTAATTCAGTTCAAGTGTAACGGTTTTTACATTCCCTCTATAAGTGACACCTTATGAGAAGTGTCCTTTTCTGTGTGACTTATTTCACTTAGAATCGTCTTACCTAAATCCACTCATCATGCTGCTACTAGCCTTATGACATTGATTTCATGGCTGAGTGATATTCCATTGTACATAAGGACCACAACTTTTTTATCCATTTTTCGCTTTCCTGGGATATTTAAGGTGGAAGGAAGTGGAGGTCCTTGTCAACAGAGCAGCCCTAAACTTTGGGGTGCTTGTGTCTTGCTGATTTTCAATTTTCCCACTTTATCCCCCCATGCGTGGAAGTGCCCTATGCTCTCTAAGCTGTGTTTTTTAGATGTTTCAGGACACACCGTACACTTCTCCAGAGTGGCTGTTGGCAATTTACATCCCGCCCATCAGTGTAGCAAGGCTCCCATTTCTCCATGGCCTGTCCTGCATTTCTGGTTTTGACAATTTTTTCAGCATGGCCCTTTTGACCGATGGGAAGCGAGACTTCTTTGTAGCGCTGATTTGCCTTTCCAGGTTGCTTGGTTGGCCAAAAAGGGCGTATGCGTTTTTTCCTGAATATATTCAGGAAAAAACGCATACGCCCTTTTTGGCCAAGGGCATCATTGTCAACGTTTTGCCGCTTTTCATGTGCTTTAAAGGCGATTCGAATCTTCCTCCTGAAATCTGTTTCCTGCAATTCTGCCTTGATTTCAAATCCTCTTCTTTGCCTTCCCTCAATATATTTGTGGACGAGAGTTATCATTTATAACTCTGCAGGTTTGTGAATTGCAGTGCCCTGAAGCTCCATTTTACAAGTCGCTTTTTTGGGAGCCGGCCGCAAAAGCGCAGGATGGCTTCAGGCCCTGTTCTGGTTCCGGGGGGCAGGCTGAGCCTGTGGTTAATTCTTCTTCCTGATGGGAAAATAGAGTGACCTGTGCCTGTCCCAACACCAAGAGCTAGTCTCTCATTGGTTCCCCGTCTTCCCGTTCATCCTCAGGACAAATTGCAACCTGTACGGAACAGGAGGTTAAAGGTGCTGATGCTCCAAGTAGGGAGATTGCTAGTAAAGTGGCTGGAATGGCGAACCCGAGCACAAGGAGATGAGAAATGCGGTGCGTTTTAGAAACCTTTCCCCATCACACGGTGTACCATCTTCTGGGTTTCTCATGCATGTTTTCGATGTAGGAAGATGCCCTTGAACCTGGAGATTTGGGACCCATGCGATGGGTAGCACGCAGTATTATTTTAAAGGGTCTGCGTTTGCTCACCCAACCTCACCAAACCTCTCAGCCCCAAGAGTGTCCACCCTTATGTCTCATCCAGCTGTGGGTCTAGATATGGTCAATGCAGGTTGCATCACAGCCCCTGAACGAATTGTGTAAGAATTTCTCTCTCTTTCCCTGTCTTTGTTTCATGGGTTTTTAAAAGTAATTTATTTTTATAATGGGGTTTAGCTGCTTTTCACGGCCGTGTTTATGCCGCCTTACACACACTTGACACACTAACAGAGAGATATCAATACATAGGTTTTAAGATTATTACTAGTCAGATATATTCTTGTGCGGTGAATCGGGCGTGTTGAGTCCAGTTCTCTGAGCAAGGAGTAGGTCTTGTCTATTCCATGTTGGGTTTATGGAACGGTATCTGAGCTAATTTGAAACTCTTGTTTTATGTATCACCCCACCTCACCTTTCCCGTTAAGCAGCCATAGTGTGTTTTCTGCATGTGTGACTCTGTTCTGTTTTGTAATTCAGTTCAAGTGTAACGGTTTTTACATTCCCTCTATAAGTGACACCTTATGAGAAGTGTCCTTTTCTGTGTGACTTATTTCACTTAGAATCGTCTTACCTAAATCCACTCATCATGCTGCTACTAGCCTTATGACATTGATTTCATGGCTGAGTGATATTCCATTGTACATAAGGACCACAACTTTTTTATCCATTTTTCGCTTTCCTGGGATATTTAAGGTGGAAGGAAGTGGAGGTCCTTGTCAACAGAGCAGCCCTAAACTTTCGGGTGCTTGTGTCTTGCTGATTTTCAATTTTCCCACTTTATCCCCCCATGCGTAGAAGTGCCCTATGCTCTCTAAGCTGTGTTTTTTAGATGTTTCAGGACACACCGTACACTTCTCCAGAGTGGCTGTTGGCAATTTACATCCCGCCCATCAGTGTAGCAAGGCTTCCATTTCTCCATGGCCTGTCCTGCATTTCTGGTTTTGACACCTTTTTCAGCATGTCCCTTTTGACCGATGGGAAGCGAGACTTCTTTGTAGCGCTGATTTGCCTTTCCAGGTTGCTTGGTTGGCCAAAAAGGGCGTATGCGTTTTTTCCTGAATATATTCAGGAAAAAACGCATACGCCCTTTTTGGCCAAGGGCATCATTGTCAACGTTTTGCCGCTTTTCATGTGCTTTAAAGGCGATTCGAATCTACCTCCTGAAATCTGTTTCCTGCAATTCTGCCTTGATTTCAAATCCTCTTCTTTGCCTTCCCTCAATATATTTGTGGACGAGAGTTATCATTTATAATTCTGCAGGTTTGTGAATTGCAGTGCCCTGAAGCTCCATTTTACAAGTCGCTTTTTTGGGAGTCGGCCGCAAAAGCGCAGGATGGCTTCAGGCCCTGTTCTGGTTCCGGGGGGCAGGCTGAGCCTGTGGTTAATTCTTCTTCCTGATGGGAAAATTGAGTGACCTGTGCCTGTCCCAACACCAAGAGCTAGTCTCTCATTGGTTCCCCGTCTTCCCGTTCATCCTCAGGACAAATTGCAACCTGTACGGAACAGGAGGTTAAAGGTGCTGATGCTCCAAGTAGGGAGATTGCTAGTAAAGTGGCTGGAATGGCGAACCCGAGCACAAGGAGATGAGAAATGCGGTGCGTTTTAGAAACCTTTCCCCATCACACGGTGTACCATCTTCTGGGTTTCTCATGCATGTTTTCGATGTAGGAAGATGCCCTTGAACCTGGAGATTTGGGACCCATGCGATGGGTAGCACGCAGTATTACTTTAAAGGGTCTGCGTTTGCTCACCCAACCTCACCAAACCTCTCAGCCCCAAGAGTGTCCACCCTTATGTCTCATCCAGCTGTGGGTCTAGATATGGTCAATGCAGGTTGCATCACAGCCCCTGAACGAATTGTGTAAGAATTTCTCTCTCTTTCCCTGTCTTTGTTTCATGGGTTTTTAAAAGTAATTTATTTTTATAATGGGGTTTAGCTGCTTTTCACGGCCGTGTTTATGCCGCCTTACACACACTTGACACACTAACAGAGAGATATCAATACATAGGTTTTAAGATTATTACTAGTCAGATATATTCTTGTGCGGTGAATCGGGCATGTTGAGTCCAGTTCTCTGAGCAAGGAGTAGGTCTTGTCTATTCCATATTGGGTTTATGGAACGGTATCTGAGCTAATTTGAAACTCTTGTTTTATGTATCACCCCACCTCACCTTTCCCGTTAAGCAGCCATAGTGTGTTTTCTGCATGTGTGACTCTGTTCTGTTTTGTAATTCAGTTCAAGTGTAACGGCTTTTACATTCCCTCTATAAGTGACACCTTATGAGAAGTGTCCTTTTCTGTGTGACTTATTTCACTTAGAATCGTCTTACCTAAATCCACTCATCATGCTGCTACTAGCCTTATGACATTGATTTCATGGCTGAGTGATATTCCATTGTACATAAGGACCACAACTTTTTTATCCATTTTTCGCTTTCCTGGGATATTTAAGGTGGAATGAAGTGGAGGTCCTTGTCAACAGAGCAGCCCTAAACTTTGGGGTGCTTGTGTCTTGCTGATTTTCAATTTTCCCACTTTATCCCCCCATGCGTGGAAGTGCCCTATGCTCTCTAAGCTGTGTTTTTTAGATGTTTCAGGACACACCGTACACTTCTCCAGAGTGGCTGTTGGCAATTTACATCCCGCCCATCAGTGTAGCAAGGCTCCCATTTCTCCATGGCCTGTCCTGCATTTCTGGTTTTGACAACTTTTTCAGCATGTCCCTTTTGACCGATGGGAAGCGAGACTTCTTTGTAGCGCTGATTTGCCTTTCCAGGTTGCTTGGTTGGCCAAAAAGGGCGTATGCGTTTTTTCCTGAATATATTCAGGAAAAAACGCATACGCCCTTTTTGGCCAAGGGCATCATTGTCAACGTTTTGCCGCTTTTCATGTGCTTTAAAGGCGATTCGAATCTACCTCCTGAAATCTGTTTCCTGCAATTCTGCCTTGATTTCAAATCCTCTTCTTTGCCTTCCCTCAATATATTTGTGGACGAGAGTTATCATTTATAACTCTGCAGGTTTGTGAATTGCAGTGCCCTGAAGCTCCATTTTACAAGTCGGTTTTTTGGGAGCCGGCCGCAAAAGCGCAGGATGGCTTCAGGCCCTGTTCTGGTTCCGGGGGGCAGGCTGAGCCTGTGGTTAATTCTTCTTCCTGATGGGAAAATAGAGTGACCTGTGCCTGTCCCAACACCAAGAGCTAGTCTCTCATTGGTTCCCCGTCTTCCCGTTCATCCTCAGGACAAATTGCAACCTGTACGGAACAGGAGGTTAAAGGTGCTGATGCTCCAAGTAGGGAGATTGCTAGTAAAGTGGCTGGAATGGCGAACCCGAGCACAAGGAGATGAGAAATGCGGTGCGTTTTAGAAACCTTTCCCCATCACACGGTGTACCATCTTCTGGGTTTCTCATGCATGTTTTCGATGTAGGAAGATGCCCTTGAACCTGGAGATTTGGGACCCATGCGATGGGTAGCACGCAGTATTATTTTAAAGGGTCTGCGTTTGCTCACCCAACCTCACCAAACCTCTCAGCCCCAAGAGTGTCCACCCTTATGTCTCATCCAGCTGTGGGTCTAGATATGGTCAATGCAGGTTGCATCACAGCCCCTGAACGAATTGTGTAAGAATTTCTCTCTCTTTCCCTGTCTTTGTTTCATGGGTTTTTAAAAGTAATTTATTTTTATAATGGGGTTTAGCTGCTTTTCACGGCCGTGTTTATGCCGCCTTACACACACTTGACACACTAACAGAGAGATATCAATACATAGGTTTTAAGATTATTACTAGTCAGATATATTCTTGTGCGGTGAATCGGGCGTGTTGAGTCCAGTTCTCTGAGCAAGGAGTAGGTCTTGTCTATTCCATGTTGGGTTTATGGAACGGTATCTGAGCTAATTTGAAACTCTTGTTTTATGTATCACCCCACCTCACCTTTCCCGTTAAGCAGCCATAGTGTGTTTTCTGCATGTGTGACTCTGTTCTGTTTTGTAATTCAGTTCAAGTGTAACGGTTTTTACATTCCCTCTATAAGTGACACCTTATGAGAAGTGTCCTTTTCTGTGTGACTTATTTCACTTAGAATCGTCTTACCTAAATCCACTCATCATGCTGCTACTAGCCTTATGACATTGATTTCATGGCTGAGTGATATTCCATTGTACATAAGGACCACAACTTTTTTATCCATTTTTCGCTTTCCTGGGATATTTAAGGTGGAAGGAAGTGGAGGTCCTTGTCAACAGAGCAGCCCTAAACTTTCGGGTGCTTGTGTCTTGCTGATTTTCAATTTTCCCACTTTATCCCCCCATGCGTAGAAGTGCCCTATGCTCTCTAAGCTGTGTTTTTTAGATGTTTCAGGACACACCGTACACTTCTCCAGAGTGGCTGTTGGCAATTAACATCCCGCCCATCAGTGTAGCAAGGCTTCCATTTCTCCATGGCCTGTCCTGCATTTCTGGTTTTGACACCTTTTTCAGCATGTCCCTTTTGACCGATGGGAAGCGAGACTTCTTTGTAGCGCTGATTTGCCTTTCCAGGTTGCTTGGTTGGCCAAAAAGGGCGTATGCGTTTTTTCCTGAATATATTCAGGAAAAAACGCATACGCCCTTTTTGGCCAAGGGCATCATTGTCAACGTTTTGCCGCTTTTCATGTGCTTTAAAGGCGATTCGAATCTACCTCCTGAAATCTGTTTCCTGCAATTCTGCCTTGATTTCAAATCCTCTTCTTTGCCTTCCCTCAATATATTTGTGGACGAGAGTTATCATTTATAATTCTGCAGGTTTGTGAATTGCAGTGCCCTGAAGCTCCATTTTACAAGTCGCTTTTTTGGGAGTCGGCCGCAAAAGCGCAGGATGGCTTCAGGCCCTGTTCTGGTTCCGGGGGGCAGGCTGAGCCTGTGGTTAATTCTTCTTCCTGATGGGAAAATTGAGTGACCTGTGCCTGTCCCAACACCAAGAGCTAGTCTCTCATTGGTTCCCCGTCTTCCCGTTCATCCTCAGGACAAATTGCAACCTGTACGGAACAGGAGGTTAAAGGTGCTGATGCTCCAAGTAGGGAGATTGCTAGTAAAGTGGCTGGAATGGCGAACCCGAGCACAAGGAGATGAGAAATGCGGTGCGTTTTAGAAACCTTTCCCCATCACACGGTGTACCATCTTCTGGGTTTCTCATGCATGTTTTCGATGTAGGAAGATGCCCTTGAACCTGGAGATTTGGGACCCATGCGATGGGTAGCACGCAGTATTACTTTAAAGGGTCTGCGTTTGCTCACCCAACCTCACCAAACCTCTCAGCCCCAAGAGTGTCCACCCTTATGTCTCATCCAGCTGTGGGTCTAGATATGGTCAATGCAGGTTGCATCACAGCCCCTGAACGAATTGTGTAAGAATTTCTCTCTCTTTCCCTGTCTTTGTTTCATGGGTTTTTAAAAGTAATTTATTTTTATAATGGGGTTTAGCTGCTTTTCACGGCCGTGTTTATGCCGCCTTACACACACTTGACACACTAACAGAGAGATATCAATACATAGGTTTTAAGATTATTACTAGTCAGATATATTCTTGTGCGGTGAATCGGGCGTGTTGAGTCCAGTTCTCTGAGCAAGGAGTAGGTCTTGTCTATTCCATATTGGGTTTATGGAACGGTATCTGAGCTAATTTGAAACTCTTGTTTTATGTATCAGCCCACCTCACCTTTCCCGTTAAGCAGCCATAGTGTGTTTTCTGCATGTGTGACTCTGTTCTGTTTTGTAATTCAGTTCAAGTGTAACGGCTTTTACATTCCCTCTATAAGTGACACCTTATGAGAAGTGTCCTTTTCTGTGTGACTTATTTCACTTAGAATCGTCTTACCTAAATCCACTCATCATGCTGCTACTAGCCTTATGACATTGATTTCATGGCTGAGTGATATTCCATTGTACATAAGGACCACAAATTTTTTATCCATTTTTCGCTTTCCTGGGATATTTAAGGTGGAATGAAGTGGAGGTCCTTGTCAACAGAGCAGCCCTAAACTTTGGGGTGCTTGTGTCTTGCTGATTTTCAATTTTCCCACTTTATCCCCCCATGCGTGGAAGTGCCCTATGCTCTCTAAGCTGTGTTTTTTAGATGTTTCAGGACACACCGTACACTTCTCCAGAGTGGCTGTTGGCAATTTACATCCCGCCCATCAGTGTAGCAAGGCTCCCATTTCTCCATGGCCTGTCCTGCATTTCTGGTTTTGACAACTTTTTCAGCATGTCCCTTTTGACCGATGGGAAGCGAGACTTCTTTGTAGCACTGATTTGCCTTTCCAGGTTGCTTGGTTGGCCAAAAAGGGCGTATGCGTTTTTTCCTGAATATATTCAGGAAAAAACGCATACGCCCTTTTTGGCCAAGGGCATCATTGTCAACGTTTTGCCGCTTTTCATGTGCTTTAAAGGCGATTCGAATCTACCTCCTGAAATCTGTTTCCTGCAATTCTGCCTTGATTTCAAATCCTCTTCTTTGCCTTCCCTCAATATATTTGTGGACGAGAGTTATCATTTATAACTCTGCAGGTTTGTGAATTGCAGTGCCCTGAAGCTCCATTTTACAAGTCGGTTTTTTGGGAGCCGGCCGCAAAAGCGCAGGATGGCTTCAGGCCCTGTTCTGGTTCCGGGGGGCAGGCTGAGCCTGTGGTTAATTCTTCTTCCTGATGGGAAAATTGAGTGACCTGTGCCTGTCCCAACACCAAGAGCTAGTCTCTCATTGGTTCCCCGTCTTCCCGTTCATCCTCAGGACAAATTGCAACCTGTACGGAACAGGAGGTTAAAGGTGCTGATGCTCCAAGTAGGGAGATTGCTAGTAAAGTGGCTGGAATGGCGAACCCGAGCACAAGGAGATGAGAAATGCGGTGCGTTTTAGAAACCTTTCCCCATCACACGGTGTACCATCTTCTGGGTTTCTCATGCATGTTTTCGATGTAGGAAGATGCCCTTGAACCTGGAGATTTGGGACCCATGCGATGGGTAGCACGCAGTATTACTTTAAAGGGTCTGCGTTTGCTCACCCAACCTCACCAAACCTCTCAGCCCCAAGAGTGTCCACCCTTATGTCTCATCCAGCTGTGGGTCTAGATATGGTCAATGCAGGTTGCATCACAGCCCCTGAACGAATTGTGTAAGAATTTCTCTCTCTTTCCCTGTCTTTGTTTCATGGGTTTTTAAAAGTAATTTATTTTTATAATGGGGTTTAGCTGCTTTTCACGGCCGTGTTTATGCCGCCTTACACACACTTGACACACTAACAGAGAGATATCAATACATAGGTTTTAAGATTATTACTAGTCAGATATATTCTTGTGCGGTGAATCGGGCGTGTTGAGTCCAGTTCTCTGAGCAAGGAGTAGGTCTTGTCTATTCCATGTTGGGTTTATGGAACGGTATCTGAGCTAATTTGAAACTCTTGTTTTATGTATCACCCCACCTCACCTTTCCCATTAAGCAGCCATAGTGTGTTTTCTGCATGTGTGACTCTGTTCTGTTTTGTAATTCAGTTCAAGTGTAACGGTTTTTACATTCCCTCTATAAGTGACACCTTATGAGAAGTGTCCTTTTCTGTGTGACTTATTTCACTTAGAATCGTCTTACCTAAATCCACTCATCATGCTGCTACTAGCCTTATGACATTGATTTCATGGCTGAGTGATATTCCATTGTACATAAGGACCACAACTTTTTTATCCATTTTTCGCTTTCCTGGGATATTTAAGGTGGAAGGAAGTGGAGGTCCTTGTCAACAGAGCAGCCCTAAACTTTCGGGTGCTTGTGTCTTGCTGATTTTCAATTTTCCCACTTTATCCCCCCATGCGTAGAAGTGCCCTATGCTCTCTAAGCTGTGTTTTTTAGATGTTTCAGGACACACCGTACACTTCTCCAGAGTGGCTGTTGGCAATTTACATCCCGCCCATCAGTGTAGCAAGGCTTCCATTTCTCCATGGCCTGTCCTGCATTTCTGGTTTTGACACCTTTTTCAGCATGTCCCTTTTGACCGATGGGAAGCGAGACTTCTTTGTAGCGCTGATTTGCCTTTCCAGGTTGCTTGGTTGGCCAAAAAGGGCGTATGCGTTTTTTCCTGAATATATTCAGGAAAAAACGCATACGCCCTTTTTGGCCAAGGGCATCATTGTCAACGTTTTGCCGCTTTTCATGTGCTTTAAAGGCGATTCGAATCTACCTCCTGAAATCTGTTTCCTGCAATTCTGCCTTGATTTCAAATCCTCTTCTTTGCCTTCCCTCAATATATTTGTGGACGAGAGTTATCATTTATAATTCTGCAGGTTTGTGAATTGCAGTGCCCTGAAGCTCCATTTTACAAGTCGCTTTTTTGGGAGTCGGCCGCAAAAGCGCAGGATGGCTTCAGGCCCTGTTCTGGTTCCGGGGGGCAGGCTGAGCCTGTGGTTAATTCTTCTTCCTGATGGGAAAATTGAGTGACCTGTGCCTGTCCCAACACCAAGAGCTAGTCTCTCATTGGTTCCCCGTCTTCCCGTTCATCCTCAGGACAAATTGCAACCTGTACGGAACAGGAGGTTAAAGGTGCTGATGCTCCAAGTAGGGAGATTGCTAGTAAAGTGGCTGGAATGGCGAACCCGAGCACAAGGAGATGAGAAATGCGGTGCGTTTTAGAAACCTTTCCCCATCACACGGTGTACCATCTTCTGGGTTTCTCATGCATGTTTTCGATGTAGGAAGATGCCCTTGAACCTGGAGATTTGGGACCCATGCGATGGGTAGCACGCAGTATTACTTTAAAGGGTCTGCGTTTGCTCACCCAACCTCACCAAACCTCTCAGCCCCAAGAGTGTCCACCCTTATGTCTCATCCAGCTGTGGGTCTAGATATGGTCAATGCAGGTTGCATCACAGCCCCTGAACGAATTGTGTAAGAATTTCTCTCTCTTTCCCTGTCTTTGTTTCATGGGTTTTTAAAAGTAATTTATTTTTATAATGGGGTTTAGCTGCTTTTCACGTCTGTGTTTAGGCCGCTTTACACCCACTTGACACACTAACAGAGAGATATCAATACATAGGTTTTAAGATTATTACTAGTCAGATATATTCTTGTGCGGTGAATCGGGCGTGTTGAGTCCAGTTCTCTGAGCAAGGAGTAGGTCTTGTCTATTCCATATTGGGTTTATGGAACGGTATCTGAGCTAATTTGAAACTCTTGTTTTATGTATCACCCCACCTCACCTTTCCCGTTAAGCAGCCATAGTGTGTTTTCTGCATGTGTGACTCTGTTCTGTTTTGTAATTCAGTTCAAGTGTAACGGTTTTAACATTCCCTCTATAAGTGACACCTTATGAGAAGTGTCCTTTTCTGTGTGACTTATTTCACTTAGAATCGTCTTACCTAAATCCACTCATCATGCTGCTACTAGCCTTATGACATTGATTTCATGGCTGAGTGATATTCCATTGTACATAAGGACCACAACTTTTTTATCCATTTTTCGCTTTCCTGGGATATTTAAGGTGGAAGGAAGTGGAGGTCCTTGTCAACAGAGCAGCCCTAACCTTTGGGGTGCTTGTGTCTTGCTGATTTTCAATTTTCCCACTTTATCCCCCCATGCGTGGAAGTGCCCTATGCTCTCTAAGCTGTGTTTTTTAGATGTTTCAGGACACACCGTACACTTCTCCAGAGTGGCTGTTGGCAATTTACATCCCGCCCATCAGTGTAGCAAGGCTCCCATTTCTCCATGGCCTGTCCTGCATTTCTGGTTTTGACACATTTTTCAGCATGTCCCTTTTGACCGATGGGAAGCGAGACTTCTTTGTAGCGCTGATTTGCCTTTCCAGGTTGCTTGGTTGGCCAAAAAGGGCGTATGCGTTTTTTCCTGAATATATTCAGGAAAAAACGCATACGCCCTTTTTGGCCAAGGGCATCATTGTCAACGTTTTGCCGCTTTTCATGTGCTTTAAAGGCGATTCGAATCTACCTCCTGAAATCTGTTTCCTGCAATTCTGCCTTGATTTCAAATCCTCTTCTTTGCCTTCCCACAATATATTTGTGGATGAGAGTTATCATTTATAATTCTGCAGGTTTGTGAATTGCAGTGCCCTGAAGCTCCATTTTACAAGTCGCTTTTTTGGGAGTCGGCCGCAATAGCGCAGGATGTCTTCAGGCCCTGTTCTGGTTCCGGGGGGCAGGCTGAACCTGTGGTTAATTCTTCTTCCTGATGGGAAAATTGAGTGACCTGTGCCTGTCCCAACACCAAGAGCTAGTCTCTCATTGGTTCCCCGTCTTCCCGTTCATCCTCAGGACAAATTGCAACCTGTACGGAACAGGAGGTTAAAGGTGCTGATGCTCCAAGTAGGGAGATTGCTAGTAAAGTGGCTGGAATGGCGAACCCGAGCACAAGGAGATGAGAAATGCGGTGCGTTTTAGAAACCTTTCCCCATCACACGGTGTACCATCTTCTGGGTTTCTCATGCATGTTTTCGATGTAGGAAGATGCCCTTGAACCTGGAGATTTGGGACCCATGCGATGGGTAGCACGCAGTATTACTTTAAAGGGTCTGCGTTTGCTCACCCAACCTCACCGAACCTCTCAGCCCCAAGAGTGTCCACCCTTATGTCTCATCCAGCTGTGGGTCTAGATATGGTCAATCCAGGTTGCATCACAGCCCCTGAACGAATTGTGTAAGAATTTCTCTCTCTTTCCCTGTCTTTGTTTCATGGGTTTTTAAAAGTAATTTATTTTTATAATGGGGTTTAGCTGCTTTTCACGGCTGTGTTTAGGCCGCTTTTTACCCACTTGACACACTAACAGAGAGATATCAATACATAGGTTTTAAGATTATTACTAGTCAGATATATTCTTGTGCGGTGAATCGGGCGTGTTGAGTCCAGTTCTCTGAGCAAGGAGTAGGTCTTGTCTATTCCATATTGGGTTTATGGAACGGTATCTGAGCTAATTTGAAACTCTTGTTTTATGTATCACCCCACCTCACCTTTCCCGTTAAGCAGCCATAGTGTGTTTTCTGCATGTGTGACTCTGTTCTGTTTTGTAATTCAGTTCAAGTGTAACGGTTTTTACATTCCCTCTATAAGTGACACCTTATGAGAAGTGTCCTTTTCTGTGTGACTTATTTCACTTAGAATCGTCTTACCTAAATCCACTGATCATGCTGCTACTAGCCTTATGACATTGATTTCATGGCTGAGTGATATTCCATTGTACATAAGGACCACAACTTTTTTATCCATTTTTCGCTTTCCTGGGATATTTAAGGTGGAAGGAAGTGGAGGTCCTTGTCAACAGAGCAGCCCTAAACTTTGGGGTGCTTGTGTCTTGCTGATTTTCAATTTTCCCACTTTATCCCCCCATGCGTGGAAGTGCCCTATGCTCTCTAAGCTGTGTTTTTTAGATGTTTCAGGACACACCGTACACTTCTCCAGAGTGGCTGTTGGCAATTTACATCCCGCCCATCAGTGTAGCAAGGCTCCCATTTCTCCATGGCCTATCCTGCATTTCTGGTTTTGACAACTTTTTCAGCATGGCCCTTTTGACCGATGGGAAGCGAGACTTCTTTGTAGCGCTGATTTGCCTTTCCAGGTTGCTTGGTTGGCCAAAAAGGGCGTATGCGTTTTTTCCTGAATATATTCAGGAAAAAACGCATACGCCCTTTTTGGCCAAGGGCATCATTGTCAACGTTTTGCCGCTTTTCATGTGCTTTAAAGGCGATTCGAATCTACCTCCTGAAATCTGTTTCCTGCAATTCTGCCTTGATTTCAAATCCTCTTCTTTGCCTTCCCTCAATATATTTGTGGACGAGAGTTATCATTTATAACTCTGCAGGTTTGTGAATTGCAGTGCCCTGAAGCTCCATTTTACAAGTCGGTTTTTTGGGAGCCGGCCGCAAAAGCGCAGGATGGCTTCAGGCCCTGTTCTGGTTCCGGGGGGCAGGCTGAGCCTGTGGTTAATTCTTCTTCCTGATGGGAAAATAGAGTGACCTGTGCCTGTCCCAACACCAAGAGCTAGTCTCTCATTGGTTCCCCGTCTTCCCGTTCATCCTCAGGACAAATTGCAACCTGTACGGAACAGGAGGTTAAAGGTGCTGATGCTCCAAGTAGGGAGATTGCTAGTAAAGTGGCTGGAATGGCGAACACGAGCACAAGGAGATGAGAAATGAGGTGCGTTTTAGAAACCTTTCCCCATCACACGGTGTACCATCTTCTGGGTTTCTCATGCATGTTTTCGATGTAGGAAGATGCCCTTGAACCTGGAGATTTGGGACCCATGCGATGGGTAGCACGCAGTATTACTTTAAAGGGTCTCCGTTTGCTCACCCAACCTCACCAAACCTCTCAGCCCCAAGAGTGTCCACCCTTATGTCTCATCCAGCTGTGGGTCTAGATATGGTCAATCCAGGTTGCATCACAGCCCCTGAACGAATTGTGTAAGAATTTCTCTCTCTTTCCCTGTCTTTGTTTCATGGGTTTTTAAAAGTAATTTCTTTTTATAATGGGGTTTAGCTGCTTTTCACGGCTGTGTTTAGGCCGCTTTTTACCCACTTGACACACTAACAGAGAGATATCAATACATAGGTTTTAAGATTATTACTAGTCAGATATATTCTTGTGCGGTGAATCGGGCGTGTTGAGTCCAGTTCTCTGAGCAAGGAGTAGGTCTTGTCTATTCCATATTGGGTTTATGGAACGGTATCTGAGCTAATTTGAAACTCTTGTTTTATGTATCACCCCACCTCACCTTTCCCGTTAAGCAGCCATAGTGTGTTTTCTGCATGTGTGACTCTGTTCTGTTTTGTAATTCAGTTCAAGTGTAACGGTTTTTACATTCCCTCTATAAGTGACACCTTATGAGAAGTGTCCTTTTCTGTGTGACTTATTTCACTTAGAATCGTCTTACCTAAATCCACTCATCATGCTGCTACTAGCCTTATGACATTGATTTCATGGCTGAGTGATATTCCATTGTACATAAGGACCACAACTTTTTTATCCATTTTTCGCTTTCCTGGGATATTTAAGGTGGAAGGAAGTGGAGGTCCTTGTCAACAGAGCAGCCCTAAACTTTGGGGTGCTTGTGTCTTGCTGATTTTCAATTTTCCCACTTTATCCCCCCATGCGTGGAAGTGCCCTATGCTCTCTAAGCTGTGTTTTTTAGATGTTTCAGGACACACCGTACACTTCTCCAGAGTGGCTGTTGGCAATTTACATCCCGCCCATCAGTGTAGCAAGGCTCCCATTTCTCCATGGCCTGTCCTGCATTTCTGGTTTTGACAATTTTTTCAGCATGGCCCTTTTGACCGATGGGAAGCGAGACTTCTTTGTAGCGCTGATTTGCCTTTCCAGGTTGCTTGGTTGGCCAAAAAGGGCGTATGCGTTTTTTCCTGAATATATTCAGGAAAAAACGCATACGCCCTTTTTGGCCAAGGGCATCATTGTCAACGTTTTGCCGCTTTTCATGTGCTTTAAAGGCGATTCGAATCTTCCTCCTGAAATCTGTTTCCTGCAATTGTGCCTTGATTTCAAATCCTCTTCTTTGCCTTCCCTCAATATATTTGTGGACGAGAGTTATCATTTATAACTCTGCAGGTTTGTGAATTGCAGTGCCCTGAAGCTCCATTTTACAAGTCGGTTTTTTGGGAGCCGGCCGCAAAAGCGCAGGATGGCTTCAGGCCCTGTTCTGGTTCCGGGGGGCAGGCTGAGCCTGTGGTTAATTCTTCTTCCTGATGGGAAAATAGAGTGACCTGTGCCTGTCCCAACACCAAGAGCTAGTCTCTCATTGGTTCCCCGTCTTCCCGTTCATCCTCAGGACAAATTGCAACCTGTACGGAACAGGAGGTTAAAGGTGCTGATGCTCCAAGTAGGGAGATTGCTAGTAAAGTGGCTGGAATGGCGAACACGAGCACAAGGAGATGAGAAATTAGATGCGTTTTAGAAACCTTTCCCCATCACACGGTGTACCATCTTCTGGGTTTCTCATGCATGTTTTCGATGTAGGAAGATGCCCTTGAACCTGGAGATTTGGGACCCATGCGATGGGTAGCACGCAGTATTACTTTAAAGGGTCTGCGTTTGCTCACCCAACCACACTGAACCTCTAAGCCACAAGAGTGTCCACCCTTATGTCTCATCCAGCTGTGGGTCTAGATATGGTCAATCCAGGTTGCATCACAGCCCCTGAACGAATTGTGTAAGAATTTCTCTCTCTTTCCCTGTCTTTGTTTCATGGGTTTTTAAAAGTAATTTATTTTTATAATGGGGTTTAGCTGCTTTTCACGTCTGTGTTTAGGCCGCTTTACACCCACTTGACACACTAACAGAGAGATATCAATACATAGGTTTTAAGATTATTACTAGTCAGATATATTCTTGTGCGGTGAATCGGGCGTGTTGAGTCCAGTTCTCTGAGCAAGGAGTAGGTCTTGTCTATTCCATATTGGGTTTATGGAACGGTATCTGAGCTAATTTGAAACTCTTGTTTTATGTATCACCCCACCTCACCTTTCCCGTTAAGCAGCCACAGTGTGTTTTCTGCATGTGTGACTCTGTTCTGTTTTGTAATTCAGTTCAAGTGTAACGGTTTTTACATTCCCTCTATAAGTGACACCTTATGAGAAGTGTCCTTTTCTGTGTGACTTATTTCACTTAGAATCGTCTTACCTAAATCCACTGATCATGCTGCTACTAGCCTTATGACATTGATTTCATGGCTGAGTGATATTCCATTGTACATAAGGACCACAACTTTTTTATCCATTTTTCGCTTTCCTGGGATATTTAAGGTGGAAGGAAGTGGAGGTCCTTGTCAACAGAGCAGCCCTAAACTTTGGGGTGCTTGTGTCTTGCTGATTTTCAATTTTCCCACTTTATCCCCCCATGCGTGGAAGTGCCCTATGCTCTCTAAGCTGTGTTTTTTAGATGTTTCAGGACACACCGTACACTTCTCCAGAGTGGCTGTTTGCAATTTACATCCCGCCCATCAGTGTAGCAAGGCTCCCATTTCTCCATGGCCTGTCCTGCATTTCTGGTTTTGACAACTTTTTCAGCATGTCCCTTTTGACCGATGGGAAGCGAGACTTCTTTGTAGCGCTGATTTGCCTTTCCAGGTTGCTTGGTTGGCCAAAAAGGGCGTATGCGTTTTTTCCTGAATATATTCAGGAAAAAACGCATACGCCCTTTTTGGCCAAGGGCATCATTGTCAACGTTTTGCCGCTTTTCATGTGCTTTAAAGGCGATTCGAATCTACCTCCTGAAATCTGTTTCCTGCAATTCTGCCTTGATTTCAAATCCTCTTCTTTGCCTTCCCTCAATATATTTGTGGACGAGAGTTATCATTTATAACTCTGCAGGTTTGTGAATTGCAGTGCCCTGAAGCTCCATTTTACAAGTCGGTTTTTTGGGAGCCGGCCGCAAAAGCGCAGGATGGCTTCAGGCCCTGTTCTGGTTCCGGGGGGCAGGCTGAGCCTGTGGTTAATTCTTCTTCCTGATGGGAAAATAGAGTGACCTGTGCCTGTCCCAACACCAAGAGCTAGTCTCTCATTGGTTCCCCGTCTTCCCGTTCATCCTCAGGACATATTGCAACCTGTACGGAACAGGAGGTTAAAGGTGCTGATGCTCCAAGTAGGGAGATTGCTAGTAAAGTGGCTGGAATGGCGAACACGAGCACAAGGAGATGAGAAATGAGGTGCGTTTTAGAAACCTTTCCCCATCACACGGTGTACCATCTTCTGGGTTTCTCATGCATGTTTTCGATGTAGGAAGATGCCCTTGAACCTGGAGATTTGGGACCCATGCGATGGGTAGCACGCAGTATTACTTTAAAGGGTCTCCGTTTGCTCACCCAACCTCACCAAACCTCTCAGCCCCAAGAGTGTCCACCCTTATGTCTCATCCAGCTGTGGGTCTAGATATGGTCAATCCAGGTTGCATCACAGCCCCTGAACGAATTGTGTAAGAATTTCTCTCTCTTTCCCTGTCTTTGTTTCATGGGTTTTTAAAAGTAATTTCTTTTTATAATGGGGTTTAGCTGCTTTTCACGGCTGTGTTTAGGCCGCTTTTTACCCACTTGACACAGTAACAGAGAGATATCAATACATAGGTTTTAAGATTATTACTAGTCAGATATATTCTTGTGCGGTGAATCGGGCGTGTTGAGTCCAGTTCTCTGAGCAAGGAGTAGGTCTTGTCTATTCCATATTGGGTTTATGGAACGGTATCTGAGCTAATTTGAAACTCTTGTTTTATGTATCACCCCACCTCACCTTTCCCGTTAAGCAGCCATAGTGTGTTTTCTGCATGTGTGACTCTGTTCTGTTTTGTAATTCAGTTCAAGTGTAACGGTTTTTACATTCCCTCTATAAGTGACACCTTATGAGAAGTGTCCTTTTCTGTGTGACTTATTTCACTTAGAATCGTCTTACCTAAATCCACTCATCATGCTGCTACTAGCCTTATGACATTGATTTCATGGCTGAGTGATATTCCATTGTACATAAGGACCACAACTTTTTTATCCATTTTTCGCTTTCCTGGGATATTTAAGGTGGAAGGAAGTGGAGGTCCTTGTCAACAGAGCAGCCCTAAACTTTGGGGTGCTTGTGTCTTGCTGATTTTCAATTTTCCCACTTTATCCCCCCATGCGTGGAAGTGCCCTATGCTCTCTAAGCTGTGTTTTTTAGATGTTTCAGGACACACCGTACACTTCTCCAGAGTGGCTGTTGGCAATTTACATCCCGCCCATCAGTGTAGCAAGGCTTCCATTTCTCCATGGCCTGTCCCGCATTTCTGGTTTTGACACTTTTTTCAGCATGGCCCTTTTGACCGATGGGAAGCGAGACTTCTTTGTAGCGCTGATTTGCCTTTCCAGGTTGCTTGGTGGGCCAAAAAGGGCGTATGCGTTTTTTCCTGAATATATTCAGGAAAAAACGCATACGCCCTTTTTGGCCAAGGGCATCATTGTCAACGTTTTGCCGCTTTTCATGTGCTTTAAAGGCGATTCGAATCTTCCTCCTGAAATCTGTTTCCTGCAATTCTGCCTTGATTTCAAATCCTCTTCTTTGCCTTCCCTCAATATATTTGTGGACGAGAGTTATCATTTATAACTCTGCAGGTTTGTGAATTGCAGTGCCCTGAAGCTCCATTTTACAAGTCGCTTTTTTGGGAGCCGGCCGCAAAAGCGCAGGATGGCTTCAGGCCCTGTTCTGGTTCCGGGGGGCAGGCTGAGCCTGTGGTTAATTCTTCTTCCTGATGGGAAAATAGAGTGACCTGTGCCTGTCCCAACACCAAGAGCTAGTCTCTCATTGGTTCCCCGTCTTCCCGTTCATCCTCAGGACAAATTGCAACCTGTACGGAACAGGAGGTTAAAGGTGCTGATGCTCCAAGTAGGGAGATTGCTAGTAAAGTGGCTGGAATGGCGAACCCGAGCACAAGGAGATGAGAAATTAGATGCGTTTTAGAAACCTTTCCCCATCACACGGTGTACCATCTTCTGGGTTTCTCATGCATGTTTTCGATGTAGGAAGATGCCCTTGAACCTGGAGATTTGGGACCCATGCGATGGGTAGCACGCAGTATTACTTTAAAGGGTCTGCGTTTGCTCACCCAACCTCACTGAACCTCTAAGCCACAAGAGTGTCCACCCTTATGTCTCATCCAGCTGTGGGTCTAGATATGGTCAATCCAGGTTGCATCACAGCCCCTGAACGAATTGTGTAAGAATTTCTCTCTCTTTCCCTGTCTTTGTTTCATGGGTTTTTAAAAGTAATTTATTTTTATAATGGGGTTTAGCTGCTTTTCACGTCTGTGTTTAGGCCGCTTTACACCCACTTGACACACTAACAGAGAGATATCAATACATAGGTTTTAAGATTATTACTAGTCAGATATATTCTTGTGCGGTGAATCGGGCGTGTTGAGTCCAGTTCTCTGAGCAAGGAGTAGGTCTTGTCTATTCCATATTGGGTTTATGGAACGGTATCTGAGCTAATTTGAAACTCTTGTTTTATGTATCACCCCACCTCACCTTTCCCGTTAAGCAGCCATAGTGTGTTTTCTGCATGTGTGACTCTGTTCTGTTTTGTAATTCAGTTCAAGTGTAACGGTTTTTACATTCCCTCTATAAGTGACACCTTATGAGAAGTGTCCTTTTCTGTGTGACTTATTTCACTTAGAATCGTCTTACCTAAATCCACTGATCATGCTGCTACTAGCCTTATGACATTGATTTCATGGCTGAGTGATATTCCATTGTACATAAGGACCACAACTTTTTTATCCATTTTTCGCTTTCCTGGGATATTTAAGGTGGAAGGAAGTGGAGGTCCTTGTCAACAGAGCAGCCCTAAACTTTGGGGTGCTTGTGTCTTGCTGATTTTCAATTTTCCCACTTTATCCCCCCATGCGTGGAAGTGCCCTATGCTCTCTAAGCTGTGTTTTTTAGATGTTTCAGGACACACCGTACACTTCTCCAGAGTGGCTGTTGGCAATTTACATCCCGCCCATCAGTGTAGCAAGGCTCCCATTTCTCCATGGCCTGTCCCGCATTTCTGGTTTTGACAACTTTTTCAGCATGTCCCTTTTGACCGATGGGAAGCGAGACTTCTTTGTAGCGCTGATTTGCCTTTCCAGGTTGCTTGGTTGGCCAAAAAGGGCGTATGCGTTTTTTCCTGAATATATTCAGGAAAAAACGCATACGCCCTTTTTGGCCAAGGGCATCATTGTCAACGTTTTGCCGCTTTTCATGTGCTTTAAAGGCGATTCGAATCTACCTCCTGAAATCTGTTTCCTGCAATTCTGCCTTGATTTCAAATCCTCTTCTTTGCCTTCCCTCAATATATTTGTGGACGAGAGTTATCATTTATAACTCTGCAGGTTTGTGAATTGCAGTGCCCTGAAGCTCCATTTTACAAGTCGGTTTTTTGGGAGCCGGCCGCAAAAGCGCAGGATGGCTTCAGGCCCTGTTCTGGTTCCGGGGGGCAGGCTGAGCCTGTGGTTAATTCTTCTTCCTGATGGGAAAATAGAGTGACCTGTGCCTGTCCCAACACCAAGAGCTAGTCTCTCATTGGTTCCCCGTCTTCCCGTTCATCCTCAGGACAAATTGCAACCTGTACGGAACAGGAGGTTAAAGGTGCTGATGCTCCAAGTAGGGAGATTGCTAGTAAAGTGGCTGGAATGGCGAACCCGAGCACAAGGAGATGAGAAATGCGGTGCGTTTTAGAAACCTTTCCCCATCACACGGTGTACCATCTTCTGGGTTTCTCATGCATGTTTTCGATGTAGGAAGATGCCCTTGAACCTGGAGATTTGGGACCCATGCGATGGGTAGCACGCAGTATTACTTTAAAGGGTCTGCGTTTGCTCACCCAACCTCACCGAACCTCTCAGCCCCAAGAGTGTCCACCCTTATGTCTCATCCAGCTGTGGGTCTAGATATGGTCAATCCAGGTTGCATCACAGCCCCTGAACGAATTGTGTAAGAATTTCTCTCTCTTTCCCTGTCTTTGTTTCATGGGTTTTTAAAAGTAATTTATTTTTATAATGGGGTTTAGCTGCTTTTCACGGCTGTGTTTAGGCCGCTTTACACCCACTTGACACACTAACAGAGAGATATCAATACATAGGTTTTAAGATTATTACTAGTCAGATATATTCTTGTGCGGTGAATCGGGCGTGTTGAGTCCAGTTCTCTGAGCAAGGAGTAGGTCTTGTCTATTCCATATTGGGTTTATGGAACGGTATCTGAGCTAATTTGAAACTCTTGTTTTATGTATCACCCCACCTCACCTTTCCCGTTAAGCAGCCATAGTGTGTTTTCTGCATGTGTGACTCTGTTCTGTTTTGTAATTCAGTTCAAGTGTAACGGTTTTTACATTCCCTCTATAAGTGACACCTTATGAGAAGTGTCCTTTTCTGTGTGACTTATTTCACTTAGAATCGTCTTACCTAAATCCACTGATCATGCTGCTACTAGCCTTATGACATTGATTTCATGGCTGAGTGATATTCCATTGTACATAAGGACCACAACTTTTTTATCCATTTTTCGCTTTCCTGGGATATTTAAGGTGGAAGGAAGTGGAGGTCCTTGTCAACAGAGCAGCCCTAAACTTTGGGGTGCTTGTGTCTTGCTGATTTTCAATTTTCCCACTTTATCCCCCCATGCGTGGAAGTGCCCTATGCTCTCTAAGCTGTGTTTTTTAGATGTTTCAGGACACACCGTACACTTCTCCAGAGTGGCTGTTGGCAATTTACATCCCGCCCATCAGTGTAGCAAGGCTCCCATTTCTCCATGGCCTGTCCTGCATTTCTGGTTTTGACAACTTTTTCAGCATGGCCCTTTTGACCGATGGGAAGCGAGACTTCTTTGTAGCGCTGATTTGCCTTTCCAGGTTGCTTGGTTGGCCAAAAAGGGCGTATGCGTTTTTTCCTGAATATATTCAGGAAAAAACGCATACGCCCTTTTTGGCCAAGGGCATCATTGTCAACGTTTTGCCGCTTTTCATGTGCTTTAAAGGCGATTCGAATCTACCTCCTGAAATCTGTTTCCTGCAATTCTGCCTTGATTTCAAATCCTCTTCTTTGCCTTCCCTCAATATATTTGTGGACGAGAGTTATCATTTATAACTCTGCAGGTTTGTGAATTGCAGTGCCCTGAAGCTCCATTTTACAAGTCGGTTTTTTGGGAGCCGGCCGCAAAAGCGCAGGATGGCTTCAGGCCCTGTTCTGGTTCCGGGGGGCAGGCTGAGCCTGTGGTTAATTCTTCTTCCTGATGGGAAAATAGAGTGACCTGTGCCTGTCCCAACACCAAGAGCTAGTCTCTCATTGGTTCCCCGTCTTCCCGTTCATCCTCAGGACATATTGCAACCTGTACGGAACAGGAGGTTAAAGGTGCTGATGCTCCAAGTAGGGAGATTGCTAGTAAAGTGGCTGGAATGGCGAACACGAGCACAAGGAGATGAGAAATGAGGTGCGTTTTAGAAACCTTTCCCCATCACACGGTGTACCATCTTCTGGGTTTCTCATGCATGTTTTCGATGTAGGAAGATGCCCTTGAACCTGGAGATTTGGGACCCATGCGATGGGTAGCACGCAGTATTACTTTAAAGGGTCTCCGTTTGCTCACCCAACCTCACCAAACCTCTCAGCCCCAAGAGTGTCCACCCTTATGTCTCATCCAGCTGTGGGTCTAGATATGGTCAATCCAGGTTGCATCACAGCCCCTGAACGAATTGTGTAAGAATTTCTCTCTCTTTCCCTGTCTTTGTTTCATGGGTTTTTAAAAGTAATTTCTTTTTATAATGGGGTTTAGCTGCTTTTCACGGCTGTGTTTAGGCCGCTTTTTACCCACTTGACACAGTAACAGAGAGATATCAATACATAGGTTTTAAGATTATTACTAGTCAGATATATTCTTGTGCGGTGAATCGGGCGTGTTGAGTCCAGTTCTCTGAGCAAGGAGTAGGTCTTGTCTATTCCATATTGGGTTTATGGAACGGTATCTGAGCTAATTTGAAACTCTTGTTTTATGTATCACCCCACCTCACCTTTCCCGTTAAGCAGCCATAGTGTGTTTTCTGCATGTGTGACTCTGTTCTGTTTTGTAATTCAGTTCAAGTGTAACGGTTTTTACATTCCCTCTATAAGTGACACCTTATGAGAAGTGTCCTTTTCTGTGTGACTTATTTCACTTAGAATCGTCTTACCTAAATCCACTCATCATGCTGCTACTAGCCTTATGACATTGATTTCATGGCTGAGTGATATTCCATTGTACATAAGGACCACAACTTTTTTATCCATTTTTCGCTTTCCTGGGATATTTAAGGTGGAAGGAAGTGGAGGTCCTTGTCAACAGAGCAGCCCTAAACTTTGGGGTGCTTGTGTCTTGCTGATTTTCAATTTTCCCACTTTATCCCCCCATGCGTGGAAGTGCCCTATGCTCTCTAAGCTGTGTTTTTTAGATGTTTCAGGACACACCGTACACTTCTCCAGAGTGGCTGTTGGCAATTTACATCCCGCCCATCAGTGTAGCAAGGCTTCCATTTCTCCATGGCCTGTCCCGCATTTCTGGTTTTGACACTTTTTTCAGCATGGCCCTTTTGACCGATGGGAAGCGAGACTTCTTTGTAGCGCTGATTTGCCTTTCCAGGTTGCTTGGTGGGCCAAAAAGGGCGTATGCGTTTTTTCCTGAATATATTCAGGAAAAAACGCATACGCCCTTTTTGGCCAAGGGCATCATTGTCAACGTTTTGCCGCTTTTCATGTGCTTTAAAGGCGATTCGAATCTTCCTCCTGAAATCTGTTTCCTGCAATTCTGCCTTGATTTCAAATCCTCTTCTTTGCCTTCCCTCAATATATTTGTGGACGAGAGTTATCATTTATAACTCTGCAGGTTTGTGAATTGCAGTGCCCTGAAGCTCCATTTTACAAGTCGCTTTTTTGGGAGCCGGCCGCAAAAGCGCAGGATGGCTTCAGGCCCTGTTCTGGTTCCGGGGGGCAGGCTGAGCCTGTGGTTAATTCTTCTTCCTGATGGGAAAATAGAGTGACCTGTGCCTGTCCCAACACCAAGAGCTAGTCTCTCATTGGTTCCCCGTCTTCCCGTTCATCCTCAGGACAAATTGCAACCTGTACGGAACAGGAGGTTAAAGGTGCTGATGCTCCAAGTAGGGAGATTGCTAGTAAAGTGGCTGGAATGGCGAACCCGAGCACAAGGAGATGAGAAATTAGATGCGTTTTAGAAACCTTTCCCCATCACACGGTGTACCATCTTCTGGGTTTCTCATGCATGTTTTCGATGTAGGAAGATGCCCTTGAACCTGGAGATTTGGGACCCATGCGATGGGTAGCACGCAGTATTACTTTAAAGGGTCTGCGTTTGCTCACCCAACCTCACTGAACCTCTAAGCCACAAGAGTGTCCACCCTTATGTCTCATCCAGCTGTGGGTCTAGATATGGTCAATCCAGGTTGCATCACAGCCCCTGAACGAATTGTGTAAGAATTTCTCTCTCTTTCCCTGTCTTTGTTTCATGGGTTTTTAAAAGTAATTTATTTTTATAATGGGGTTTAGCTGCTTTTCACGTCTGTGTTTAGGCCGCTTTACACCCACTTGACACACTAACAGAGAGATATCAATACATAGGTTTTAAGATTATTACTAGTCAGATATATTCTTGTGCGGTGAATCGGGCGTGTTGAGTCCAGTTCTCTGAGCAAGGAGTAGGTCTTGTCTATTCCATATTGGGTTTATGGAACGGTATCTGAGCTAATTTGAAACTCTTGTTTTATGTATCACCCCACCTCACCTTTCCCGTTAAGCAGCCATAGTGTGTTTTCTGCATGTGTGACTCTGTTCTGTTTTGTAATTCAGTTCAAGTGTAACGGTTTTTACATTCCCTCTATAAGTGACACCTTATGAGAAGTGTCCTTTTCTGTGTGACTTATTTCACTTAGAATCGTCTTACCTAAATCCACTGATCATGCTGCTACTAGCCTTATGACATTGATTTCATGGCTGAGTGATATTCCATTGTACATAAGGACCACAACTTTTTTATCCATTTTTCGCTTTCCTGGGATATTTAAGGTGGAAGGAAGTGGAGGTCCTTGTCAACAGAGCAGCCCTAAACTTTGGGGTGCTTGTGTCTTGCTGATTTTCAATTTTCCCACTTTATCCCCCCATGCGTGGAAGTGCCCTATGCTCTCTAAGCTGTGTTTTTTAGATGTTTCAGGACACACCGTACACTTCTCCAGAGTGGCTGTTGGCAATTTACATCCCGCCCATCAGTGTAGCAAGGCTCCCATTTCTCCATGGCCTGTCCTGCATTTCTGGTTTTGACAACTTTTTCAGCATGTCCCTTTTGACCGATGGGAAGCGAGACTTCTTTGTAGCGCTGATTTGCCTTTCCAGGTTGCTTGGTTGGCCAAAAAGGGCGTATGCGTTTTTTCCTGAATATATTCAGGAAAAAACGCATACGCCCTTTTTGGCCAAGGGCATCATTGTCAACGTTTTGCCGCTTTTCATGTGCTTTAAAGGCGATTCGAATCTACCTCCTGAAATCTGTTTCCTGCAATTCTGCCTTGATTTCAAATCCTCTTCTTTGCCTTCCCTCAATATATTTGTGGACGAGAGTTATCATTTATAACTCTGCAGGTTTGTGAATTGCAGTGCCCTGAAGCTCCATTTTACAAGTCGGTTTTTTGGGAGCCGGCCGCAAAAGCGCAGGATGGCTTCAGGCCCTGTTCTGGTTCCGGGGGGCAGGCTGAGCCTGTGGTTAATTCTTCTTCCTGATGGGAAAATAGAGTGACCTGTGCCTGTCCCAACACCAAGAGCTAGTCTCTCATTGGTTCCCCGTCTTCCCGTTCATCCTCAGGACATATTGCAACCTGTACGGAACAGGAGGTTAAAGGTGCTGATGCTCCAAGTAGGGAGATTGCTAGTAAAGTGGCTGGAATGGCGAACACGAGCACAAGGAGATGAGAAATGAGGTGCGTTTTAGAAACCTTTCCCCATCACACGGTGTACCATCTTCTGGGTTTCTCATGCATGTTTTCGATGTAGGAAGATGCCCTTGAACCTGGAGATTTGGGACCCATGCGATGGGTAGCACGCAGTATTACTTTAAAGGGTCTCCGTTTGCTCACCCAACCTCACCAAACCTCTCAGCCCCAAGAGTGTCCACCCTTATGTCTCATCCAGCTGTGGGTCTAGATATGGTCAATCCAGGTTGCATCACAGCCCCTGAACGAATTGTGTAAGAATTTCTCTCTCTTTCCCTGTCTTTGTTTCATGGGTTTTTAAAAGTAATTTCTTTTTATAATGGGGTTTAGCTGCTTTTCACGGCTGTGTTTAGGCCGCTTTTTACCCACTTGACACAGTAACAGAGAGATATCAATACATAGGTTTTAAGATTATTACTAGTCAGATATATTCTTGTGCGGTGAATCGGGCGTGTTGAGTCCAGTTCTCTGAGCAAGGAGTAGGTCTTGTCTATTCCATATTGGGTTTATGGAACGGTATCTGAGCTAATTTGAAACTCTTGTTTTATGTATCACCCCACCTCACCTTTCCCGTTAAGCAGCCATAGTGTGTTTTCTGCATGTGTGACTCTGTTCTGTTTTGTAATTCAGTTCAAGTGTAACGGTTTTTACATTCCCTCTATAAGTGACACCTTATGAGAAGTGTCCTTTTCTGTGTGACTTATTTCACTTAGAATCGTCTTACCTAAATCCACTCATCATGCTGCTACTAGCCTTATGACATTGATTTCATGGCTGAGTGATATTCCATTGTACATAAGGACCACAACTTTTTTATCCATTTTTCGCTTTCCTGGGATATTTAAGGTGGAAGGAAGTGGAGGTCCTTGTCAACAGAGCAGCCCTAAACTTTGGGGTGCTTGTGTCTTGCTGATTTTCAATTTTCCCACTTTATCCCCCCATGCGTGGAAGTGCCCTATGCTCTCTAAGCTGTGTTTTTTAGATGTTTCAGGACACACCGTACACTTCTCCAGAGTGGCTGTTGGCAATTTACATCCCGCCCATCAGTGTAGCAAGGCTTCCATTTCTCCATGGCCTGTCCCGCATTTCTGGTTTTGACACTTTTTTCAGCATGGCCCTTTTGACCGATGGGAAGCGAGACTTCTTTGTAGCGCTGATTTGCCTTTCCAGGTTGCTTGGTGGGCCAAAAAGGGCGTATGCGTTTTTTCCTGAATATATTCAGGAAAAAACGCATACGCCCTTTTTGGCCAAGGGCATCATTGTCAACGTTTTGCCGCTTTTCATGTGCTTTAAAGGCGATTCGAATCTTCCTCCTGAAATCTGTTTCCTGCAATTCTGCCTTGATTTCAAATCCTCTTCTTTGCCTTCCCTCAATATATTTGTGGACGAGAGTTATCATTTATAACTCTGCAGGTTTGTGAATTGCAGTGCCCTGAAGCTCCATTTTACAAGTCGCTTTTTTGGGAGCCGGCCGCAAAAGCGCAGGATGGCTTCAGGCCCTGTTCTGGTTCCGGGGGGCAGGCTGAGCCTGTGGTTAATTCTTCTTCCTGATGGGAAAATAGAGTGACCTGTGCCTGTCCCAACACCAAGAGCTAGTCTCTCATTGGTTCCCCGTCTTCCCGTTCATCCTCAGGACAAATTGCAACCTGTACGGAACAGGAGGTTAAAGGTGCTGATGCTCCAAGTAGGGAGATTGCTAGTAAAGTGGCTGGAATGGCGAACCCGAGCACAAGGAGATGAGAAATTAGATGCGTTTTAGAAACCTTTCCCCATCACACGGTGTACCATCTTCTGGGTTTCTCATGCATGTTTTCGATGTAGGAAGATGCCCTTGAACCTGGAGATTTGGGACCCATGCGATGGGTAGCACGCAGTATTACTTTAAAGGGTCTGCGTTTGCTCACCCAACCTCACTGAACCTCTAAGCCACAAGAGTGTCCACCCTTATGTCTCATCCAGCTGTGGGTCTAGATATGGTCAATCCAGGTTGCATCACAGCCCCTGAACGAATTGTGTAAGAATTTCTCTCTCTTTCCCTGTCTTTGTTTCATGGGTTTTTAAAAGTAATTTATTTTTATAATGGGGTTTAGCTGCTTTTCACGTCTGTGTTTAGGCCGCTTTACACCCACTTGACACACTAACAGAGAGATATCAATACATAGGTTTTAAGATTATTACTAGTCAGATATATTCTTGTGCGGTGAATCGGGCGTGTTGAGTCCAGTTCTCTGAGCAAGGAGTAGGTCTTGTCTATTCCATATTGGGTTTATGGAACGGTATCTGAGCTAATTTGAAACTCTTGTTTTATGTATCACCCCACCTCACCTTTCCCGTTAAGCAGCCATAGTGTGTTTTCTGCATGTGTGACTCTGTTCTGTTTTGTAATTCAGTTCAAGTGTAACGGTTTTTACATTCCCTCTATAAGTGACACCTTATGAGAAGTGTCCTTTTCTGTGTGACTTATTTCACTTAGAATCGTCTTACCTAAATCCACTGATCATGCTGCTACTAGCCTTATGACATTGATTTCATGGCTGAGTGATATTCCATTGTACATAAGGACCACAACTTTTTTATCCATTTTTCGCTTTCCTGGGATATTTAAGGTGGAAGGAAGTGGAGGTCCTTGTCAACAGAGCAGCCCTAAACTTTGGGGTGCTTGTGTCTTGCTGATTTTCAATTTTCCCACTTTATCCCCCCATGCGTGGAAGTGCCCTATGCTCTCTAAGCTGTGTTTTTTAGATGTTTCAGGACACACCGTACACTTCTCCAGAGTGGCTGTTGGCAATTTACATCCCGCCCATCAGTGTAGCAAGGCTCCCATTTCTCCATGGCCTGTCCTGCATTTCTGGTTTTGACAACTTTTTCAGCATGTCCCTTTTGACCGATGGGAAGCGAGACTTCTTTGTAGCGCTGATTTGCCTTTCCAGGTTGCTTGGTTGGCCAAAAAGGGCGTATGCGTTTTTTCCTGAATATATTCAGGAAAAAACGCATACGCCCTTTTTGGCCAAGGGCATCATTGTCAACGTTTTGCCGCTTTTCATGTGCTTTAAAGGCGATTCGAATCTACCTCCTGAAATCTGTTTCCTGCAATTCTGCCTTGATTTCAAATCCTCTTCTTTGCCTTCCCTCAATATATTTGTGGACGAGAGTTATCATTTATAACTCTGCAGGTTTGTGAATTGCAGTGCCCTGAAGCTCCATTTTACAAGTCGCTTTTTTGGGAGCCGGCCGCAAAAGCGCAGGATGGCTTCAGGCCCTGTTCTGGTTCCGGGGGGCAGGCTGAGCCTGTGGTTAATTCTTCTTCCTGATGGGAAAATAGAGTGACCTGTGCCTGTCCCAACACCAAGAGCTAGTCTCTCATTGGTTCCCCGTCTTCCCGTTCATCCTCAGGACAAATTGCAACCTGTACGGAACAGGAGGTTAAAGGTGCTGATGCTCCAAGTAGGGAGATTGCTAGTAAAGTGGCTGGAATGGCGAACACGAGCACAAGGAGATGAGAAATGAGGTGCGTTTTAGAAACCTTTCCCCATCACACGGTGTACCATCTTCTGGGTTTCTCATGCATGTTTTCGATGTAGGAAGATGCCCTTGAACCTGGAGATTTGGGACCCATGCGATGGGTAGCACGCAGTATTACTTTAAAGGGTCTGCGTTTGCTCACCCAACCTCACTGAACCTCTAAGCCACAAGAGTGTCCACCCTTATGTCTCATCCAGCTGTGGGTCTAGATATGGTCAATCCAGGTTGCATCACAGCCCCTGAACGAATTGTGTAAGAATTTCTCTCTCTTTCCCTGTCTTTGTTTCATGGGTTTTTAAAAGTAATTTATTTTTATAATGGGGTTTAGCTGCTTTTCACGTCTGTGTTTAGGCCGCTTTACACCCACTTGACACACTAACAGAGAGATATCAATACATAGGTTTTAAGATTATTACTAGTCAGATATATTCTTGTGCGGTGAATCGGGCGTGTTGAGTCCAGTTCTCTGAGCAAGGAGTAGGTCTTGTCTATTCCATATTGGGTTTATGGAACGGTATCTGAGCTAATTTGAAACTCTTGTTTTATGTATCACCCCACCTCACCTTTCCCGTTAAGCAGCCATAGTGTGTTTTCTGCATGTGTGACTCTGTTCTGTTTTGTAATTCAGTTCAAGTGTAACGGTTTTTACATTCCCTCTATAAGTGACACCTTATGAGAAGTGTCCTTTTCTGTGTGACTTATTTCACTTAGAATCGTCTTACCTAAATCCACTGATCATGCTGCTACTAGCCTTATGACATTGATTTCATGGCTGAGTGATATTCCATTGTACATAAGGACCACAACTTTTTTATCCATTTTTCGCTTTCCTGGGATATTTAAGGTGGAAGGAAGTGGAGGTCCTTGTCAACAGAGCAGCCCTAAACTTTGGGGTGCTTGTGTCTTGCTGATTTTCAATTTTCCCACTTTATCCCCCCATGCGTGGAAGTGCCCTATGCTCTCTAAGCTGTGTTTTTTAGATGTTTCAGGACACACCGTACACTTCTCCAGAGTGGCTGTTGGCAATTTACATCCCGCCCATCAGTGTAGCAAGGCTCCCATTTCTCCATGGCCTGTCCTGCATTTCTGGTTTTGACAACTTTTTCAGCATGTCCCTTTTGACCGATGGGAAGCGAGACTTCTTTGTAGCGCTGATTTGCCTTTCCAGGTTGCTTGGTTGGCCAAAAAGGGCGTATGCGTTTTTTCCTGAATATATTCAGGAAAAAACGCATACGCCCTTTTTGGCCAAGGGCATCATTGTCAACGTTTTGCCGCTTTTCATGTGCTTTAAAGGCGATTCGAATCTACCTCCTGAAATCTGTTTCCTGCAATTCTGCCTTGATTTCAAATCCTCTTCTTTGCCTTCCCTCAATATATTTGTGGACGAGAGTTATCATTTATAACTCTGCAGGTTTGTGAATTGCAGTGCCCTGAAGCTCCATTTTACAAGTCGCTTTTTTGGGAGCCGGCCGCAAAAGCGCAGGATGGCTTCAGGCCCTGTTCTGGTTCCGGGGGGCAGGCTGAGCCTGTGGTTAATTCTTCTTCCTGATGGGAAAATAGAGTGACCTGTGCCTGTCCCAACACCAAGAGCTAGTCTCTCATTGGTTCCCCGTCTTCCCGTTCATCCTCAGGACAAATTGCAACCTGTACGGAACAGGAGGTTAAAGGTGCTGATGCTCCAAGTAGGGAGATTGCTAGTAAAGTGGCTGGAATGGCGAACACGAGCACAAGGAGATGAGAAATGAGGTGCGTTTTAGAAACCTTTCCCCATCACACGGTGTACCATCTTCTGGGTTTCTCATGCATGTTTTCGATGTAGGAAGATGCCCTTGAACCTGGAGATTTGGGACCCATGCGATGGGTAGCACGCAGTATTACTTTAAAGGGTCTCCGTTTGCTCACCCAACCTCACCAAACCTCTCAGCCCCAAGAGTGTCCACCCTTATGTCTCATCCAGCTGTGGGTCTAGATATGGTCAATGCAGGTTGCATCACAGCCCCTGAACGAATTGTGTAAGAATTTCTCTCTCTTTCCCTGTCTTTGTTTCATGGGTTTTTAAAAGTAATTTATTTTTATAATGGGGTTTAGCTGCTTTTCACGGCTGTGTTTATGCCGCCTTACACACACTTGACACACTAACAGAGAGATATCAATACATAGGTTTTAAGATTATTACTAGTCAGATATATTCTTGTGCGGTCAATCGGGCGTGTTGAGTCCAGTTCTCTGAGCAAGGAGTAGGTCTTGTCTATTCCATAATGGGTTTATGGAACGGTATCTGAGCTAATTTGAAACTCTTGTTTTATGTATCACCCCACCTCACCTTTCCCGTTAAGCAGCCATAGTGTGTTTTCTGCATGTGTGACTCTGTTCTGTTTTGTAATTCAGTTCAAGTGTAACGGTTTTTACATTCCCTCTATAAGTGACACCTTATGAGAAGTGTCCTTTTCTGTGTGACTTATTTCACTTAGAATCGTCTTACCTAAATCCACTCATCATGCTGCTACTAGCCTTATGACATTGATTTCATGGCTGAGTGATATTCCATTGTACATAAGGACCACAACTTTTTTATCCATTTTTCGCTTTCCTGGGATATTTAAGGTGGAATGAAGTGGAGGTCCTTGTCAACAGAGCAGCCCTAAACTTTGGGGTGCTTGTGTCTTGCTGATTTTCAATTTTCCCACTTTATCCCCCCATGTGTGGAAGTGCCCTATGCTCTCTAAGCTGTGTTTTTTAGATGTTTCAGGACACACCGTACACTTCTCCAGAGTGGCTGTTGGCAATTTACATCCCGCCTATCAGTGTAGCAAGGCTCCCATTTCTCCATGGCCTTTCCTGCATTTCTGGTTTTGACACTTTTTTCAGCATGTCCCTTTTGACCGATGGGAAGCGAGACTTCTTTGTAGCGCTGATTTGCCTTTCCAGGTTGCTTGGTTGGCCAAAAAGGGCATATGCGTTTTTTCCTGAATATATTCAGGAAAAAACGCATATGCCCTTTTTGGCCAAGGGCATCATTGTCAACGTTTTGCCGCTTTTCATGTGCTTTAAAGGCAATTCGAATCTACCTCCTGAAATCTGTTTCCTGCAATTCTGCCTTGATTTCAAATCCTCTTCTTTGCCTTCCCTCAATATATTTGTGGACGAGAGTTATCATTTATAACTCTGCAGGTTTGTGAATTGCAGTGCCCTGAAGCTCCATTTTACAAGTCGCTTTTTTGGGAGCCGGCCGCAAAAGCGCAGGATGGCTTCAGGCCCTGTTCTGGTTCCGGGGGGCAGGCTGAGCCTGTGGTTAATTCTTCTTCCTGATGGGAAAATAGAGTGACCTGTGCCTGTCCCAACACCAAGAGCTAGTCTCTCATTGGTTCCCCGTCTTCCCGTTCATCCTCAGGACAAATTGCAACCTGTACGGAACAGGAGGTTAAAGGTGCTGATGCTCCAAGTAGGGAGATTGCTAGTAAAGTGGCTGGAATGGCGAACACGAGCACAAGGAGATGAGAAATGAGGTGCATTTTAGAAACCTTTCCCCATCACACGGTGTACCATATTCTGGGTTTCTCATGCATGTTTTCGATGTAGGAAGATGCCCTTGAACCTGGAGATTTGGGACCCATGCGATGGGTAGCACGCAGTATTACTTTAAAGGGTCTGCGTTTGCTCACCCAACCTCACCAAACCTCTCAGCCCCAAGAGTGTCCACCCTTATGTCTCATCCAGCTGTGGGTCTAGATATGGTCAATGCAGGTTGCATCACAGCCCCTGAACGAATTGTGTAAGAATTTCTCTCTCTTTCCCTGTCTTTGTTTCATGGGTTTTTAAAAGTAATTTATTTTTATAATGGGGTTTAGCTGCTTTTCACGGCTGTGTTTATGCCGCCTTACACACACTTGACACACTAACAGAGAGATATCAATACATAGGTTTTAAGATTATTACTAGTCAGATATATTCTTGTGCGGTGAATCGGGCGTGTTGAGTCCAGTTCTCTGAGCAAGGAGTAGGTATTGTCTATTCCATATTGGGTTTATGGAACGGTATCTGAGCTAATTTGAAACTCTTGTTTTATGTATCACCCCACCTCACCTTTCCCGTTAAGCAGCCATAGTGTGTTTTCTGCATGTGTGACTCTGTTCTGTTTTGTAATTCAGTTCAAGTGAAACGGTTTTTACATTCCCTCTATAAGTGACACCTTATGAGAAGTGTCCTTTTCTGTGTGACTTATTTCACTTAGAATCGTCTTACCTAAATCCACTCATCATGCTGCTACTAGCCTTATGACATTGATTTCATGGCTGAGTGATATTCCATTGTACATAAGGACCACAACTTTTTTATCCATTTTTCGCTTTCCTGGGATATTTAAGGTGGAATGAAGTGGAGGTCCTTGTCAACAGAGCAGCCCTAAACTTTGGGGTGCTTGTGTCTTGCTGATTTTCAATTTTCCCACTTTATCCCCCCATGTGTGGAAGTGCCCTATGCTCTCTAAGCTGTGTTTTTTAGATGTTTCAGGACACACCGTACACTTCTCCAGAGTGGCTGTTGGCAATTTACATCCCGCCCATCAGAGTAGCAAGGCTCCCATTTCTCCATGGCCTGTCCTGCATTTCTGGTTTTGACACTTTTTTCAGCATGTCCCTTTTGACCGATGGGAAGCGAGACTTCTTTGTAGCGCTGATTTGCCTTTCCAGGTTGCTTGGTTGGCCAAAAAGGGCGTATGCGTTTTTTCCTGAATATATTCAGGAAAAAACGCATACGCCCTTTTTGGCCAAGGTCATCATTGTCAACGTTTTGCCGCTTTTCATGTGCTTTAAAGGCGATTCGAATCTACCTCCTGAAATCTGTTTCCTGCAATTCTGCCTTGATTTCAAATCCTCTTCTTTGCCTTCCCTCAATATATTTGTGGACGAGAGTTATCATTTATAACTCTGCAGGTTTGTGAATTGCAGTGCCCTGAAGCTGCATTTTACAAGTCGCTTTTTTGGGAGCCGGCCGCAAAAGCGCAGGATGGCTTCAGGCCCTGTTCTGGTTCCGGGGGGCAGGCTGAGCCTGTGGTTAATTCTTCTTCCTGATGGGAAAATAGAGTGACCTGTGCCTGTCCCAACACCAAGAGCTAGTCTCTCATTGGTTCCCCGTCTTCCCGTTCATCCTCAGGACAAATTGCAACCTGTACGGAACAGGAGGTTAAAGGTGCTGATGCTCCAAGTAGGGAGATTGCTAGTAAAGTGGCTGGAATGGCGAACACGAGCACAAGGAGGTGAGAAATGAGGTGCGTTTTAGAAACCTTTCCCCATCACACGGTGTACCATCTTCTGGGTTTCTCATGCATGTTTTCGATGTAGGAAGATGCCCTTGAACCTGGAGATTTGGGACCCATGCGATGGGTAGCACGCAGTATTACTTTAAAGGGTCTGCGTTTGCTCACCCAACTTCACCAAACCTCTCAGCCCCAAGAGTGTCCACCCTTATGTCTCATCCAGCTGTGGGTCTAGATATGGTCAATCCAGGTTGCATAACAGCCCCTGAACGAATTGTGTAAGAATTTCTCTCTCTTTCCCTGTCTTTGTTTCATGGGTTTTTAAAAGTAATTTATTTTTATAATGGGGTTTAGCTGCTTTTCACGGCTGTGTTTAGGCCGCTTTACACCCACTTGACACACTAACAGAGAGATATCAATACATAGGTTTTAAGATTATTACTAGTCAGATATATTCTTGTGCGGTGAATCGGGCGTGTTGAGTCCAGTTCTCTGAGCAAGGAGTAGGTCTTGTCTATTCCATATTGGGTTTATGGAACGGTATCTGAGCTAATTTGAAACTCTTGTTTTATGTATCACCCCACCTCACCTTTCCCGTTAAGCAGCCATAGTGTGTTTTCTGCATGTGTGACTCTGTTCTGTTTTGTAATTCAGTTCAAGTGTAACGGTTTTTACATTCCCTCTATAAGTGACACCTTATGAGAAGTGTCCTTTTCTGTGTGACTTATTTCACTTAGAATCGTCTTACCTAAATCCACTCATCATGCTGCTACTAGCCTTATGACATTGATTTCATGGCTGAGTGATATTCCAATGTACATAAGGACCACAAATTTTTTATCCATTTTTCGCTTTCCTGGGATATTTAAGGTGGAAGGAAGTGGAGGTCCTTGTCAACAAAGCAGCCCTAAACTTTGGGGTGCTTGTGTCTTGCTGATTTTCAATTTCAATGGAAGTGCCCTATGCTCTCTAAGCTGTGTTTTTTAGATGTTTCAGGACACACCGTACACTTCTCCAGAGTGGCTGTTGGCAATTTACATCCCGCCCATCAGTGTAGCAAGGCTCCCATTTCTCCATGGCCTGTCCTGCATTTCTGGTTTTGACAACTTTTTCAGCATGTCCCTTTTGACCGATGGGAAGCGAGACTTCTTTGTAGCGCTGATTTGCCTTTCCAGGTTGCTTGGTTGGCCAAAAAGGGCGTATGCGTTTTTTCCTGAATATATTCAGGAAAAAACGCATACGCCCTTTTTGGCCAAGGGCATCATTGTCAACGTTTTGCCGCTTTTCATGTGCTTTAAAGGCGATTCGAATCTACCTCCTGAAATCTGTTTCCTGCAATTCTGCCTTGATTTCAAATCCTCTTCTTTGCCTTCCCTCAATATATTTGTGGACGAGAGTTATCATTTATAACTCTGCAGGTTTGTGAATTGCAGTGCCCTGAAGCTCCATTTTACAAGTCGCTTTTTTGGGAGCTGGCCGCAAAAGCGCAGGATGGCTTCAGGCCCTGTTCTGGTTCCGGGGGGCAGGCTGAGCCTGTGGTTAATTCTTCTTCCTGATGGGAAAATAGAGTGACCTGTGCCTGTCCCAACACCAAGAGCTAGTCTCTCATTGGTTTCCCGTCTTCCCGTTCATCCTCAGGACAAATTGCAACCTGTACGGAACAGGAGGTTAAAGGTGCTGATGCTCCAAGTAGGGAGATTGCTAGTAAAGTGGCTGGAATGGCGAACACGAGCACAAGGATGTGAGAAATGAGGTGCGTTTTAGAAACCTTTCCCCATCACACGGTGTACCATCTTCTGGGTTTCTCATGCATGTTTTCGATGTAGGAAGATGCCCTTGAACCTGGAGATTTAGGACCCATGCGATGGGTAGCACGCAGTATTACTTTACAGGGTCTGCGTTTGCTCACCCAACCTCACCAAACCTCTCAGCCCCAAGAGTGTCCACCCTTATGTCTCATCCAGCTGTGGGTCTAGATATGGTCAATCCAGGTTGCATCACAGCCCCCGAACGAATTGTGTAAGAATTTCTCTCTCTTTCCCTGTCTTTGTTTCATGGGTTTTTAAAAGTAATTTATTTTTATAATTGGGTTTAGCTGCTTTTCACGGCCGTGTTTATGCCGCCTTACACACACTTGACACACTAACAGAGAGATATCAATACATAGGTTTTAAGATTATTACTAGTCAGATATATTCTTGTGCGGTGAATCGGGCGTGTTGAGTCCAGTTCTCTGAGCAAGGAGTAGGTCTTGTCTATTCCATATTGGGTTTATGGAACGGTATCTGAGCTAATTTGAAACTCTTGTTTTATGTATCACCCCACCTCACCTTTCCCGTTAAGCAGCCATAGTGTGTTTTCTGCATGTGTGACTCTGTTCTGTTTTGTAATTCAGTTCAAGTGTAACGGTTTTTACATTCCCTCTATAAGTGACACCTTATGAGAAGTGTCCTTTTCTGTGTGACTTATTTCACTTAGAATCGTCTTACCTAAATCCACTCATCATGCTGCTACTAGCCTTATGACATTGATTTCATGGCTGAGTGATATTCCATTGTACATAAGGACCACAACTTTTTTATCCATTTTTCGCTTTCCTGGGATATTTAAGGTGGAATGAAGTGGAGGTCCTTGTCAACAGAGCAGCCCTAAACTTTGGGGTGCTTGTGTCTTGCTGATTTTCAATTTTCCCACTTTATCCCCCCATGCGTGGAAGTGCCCTATGCTCTCTAAGCTGTGTTTTTTAGATGTTTCAGGACACACCGTACACTTCTCCAGAGTGGCTGTTGGCAATTTACATCCCGCCCATCAGTGTAGCAAGGCTCCCATTTCTCCATGGCCTGTCCTGCATTTCTGGTTTTGACAACTTTTTCAGCATGTCCCTTTTGACCGATGGGAAGCGAGACTTCTTTGTAGCGCTGATTTGCCTTTCCAGGTTGCTTGGTTGGCCAAAAAGGGCGTATGCGTTTTTTCCTGAATATATTCAGGAAAAAACGCATACGCCCTTTTTGGCCAAGGGCATCATTGTCAACGTTTTGCCGCTTTTCATGTGCTTTAAAGGCGATTCGAATCTACCTCCTGAAATCTGTTTCCTGCAATTCTGCCTTGATTTCAAATCCTCTTCTTTGCCTTCCCTCAATATATTTGTGGACGAGAGTTATCATTTATAACTCTGCAGGTTTGTGAATTGCAGTGCCCTGAAGCTCCATTTTACAAGTCGGTTTTTTGGGAGCCGGCCGCAAAAGCGCAGGATGGCTTCAGGCCCTGTTCTGGTTCCGGGGGGCAGGCTGAGCCTGTGGTTAATTCTTCTTCCTGATGGGAAAATAGAGTGACCTGTGCCTGTCCCAACACCAAGAGCTAGTCTCTCATTGGTTCCCCGTCTTCCCGTTCATCCTCAGGACAAATTGCAACCTGTACGGAACAGGAGGTTAAAGGTGCTGATGCTCCAAGTAGGGAGATTGCTAGTAAAGTGGCTGGAATGGCGAACCCGAGCACAAGGAGATGAGAAATGCGGTGCGTTTTAGAAACCTTTCCCCATCACACGGTGTACCATCTTCTGGGTTTCTCATGCATGTTTTCGATGTAGGAAGATGCCCTTGAACCTGGAGATTTGGGACCCATGCGATGGGTAGCACGCAGTATTACTTTAAAGGGTCTGCGTTTGCTCACCCAACCTCACCAAACCTCTCAGCCCCAAGAGTGTCCACCCTTATGTCTCATCCAGCTGTGGGTCTAGATATGGTCAATGCAGGTTGCATCACAGCCCCTGAACGAATTGTGTAAGAATTTCTCTCTCTTTCCCTGTCTTTGTTTCATGGGTTTTTAAAAGTAATTTATTTTTATAATGGGGTTTAGCTGCTTTTCACGGCCGTGTTTATGCCGCCTTACACACACTTGACACACTAACAGAGAGATATCAATACATAGGTTTTAAGATTATTACTAGTCAGATATATTCTTGTGCGGTGAATCGGGCGTGTTGAGTCCAGTTCTCTGAGCAAGGAGTAGGTCTTGTCTATTCCATGTTGGGTTTATGGAATGGTATCTGAGCTAATTTGAAACTCTTGTTTTATGTATCACCCCACCTCACCTTTCCCGTTAAGCAGCCATAGTGTGTTTTCTGCATGTGTGACTCTGTTCTGTTTTGTAATTCAGTTCAAGTGTAACGGTTTTTACATTCCCTCTATAAGTGACACCTTATGAGAAGTGTCCTTTTCTGTGTGACTTATTTCACTTAGAATCGTCTTACCTAAATCCACTCATCATGCTGCTACTAGCCTTATGACATTGATTTCATGGCTGAGTGATATTCCATTGTACATAAGGACCACAACTTTTTTATCCATTTTTCGCTTTCCTGGGATATTTAAGGTGGAAGGAAGTGGAGGTCCTTGTCAACAGAGCAGCCCTAAACTTTCGGGTGCTTGTGTCTTGCTGATTTTCAATTTTCCCACTTTATCCCCCCATGCGTAGAAGTGCCCTATGCTCTCTAAGCTGTGTTTTTTAGATGTTTCAGGACACACCGTACACTTCTCCAGAGTGGCTGTTGGCAATTAACATCCCGCCCATCAGTGTAGCAAGGCTTCCATTTCTCCATGGCCTTTCCTGCATTTCTGGTTTTGACACCTTTTTCAGCATGTCCCTTTTGACCGATGGGAAGCGAGACTTCTTTGTAGCGCTGATTTGCCTTTCCAGGTTGCTTGGTTGGCCAAAAAGGGCGTATGCGTTTTTTCCTGAATATATTCAGGAAAAAACGCATACGCCCTTTTTGGCCAAGGGCATCATTGTCAACGTTTTGCCGCTTTTCATGTGCTTTAAAGGCGATTCGAATCTACCTCCTGAAATCTGTTTCCTGCAATTCTGCCTTGATTTCAAATCCTCTTCTTTGCCTTCCCTCAATATATTTGTGGACGAGAGTTATCATTTATAACTCTGCAGGTTTGTGAATTGCAGTGCCCTGAAGCTCCATTTTACAAGTCGCTTTTTTGGGAGCCGGCCGCAAAAGCGCAGGATGGCTTCAGGCCCTGTTCTGGTTCCGGGGGGCAGGCTGAGCCTGTGGTTAATTCTTCTTCCTGATGGGAAAATAGAGTGACCTGTGCCTGTCCCAACACCAAGAGCTAGTCTCTCATTGGTTCCCCGTCTTCCCGTTCATCCTCAGGACAAATTGCAACCTGTACGGAACAGGAGGTTAAAGGTGCTGATGCTCCAAGTAGGGAGATTGCTAGTAAAGTGGCTGGAATGGCGAACACGAGCACAAGGAGGTGAGAAATGAGGTGCGTTTTAGAAACCTTTCCCCATCACACGGTGTACCATCTTCTGGGTTTCTCATGCATGTTTTCGATGTAGGAAGATGCCCTTGAACCTGGAGATTTGGGACCCATGCGATGGGTAGCACGCAGTATTACTTTAAAGGGTCTGCGTTTGCTCACCCAACTTCACCAAACCTCTCAGCCCCAAGAGTGTCCACCCTTATGTCTCATCCAGCTGTGGGTCTAGATATGGTCAATCCAGGTTGCATAACAGCCCCTGAACGAATTGTGTAAGAATTTCTCTCTCTTTCCCTGTCTTTGTTTCATGGGTTTTTAAAAGTAATTTATTTTTATAATGGGGTTTAGCTGCTTTTCACGGCTGTGTTTAGGCCGCTTTACACCCACTTGACACACTAACAGAGAGATATCAATACATAGGTTTTAAGATTATTACTAGTCAGATATATTCTTGTGCGGTGAATCGGGCGTGTTGAGTCCAGTTCTCTGAGCAAGGAGTAGGTCTTGTCTATTCCATATTGGGTTTATGGAACGGTATCTGAGCTAATTTGAAACTCTTGTTTTATGTATCACCCCACCTCACCTTTCCCGTTAAGCAGCCATAGTGTGTTTTCTGCATGTGTGACTCTGTTCTGTTTTGTAATTCAGTTCAAGTGTAACGGTTTTTACATTCCCTCTATAAGTGACACCTTATGAGAAGTGTCCTTTTCTGTGTGACTTATTTCACTTAGAATCGTCTTACCTAAATCCACTCATCATGCTGCTACTAGCCTTATGACATTGATTTCATGGCTGAGTGATATTCCAATGTACATAAGGACCACAAATTTTTTATCCATTTTTCGCTTTCCTGGGATATTTAAGGTGGAAGGAAGTGGAGGTCCTTGTCAACAAAGCAGCCCTAAACTTTGGGGTGCTTGTGTCTTGCTGATTTTCAATTTCAATGGAAGTGCCCTATGCTCTCTAAGCTGTGTTTTTTAGATGTTTCAGGACACACCGTACACTTCTCCAGAGTGGCTGTTGGCAATTTACATCCCGCCCATCAGTGTAGCAAGGCTCCCATTTCTCCATGGCCTGTCCTGCATTTCTGGTTTTGACAACTTTTTCAGCATGTCCCTTTTGACCGATGGGAAGCGAGACTTCTTTGTAGCGCTGATTTGCCTTTCCAGGTTGCTTGGTTGGCCAAAAAGGGCGTATGCGTTTTTTCCTGAATATATTCAGGAAAAAACGCATACGCCCTTTTTGGCCAAGGGCATCATTGTCAACGTTTTGCCGCTTTTCATGTGCTTTAAAGGCGATTCGAATCTACCTCCTGAAATCTGTTTCCTGCAATTCTGCCTTGATTTCAAATCCTCTTCTTTGCCTTCCCTCAATATATTTGTGGACGAGAGTTATCATTTATAACTCTGCAGGTTTGTGAATTGCAGTGCCCTGAAGCTCCATTTTACAAGTCGATTTTTTGGGAGCTGGCCGCAAAAGCGCAGGATGGCTTCAGGCCCTGTTCTGGTTCCGGGGGGCAGGCTGAGCCTGTGGTTAATTCTTCTTCCTGATGGGAAAATAGAGTGACCTGTGCCTGTCCCAACACCAAGAGCTAGTCTCTCATTGGTTTCCCGTCTTCCCGTTCATCCTCAGGACAAATTGCAACCTGTACGGAACAGGAGGTTAAAGGTGCTGATGCTCCAAGTAGGGAGATTGCTAGTAAAGTGGCTGGAATGGCGAACACGAGCACAAGGATGTGAGAAATGAGGTGCGTTTTAGAAACCTTTCCCCATCACACGGTGTACCATCTTCTGGGTTTCTCATGCATGTTTTCGATGTAGGAAGATGCCCTTGAACCTGGAGATTTAGGACCCATGCGATGGGTAGCACGCAGTATTACTTTACAGGGTCTGCGTTTGCTCACCCAACCTCACCAAACCTCTCAGCCCCAAGAGTGTCCACCCTTATGTCTCATCCAGCTGTGGGTCTAGATATGGTCAATCCAGGTTGCATCACAGCCCCCGAACGAATTGTGTAAGAATTTCTCTCTCTTTCCCTGTCTTTGTTTCATGGGTTTTTAAAAGTAATTTATTTTTATAATTGGGTTTAGCTGCTTTTCACGGCCGTGTTTATGCCGCCTTACACACACTTGACACACTAACAGAGAGATATCAATACATAGGTTTTAAGATTATTACTAGTCAGATATATTCTTGTGCGGTGAATCGGGCGTGTTGAGTCCAGTTCTCTGAGCAAGGAGTAGGTCTTGTCTATTCCATATTGGGTTTATGGAACGGTATCTGAGCTAATTTGAAACTCTTGTTTTATGTATCACCCCACCTCACCTTTCCCGTTAAGCAGCCATAGTGTGTTTTCTGCATGTGTGACTCTGTTCTGTTTTGTAATTCAGTTCAAGTGTAACGGTTTTTACATTCCCTCTATAAGTGACACCTTATGAGAAGTGTCCTTTTCTGTGTGACTTATTTCACTTAGAATCGTCTTACCTAAATCCACTCATCATGCTGCTACTAGCCTTATGACATTGATTTCATGGCTGAGTGATATTCCATTGTACATAAGGACCACAACTTTTTTATCCATTTTTCGCTTTCCTGGGATATTTAAGGTGGAATGAAGTGGAGGTCCTTGTCAACAGAGCAGCCCTAAACTTTGGGGTGCTTGTGTCTTGCTGATTTTCAATTTTCCCACTTTATCCCCCCATGCGTGGAAGTGCCCTATGCTCTCTAAGCTGTGTTTTTTAGATGTTTCAGGACACACCGTACACTTCTCCAGAGTGGCTGTTGGCAATTTACATCCCGCCCATCAGTGTAGCAAGGCTCCCATTTCTCCATGGCCTGTCCTGCATTTCTGGTTTTGACAACTTTTTCAGCATGTCCCTTTTGACCGATGGGAAGCGAGACTTCTTTGTAGCGCTGATTTGCCTTTCCAGGTTGCTTGGTTGGCCAAAAAGGGCGTATGCGTTTTTTCCTGAATATATTCAGGAAAAAACGCATACGCCCTTTTTGGCCAAGGGCATCATTGTCAACGTTTTGCCGCTTTTCATGTGCTTTAAAGGCGATTCGAATCTACCTCCTGAAATCTGTTTCCTGCAATTCTGCCTTGATTTCAAATCCTCTTCTTTGCCTTCCCTCAATATATTTGTGGACGAGAGTTATCATTTATAACTCTGCAGGTTTGTGAATTGCAGTGCCCTGAAGCTCCATTTTACAAGTCGGTTTTTTGGGAGCCGGCCGCAAAAGCGCAGGATGGCTTCAGGCCCTGTTCTGGTTCCGGGGGGCAGGCTGAGCCTGTGGTTAATTCTTCTTCCTGATGGGAAAATAGAGTGACCTGTGCCTGTCCCAACACCAAGAGCTAGTCTCTCATTGGTTCCCCGTCTTCCCGTTCATCCTCAGGACAAATTGCAACCTGTACGGAACAGGAGGTTAAAGGTGCTGATGCTCCAAGTAGGGAGATTGCTAGTAAAGTGGCTGGAATGGCGAACCCGAGCACAAGGAGATGAGAAATGCGGTGCGTTTTAGAAACCTTTCCCCATCACACGGTGTACCATCTTCTGGGTTTCTCATGCATGTTTTCGATGTAGGAAGATGCCCTTGAACCTGGAGATTTGGGACCCATGCGATGGGTAGCACGCAGTATTACTTTAAAGGGTCTGCGTTTGCTCACCCAACCTCACCAAACCTCTCAGCCCCAAGAGTGTCCACCCTTATGTCTCATCCAGCTGTGGGTCTAGATATGGTCAATGCAGGTTGCATCACAGCCCCTGAACGAATTGTGTAAGAATTTCTCTCTCTTTCCCTGTCTTTGTTTCATGGGTTTTTAAAAGTAATTTATTTTTATAATGGGGTTTAGCTGCTTTTCACGGCCGTGTTTATGCCGCCTTACACACACTTGACACACTAACAGAGAGATATCAATACATAGGTTTTAAGATTATTACTAGTCAGATATATTCTTGTGCGGTGAATCGGGCGTGTTGAGTCCAGTTCTCTGAGCAAGGAGTAGGTCTTGTCTATTCCATGTTGGGTTTATGGAATGGTATCTGAGCTAATTTGAAACTCTTGTTTTATGTATCACCCCACCTCACCTTTCCCGTTAAGCAGCCATAGTGTGTTTTCTGCATGTGTGACTCTGTTCTGTTTTGTAATTCAGTTCAAGTGTAACGGTTTTTACATTCCCTCTATAAGTGACACCTTATGAGAAGTGTCCTTTTCTGTGTGACTTATTTCACTTAGAATCGTCTTACCTAAATCCACTCATCATGCTGCTACTAGCCTTATGACATTGATTTCATGGCTGAGTGATATTCCATTGTACATAAGGACCACAACTTTTTTATCCATTTTTCGCTTTCCTGGGATATTTAAGGTGGAAGGAAGTGGAGGTCCTTGTCAACAGAGCAGCCCTAAACTTTCGGGTGCTTGTGTCTTGCTGATTTTCAATTTTCCCACTTTATCCCCCCATGCGTAGAAGTGCCCTATGCTCTCTAAGCTGTGTTTTTTAGATGTTTCAGGACACACCGTACACTTCTCCAGAGTGGCTGTTGGCAATTAACATCCCGCCCATCAGTGTAGCAAGGCTTCCATTTCTCCATGGCCTTTCCTGCATTTCTGGTTTTGACACCTTTTTCAGCATGTCCCTTTTGACCGATGGGAAGCGAGACTTCTTTGTAGCGCTGATTTGCCTTTCCAGGTTGCTTGGTTGGCCAAAAAGGGCGTATGCGTTTTTTCCTGAATATATTCAGGAAAAAACGCATACGCCCTTTTTGGCCAAGGGCATCATTGTCAACGTTTTGCCGCTTTTCATGTGCTTTAAAGGCGATTCGAATCTACCTCCTGAAATCTGTTTCCTGCAATTCTGCCTTGATTTCAAATCCTCTTCTTTGCCTTCCCTCAATATATTTGTGGACGAGAGTTATCATTTATAATTCTGCAGGTTTGTGAATTGCAGTGCCCTGAAGCTCCATTTTACAAGTCGCTTTTTTGGGAGTCGGCCGCAAAAGCGCAGGATGGCTTCAGGCCCTGTTCTGGTTCCGGGGGGCAGGCTGAGCCTGTGGTTAATTCTTCTTCCTGATGGGAAAATTGAGTGACCTGTGCCTGTCCCAACACCAAGAGCTAGTCTCTCATTGGTTCCCCGTCTTCCCGTTCATCCTCAGGACAAATTGCAACCTGTACGGAACAGGAGGTTAAAGGTGCTGATGCTCCAAGTAGGGAGATTGCTAGTAAAGTGGCTGGAATGGCGAACCCGAGCACAAGGAGATGAGAAATGCGGTGCGTTTTAGAAACCTTTCCCCATCACACGGTGTACCATCTTCTGGGTTTCTCATGCATGTTTTCGATGTAGGAAGATGCCCTTGAACCTGGAGATTTGGGACCCATGCGATGGGTAGCACGCAGTATTACTTTAAAGGGTCTGCGTTTGCTCACCCAACCTCACCAAACCTCTCAGCCCCAAGAGTGTCCACCCTTATGTCTCATCCAGCTGTGGGTCTAGATATGGTCAATGCAGGTTGCATCACAGCCCCTGAACGAATTGTGTAAGAATTTCTCTCTCTTTCCCTGTCTTTGTTTCATGGGTTTTTAAAAGTAATTTATTTTTATAATGGGGTTTAGCTGCTTTTCACGGCCGTGTTTATGCCGCCTTACACACACTTGACACACTAACAGAGAGATATCAATACATAGGTTTTAAGATTATTACTAGTCAGATATATTCTTGTGCGGTGAATCGGGCGTGTTGAGTCCAGTTCTCTGAGCAAGGAGTAGGTCTTGTCTATTCCATGTTGGGTTTATGGAACGGTATCTGAGCTAATTTGAAACTCTTGTTTTATGTATCACCCCACCTCACCTTTCCCGTTAAGCAGCCATAGTGTGTTTTCTGCATGTGTGACTCTGTTCTGTTTTGTAATTCAGTTCAAGTGTAACGGTTTTTACATTCCCTCTATAAGTGACACCTTATGAGAAGTGTCCTTTTCTGTGTGACTTATTTCACTTAGAATCGTCTTACCTAAATCCACTCATCATGCTGCTACTAGCCTTATGACATTGATTTCATGGCTGAGTGATATTCCATTGTACATAAGGACCACAACTTTTTTATCCATTTTTCGCTTTCCTGGGATATTTAAGGTGGAATGAAGTGGAGGTCCTTGTCAACAGAGCAGCCCTAAACTTTGGGGTGCTTGTGTCTTGCTGATTTTCAATTTTCCCACTTTATCCCCCCATGCGTGGAAGTGCCCTATGCTCTCTAAGCTGTGTTTTTTAGATGTTTCAGGACACACCGTACACTTCTCCAGAGTGGCTGTTGGCAATTTACATCCCGCCCATCAGTGTAGCAAGGCTCCCATTTCTCCATGGCCTGTCCTGCATTTCTGGTTTTGACAACTTTTTCAGCATGTCCCTTTTGACCGATGGGAAGCGAGACTTCTTTGTAGCGCTGATTTGCCTTTCCAGGTTGCTTGGTTGGCCAAAAAGGGCGTATGCGTTTTTTCCTGAATATATTCAGGAAAAAACGCATACGCCCTTTTTGGCCAAGGGCATCATTGTCAACGTTTTGCCGCTTTTCATGTGCTTTAAAGGCGATTCGAATCTACCTCCTGAAATCTGTTTCCTGCAATTCTGCCTTGATTTCAAATCCTCTTCTTTGCCTTCCCTCAATATATTTGTGGACGAGAGTTATCATTTATAACTCTGCAGGTTTGTGAATTGCAGTGCCCTGAAGCTCCATTTTACAAGTCGGTTTTTTGGGAGCCGGCCGCAAAAGCGCAGGATGGCTTCAGGCCCTGTTCTGGTTCCGGGGGGCAGGCTGAGCCTGTGGTTAATTCTTCTTCCTGATGGGAAAATAGAGTGACCTGTGCCTGTCCCAACACCAAGAGCTAGTCTCTCATTGGTTCCCCGTCTTCCCGTTCATCCTCAGGACAAATTGCAACCTGTACGGAACAGGAGGTTAAAGGTGCTGATGCTCCAAGTAGGGAGATTGCTAGTAAAGTGGCTGGAATGGCGAACCCGAGCACAAGGAGATGAGAAATGCGGTGCGTTTTAGAAACCTTTCCCCATCACACGGTGTACCATCTTCTGGGTTTCTCATGCATGTTTTCGATGTAGGAAGATGCCCTTGAACCTGGAGATTTGGGACCCATGCGATGGGTAGCACGCAGTATTACTTTAAAGGGTCTGCGTTTGCTCACCCAACCTCACCAAACCTCTCAGCCCCAAGAGTGTCCACCCTTATGTCTCATCCAGCTGTGGGTCTAGATATGGTCAATGCAGGTTGCATCACAGCCCCTGAACGAATTGTGTAAGAATTTCTCTCTCTTTCCCTGTCTTTGTTTCATGGGTTTTTAAAAGTAATTTATTTTTATAATGGGGTTTAGCTGCTTTTCACGGCCGTGTTTATGCCGCCTTACACACACTTGACACACTAACAGAGAGATATCAATACATAGGTTTTAAGATTATTACTAGTCAGATATATTCTTGTGCGGTGAATCGGGCGTGTTGAGTCCAGTTCTCTGAGCAAGGAGTAGGTCTTGTCTATTCCATGTTGGGTTTATGGAATGGTATCTGAGCTAATTTGAAACTCTTGTTTTATGTATCACCCCACCTCACCTTTCCCGTTAAGCAGCCATAGTGTGTTTTCTGCATGTGTGACTCTGTTCTGTTTTGTAATTCAGTTCAAGTGTAACGGTTTTTACATTCCCTCTATAAGTGACACCTTATGAGAAGTGTCCTTTTCTGTGTGACTTATTTCACTTAGAATCGTCTTACCTAAATCCACTCATCATGCTGCTACTAGCCTTATGACATTGATTTCATGGCTGAGTGATATTCCATTGTACATAAGGACCACAACTTTTTTATCCATTTTTCGCTTTCCTGGGATATTTAAGGTGGAAGGAAGTGGAGGTCCTTGTCAACAGAGCAGCCCTAAACTTTCGGGTGCTTGTGTCTTGCTGATTTTCAATTTTCCCACTTTATCCCCCCATGCGTAGAAGTGCCCTATGCTCTCTAAGCTGTGTTTTTTAGATGTTTCAGGACACACCGTACACTTCTCCAGAGTGGCTGTTGGCAATTAACATCCCGCCCATCAGTGTAGCAAGGCTTCCATTTCTCCATGGCCTTTCCTGCATTTCTGGTTTTGACACCTTTTTCAGCATGTCCCTTTTGACCGATGGGAAGCGAGACTTCTTTGTAGCGCTGATTTGCCTTTCCAGGTTGCTTGGTTGGCCAAAAAGGGCGTATGCGTTTTTTCCTGAATATATTCAGGAAAAAACGCATACGCCCTTTTTGGCCAAGGGCATCATTGTCAACGTTTTGCCGCTTTTCATGTGCTTTAAAGGCGATTCGAATCTACCTCCTGAAATCTGTTTCCTGCAATTCTGCCTTGATTTCAAATCCTCTTCTTTGCCTTCCCTCAATATATTTGTGGACGAGAGTTATCATTTATAACTCTGCAGGTTTGTGAATTGCAGTGCCCTGAAGCTCCATTTTACAAGTCGGTTTTTTGGGAGCCGGCCGCAAAAGCGCAGGATGGCTTCAGGCCCTGTTCTGGTTCCGGGGGGCAGGCTGAGCCTGTGGTTAATTCTTCTTCCTGATGGGAAAATAGAGTGACCTGTGCCTGTCCCAACACCAAGAGCTAGTCTCTCATTGGTTCCCCGTCTTCCCGTTCATCCTCAGGACAAATTGCAACCTGTACGGAACAGGAGGTTAAAGGTGCTGATGCTCCAAGTAGGGAGATTGCTAGTAAAGTGGCTGGAATGGCGAACCCGAGCACAAGGAGATGAGAAATGCGGTGCGTTTTAGAAACCTTTCCCCATCACACGGTGTACCATCTTCTGGGTTTCTCATGCATGTTTTCGATGTAGGAAGATGCCCTTGAACCTGGAGATTTGGGACCCATGCGATGGGTAGCACGCAGTATTACTTTAAAGGGTCTGCGTTTGGTCACCCAACCTCACCAAACCTCTCAGCCCCAAGAGTGTCCACCCTTATGTCTCATCCAGCTGTGGGTCTAGATATGGTCAATGCAGGTTGCATCACAGCCCCTGAACGAATTGTGTAAGAATTTCTCTCTCTTTCCCTGTCTTTGTTTCATGGGTTTTTAAAAGTAATTTATTTTTATAATGGGGTTTAGCTGCTTTTCACGGCCGTGTTTATGCCGCCTTACACACACTTGACACACTAACAGAGAGATATCAATACATAGGTTTTAAGATTATTACTAGTCAGATATATTCTTGTGCGGTGAATCGGGCGTGTTGAGTCCAGTTCTCTGAGCAAGGAGTAGGTCTTGTCTATTCCATGTTGGGTTTATGGAACGGTATCTGAGCTAATTTGAAACTCTTGTTTTATGTATCACCCCACCTCACCTTTCCCGTTAAGCAGCCATAGTGTGTTTTCTGCATGTGTGACTCTGTTCTGTTTTGTAATTCAGTTCAAGTGTAACGGTTTTTACATTCCCTCTATAAGTGACACCTTATGAGAAGTGTCCTTTTCTGTGTGACTTATTTCACTTAGAATCGTCTTACCTAAATCCACTCATCATGCTGCTACTAGCCTTATGACATTGATTTCATGGCTGAGTGATATTCCATTGTACATAAGGACCACAACTTTTTTATCCATTTTTCGCTTTCCTGGGATATTTAAGGTGGAAGGAAGTGGAGGTCCTTGTCAACAGAGCAGCCCTAAACTTTCGGGTGCTTGTGTCTTGCTGATTTTCAATTTTCCCACTTTATCCCCCCATGCGTAGAAGTGCCCTATGCTCTCTAAGCTGTGTTTTTTAGATGTTTCAGGACACACCGTACACTTCTCCAGAGTGGCTGTTGGCAATTAACATCCCGCCCATCAGTGTAGCAAGGCTTCCATTTCTCCATGGCCTGTCCTGCATTTCTGGTTTTGACACCTTTTTCAGCATGTCCCTTTTGACCGATGGGAAGCGAGACTTCTTTGTAGCGCTGATTTGCCTTTCCAGGTTGCTTGGTTGGCCAAAAAGGGCGTATGCGTTTTTTCCTGAATATATTCAGGAAAAAACGCATACGCCCTTTTTGGCCAAGGGCATCATTGTCAACGTTTTGCCGCTTTTCATGTGCTTTAAAGGCGATTCGAATCTACCTCCTGAAATCTGTTTCCTGCAATTCTGCCTTGATTTCAAATCCTCTTCTTTGCCTTCCCTCAATATATTTGTGGACGAGAGTTATCATTTATAATTCTGCAGGTTTGTGAATTGCAGTGCCCTGAAGCTCCATTTTACAAGTCGCTTTTTTGGGAGTCGGCCGCAAAAGCGCAGGATGGCTTCAGGCCCTGTTCTGGTTCCGGGGGGCAGGCTGAGCCTGTGGTTAATTCTTCTTCCTGATGGGAAAATTGAGTGACCTGTGCCTGTCCCAACACCAAGAGCTAGTCTCTCATTGGTTCCCCGTCTTCCCGTTCATCCTCAGGACAAATTGCAACCTGTACGGAACAGGAGGTTAAAGGTGCTGATGCTCCAAGTAGGGAGATTGCTAGTAAAGTGGCTGGAATGGCGAACCCGAGCACAAGGAGATGAGAAATGCGGTGCGTTTTAGAAACCTTTCCCCATCACACGGTGTACCATCTTCTGGGTTTCTCATGCATGTTTTCGATGTAGGAAGATGCCCTTGAACCTGGAGATTTGGGACCCATGCGATGGGTAGCACGCAGTATTACTTTAAAGGGTCTGCGTTTGCTCACCCAACCTCACCAAACCTCTCAGCCCCAAGAGTGTCCACCCTTATGTCTCATCCAGCTGTGGGTCTAGATATGGTCAATGCAGGTTGCATCACAGCCCCTGAACGAATTGTGTAAGAATTTCTCTCTCTTTCCCTGTCTTTGTTTCATGGGTTTTTAAAAGTAATTTATTTTTATAATGGGGTTTAGCTGCTTTTCACGGCCGTGTTTATGCCGCCTTACACACACTTGACACACTAACAGAGAGATATCAATACATAGGTTTTAAGATTATTACTAGTCAGATATATTCTTGTGCGGTGAATCGGGCGTGTTGAGTCCAGTTCTCTGAGCAAGGAGTAGGTCTTGTCTATTCCATATTGGGTTTATGGAACGGTATCTGAGCTAATTTGAAACTCTTGTTTTATGTATCACCCCACCTCACCTTTCCCGTTAAGCAGCCATAGTGTGTTTTCTGCATGTGTGACTCTGTTCTGTTTTGTAATTCAGTTCAAGTGTAACGGCTTTTACATTCCCTCTATAAGTGACACCTTATGAGAAGTGTCCTTTTCTGTGTGACTTATTTCACTTAGAATCGTCTTACCTAAATCCACTCATCATGCTGCTACTAGCCTTATGACATTGATTTCATGGCTGAGTGATATTCCATTGTACATAAGGACCACAAATTTTTTATCCATTTTTCGCTTTCCTTGGATATTTAAGGTGGAATGAAGTGGAGGTCCTTGTCAACAGAGCAGCCCTAAACTTTGGGGTGCTTGTGTCTTGCTGATTTTCAATTTTCCCACTTTATCCCCCCATGCGTGGAAGTGCCCTATGCTCTCTAAGCTGTGTTTTTTAGATGTTTCAGGACACACCGTACACTTCTCCAGAGTGGCTGTTGGCAATTTACATCCCGCCCATCAGTGTAGCAAGGCTCCCATTTCTCCATGGCCTGTCCTGCATTTCTGGTTTTGACAACTTTTTCAGCATGTCCCTTTTGACCGATGGGAAGCGAGACTTCTTTGTAGCACTGATTTGCCTTTCCAGGTTGCTTGGTTGGCCAAAAAGGGCGTATGCGTTTTTTCCTGAATATATTCAGGAAAAAACGCATACGCCCTTTTTGGCCAAGGGCATCATTGTCAACGTTTTGCCGCTTTTCATGTGCTTTAAAGGCGATTCGAATCTACCTCCTGAAATCTGTTTCCTGCAATTCTGCCTTGATTTCAAATCCTCTTCTTTGCCTTCCCACAATATATTTGTGGACGAGAGTTATCATTTATAATTCTGCAGGTTTGTGAATTGCAGTGCCCTGAAGCTCCATTTTACAAGTCGCTTTTTTGGGAGTCGGCCGCAATAGCGCAGGATGTCTTCAGGCCCTGTTCTGGTTCCGGGGGGCAGGCTGAACCTGTGGTTAATTCTTCTTCCTGATGGGAAAATTGAGTGACCTGTGCCTGTCCCAACACCAAGAGCTAGTCTCTCATTGGTTCCCCGTCTTCCCGTTCATCCTCAGGACAAATTGCAACCTGTACGGAACAGGAGGTTAAAGGTGCTGATGCTCCAAGTAGGGAGATTGCTAGTAAAGTGGCTGGAATGGCGAACCCGAGCACAAGGAGATGAGAAATGCGGTGCGTTTTAGAAACCTTTCCCCATCACACGGTGTACCATCTTCTGGGTTTCTCATGCATGTTTTCGATGTAGGAAGATACCCTTGAACCTGGAGATTTGGGACCCATGCGATGGGTAGCACGCAGTATTACTTTAAAGGGTCTGCGTTTGCTCACCCAACCTCACCGAACCTCTCAGCCCCAAGAGTGTCCACCCTTATGTCTCATCCAGCTGTGGGTCTAGATATGGTCAATCCAGGTTGCATCACAGCCCCTGAACGAATTGTGTAAGAATTTCTCTCTCTTTCCCTGTCTTTGTTTCATGGGTTTTTAAAAGTAATTTATTTTTATAATGGGGTTTAGCTGCTTTTCACGGCTGTGTTTAGGCCGCTTTTTACCCACTTGACACACTAACAGAGAGATATCAATACATAGGTTTTAAGATTATTACTAGTCAGATATATTCTTGTGCGGTGAATCGGGCGTGTTGAGTCCAGTTCTCTGAGCAAGGAGTAGGTCTTGTCTATTCCATATTGGGTTTATGGAACGGTATCTGAGCTAATTTGAAACTCTTGTTTTATGTATCACCCCACCTCACCTTTCCCGTTAAGCAGCCATAGTGTGTTTTCTGCATGTGTGACTCTGTTCTGTTTTGTAATTCAGTTCAAGTGTAACGGTTTTTACATTCCCTCTATAAGTGACACCTTATGAGAAGTGTCCTTTTCTGTGTGACTTATTTCACTTAGAATCGTCTTACCTAAATCCACTGATCATGCTGCTACTAGCCTTATGACATTGATTTCATGGCTGAGTGATATTCCATTGTACATAAGGACCACAACTTTTTTATCCATTTTTCGCTTTCCTGGGATATTTAAGGTGGAAGGAAGTGGAGGTCCTTGTCAACAGAGCAGCCCTAAACTTTGGGGTGCTTGTGTCTTGCTGATTTTCAATTTTCCCACTTTATCCCCCCATGCGTGGAAGTGCCCTATGCTCTCTAAGCTGTGTTTTTTAGATGTTTCAGGACACACCGTACACTTCTCCAGAGTGGCTGTTGGCAATTTACATCCCGCCCATCAGTGTAGCAAGGCTCCCATTTCTCCATGGCCTATCCTGCATTTCTGGTTTTGACAACTTTTTCAGCATGGCCCTTTTGACCGATGGGAAGCGAGACTTCTTTGTAGCGCTGATTTGCCTTTCCAGGTTGCTTGGTTGGCCAAAAAGGGCGTATGCGTTTTTTCCTGAATATATTCAGGAAAAAACGCATACGCCCTTTTTGGCCAAGGGCATCATTGTCAACGTTTTGCCGCTTTTCATGTGCTTTAAAGGCGATTCGAATCTACCTCCTGAAATCTGTTTCCTGCAATTCTGCCTTGATTTCAAATCCTCTTCTTTGCCTTCCCTCAATATATTTGTGGACGAGAGTTATCATTTATAACTCTGCAGGTTTGTGAATTGCAGTGCCCTGAAGCTCCATTTTACAAGTCGGTTTTTTGGGAGCCGGCCGCAAAAGCGCAGGATGGCTTCAGGCCCTGTTCTGGTTCCGGGGGGCAGGCTGAGCCTGTGGTTAATTCTTCTTCCTGATGGGAAAATAGAGTGACCTGTGCCTGTCCCAACACCAAGAGCTAGTCTCTCATTGGTTCCCCGTCTTCCCGTTCATCCTCAGGACAAATTGCAACCTGTACGGAACAGGAGGTTAAAGGTGCTGATGCTCCAAGTAGGGAGATTGCTAGTAAAGTGGCTGGAATGGCGAACACGAGCACAAGGAGATGAGAAATGAGGTGCGTTTTAGAAACCTTTCCCCATCACACGGTGTACCATCTTCTGGGTTTCTCATGCATGTTTTCGATGTAGGAAGATGCCCTTGAACCTGGAGATTTGGGACCCATGCGATGGGTAGCACGCAGTATTACTTTAAAGGGTCTCCGTTTGCTCACCCAACCTCACCAAACCTCTCAGCCCCAAGAGTGTCCACCCTTATGTCTCATCCAGCTGTGGGTCTAGATATGGTCAATCCAGGTTGCATCACAGCCCCTGAACGAATTGTGTAAGAATTTCTCTCTCTTTCCCTGTCTTTGTTTCATGGGTTTTTAAAAGTAATTTCTTTTTATAATGGGGTTTAGCTGCTTTTCACGGCTGTGTTTAGGCCGCTTTTTACCCACTTGACACACTAACAGAGAGATATCAATACATAGGTTTTAAGATTATTACTAGTCAGATATATTCTTGTGCGGTGAATCGGGCGTGTTGAGTCCAGTTCTCTGAGCAAGGAGTAGGTCTTGTCTATTCCATATTGGGTTTATGGAACGGTATCTGAGCTAATTTGAAACTCTTGTTTTATGTATCACCCCACCTCACCTTTCCCGTTAAGCAGCCATAGTGTGTTTTCTGCATGTGTGACTCTGTTCTGTTTTGTAATTCAGTTCAAGTGTAACGGTTTTTACATTCCCTCTATAAGTGACACCTTATGAGAAGTGTCCTTTTCTGTGTGACTTATTTCACTTAGAATCGTCTTACCTAAATCCACTCATCATGCTGCTACTAGCCTTATGACATTGATTTCATGGCTGAGTGATATTCCATTGTACATAAGGACCACAACTTTTTTATCCATTTTTCGCTTTCCTGGGATATTTAAGGTGGAAGGAAGTGGAGGTCCTTGTCAACAGAGCAGCCCTAAACTTTGGGGTGCTTGTGTCTTGCTGATTTTCAATTTTCCCACTTTATCCCCCCATGCGTGGAAGTGCCCTATGCTCTCTAAGCTGTGTTTTTTAGATGTTTCAGGACACACCGTACACTTCTCCAGAGTGGCTGTTGGCAATTTACATCCCGCCCATCAGTGTAGCAAGGCTCCCATTTCTCCATGGCCTGTCCTGCATTTCTGGTTTTGACAATTTTTTCAGCATGGCCCTTTTGACCGATGGGAAGCGAGACTTCTTTGTAGCGCTGATTTGCCTTTCCAGGTTGCTTGGTTGGCCAAAAAGGGCGTATGCGTTTTTTCCTGAATATATTCAGGAAAAAACGCATACGCCCTTTTTGGCCAAGGGCATCATTGTCAACGTTTTGCCGCTTTTCATGTGCTTTAAAGGCGATTCGAATCTTCCTCCTGAAATCTGTTTCCTGCAATTCTGCCTTGATTTCAAATCCTCTTCTTTGCCTTCCCTCAATATATTTGTGGACGAGAGTTATCATTTATAACTCTGCAGGTTTGTGAATTGCAGTGCCCTGAAGCTCCATTTTACAAGTCGGTTTTTTGGGAGCCGGCCGCAAAAGCGCAGGATGGCTTCAGGCCCTGTTCTGGTTCCGGGGGGCAGGCTGAGCCTGTGGTTAATTCTTCTTCCTGATGGGAAAATAGAGTGACCTGTGCCTGTCCCAACACCAAGAGCTAGTCTCTCATTGGTTCCCCGTCTTCCCGTTCATCCTCAGGACAAATTGCAACCTGTACGGAACAGGAGGTTAAAGGTGCTGATGCTCCAAGTAGGGAGATTGCTAGTAAAGTGGCTGGAATGGCGAACCCGAGCACAAGGAGATGAGAAATTAGATGCGTTTTAGAAACCTTTCCCCATCACACGGTGTACCATCTTCTGGGTTTCTCATGCATGTTTTCGATGTAGGAAGATGCCCTTGAACCTGGAGATTTGGGACCCATGCGATGGGTAGCACGCAGTATTACTTTAAAGGGTCTCCGTTTGCTCACCCAACCTCACCAAACCTCTCAGCCCCAAGAGTGTCCACCCTTATGTCTCATCCAGCTGTGGGTCTAGATATGGTCAATCCAGGTTGCATCACAGCCCCTGAACGAATTGTGTAAGAATTTCTCTCTCTTTCCCTGTCTTTGTTTCATGGGTTTTTAAAAGTAATTTCTTTTTATAATGGGGTTTAGCTGCTTTTCACGGCTGTGTTTAGGCCGCTTTTTACCCACTTGACACAGTAACAGAGAGATATCAATACATAGGTTTTAAGATTATTACTAGTCAGATATATTCTTGTGCGGTGAATCGGGCGTGTTGAGTCCAGTTCTCTGAGCAAGGAGTAGGTCTTGTCTATTCCATATTGGGTTTATGGAACGGTATCTGAGCTAATTTGAAACTCTTGTTTTATGTATCACCCCACCTCACCTTTCCCGTTAAGCAGCCATAGTGTGTTTTCTGCATGTGTGACTCTGTTCTGTTTTGTAATTCAGTTCAAGTGTAACGGTTTTTACATTCCCTCTATAAGTGACACCTTATGAGAAGTGTCCTTTTCTGTGTGACTTATTTCACTTAGAATCGTCTTACCTAAATCCACTCATCATGCTGCTACTAGCCTTATGACATTGATTTCATGGCTGAGTGATATTCCATTGTACATAAGGACCACAACTTTTTTATCCATTTTTCGCTTTCCTGGGATATTTAAGGTGGAAGGAAGTGGAGGTCCTTGTCAACAGAGCAGCCCTAAACTTTGGGGTGCTTGGGTCTTGCTGATTTTCAATTTTCCCACTTTATCCCCCCATGCGTGGAAGTGCCCTATGCTCTCTAAGCTGTGTTTTTTAGATGTTTCAGGACACACCGTACACTTCTCCAGAGTGGCTGTTGGCAATTTACATCCCGCCCATCAGTGTAGCAAGGCTTCCATTTCTCCATGGCCTGTCCCGCATTTCTGGTTTTGACACTTTTTTCAGCATGGCCCTTTTGACCGATGGGAAGCGAGACTTCTTTGTAGCGCTGATTTGCCTTTCCAGGTTGCTTGGTGGGCCAAAAAGGGCGTATGCGTTTTTTCCTGAATATATTCAGGAAAAAACGCATACGCCCTTTTTGGCCAAGGGCATCATTGTCAACGTTTTGCCGCTTTTCATGTGCTTTAAAGGCGATTCGAATCTTCCTCCTGAAATCTGTTTCCTGCAATTCTGCCTTGATTTCAAATCCTCTTCTTTGCCTTCCCTCAATATATTTGTGGACGAGAGTTATCATTTATAACTCTGCAGGTTTGTGAATTGCAGTGCCCTGAAGCTCCATTTTACAAGTCGCTTTTTTGGGAGCCGGCCGCAAAAGCGCAGGATGGCTTCAGGCCCTGTTCTGGTTCCGGGGGGCAGGCTGAGCCTGTGGTTAATTCTTCTTCCTGATGGGAAAATAGAGTGACCTGTGCCTGTCCCAACACCAAGAGCTAGTCTCTCATTGGTTCCCCGTCTTCCCGTTCATCCTCAGGACAAATTGCAACCTGTACGGAACAGGAGGTTAAAGGTGCTGATGCTCCAAGTAGGGAGATTGCTAGTAAAGTGGCTGGAATGGCGAACCCGAGCACAAGGAGATGAGAAATTAGATGCGTTTTAGAAACCTTTCCCCATCACACGGTGTACCATCTTCTGGGTTTCTCATGCATGTTTTCGATGTAGGAAGATGCCCTTGAACCTGGAGATTTGGGACCCATGCGATGGGTAGCACGCAGTATTACTTTAAAGGGTCTGCGTTTGCTCACCCAACCTCACTGAACCTCTAAGCCACAAGAGTGTCCACCCTTATGTCTCATCCAGCTGTGGGTCTAGATATGGTCAATCCAGGTTGCATCACAGCCCCTGAACGAATTGTGTAAGAATTTCTCTCTCTTTCCCTGTCTTTGTTTCATGGGTTTTTAAAAGTAATTTATTTTTATAATGGGGTTTAGCTGCTTTTCACGTCTGTGTTTAGGCCGCTTTACACCCACTTGACACACTAACAGAGAGATATCAATACATAGGTTTTAAGATTATTACTAGTCAGATATATTCTTGTGCGGTGAATCGGGCGTGTTGAGTCCAGTTCTCTGAGCAAGGAGTAGGTCTTGTCTATTCCATATTGGGTTTATGGAACGGTATCTGAGCTAATTTGAAACTCTTGTTTTATGTATCACCCCACCTCACCTTTCCCGTTAAGCAGCCATAGTGTGTTTTCTGCATGTGTGACTCTGTTCTGTTTTGTAATTCAGTTCAAGTGTAACGGTTTTTACATTCCCTCTATAAGTGACACCTTATGAGAAGTGTCCTTTTCTGTGTGACTTATTTCACTTAGAATCGTCTTACCTAAATCCACTGATCATGCTGCTACTAGCCTTATGACATTGATTTCATGGCTGAGTGATATTCCATTGTACATAAGGACCACAACTTTTTTATCCATTTTTCGCTTTCCTGGGATATTTAAGGTGGAAGGAAGTGGAGGTCCTTGTCAACAGAGCAGCCCTAAACTTTGGGGTGCTTGTGTCTTGCTGATTTTCAATTTTCCCACTTTATCCCCCCATGCGTGGAAGTGCCCTATGCTCTCTAAGCTGTGTTTTTTAGATGTTTCAGGACACACCGTACACTTCTCCAGAGTGGCTGTTGGCAATTTACATCCCGCCCATCAGTGTAGCAAGGCTCCCATTTCTCCATGGCCTGTCCTGCATTTCTGGTTTTGACAACTTTTTCAGCATGTCCCTTTTGACCGATGGGAAGCGAGACTTCTTTGTAGCGCTGATTTGCCTTTCCAGGTTGCTTGGTTGGCCAAAAAGGGCGTATGCGTTTTTTCCTGAATATATTCAGGAAAAAACGCATACGCCCTTTTTGGCCAAGGGCATCATTGTCAACGTTTTGCCGCTTTTCATGTGCTTTAAAGGCGATTCGAATCTACCTCCTGAAATCTGTTTCCTGCAATTCTGCCTTGATTTCAAATCCTCTTCTTTGCCTTCCCTCAATATATTTGTGGACGAGAGTTATCATTTATAACTCTGCAGGTTTGTGAATTGCAGTGCCCTGAAGCTCCATTTTACAAGTCGGTTTTTTGGGAGCCGGCCGCAAAAGCGCAGGATGGCTTCAGGCCCTGTTCTGGTTCCGGGGGGCAGGCTGAGCCTGTGGTTAATTCTTCTTCCTGATGGGAAAATAGAGTGACCTGTGCCTGTCCCAACACCAAGAGCTAGTCTCTCATTGGTTCCCCGTCTTCCCGTTCATCCTCAGGACAAATTGCAACCTGTACGGAACAGGAGGTTAAAGGTGCTGATGCTCCAAGTAGGGAGATTGCTAGTAAAGTGGCTGGAATGGCGAACCCGAGCACAAGGAGATGAGAAATGCGGTGCGTTTTAGAAACCTTTCCCCATCACACGGTGTACCATCTTCTGGGTTTCTCATGCATGTTTTCGATGTAGGAAGATGCCCTTGAACCTGGAGATTTGGGACCCATGCGATGGGTAGCACGCAGTATTACTTTAAAGGGTCTGCGTTTGCTCACCCAACCTCACCGAACCTCTCAGCCCCAAGAGTGTCCACCCTTATGTCTCATCCAGCTGTGGGTCTAGATATGGTCAATCCAGGTTGCATCACAGCCCCTGAACGAATTGTGTAAGAATTTCTCTCTCTTTCCCTGTCTTTGTTTCATGGGTTTTTAAAAGTAATTTATTTTTATAATGGGGTTTAGCTGCTTTTCACGGCTGTGTTTAGGCCGCTTTTTACCCACTTGACACACTAACAGAGAGATATCAATACATAGGTTTTAAGATTATTACTAGTCAGATATATTCTTGTGCGGTGAATCGGGCGTGTTGAGTCCAGTTCTCTGAGCAAGGAGTAGGTCTTGTCTATTCCATATTGGGTTTATGGAACGGTATCTGAGCTAATTTGAAACTCTTGTTTTATGTATCACCCCACCTCACCTTTCCCGTTAAGCAGCCATAGTGTGTTTTCTGCATGTGTGACTCTGTTCTGTTTTGTAATTCAGTTCAAGTGTAACGGTTTTTACATTCCCTCTATAAGTGACACCTTATGAGAAGTGTCCTTTTCTGTGTGACTTATTTCACTTAGAATCGTCTTACCTAAATCCACTGATCATGCTGCTACTAGCCTTATGACATTGATTTCATGGCTGAGTGATATTCCATTGTACATAAGGACCACAACTTTTTTATCCATTTTTCGCTTTCCTGGGATATTTAAGGTGGAAGGAAGTGGAGGTCCTTGTCAACAGAGCAGCCCTAAACTTTGGGGTGCTTGTGTCTTGCTGATTTTCAATTTCAATGGAAGTGCCCTATGCTCTCTAAGCTGTGTTTTTTAGATGTTTCAGGACACACCGTACACTTCTCCAGAGTGGCTGTTGGCAATTTACATCCCGCCCATCAGTGTAGCAAGGCTCCCATTTCTCCATGGCCTATCCTGCATTTCTGGTTTTGACAACTTTTTCAGCATGGCCCTTTTGACCGATGGGAAGCGAGACTTCTTTGTAGCGCTGATTTGCCTTTCCAGGTTGCTTGGTTGGCCAAAAAGGGCGTATGCGTTTTTTCCTGAATATATTCAGGAAAAAACGCATACGCCCTTTTTGGCCAAGGGCATCATTGTCAACGTTTTGCCGCTTTTCATGTGCTTTAAAGGCGATTCGAATCTACCTCCTGAAATCTGTTTCCTGCAATTCTGCCTTGATTTCAAATCCTCTTCTTTGCCTTCCCTCAATATATTTGTGGACGAGAGTTATCATTTATAACTCTGCAGGTTTGTGAATTGCAGTGCCCTGAAGCTCCATTTTACAAGTCGGTTTTTTGGGAGCCGGCCGCAAAAGCGCAGGATGGCTTCAGGCCCTGTTCTGGTTCCGGGGGGCAGGCTGAGCCTGTGGTTAATTCTTCTTCCTGATGGGAAAATAGAGTGACCTGTGCCTGTCCCAACACCAAGAGCTAGTCTCTCATTGGTTCCCCGTCTTCCCGTTCATCCTCAGGACAAATTGCAACCTGTACGGAACAGGAGGTTAAAGGTGCTGATGCTCCAAGTAGGGAGATTGCTAGTAAAGTGGCTGGAATGGCGAACACGAGCACAAGGAGATGAGAAATGAGGTGCGTTTTAGAAACCTTTCCCCATCACACGGTGTACCATCTTCTGGGTTTCTCATGCATGTTTTCGATGTAGGAAGATGCCCTTGAACCTGGAGATTTGGGACCCATGCGATGGGTAGCACGCAGTATTACTTTAAAGGGTCTCCGTTTGCTCACCCAACCTCACCAAACCTCTCAGCCCCAAGAGTGTCCACCCTTATGTCTCATCCAGCTGTGGGTCTAGATATGGTCAATCCAGGTTGCATCACAGCCCCTGAACGAATTGTGTAAGAATTTCTCTCTCTTTCCCTGTCTTTGTTTCATGGGTTTTTAAAAGTAATTTCTTTTTATAATGGGGTTTAGCTGCTTTTCACGGCTGTGTTTAGGCCGCTTTTTACCCACTTGACACACTAACAGAGAGATATCAATACATAGGTTTTAAGATTATTACTAGTCAGATATATTCTTGTGCGGTGAATCGGGCGTGTTGAGTCCAGTTCTCTGAGCAAGGAGTAGGTCTTGTCTATTCCATATTGGGTTTATGGAACGGTATCTGAGCTAATTTGAAACTCTTGTTTTATGTATCACCCCACCTCACCTTTCCCGTTAAGCAGCCATAGTGTGTTTTCTGCATGTGTGACTCTGTTCTGTTTTGTAATTCAGTTCAAGTGTAACGGTTTTTACATTCCCTCTATAAGTGACACCTTATGAGAAGTGTCCTTTTCTGTGTGACTTATTTCACTTAGAATCGTCTTACCTAAATCCACTCATCATGCTGCTACTAGCCTTATGACATTGATTTCATGGCTGAGTGATATTCCATTGTACATAAGGACCACAACTTTTTTATCCATTTTTCGCTTTCCTGGGATATTTAAGGTGGAAGGAAGTGGAGGTCCTTGTCAACAGAGCAGCCCTAAACTTTGGGGTGCTTGTGTCTTGCTGATTTTCAATTTTCCCACTTTATCCCCCCATGCGTGGAAGTGCCCTATGCTCTCTAAGCTGTGTTTTTTAGATGTTTCAGGACACACCGTACACTTCTCCAGAGTGGCTGTTGGCAATTTACATCCCGCCCATCAGTGTAGCAAGGCTCCCATTTCTCCATGGCCTGTCCTGCATTTCTGGTTTTGACAATTTTTTCAGCATGGCCCTTTTGACCGATGGGAAGCGAGACTTCTTTGTAGCGCTGATTTGCCTTTCCAGGTTGCTTGGTTGGCCAAAAAGGGCGTATGCGTTTTTTCCTGAATATATTCAGGAAAAAACGCATACGCCCTTTTTGGCCAAGGGCATCATTGTCAACGTTTTGCCGCTTTTCATGTGCTTTAAAGGCGATTCGAATCTTCCTCCTGAAATCTGTTTCCTGCAATTCTGCCTTGATTTCAAATCCTCTTCTTTGCCTTCCCTCAATATATTTGTGGACGAGAGTTATCATTTATAACTCTGCAGGTTTGTGAATTGCAGTGCCCTGAAGCTCCATTTTACAAGTCGCTTTTTTGGGAGCCGGCCGCAAAAGCGCAGGATGGCTTCAGGCCCTGTTCTGGTTCCGGGGGGCAGGCTGAGCCTGTGGTTAATTCTTCTTCCTGATGGGAAAATAGAGTGACCTGTGCCTGTCCCAACACCAAGAGCTAGTCTCTCATTGGTTCCCCGTCTTCCCGTTCATCCTCAGGACAAATTGCAACCTGTACGGAACAGGAGGTTAAAGGTGCTGATGCTCCAAGTAGGGAGATTGCTAGTAAAGTGGCTGGAATGGCGAACCCGAGCACAAGGAGATGAGAAATTAGATGCGTTTTAGAAACCTTTCCCCATCACACGGTGTACCATCTTCTGGGTTTCTCATGCATGTTTTCGATGTAGGAAGATGCCCTTGAACCTGGAGATTTGGGACCCATGCGATGGGTAGCACGCAGTATTACTTTAAAGGGTCTGCGTTTGCTCACCCAACCACACTGAACCTCTAAGCCACAAGAGTGTCCACCCTTATGTCTCATCCAGCTGTGGGTCTAGATATGGTCAATCCAGGTTGCATCACAGCCCCTGAACGAATTGTGTAAGAATTTCTCTCTCTTTCCCTGTCTTTGTTTCATGGGTTTTTAAAAGTAATTTATTTTTATAATGGGGTTTAGCTGCTTTTCACGTCTGTGTTTAGGCCGCTTTACACCCACTTGACACACTAACAGAGAGATATCAATACATAGGTTTTAAGATTATTACTAGTCAGATATATTCTTGTGCGGTGAATCGGGCGTGTTGAGTCCAGTTCTCTGAGCAAGGAGTAGGTCTTGTCTATTCCATATTGGGTTTATGGAACGGTATCTGAGCTAATTTGAAACTCTTGTTTTATGTATCACCCCACCTCACCTTTCCCGTTAAGCAGCCACAGTGTGTTTTCTGCATGTGTGACTCTGTTCTGTTTTGTAATTCAGTTCAAGTGTAACGGTTTTTACATTCCCTCTATAAGTGACACCTTATGAGAAGTGTCCTTTTCTGTGTGACTTATTTCACTTAGAATCGTCTTACCTAAATCCACTGATCATGCTGCTACTAGCCTTATGACATTGATTTCATGGCTGAGTGATATTCCATTGTACATAAGGACCACAACTTTTTTATCCATTTTTCGCTTTCCTGGGATATTTAAGGTGGAAGGAAGTGGAGGTCCTTGTCAACAGAGCAGCCCTAAACTTTGGGGTGCTTGTGTCTTGCTGATTTTCAATTTTCCCACTTTATCCCCCCATGCGTGGAAGTGCCCTATGCTCTCTAAGCTGTGTTTTTTAGATGTTTCAGGACACACCGTACACTTCTCCAGAGTGGCTGTTTGCAATTTACATCCCGCCCATCAGTGTAGCAAGGCTCCCATTTCTCCATGGCCTGTCCTGCATTTCTGGTTTTGACAACTTTTTCAGCATGTCCCTTTTGACCGATGGGAAGCGAGACTTCTTTGTAGCGCTGATTTGCCTTTCCAGGTTGCTTGGTTGGCCAAAAAGGGCGTATGCGTTTTTTCCTGAATATATTCAGGAAAAAACGCATACGCCCTTTTTGGCCAAGGGCATCATTGTCAACGTTTTGCCGCTTTTCATGTGCTTTAAAGGCGATTCGAATCTACCTCCTGAAATCTGTTTCCTGCAATTCTGCCTTGATTTCAAATCCTCTTCTTTGCCTTCCCTCAATATATTTGTGGACGAGAGTTATCATTTATAACTCTGCAGGTTTGTGAATTGCAGTGCCCTGAAGCTCCATTTTACAAGTCGGTTTTTTGGGAGCCGGCCGCAAAAGCGCAGGATGGCTTCAGGCCCTGTTCTGGTTCCGGGGGGCAGGCTGAGCCTGTGGTTAATTCTTCTTCCTGATGGGAAAATAGAGTGACCTGTGCCTGTCCCAACACCAAGAGCTAGTCTCTCATTGGTTCCCCGTCTTCCCGTTCATCCTCAGGACATATTGCAACCTGTACGGAACAGGAGGTTAAAGGTGCTGATGCTCCAAGTAGGGAGATTGCTAGTAAAGTGGCTGGAATGGCGAACACGAGCACAAGGAGATGAGAAATGAGGTGCGTTTTAGAAACCTTTCCCCATCACACGGTGTACCATCTTCTGGGTTTCTCATGCATGTTTTCGATGTAGGAAGATGCCCTTGAACCTGGAGATTTGGGACCCATGCGATGGGTAGCACGCAGTATTACTTTAAAGGGTCTCCGTTTGCTCACCCAACCTCACCAAACCTCTCAGCCCCAAGAGTGTCCACCCTTATGTCTCATCCAGCTGTGGGTCTAGATATGGTCAATCCAGGTTGCATCACAGCCCCTGAACGAATTGTGTAAGAATTTCTCTCTCTTTCCCTGTCTTTGTTTCATGGGTTTTTAAAAGTAATTTCTTTTTATAATGGGGTTTAGCTGCTTTTCACGGCTGTGTTTAGGCCGCTTTTTACCCACTTGACACAGTAACAGAGAGATATCAATACATAGGTTTTAAGATTATTACTAGTCAGATATATTCTTGTGCGGTGAATCGGGCGTGTTGAGTCCAGTTCTCTGAGCAAGGAGTAGGTCTTGTCTATTCCATATTGGGTTTATGGAACGGTATCTGAGCTAATTTGAAACTCTTGTTTTATGTATCACCCCACCTCACCTTTCCCGTTAAGCAGCCATAGTGTGTTTTCTGCATGTGTGACTCTGTTCTGTTTTGTAATTCAGTTCAAGTGTAACGGTTTTTACATTCCCTCTATAAGTGACACCTTATGAGAAGTGTCCTTTTCTGTGTGACTTATTTCACTTAGAATCGTCTTACCTAAATCCACTCATCATGCTGCTACTAGCCTTATGACATTGATTTCATGGCTGAGTGATATTCCATTGTACATAAGGACCACAACTTTTTTATCCATTTTTCGCTTTCCTGGGATATTTAAGGTGGAAGGAAGTGGAGGTCCTTGTCAACAGAGCAGCCCTAAACTTTGGGGTGCTTGTGTCTTGCTGATTTTCAATTTTCCCACTTTATCCCCCCATGCGTGGAAGTGCCCTATGCTCTCTAAGCTGTGTTTTTTAGATGTTTCAGGACACACCGTACACTTCTCCAGAGTGGCTGTTGGCAATTTACATCCCGCCCATCAGTGTAGCAAGGCTTCCATTTCTCCATGGCCTGTCCCGCATTTCTGGTTTTGACACTTTTTTCAGCATGGCCCTTTTGACCGATGGGAAGCGAGACTTCTTTGTAGCGCTGATTTGCCTTTCCAGGTTGCTTGGTGGGCCAAAAAGGGCGTATGCGTTTTTTCCTGAATATATTCAGGAAAAAACGCATACGCCCTTTTTGGCCAAGGGCATCATTGTCAACGTTTTGCCGCTTTTCATGTGCTTTAAAGGCGATTCGAATCTTCCTCCTGAAATCTGTTTCCTGCAATTCTGCCTTGATTTCAAATCCTCTTCTTTGCCTTCCCTCAATATATTTGTGGACGAGAGTTATCATTTATAACTCTGCAGGTTTGTGAATTGCAGTGCCCTGAAGCTCCATTTTACAAGTCGCTTTTTTGGGAGCCGGCCGCAAAAGCGCAGGATGGCTTCAGGCCCTGTTCTGGTTCCGGGGGGCAGGCTGAGCCTGTGGTTAATTCTTCTTCCTGATGGGAAAATAGAGTGACCTGTGCCTGTCCCAACACCAAGAGCTAGTCTCTCATTGGTTCCCCGTCTTCCCGTTCATCCTCAGGACAAATTGCAACCTGTACGGAACAGGAGGTTAAAGGTGCTGATGCTCCAAGTAGGGAGATTGCTAGTAAAGTGGCTGGAATGGCGAACCCGAGCACAAGGAGATGAGAAATTAGATGCGTTTTAGAAACCTTTCCCCATCACACGGTGTACCATCTTCTGGGTTTCTCATGCATGTTTTCGATGTAGGAAGATGCCCTTGAACCTGGAGATTTGGGACCCATGCGATGGGTAGCACGCAGTATTACTTTAAAGGGTCTGCGTTTGCTCACCCAACCTCACTGAACCTCTAAGCCACAAGAGTGTCCACCCTTATGTCTCATCCAGCTGTGGGTCTAGATATGGTCAATCCAGGTTGCATCACAGCCCCTGAACGAATTGTGTAAGAATTTCTCTCTCTTTCCCTGTCTTTGTTTCATGGGTTTTTAAAAGTAATTTATTTTTATAATGGGGTTTAGCTGCTTTTCACGTCTGTGTTTAGGCCGCTTTACACCCACTTGACACACTAACAGAGAGATATCAATACATAGGTTTTAAGATTATTACTAGTCAGATATATTCTTGTGCGGTGAATCGGGCGTGTTGAGTCCAGTTCTCTGAGCAAGGAGTAGGTCTTGTCTATTCCATATTGGGTTTATGGAACGGTATCTGAGCTAATTTGAAACTCTTGTTTTATGTATCACCCCACCTCACCTTTCCCGTTAAGCAGCCATAGTGTGTTTTCTGCATGTGTGACTCTGTTCTGTTTTGTAATTCAGTTCAAGTGTAACGGTTTTTACATTCCCTCTATAAGTGACACCTTATGAGAAGTGTCCTTTTCTGTGTGACTTATTTCACTTAGAATCGTCTTACCTAAATCCACTGATCATGCTGCTACTAGCCTTATGACATTGATTTCATGGCTGAGTGATATTCCATTGTACATAAGGACCACAACTTTTTTATCCATTTTTCGCTTTCCTGGGATATTTAAGGTGGAAGGAAGTGGAGGTCCTTGTCAACAGAGCAGCCCTAAACTTTGGGGTGCTTGTGTCTTGCTGATTTTCAATTTTCCCACTTTATCCCCCCATGCGTGGAAGTGCCCTATGCTCTCTAAGCTGTGTTTTTTAGATGTTTCAGGACACACCGTACACTTCTCCAGAGTGGCTGTTGGCAATTTACATCCCGCCCATCAGTGTAGCAAGGCTCCCATTTCTCCATGGCCTGTCCTGCATTTCTGGTTTTGACAACTTTTTCAGCATGTCCCTTTTGACCGATGGGAAGCGAGACTTCTTTGTAGCGCTGATTTGCCTTTCCAGGTTGCTTGGTTGGCCAAAAAGGGCGTATGCGTTTTTTCCTGAATATATTCAGGAAAAAACGCATACGCCCTTTTTGGCCAAGGGCATCATTGTCAACGTTTTGCCGCTTTTCATGTGCTTTAAAGGCGATTCGAATCTACCTCCTGAAATCTGTTTCCTGCAATTCTGCCTTGATTTCAAATCCTCTTCTTTGCCTTCCCTCAATATATTTGTGGACGAGAGTTATCATTTATAACTCTGCAGGTTTGTGAATTGCAGTGCCCTGAAGCTCCATTTTACAAGTCGGTTTTTTGGGAGCCGGCCGCAAAAGCGCAGGATGGCTTCAGGCCCTGTTCTGGTTCCGGGGGGCAGGCTGAGCCTGTGGTTAATTCTTCTTCCTGATGGGAAAATAGAGTGACCTGTGCCTGTCCCAACACCAAGAGCTAGTCTCTCATTGGTTCCCCGTCTTCCCGTTCATCCTCAGGACAAATTGCAACCTGTACGGAACAGGAGGTTAAAGGTGCTGATGCTCCAAGTAGGGAGATTGCTAGTAAAGTGGCTGGAATGGCGAACACGAGCACAAGGAGATGAGAAATGAGGTGCGTTTTAGAAACCTTTCCCCATCACACGGTGTACCATCTTCTGGGTTTCTCATGCATGTTTTCGATGTAGGAAGATGCCCTTGAACCTGGAGATTTGGGACCCATGCGATGGGTAGCACGCAGTATTACTTTAAAGGGTCTGCGTTTGCTCACCCAACCTCACTGAACCTCTAAGCCACAAGAGTGTCCACCCTTATGTCTCATCCAGCTGTGGGTCTAGATATGGTCAATCCAGGTTGCATCACAGCCCCTGAACGAATTGTGTAAGAATTTCTCTCTCTTTCCCTGTCTTTGTTTCATGGGTTTTTAAAAGTAATTTATTTTTATAATGGGGTTTAGCTGCTTTTCACGTCTGTGTTTAGGCCGCTTTACACCCACTTGACACACTAACAGAGAGATATCAATACATAGGTTTTAAGATTATTACTAGTCAGATATATTCTTGTGCGGTGAATCGGGCGTGTTGAGTCCAGTTCTCTGAGCAAGGAGTAGGTCTTGTCTATTCCATATTGGGTTTATGGAACGGTATCTGAGCTAATTTGAAACTCTTGTTTTATGTATCACCCCACCTCACCTTTCCCGTTAAGCAGCCATAGTGTGTTTTCTGCATGTGTGACTCTGTTCTGTTTTGTAATTCAGTTCAAGTGTAACGGTTTTTACATTCCCTCTATAAGTGACACCTTATGAGAAGTGTCCTTTTCTGTGTGACTTATTTCACTTAGAATCGTCTTACCTAAATCCACTGATCATGCTGCTACTAGCCTTATGACATTGATTTCATGGCTGAGTGATATTCCATTGTACATAAGGACCACAACTTTTTTATCCATTTTTCGCTTTCCTGGGATATTTAAGGTGGAAGGAAGTGGAGGTCCTTGTCAACAGAGCAGCCCTAAACTTTGGGGTGCTTGTGTCTTGCTGATTTTCAATTTTCCCACTTTATCCCCCCATGCGTGGAAGTGCCCTATGCTCTCTAAGCTGTGTTTTTTAGATGTTTCAGGACACACCGTACACTTCTCCAGAGTGGCTGTTGGCAATTTACATCCCGCCCATCAGTGTAGCAAGGCTCCCATTTCTCCATGGCCTGTCCTGCATTTCTGGTTTTGACAACTTTTTCAGCATGTCCCTTTTGACCGATGGGAAGCGAGACTTCTTTGTAGCGCTGATTTGCCTTTCCAGGTTGCTTGGTTGGCCAAAAAGGGCGTATGCGTTTTTTCCTGAATATATTCAGGAAAAAACGCATACGCCCTTTTTGGCCAAGGGCATCATTGTCAACGTTTTGCCGCTTTTCATGTGCTTTAAAGGCGATTCGAATCTACCTCCTGAAATCTGTTTCCTGCAATTCTGCCTTGATTTCAAATCCTCTTCTTTGCCTTCCCTCAATATATTTGTGGACGAGAGTTATCATTTATAACTCTGCAGGTTTGTGAATTGCAGTGCCCTGAAGCTCCATTTTACAAGTCGCTTTTTTGGGAGCCGGCCGCAAAAGCGCAGGATGGCTTCAGGCCCTGTTCTGGTTCCGGGGGGCAGGCTGAGCCTGTGGTTAATTCTTCTTCCTGATGGGAAAATAGAGTGACCTGTGCCTGTCCCAACACCAAGAGCTAGTCTCTCATTGGTTCCCCGTCTTCCCGTTCATCCTCAGGACAAATTGCAACCTGTACGGAACAGGAGGTTAAAGGTGCTGATGCTCCAAGTAGGGAGATTGCTAGTAAAGTGGCTGGAATGGCGAACACGAGCACAAGGAGATGAGAAATGAGGTGCGTTTTAGAAACCTTTCCCCATCACACGGTGTACCATCTTCTGGGTTTCTCATGCATGTTTTCGATGTAGGAAGATGCCCTTGAACCTGGAGATTTGGGACCCATGCGATGGGTAGCACGCAGTATTACTTTAAAGGGTCTCCGTTTGCTCACCCAACCTCACCAAACCTCTCAGCCCCAAGAGTGTCCACCCTTATGTCTCATCCAGCTGTGGGTCTAGATATGGTCAATGCAGGTTGCATCACAGCCCCTGAACGAATTGTGTAAGAATTTCTCTCTCTTTCCCTGTCTTTGTTTCATGGGTTTTTAAAAGTAATTTATTTTTATAATGGGGTTTAGCTGCTTTTCACGGCTGTGTTTATGCCGCCTTACACACACTTGACACACTAACAGAGAGATATCAATACATAGGTTTTAAGATTATTACTAGTCAGATATATTCTTGTGCGGTCAATCGGGCGTGTTGAGTCCAGTTCTCTGAGCAAGGAGTAGGTCTTGTCTATTCCATAATGGGTTTATGGAACGGTATCTGAGCTAATTTGAAACTCTTGTTTTATGTATCACCCCACCTCACCTTTCCCGTTAAGCAGCCATAGTGTGTTTTCTGCATGTGTGACTCTGTTCTGTTTTGTAATTCAGTTCAAGTGTAACGGTTTTTACATTCCCTCTATAAGTGACACCTTATGAGAAGTGTCCTTTTCTGTGTGACTTATTTCACTTAGAATCGTCTTACCTAAATCCACTCATCATGCTGCTACTAGCCTTATGACATTGATTTCATGGCTGAGTGATATTCCATTGTACATAAGGACCACAACTTTTTTATCCATTTTTCGCTTTCCTGGGATATTTAAGGTGGAATGAAGTGGAGGTCCTTGTCAACAGAGCAGCCCTAAACTTTGGGGTGCTTGTGTCTTGCTGATTTTCAATTTTCCCACTTTATCCCCCCATGTGTGGAAGTGCCCTATGCTCTCTAAGCTGTGTTTTTTAGATGTTTCAGGACACACCGTACACTTCTCCAGAGTGGCTGTTGGCAATTTACATCCCGCCTATCAGTGTAGCAAGGCTCCCATTTCTCCATGGCCTTTCCTGCATTTCTGGTTTTGACACTTTTTTCAGCATGTCCCTTTTGACCGATGGGAAGCGAGACTTCTTTGTAGCGCTGATTTGCCTTTCCAGGTTGCTTGGTTGGCCAAAAAGGGCGTATGCGTTTTTTCCTGAATATATTCAGGAAAAAACGCATATGCCCTTTTTGGCCAAGGGCATCATTGTCAACGTTTTGCCGCTTTTCATGTGCTTTAAAGGCAATTCGAATCTACCTCCTGAAATCTGTTTCCTGCAATTCTGCCTTGATTTCAAATCCTCTTCTTTGCCTTCCCTCAATATATTTGTGGACGAGAGTTATCATTTATAACTCTGCAGGTTTGTGAATTGCAGTGCCCTGAAGCTCCATTTTACAAGTCGCTTTTTTGGGAGCCGGCCGCAAAAGCGCAGGATGGCTTCAGGCCCTGTTCTGGTTCCGGGGGGCAGGCTGAGCCTGTGGTTAATTCTTCTTCCTGATGGGAAAATAGAGTGACCTGTGCCTGTCCCAACACCAAGAGCTAGTCTCTCATTGGTTCCCCGTCTTCCCGTTCATCCTCAGGACAAATTGCAACCTGTACGGAACAGGAGGTTAAAGGTGCTGATGCTCCAAGTAGGGAGATTGCTAGTAAAGTGGCTGGAATGGCGAACACGAGCACAAGGAGATGAGAAATGAGGTGCGTTTTAGAAACCTTTCCCCATCACACGGTGTACCATCTTCTGGGTTTCTCATGCATGTTTTCGATGTAGGAAGATGCCCTTGAACCTGGAGATTTGGGACCCATGCGATGGGTAGCACGCAGTATTACTTTAAAGGGTCTGCGTTTGCTCACCCAACCTCACTGAACCTCTAAGCCACAAGAGTGTCCACCCTTATGTCTCATCCAGCTGTGGGTCTAGATATGGTCAATCCAGGTTGCATCACAGCCCCTGAACGAATTGTGTAAGAATTTCTCTCTCTTTCCCTGTCTTTGTTTCATGGGTTTTTAAAAGTAATTTATTTTTATAATGGGGTTTAGCTGCTTTTCACGTCTGTGTTTAGGCCGCTTTACACCCACTTGACACACTAACAGAGAGATATCAATACATAGGTTTTAAGATTATTACTAGTCAGATATATTCTTGTGCGGTGAATCGGGCGTGTTGAGTCCAGTTCTCTGAGCAAGGAGTAGGTCTTGTCTATTCCATATTGGGTTTATGGAACGGTATCTGAGCTAATTTGAAACTCTTGTTTTATGTATCACCCCACCTCACCTTTCCCGTTAAGCAGCCATAGTGTGTTTTCTGCATGTGTGACTCTGTTCTGTTTTGTAATTCAGTTCAAGTGTAACGGTTTTTACATTCCCTCTATAAGTGACACCTTATGAGAAGTGTCCTTTTCTGTGTGACTTATTTCACTTAGAATCGTCTTACCTAAATCCACTGATCATGCTGCTACTAGCCTTATGACATTGATTTCATGGCTGAGTGATATTCCATTGTACATAAGGACCACAACTTTTTTATCCATTTTTCGCTTTCCTGGGATATTTAAGGTGGAAGGAAGTGGAGGTCCTTGTCAACAGAGCAGCCCTAAACTTTGGGGTGCTTGTGTCTTGCTGATTTTCAATTTTCCCACTTTATCCCCCCATGCGTGGAAGTGCCCTATGCTCTCTAAGCTGTGTTTTTTAGATGTTTCAGGACACACCGTACACTTCTCCAGAGTGGCTGTTGGCAATTTACATCCCGCCCATCAGTGTAGCAAGGCTCCCATTTCTCCATGGCCTGTCCTGCATTTCTGGTTTTGACAACTTTTTCAGCATGTCCCTTTTGACCGATGGGAAGCGAGACTTCTTTGTAGCGCTGATTTGCCTTTCCAGGTTGCTTGGTTGGCCAAAAAGGGCGTATGCGTTTTTTCCTGAATATATTCAGGAAAAAACGCATACGCCCTTTTTGGCCAAGGGCATCATTGTCAACGTTTTGCCGCTTTTCATGTGCTTTAAAGGCGATTCGAATCTACCTCCTGAAATCTGTTTCCTGCAATTCTGCCTTGATTTCAAATCCTCTTCTTTGCCTTCCCTCAATATATTTGTGGACGAGAGTTATCATTTATAACTCTGCAGGTTTGTGAATTGCAGTGCCCTGAAGCTCCATTTTACAAGTCGCTTTTTTGGGAGCCGGCCGCAAAAGCGCAGGATGGCTTCAGGCCCTGTTCTGGTTCCGGGGGGCAGGCTGAGCCTGTGGTTAATTCTTCTTCCTGATGGGAAAATAGAGTGACCTGTGCCTGTCCCAACACCAAGAGCTAGTCTCTCATTGGTTCCCCGTCTTCCCGTTCATCCTCAGGACAAATTGCAACCTGTACGGAACAGGAGGTTAAAGGTGCTGATGCTCCAAGTAGGGAGATTGCTAGTAAAGTGGCTGGAATGGCGAACACGAGCACAAGGAGATGAGAAATGAGGTGCGTTTTAGAAACCTTTCCCCATCACACGGTGTACCATCTTCTGGGTTTCTCATGCATGTTTTCGATGTAGGAAGATGCCCTTGAACCTGGAGATTTGGGACCCATGCGATGGGTAGCACGCAGTATTACTTTAAAGGGTCTCCGTTTGCTCACCCAACCTCACCAAACCTCTCAGCCCCAAGAGTGTCCACCCTTATGTCTCATCCAGCTGTGGGTCTAGATATGGTCAATGCAGGTTGCATCACAGCCCCTGAACGAATTGTGTAAGAATTTCTCTCTCTTTCCCTGTCTTTGTTTCATGGGTTTTTAAAAGTAATTTATTTTTATAATGGGGTTTAGCTGCTTTTCACGGCTGTGTTTATGCCGCCTTACACACACTTGACACACTAACAGAGAGATATCAATACATAGGTTTTAAGATTATTACTAGTCAGATATATTCTTGTGCGGTCAATCGGGCGTGTTGAGTCCAGTTCTCTGAGCAAGGAGTAGGTCTTGTCTATTCCATAATGGGTTTATGGAACGGTATCTGAGCTAATTTGAAACTCTTGTTTTATGTATCACCCCACCTCACCTTTCCCGTTAAGCAGCCATAGTGTGTTTTCTGCATGTGTGACTCTGTTCTGTTTTGTAATTCAGTTCAAGTGTAACGGTTTTTACATTCCCTCTATAAGTGACACCTTATGAGAAGTGTCCTTTTCTGTGTGACTTATTTCACTTAGAATCGTCTTACCTAAATCCACTCATCATGCTGCTACTAGCCTTATGACATTGATTTCATGGCTGAGTGATATTCCATTGTACATAAGGACCACAACTTTTTTATCCATTTTTCGCTTTCCTGGGATATTTAAGGTGGAATGAAGTGGAGGTCCTTGTCAACAGAGCAGCCCTAAACTTTGGGGTGCTTGTGTCTTGCTGATTTTCAATTTTCCCACTTTATCCCCCCATGTGTGGAAGTGCCCTATGCTCTCTAAGCTGTGTTTTTTAGATGTTTCAGGACACACCGTACACTTCTCCAGAGTGGCTGTTGGCAATTTACATCCCGCCTATCAGTGTAGCAAGGCTCCCATTTCTCCATGGCCTTTCCTGCATTTCTGGTTTTGACACTTTTTTCAGCATGTCCCTTTTGACCGATGGGAAGCGAGACTTCTTTGTAGCGCTGATTTGCCTTTCCAGGTTGCTTGGTTGGCCAAAAAGGGCGTATGCGTTTTTTCCTGAATATATTCAGGAAAAAACGCATATGCCCTTTTTGGCCAAGGGCATCATTGTCAACGTTTTGCCGCTTTTCATGTGCTTTAAAGGCAATTCGAATCTACCTCCTGAAATCTGTTTCCTGCAATTCTGCCTTGATTTCAAATCCTCTTCTTTGCCTTCCCTCAATATATTTGTGGACGAGAGTTATCATTTATAACTCTGCAGGTTTGTGAATTGCAGTGCCCTGAAGCTCCATTTTACAAGTCGCTTTTTTGGGAGCCGGCCGCAAAAGCGCAGGATGGCTTCAGGCCCTGTTCTGGTTCCGGGGGGCAGGCTGAGCCTGTGGTTAATTCTTCTTCCTGATGGGAAAATAGAGTGACCTGTGCCTGTCCCAACACCAAGAGCTAGTCTCTCATTGGTTCCCCGTCTTCCCGTTCATCCTCAGGACAAATTGCAACCTGTACGGAACAGGAGGTTAAAGGTGCTGATGCTCCAAGTAGGGAGATTGCTAGTAAAGTGGCTGGAATGGCGAACACGAGCACAAGGAGATGAGAAATGAGGTGCATTTTAGAAACCTTTCCCCATCACACGGTGTACCATATTCTGGGTTTCTCATGCATGTTTTCGATGTAGGAAGATGCCCTTGAACCTGGAGATTTGGGACCCATGCGATGGGTAGCACGCAGTATTACTTTAAAGGGTCTGCGTTTGCTCACCCAACCTCACCAAACCTCTCAGCCCCAAGAGTGTCCACCCTTATGTCTCATCCAGCTGTGGGTCTAGATATGGTCAATGCAGGTTGCATCACAGCCCCTGAACGAATTGTGTAAGAATTTCTCTCTCTTTCCCTGTCTTTGTTTCATGGGTTTTTAAAAGTAATTTATTTTTATAATGGGGTTTAGCTGCTTTTCACGGCTGTGTTTATGCCGCCTTACACACACTTGACACACTAACAGAGAGATATCAATACATAGGTTTTAAGATTATTACTAGTCAGATATATTCTTGTGCGGTGAATCGGGCGTGTTGAGTCCAGTTCTCTGAGCAAGGAGTAGGTATTGTCTATTCCATATTGGGTTTATGGAACGGTATCTGAGCTAATTTGAAACTCTTGTTTTATGTATCACCCCACCTCACCTTTCCCGTTAAGCAGCCATAGTGTGTTTTCTGCATGTGTGACTCTGTTCTGTTTTGTAATTCAGTTCAAGTGAAACGGTTTTTACATTCCCTCTATAAGTGACACCTTATGAGAAGTGTCCTTTTCTGTGTGACTTATTTCACTTAGAATCGTCTTACCTAAATCCACTCATCATGCTGCTACTAGCCTTATGACATTGATTTCATGGCTGAGTGATATTCCATTGTACATAAGGACCACAACTTTTTTATCCATTTTTCGCTTTCCTGGGATATTTAAGGTGGAATGAAGTGGAGGTCCTTGTCAACAGAGCAGCCCTAAACTTTGGGGTGCTTGTGTCTTGCTGATTTTCAATTTTCCCACTTTATCCCCCCATGTGTGGAAGTGCCCTATGCTCTCTAAGCTGTGTTTTTTAGATGTTTCAGGACACACCGTACACTTCTCCAGAGTGGCTGTTGGCAATTTACATCCCGCCCATCAGAGTAGCAAGGCTCCCATTTCTCCATGGCCTGTCCTGCATTTCTGGTTTTGACACTTTTTTCAGCATGTCCCTTTTGACCGATGGGAAGCGAGACTTCTTTGTAGCGCTGATTTGCCTTTCCAGGTTGCTTGGTTGGCCAAAAAGGGCGTATGCGTTTTTTCCTGAATATATTCAGGAAAAAACGCATACGCCCTTTTTGGCCAAGGTCATCATTGTCAACGTTTTGCCGCTTTTCATGTGCTTTAAAGGCGATTCGAATCTACCTCCTGAAATCTGTTTCCTGCAATTCTGCCTTGATTTCAAATCCTCTTCTTTGCCTTCCCTCAATATATTTGTGGACGAGAGTTATCATTTATAACTCTGCAGGTTTGTGAATTGCAGTGCCCTGAAGCTGCATTTTACAAGTCGCTTTTTTGGGAGCCGGCCGCAAAAGCGCAGGATGGCTTCAGGCCCTGTTCTGGTTCCGGGGGGCAGGCTGAGCCTGTGGTTAATTCTTCTTCCTGATGGGAAAATAGAGTGACCTGTGCCTGTCCCAACACCAAGAGCTAGTCTCTCATTGGTTCCCCGTCTTCCCGTTCATCCTCAGGACAAATTGCAACCTGTACGGAACAGGAGGTTAAAGGTGCTGATGCTCCAAGTAGGGAGATTGCTAGTAAAGTGGCTGGAATGGCGAACACGAGCACAAGGAGGTGAGAAATGAGGTGCGTTTTAGAAACCTTTCCCCATCACACGGTGTACCATCTTCTGGGTTTCTCATGCATGTTTTCGATGTAGGAAGATGCCCTTGAACCTGGAGATTTGGGACCCATGCGATGGGTAGCACGCAGTATTACTTTAAAGGGTCTGCGTTTGCTCACCCAACTTCACCAAACCTCTCAGCCCCAAGAGTGTCCACCCTTATGTCTCATCCAGCTGTGGGTCTAGATATGGTCAATCCAGGTTGCATCACAGCCCCTGAACGAATTGTGTAAGAATTTCTCTCTCTTTCCCTGTCTTTGTTTCATGGGTTTTTAAAAGTAATTTATTTTTATAATGGGGTTTAGCTGCTTTTCACGGCTGTGTTTAGGCCGCTTTACACCCACTTGACACACTAACAGAGAGATATCAATACATAGGTTTTAAGATTATTACTAGTCAGATATATTCTTGTGCGGTGAATCGGGCGTGTTGAGTCCAGTTCTCTGAGCAAGGAGTAGGTCTTGTCTATTCCATATTGGGTTTATGGAACGGTATCTGAGCTAATTTGAAACTCTTGTTTTATGTATCACCCCACCTCACCTTTCCCGTTAAGCAGCCATAGTGTGTTTTCTGCATGTGTGACTCTGTTCTGTTTTGTAATTCAGTTCAAGTGTAACGGTTTTTACATTCCCTCTATAAGTGACACCTTATGAGAAGTGTCCTTTTCTGTGTGACTTATTTCACTTAGAATCGTCTTACCTAAATCCACTCATCATGCTGCTACTAGCCTTATGACATTGATTTCATGGCTGAGTGATATTCCAATGTACATAAGGACCACAAATTTTTTATCCATTTTTCGCTTTCCTGGGATATTTAAGGTGGAAGGAAGTGGAGGTCCTTGTCAACAAAGCAGCCCTAAACTTTGGGGTGCTTGTGTCTTGCTGATTTTCAATTTCAATGGAAGTGCCCTATGCTCTCTAAGCTGTGTTTTTTAGATGTTTCAGGACACACCGTACACTTCTCCAGAGTGGCTGTTGGCAATTTACATCCCGCCCATCAGTGTAGCAAGGCTCCCATTTCTCCATGGCCTGTCCTGCATTTCTGGTTTTGACAACTTTTTCAGCATGTCCCTTTTGACCGATGGGAAGCGAGACTTCTTTGTAGCGCTGATTTGCCTTTCCAGGTTGCTTGGTTGGCCAAAAAGGGCGTATGCGTTTTTTCCTGAATATATTCAGGAAAAAACGCATACGCCCTTTTTGGCCAAGGGCATCATTGTCAACGTTTTGCCGCTTTTCATGTGCTTTAAAGGCGATTCGAATCTACCTCCTGAAATCTGTTTCCTGCAATTCTGCCTTGATTTCAAATCCTCTTCTTTGCCTTCCCTCAATATATTTGTGGACGAGAGTTATCATTTATAACTCTGCAGGTTTGTGAATTGCAGTGCCCTGAAGCTCCATTTTACAAGTCGCTTTTTTGGGAGCTGGCCGCAAAAGCGCAGGATGGCTTCAGGCCCTGTTCTGGTTCCGGGGGGCAGGCTGAGCCTGTGGTTAATTCTTCTTCCTGATGGGAAAATAGAGTGACCTGTGCCTGTCCCAACACCAAGAGCTAGTCTCTCATTGGTTTCCCGTCTTCCCGTTCATCCTCAGGACAAATTGCAACCTGTACGGAACAGGAGGTTAAAGGTGCTGATGCTCCAAGTAGGGAGATTGCTAGTAAAGTGGCTGGAATGGCGAACACGAGCACAAGGATGTGAGAAATGAGGTGCGTTTTAGAAACCTTTCCCCATCACACGGTGTACCATCTTCTGGGTTTCTCATGCATGTTTTCGATGTAGGAAGATGCCCTTGAACCTGGAGATTTAGGACCCATGCGATGGGTAGCACGCAGTATTACTTTACAGGGTCTGCGTTTGCTCACCCAACCTCACCAAACCTCTCAGCCCCAAGAGTGTCCACCCTTATGTCTCATCCAGCTGTGGGTCTAGATATGGTCAATCCAGGTTGCATCACAGCCCCCGAACGAATTGTGTAAGAATTTCTCTCTCTTTCCCTGTCTTTGTTTCATGGGTTTTTAAAAGTAATTTATTTTTATAATTGGGTTTAGCTGCTTTTCACGGCCGTGTTTATGCCACCTTACACACACTTGACACACTAACAGAGAGATATCAATACATAGGTTTTAAGATTATTACTAGTCAGATATATTCTTGTGCGGTGAATCGGGCGTGTTGAGTCCAGTTCTCTGAGCAAGGAGTAGGTCTTGTCTATTCCATATTGGGTTTATGGAACGGTATCTGAGCTAATTTGAAACTCTTGTTTTATGTATCACCCCACCTCACCTTTCCCGTTAAGCAGCCATAGTGTGTTTTCTGCATGTGTGACTCTGTTCTGTTTTGTAATTCAGTTCAAGTGTAACGGTTTTTACATTCCCTCTATAAGTGACACCTTATGAGAAGTGTCCTTTTCTGTGTGACTTATTTCACTTAGAATCGTCTTACCTAAATCCACTCATCATGCTGCTACTAGCCTTATGACATTGATTTCATGGCTGAGTGATATTCCATTGTACATAAGGACCACAACTTTTTTATCCATTTTTCGCTTTCCTGGGATATTTAAGGTGGAATGAAGTGGAGGTCCTTGTCAACAGAGCAGCCCTAAACTTTGGGGTGCTTGTGTCTTGCTGATTTTCAATTTTCCCACTTTATCCCCCCATGCGTGGAAGTGCCCTATGCTCTCTAAGCTGTGTTTTTTAGATGTTTCAGGACACACCGTACACTTCTCCAGAGTGGCTGTTGGCAATTTACATCCCGCCCATCAGTGTAGCAAGGCTCCCATTTCTCCATGGCCTGTCCTGCATTTCTGGTTTTGACAACTTTTTCAGCATGTCCCTTTTGACCGATGGGAAGCGAGACTTCTTTGTAGCGCTGATTTGCCTTTCCAGGTTGCTTGGTTGGCCAAAAAGGGCGTATGCGTTTTTTCCTGAATATATTCAGGAAAAAACGCATACGCCCTTTTTGGCCAAGGGCATCATTGTCAACGTTTTGCCGCTTTTCATGTGCTTTAAAGGCGATTCGAATCTACCTCCTGAAATCTGTTTCCTGCAATTCTGCCTTGATTTCAAATCCTCTTCTTTGCCTTCCCTCAATATATTTGTGGACGAGAGTTATCATTTATAACTCTGCAGGTTTGTGAATTGCAGTGCCCTGAAGCTCCATTTTACAAGTCGGTTTTTTGGGAGCCGGCCGCAAAAGCGCAGGATGGCTTCAGGCCCTGTTCTGGTTCCGGGGGGCAGGCTGAGCCTGTGGTTAATTCTTCTTCCTGATGGGAAAATAGAGTGACCTGTGCCTGTCCCAACACCAAGAGCTAGTCTCTCATTGGTTCCCCGTCTTCCCGTTCATCCTCAGGACAAATTGCAACCTGTACGGAACAGGAGGTTAAAGGTGCTGATGCTCCAAGTAGGGAGATTGCTAGTAAAGTGGCTGGAATGGCGAACCCGAGCACAAGGAGATGAGAAATGCGGTGCGTTTTAGAAACCTTTCCCCATCACACGGTGTACCATCTTCTGGGTTTCTCATGCATGTTTTCGATGTAGGAAGATGCCCTTGAACCTGGAGATTTGGGACCCATGCGATGGGTAGCACGCAGTATTACTTTAAAGGGTCTGCGTTTGCTCACCCAACCTCACCAAACCTCTCAGCCCCAAGAGTGTCCACCCTTATGTCTCATCCAGCTGTGGGTCTAGATATGGTCAATGCAGGTTGCATCACAGCCCCTGAACGAATTGTGTAAGAATTTCTCTCTCTTTCCCTGTCTTTGTTTCATGGGTTTTTAAAAGTAATTTATTTTTATAATGGGGTTTAGCTGCTTTTCACGGCCGTGTTTATGCCGCCTTACACACACTTGACACACTAACAGAGAGATATCAATACATAGGTTTTAAGATTATTACTAGTCAGATATATTCTTGTGCGGTGAATCGGGCGTGTTGAGTCCAGTTCTCTGAGCAAGGAGTAGGTCTTGTCTATTCCATGTTGGGTTTATGGAATGGTATCTGAGCTAATTTGAAACTCTTGTTTTATGTATCACCCCACCTCACCTTTCCCGTTAAGCAGCCATAGTGTGTTTTCTGCATGTGTGACTCTGTTCTGTTTTGTAATTCAGTTCAAGTGTAACGGTTTTTACATTCCCTCTATAAGTGACACCTTATGAGAAGTGTCCTTTTCTGTGTGACTTATTTCACTTAGAATCGTCTTACCTAAATCCACTGATCATGCTGCTACTAGCCTTATGACATTGATTTCATGGCTGAGTGATATTCCATTGTACATAAGGACCACAACTTTTTTATCCATTTTTCGCTTTCCTGGGATATTTAAGGTGGAAGGAAGTGGAGGTCCTTGTCAACAGAGCAGCCCTAAACTTTCGGGTGCTTGTGTCTTGCTGATTTTCAATTTTCCCACTTTATCCCCCCATGCGTAGAAGTGCCCTATGCTCTCTAAGCTGTGTTTTTTAGATGTTTCAGGACACACCGTACACTTCTCCAGAGTGGCTGTTGGCAATTAACATCCCGCCCATCAGTGTAGCAAGGCTTCCATTTCTCCATGGCCTTTCCTGCATTTCTGGTTTTGACACCTTTTTCAGCATGTCCCTTTTGACCGATGGGAAGCGAGACTTCTTTGTAGCGCTGATTTGCCTTTCCAGGTTGCTTGGTTGGCCAAAAAGGGCGTATGCGTTTTTTCCTGAATATATTCAGGAAAAAACGCATACGCCCTTTTTGGCCAAGGGCATCATTGTCAACGTTTTGCCGCTTTTCATGTGCTTTAAAGGCGATTCGAATCTACCTCCTGAAATCTGTTTCCTGCAATTCTGCCTTGATTTCAAATCCTCTTCTTTGCCTTCCCTCAATATATTTGTGGACGAGAGTTATCATTTATAATTCTGCAGGTTTGTGAATTGCAGTGCCCTGAAGCTCCATTTTACAAGTCGCTTTTTTGGGAGTCGGCCGCAAAAGCGCAGGATGGCTTCAGGCCCTGTTCTGGTTCCGGGGGGCAGGCTGAGCCTGTGGTTAATTCTTCTTCCTGATGGGAAAATTGAGTGACCTGTGCCTGTCCCAACACCAAGAGCTAGTCTCTCATTGGTTCCCCGTCTTCCCGTTCATCCTCAGGACAAATTGCAACCTGTATGGAACAGGAGGTTAAAGGTGCTGATGCTCCAAGTAGGGAGATTGCTAGTAAAGTGGCTGGAATGGCGAACCCGAGCACAAGGAGATGAGAAATGCGGTGCGTTTTAGAAACCTTTCCCCATCACACGGTGTACCATCTTCTGGGTTTCTCATGCATGTTTTCGATGTAGGAAGATGCCCTTGAACCTGGAGATTTGGGACCCATGCGATGGGTAGCACGCAGTATTACTTTAAAGGGTCTGCGTTTGCTCACCCAACCTCACCAAACCTCTCAGCCCCAAGAGTGTCCACCCTTATGTCTCATCCAGCTGTGGGTCTAGATATGGTCAATGCAGGTTGCATCACAGCCCCTGAACGAATTGTGTAAGAATTTCTCTCTCTTTCCCTGTCTTTGTTTCATGGGTTTTTAAAAGTAATTTATTTTTATAATGGGGTTTAGCTGCTTTTCACGGCCGTGTTTATGCCGCCTTACACACACTTGACACACTAACAGAGAGATATCAATACATAGGTTTTAAGATTATTACTAGTCAGATATATTCTTGTGCGGTGAATCGGGCGTGTTGAGTCCAGTTCTCTGAGCAAGGAGTAGGTCTTGTCTATTCCATGTTGGGTTTATGGAACGGTATCTGAGCTAATTTGAAACTCTTGTTTTATGTATCACCCCACCTCACCTTTCCCGTTAAGCAGCCATAGTGTGTTTTCTGCATGTGTGACTCTGTTCTGTTTTGTAATTCAGTTCAAGTGTAACGGTTTTTACATTCCCTCTATAAGTGACACCTTATGAGAAGTGTCCTTTTCTGTGTGACTTATTTCACTTAGAATCGTCTTACCTAAATCCACTCATCATGCTGCTACTAGCCTTATGACATTGATTTCATGGCTGAGTGATATTCCATTGTACATAAGGACCACAACTTTTTTATCCATTTTTCGCTTTCCTGGGATATTTAAGGTGGAATGAAGTGGAGGTCCTTGTCAACAGAGCAGCCCTAAACTTTGGGGTGCTTGTGTCTTGCTGATTTTCAATTTTCCCACTTTATCCCCCCATGCGTGGAAGTGCCCTATGCTCTCTAAGCTGTGTTTTTTAGATGTTTCAGGACACACCGTACACTTCTCCAGAGTGGCTGTTGGCAATTTACATCCCGCCCATCAGTGTAGCAAGGCTCCCATTTCTCCATGGCCTGTCCTGCATTTCTGGTTTTGACAACTTTTTCAGCATGTCCCTTTTGACCGATGGGAAGCGAGACTTCTTTGTAGCGCTGATTTGCCTTTCCAGGTTGCTTGGTTGGCCAAAAAGGGCGTATGCGTTTTTTCCTGAATATATTCAGGAAAAAACGCATACGCCCTTTTTGGCCAAGGGCATCATTGTCAACGTTTTGCCGCTTTTCATGTGCTTTAAAGGCGATTCGAATCTACCTCCTGAAATCTGTTTCCTGCAATTCTGCCTTGATTTCAAATCCTCTTCTTTGCCTTCCCTCAATATATTTGTGGACGAGAGTTATCATTTATAACTCTGCAGGTTTGTGAATTGCAGTGCCCTGAAGCTCCATTTTACAAGTCGGTTTTTTGGGAGCCGGCCGCAAAAGCGCAGGATGGCTTCAGGCCCTGTTCTGGTTCCGGGGGGCAGGCTGAGCCTGTGGTTAATTCTTCTTCCTGATGGGAAAATAGAGTGACCTGTGCCTGTCCCAACACCAAGAGCTAGTCTCTCATTGGTTCCCCGTCTTCCCGTTCATCCTCAGGACAAATTGCAACCTGTACGGAACAGGAGGTTAAAGGTGCTGATGCTCCAAGTAGGGAGATTGCTAGTAAAGTGGCTGGAATGGCGAACCCGAGCACAAGGAGATGAGAAATGCGGTGCGTTTTAGAAACCTTTCCCCATCACACGGTGTACCATCTTCTGGGTTTCTCATGCATGTTTTCGATGTAGGAAGATGCCCTTGAACCTGGAGATTTGGGACCCATGCGATGGGTAGCACGCAGTATTACTTTAAAGGGTCTGCGTTTGCTCACCCAACCTCACCAAACCTCTCAGCCCCAAGAGTGTCCACCCTTATGTCTCATCCAGCTGTGGGTCTAGATATGGTCAATGCAGGTTGCATCACAGCCCCTGAACGAATTGTGTAAGAATTTCTCTCTCTTTCCCTGTCTTTGTTTCATGGGTTTTTAAAAGTAATTTATTTTTATAATGGGGTTTAGCTGCTTTTCACGGCCGTGTTTATGCCGCCTTACACACACTTGACACACTAACAGAGAGATATCAATACATAGGTTTTAAGATTATTACTAGTCAGATATATTCTTGTGCGGTGAATCGGGCGTGTTGAGTCCAGTTCTCTGAGCAAGGAGTAGGTCTTGTCTATTCCATGTTGGGTTTATGGAATGGTATCTGAGCTAATTTGAAACTCTTGTTTTATGTATCACCCCACCTCACCTTTCCCGTTAAGCAGCCATAGTGTGTTTTCTGCATGTGTGACTCTGTTCTGTTTTGTAATTCAGTTCAAGTGTAACGGTTTTTACATTCCCTCTATAAGTGACACCTTATGAGAAGTGTCCTTTTCTGTGTGACTTATTTCACTTAGAATCGTCTTACCTAAATCCACTCATCATGCTGCTACTAGCCTTATGACATTGATTTCATGGCTGAGTGATATTCCATTGTACATAAGGACCACAACTTTTTTATCCATTTTTCGCTTTCCTGGGATATTTAAGGTGGAAGGAAGTGGAGGTCCTTGTCAACAGAGCAGCCCTAAACTTTCGGGTGCTTGTGTCTTGCTGATTTTCAATTTTCCCACTTTATCCCCCCATGCGTAGAAGTGCCCTATGCTCTCTAAGCTGTGTTTTTTAGATGTTTCAGGACACACCGTACACTTCTCCAGAGTGGCTGTTGGCAATTAACATCCCGCCCATCAGTGTAGCAAGGCTTCCATTTCTCCATGGCCTTTCCTGCATTTCTGGTTTTGACACCTTTTTCAGCATGTCCCTTTTGACCGATGGGAAGCGAGACTTCTTTGTAGCGCTGATTTGCCTTTCCAGGTTGCTTGGTTGGCCAAAAAGGGCGTATGCGTTTTTTCCTGAATATATTCAGGAAAAAACGCATACGCCCTTTTTGGCCAAGGGCATCATTGTCAACGTTTTGCCGCTTTTCATGTCCTTTAAAGGCGATTCGAATCTACCTCCTGAAATCTGTTTCCTGCAATTCTGCCTTGATTTCAAATCCTCTTCTTTGCCTTCCCTCAATATATTTGTGGACGAGAGTTATCATTTATAATTCTGCAGGTTTGTGAATTGCAGTGCCCTGAAGCTCCATTTTACAAGTCGCTTTTTTGGGAGTCGGCCGCAAAAGCGCAGGATGGCTTCAGGCCCTGTTCTGGTTCCGGGGGGCAGGCTGAGCCTGTGGTTAATTCTTCTTCCTGATGGGAAAATTGAGTGACCTGTGCCTGTCCCAACACCAAGAGCTAGTCTCTCATTGGTTCCCCGTCTTCCCGTTCATCCTCAGGACAAATTGCAACCTGTACGGAACAGGAGGTTAAAGGTGCTGATGCTCCAAGTAGGGAGATTGCTAGTAAAGTGGCTGGAATGGCGAACCCGAGCACAAGGAGATGAGAAATGCGGTGCGTTTTAGAAACCTTTCCCCATCACACGGTGTACCATCTTCTGGGTTTCTCATGCATGTTTTCGATGTAGGAAGATGCCCTTGAACCTGGAGATTTGGGACCCATGCGATGGGTAGCACGCAGTATTACTTTAAAGGGTCTGCGTTTGCTCACCCAACCTCACCAAACCTCTCAGCCCCAAGAGTGTCCACCCTTATGTCTCATCCAGCTGTGGGTCTAGATATGGTCAATGCAGGTTGCATCACAGCCCCTGAACGAATTGTGTAAGAATTTCTCTCTCTTTCCCTGTCTTTGTTTCATGGGTTTTTAAAAGTAATTTATTTTTATAATGGGGTTTAGCTGCTTTTCACGGCCGTGTTTATGCCGCCTTACACACACTTGACACACTAACAGAGAGATATCAATACATAGGTTTTAAGATTATTACTAGTCAGATATATTCTTGTGCGGTGAATCGGGCGTGTTGAGTCCAGTTCTCTGAGCAAGGAGTAGGTCTTGTCTATTCCATGTTGGGTTTATGGAACGGTATCTGAGCTAATTTGAAACTCTTGTTTTATGTATCACCCCACCTCACCTTTCCCGTTAAGCAGCCATAGTGTGTTTTCTGCATGTGTGACTCTGTTCTGTTTTGTAATTCAGTTCAAGTGTAACGGTTTTTACATTCCCTCTATAAGTGACACCTTATGAGAAGTGTCCTTTTCTGTGTGACTTATTTCACTTAGAATCATCTTACCTAAATCCACTCATCATGCTGCTACTAGCCTTATGACATTGATTTCATGGCTGAGTGATATTCCATTGTACATAAGGACCACAACTTTTTTATCCATTTTTCGCTTTCCTGGGATATTTAAGGTGGAATGAAGTGGAGGTCCTTGTCAACAGAGCAGCCCTAAACTTTGGGGTGCTTGTGTCTTGCTGATTTTCAATTTTCCCACTTTATCCCCCCATGCGTGGAAGTGCCCTATGCTCTCTAAGCTGTGTTTTTTAGATGTTTCAGGACACACCGTACACTTCTCCAGAGTGGCTGTTGGCAATTTACATCCCGCCCATCAGTGTAGCAAGGCTCCCATTTCTCCATGGCCTGTCCTGCATTTCTGGTTTTGACAACTTTTTCAGCATGTCCCTTTTGACCGATGGGAAGCGAGACTTCTTTGTAGCGCTGATTTGCCTTTCCAGGTTGCTTGGTTGGCCAAAAAGGGCGTATGCGTTTTTTCCTGAATATATTCAGGAAAAAACGCATACGCCCTTTTTGGCCAAGGGCATCATTGTCAACGTTTTGCCGCTTTTCATGTGCTTTAAAGGCGATTCGAATCTACCTCCTGAAATCTGTTTCCTGCAATTCTGCCTTGATTTCAAATCCTCTTCTTTGCCTTCCCTCAATATATTTGTGGACGAGAGTTATCATTTATAACTCTGCAGGTTTGTGAATTGCAGTGCCCTGAAGCTCCATTTTACAAGTCGGTTTTTTGGGAGCCGGCCGCAAAAGCGCAGGATGGCTTCAGGCCCTGTTCTGGTTCCGGGGGGCAGGCTGAGCCTGTGGTTAATTCTTCTTCCTGATGGGAAAATAGAGTGACCTGTGCCTGTCCCAACACCAAGAGCTAGTCTCTCATTGGTTCCCCGTCTTCCCGTTCATCCTCAGGACAAATTGCAACCTGTACGGAACAGGAGGTTAAAGGTGCTGATGCTCCAAGTAGGGAGATTGCTAGTAAAGTGGCTGGAATGGTGAACCCGAGCACAAGGAGATGAGAAATGCGGTGCGTTTTAGAAACCTTTCCCCATCACACGGTGTACCATCTTCTGGGTTTCTCATGCATGTTTTCGATGTAGGAAGATGCCCTTGAACCTGGAGATTTGGGACCCATGCGATGGGTAGCACGCAGTATTACTTTAAAGGGTCTGCGTTTGCTCACCCAACCTCACCAAACCTCTCAGCCCCAAGAGTGTCCACCCTTATGTCTCATCCAGCTGTGGGTCTAGATATGGTCAATGCAGGTTGCATCACAGCCCCTGAACGAATTGTGTAAGAATTTCTCTCTCTTTCCCTGTCTTTGTTTCATGGGTTTTTAAAAGTAATTTATTTTTATAATGGGGTTTAGCTGCTTTTCACGGCCGTGTTTATGCCGCCTTACACACACTTGACACACTAACAGAGAGATATCAATACATAGGTTTTAAGATTATTACTAGTCAGATATATTCTTGTGCGGTGAATCGGGCGTGTTGAGTCCAGTTCTCTGAGCAAGGAGTAGGTCTTGTCTATTCCATGTTGGGTTTATGGAATGGTATCTGAGCTAATTTGAAACTCTTGTTTTATGTATCACCCCACCTCACCTTTCCCGTTAAGCAGCCATAGTGTGTTTTCTGCATGTGTGACTCTGTTCTGTTTTGTAATTCAGTTCAAGTGTAACGGTTTTTACATTCCCTCTATAAGTGACACCTTATGAGAAGTGTCCTTTTCTGTGTGACTTATTTCACTTAGAATCGTCTTACCTAAATCCACTCATCATGCTGCTACTAGCCTTATGACATTGATTTCATGGCTGAGTGATATTCCATTGTACATAAGGACCACAACTTTTTTATCCATTTTTCGCTTTCCTGGGATATTTAAGGTGGAAGGAAGTGGAGGTCCTTGTCAACAGAGCAGCCCTAAACTTTCGGGTGCTTGTGTCTTGCTGATTTTCAATTTTCCCACTTTATCCCCCCATGCGTAGAAGTGCCCTATGCTCTCTAAGCTGTGTTTTTTAGATGTTTCAGGACACACCGTACACTTCTCCAGAGTGGCTGTTGGCAATTAACATCCCGCCCATCAGTGTAGCAAGGCTTCCATTTCTCCATGGCCTTTCCTGCATTTCTGGTTTTGACACCTTTTTCAGCATGTCCCTTTTGACCGATGGGAAGCGAGACTTCTTTGTAGCGCTGATTTGCCTTTCCAGGTTGCTTGGTTGGCCAAAAAGGGCGTATGCGTTTTTTCCTGAATATATTCAGGAAAAAACGCATACGCCCTTTTTGGCCAAGGGCATCATTGTCAACGTTTTGCCGCTTTTCATGTGCTTTAAAGGCGATTCGAATCTACCTCCTGAAATCTGTTTCCTGCAATTCTGCCTTGATTTCAAATCCTCTTCTTTGCCTTCCCTCAATATATTTGTGGACGAGAGTTATCATTTATAATTCTGCAGGTTTGTGAATTGCAGTGCCCTGAAGCTCCATTTTACAAGTCGCTTTTTTGGGAGTCGGCCGCAAAAGCGCAGGATGGCTTCAGGCCCTGTTCTGGTTCCGGGGGGCAGGCTGAGCCTGTGGTTAATTCTTCTTCCTGATGGGAAAATTGAGTGACCTGTGCCTGTCCCAACACCAAGAGCTAGTCTCTCATTGGTTCCCCGTCTTCCCGTTCATCCTCAGGACAAATTGCAACCTGTACGGAACAGGAGGTTAAAGGTGCTGATGCTCCAAGTAGGGAGATTGCTAGTAAAGTGGCTGGAATGGCGAACCCGAGCACAAGGAGATGAGAAATGCGGTGCGTTTTAGAAACCTTTCCCCATCACACGGTGTACCATCTTCTGGGTTTCTCATGCATGTTTTCGATGTAGGAAGATGCCCTTGAACCTGGAGATTTGGGACCCATGCGATGGGTAGCACGCAGTATTACTTTAAAGGGTCTGCGTTTGCTCACCCAACCTCACCAAACCTCTCAGCCCCAAGAGTGTCCACCCTTATGTCTCATCCAGCTGTGGGTCTAGATATGGTCAATGCAGGTTGCATCACAGCCCCTGAACGAATTGTGTAAGAATTTCTCTCTCTTTCCCTGTCTTTGTTTCATGGGTTTTTAAAAGTAATTTATTTTTATAATGGGGTTTAGCTGCTTTTCACGGCCGTGTTTATGCCGCCTTACACACACTTGACACACTAACAGAGAGATATCAATACATAGGTTTTAAGATTATTACTAGTCAGATATATTCTTGTGCGGTGAATCGGGCGTGTTGAGTCCAGTTCTCTGAGCAAGGAGTAGGTCTTGTCTATTCCATATTGGGTTTATGGAACGGTATCTGAGCTAATTTGAAACTCTTGTTTTATGTATCACCCCACCTCACCTTTCCCGTTAAGCAGCCATAGTGTGTTTTCTGCATGTGTGACTCTGTTCTGTTTTGTAATTCAGTTCAAGTGTAACGGCTTTTACATTCCCTCTATAAGTGACACATTATGAGAAGTGTCCTTTTCTGTGTGACTTATTTCACTTAGAATCGTCTTACCTAAATCCACTCATCATGCTGCTACTAGCCTTATGACATTGATTTCATGGCTGAGTGATATTCCATTGTACATAAGGACCACAAATTTTTTATCCATTTTTCGCTTTCCTGGGATATTTAAGGTGGAATGAAGTGGAGGTCCTTGTCAACAGAGCAGCCCTAAACTTTGGGGTGCTTGTGTCTTGCTGATTTTCAATTTTCCCACTTTATCCCCCCATGCGTGGAAGTGCCCTATGCTCTCTAAGCTGTGTTTTTTAGATGTTTCAGGACACACCGTACACTTCTCCAGAGTGGCTGTTGGCAATTTACATCCCGCCCATCAGTGTAGCAAGGCTCCCATTTCTCCATGGCCTGTCCTGCATTTCTGGTTTTGACAACTTTTTCAGCATGTCCCTTTTGACCGATGGGAAGCGAGACTTCTTTGTAGCGCTGATTTGCCTTTCCAGGTTGCTTGGTTGGCCAAAAAGGGCGTATGCGTTTTTTCCTGAATATATTCAGGAAAAAACGCATACGCCCTTTTTGGCCAAGGGCATCATTGTCAACGTTTTGCCGCTTTTCATGTGCTTTAAAGGCGATTCGAATCTACCTCCTGAAATCTGTTTCCTGCAATTCTGCCTTGATTTCAAATCCTCTTCTTTGCCTTCCCTCAATATATTTGTGGACGAGAGTTATCATTTATAACTCTGCAGGTTTGTGAATTGCAGTGCCCTGAAGCTCCATTTTACAAGTCGGTTTTTTGGGAGCCGGCCGCAAAAGCGCAGGATGGCTTCAGGCCCTGTTCTGGTTCCGGGGGGCAGGCTGAGCCTGTGGTTAATTCTTCTTCCTGATGGGAAAATTGAGTGACCTGTGCCTGTCCCAACACCAAGAGCTAGTCTCTCATTGGTTCCCCGTCTTCCCGTTCATCCTCAGGACAAATTGCAACCTGTACGGAACAGGAGGTTAAAGGTGCTGATGCTCCAAGTAGGGAGATTGCTAGTAAAGTGGCTGGAATGGCGAACCCGAGCACAAGGAGATGAGAAATGCGGTGCGTTTTAGAAACCTTTCCCCATCACACGGTGTACCATCTTCTGGGTTTCTCATGCATGTTTTCGATGTAGGAAGATGCCCTTGAACCTGGAGATTTGGGACCCATGCGATGGGTAGCATGCAGTATTACTTTAAAGGGTCTGCGTTTGCTCACCCAACCTCACCAAACCTCTCAGCCCCAAGAGTGTCCACCCTTATGTCTCATCCAGCTGTGGGTCTAGATATGGTCAATGCAGGTTGCATCACAGCCCCTGAACGAATTGTGTAAGAATTTCTCTCTCTTTCCCTGTCTTTGTTTCATGGGTTTTTAAAAGTAATTTATTTTTATAATGGGGTTTAGCTGCTTTTCACGGCCGTGTTTATGCCGCCTTACACACACTTGACACACTAACAGAGAGATATCAATACATAGGTTTTAAGATTATTACTAGTCAGATATATTCTTGTGCGGTGAATCGGGCGTGTTGAGTCCAGTTCTCTGAGCAAGGAGTAGGTCTTGTCTATTCCATGTTGGGTTTATGGAACGGTATCTGAGCTAATTTGAAACTCTTGTTTTATGTATCACCCCACCTCACCTTTCCCGTTAAGCAGCCATAGTGTGTTTTCTGCATGTGTGACTCTGTTCTGTTTTGTAATTCAGTTCAAGTGTAACGGTTTTTACATTCCCTCTATAAGTGACACCTTATGAGAAGTGTCCTTTTCTGTGTGACTTATTTCACTTAGAATCGTCTTACCTAAATCCACTCATCATGCTGCTACTAGCCTTATGACATTGATTTCATGGCTGAGTGATATTCCATTGTACATAAGGACCACAACTTTTTTATCCATTTTTCGCTTTCCTGGGATATTTAAGGTGGAAGGAAGTGGAGGTCCTTGTCAACAGAGCAGCCCTAAACTTTCGGGTGCTTGTGTCTTGCTGATTTTCAATTTTCCCACTTTATCCCCCCATGCGTAGAAGTGCCCTATGCTCTCTAAGCTGTGTTTTTTAGATGTTTCAGGACACACCGTACACTTCTCCAGAGTGGCTGTTGGCAATTTACATCCCGCCCATCAGTGTAGCAAGGCTTCCATTTCTCCATGGCCTGTCCTGCATTTCTGGTTTTGACACCTTTTTCAGCATGTCCCTTTTGACCGATGGGAAGCGAGACTTCTTTGTAGCGCTGATTTGCCTTTCCAGGTTGCTTGGTTGGCCAAAAAGGGCGTATGCGTTTTTTCCTGAATATATTCAGGAAAAAACGCATACGCCCTTTTTGGCCAAGGGCATCATTGTCAACGTTTTGCCGCTTTTCATGTGCTTTAAAGGCGATTCGAATCTACCTCCTGAAATCTGTTTCCTGCAATTCTGCCTTGATTTCAAATCCTCTTCTTTGCCTTCCCTCAATATATTTGTGGACGAGAGTTATCATTTATAATTCTGCAGGTTTGTGAATTGCAGTGCCCTGAAGCACCATTTTACAAGTCGCTTTTTTGGGAGTCGGCCGCAAAAGCGCAGGATGGCTTCAGGCCCTGTTCTGGTTCCGGGGGGCAGGCTGAGCCTGTGGTTAATTCTTCTTCCTGATGGGAAAATTGAGTGACCTGTGCCTGTCCCAACACCAAGAGCTAGTCTCTCATTGGTTCCCCGTCTTCCCGTTCATCCTCAGGACAAATTGCAACCTGTACGGAACAGGAGGTTAAAGGTGCTGATGCTCCAAGTAGGGAGATTGCTAGTAAAGTGGCTGGAATGGCGAACCCGAGCACAAGGAGATGAGAAATGCGGTGCGTTTTAGAAACCTTTCCCCATCACACGGTGTACCATCTTCTGGGTTTCTCATGCATGTTTTCGATGTAGGAAGATGCCCTTGAACCTGGAGATTTGGGACCCATGCGATGGGTAGCACGCAGTATTACTTTAAAGGGTCTGCGTTTGCTCACCCAACCTCACCAAACCTCTCAGCCCCAAGAGTGTCCACCCTTATGTCTCATCCAGCTGTGGGTCTAGATATGGTCAATGCAGGTTGCATCACAGCCCCTGAACGAATTGTGTAAGAATTTCTCTCTCTTTCCCTGTCTTTGTTTCATGGGTTTTTAAAAGTAATTTATTTTTATAATGGGGTTTAGCTGCTTTTCACGGCCGTGTTTATGCCGCCTTACACACACTTGACACACTAACAGAGAGATATCAATACATAGGTTTTAAGATTATTACTAGTCAGATATATTCTTGTGCGGTGAATCGGGCGTGTTGAGTCCAGTTCTCTGAGCAAGGAGTAGGTCTTGTCTATTCCATGTTGGGTTTATGTAACGGTATCTGAGCTAATTTGAAACTCTTGTTTTATGTATCACCCCACCTCACCTTTCCCGTTAAGCAGCCATAGTGTGTTTTCTGCATGTGTGACTCTGTTCTGTTTTGTAATTCAGTTCAAGTGTAACGGTTTTTACATTCCCTCTATAAGTGACACCTTATGAGAAGTGTCCTTTTCTGTGTGACTTATTTCACTTAGAATCGTCTTACCTAAATCCACTCATCATGCTGCTACTAGCCTTATGACATTGATTTCATGGCTGAGTGATATTCCATTGTACATAAGGACCACAACTTTTTTATCCATTTTTCGCTTTCCTGGGATATTTAAGGTGGAAGGAAGTGGAGGTCCTTGTCAACAGAGCAGCCCTAAACTTTCGGGTGCTTGTGTCTTGCTGATTTTCAATTTTCCCACTTTATCCCCCCATGCGTAGAAGTGCCCTATGCTCTCTAAGCTGTGTTTTTTAGATGTTTCAGGACACACCGTACACTTCTCCAGAGTGGCTGTTGGCAATTTACATCCCGCCCATCAGTGTAGCAAGGCTCCCATTTCTCCATGGCCTGTCCTGCATTTCTGGTTTTGACACCTTTTTCAGCATGTCCCTTTTGACCGATGGGAAGCGAGACTTCTTTGTAGCGCTGATTTGCCTTTCCAGGTTGCTTGGTTGGCCAAAAAGGGCGTATGCGTTTTTTCCTGAATATATTCAGGAAAAAACGCATACGCCCTTTTTGGCCAAGGGCATCATTGTCAACGTTTTGCCGCTTTTCATGTGCTTTAAAGGCGATTCGAATCTACCTCCTGAAATCTGTTTCCTGCAATTCTGCCTTGATTTCAAATCCTCTTCTTTGCCTTCCCTCAATATATTTGTGGACGAGAGTTATCATTTATAATTCTGCAGGTTTGTGAATTGCAGTGCCCTGAAGCTCCATTTTACAAGTCGCTTTTTTGGGAGTCGGCCGCAAAAGCGCAGGATGGCTTCAGGCCCTGTTCTGGTTCCGGGGGGCAGGCTGAGCCTGTGGTTAATTCTTCTTCCTGATGGGAAAATTGAGTGACCTGTGCCTGTCCCAACACCAAGAGCTAGTCTCTCATTGGTTCCCCGTCTTCCCGTTCATCCTCAGGACAAATTGCAACCTGTACGGAACAGGAGGTTAAAGGTGCTGATGCTCCAAGTAGGGAGATTGCTAGTAAAGTGGCTGGAATGGCGAACCCGAGCACAAGGAGATGAGAAATGCGGTGCGTTTTAGAAACCTTTCCCCATCACACGGTGTACCATCTTCTGGGTTTCTCATGCATGTTTTCGATGTAGGAAGATGCCCTTGAACCTGGAGATTTGGGACCCATGCGATGGGTAGCACGCAGTATTACTTTAAAGGGTCTGCGTTTGCTCACCCAACCTCACCAAACCTCTCAGCCCCAAGAGTGTCCACCCTTATGTCTCATCCAGCTGTGGGTCTAGATATGGTCAATGCAGGTTGCATCACAGCCCCTGAACGAATTGTGTAAGAATTTCTCTCTCTTTCCCTGTCTTTGTTTCATGGGTTTTTAAAAGTAATTTATTTTTATAATGGGGTTTAGCTGCTTTTCACGGCCGTGTTTATGCCGCCTTACACACACTTGACACACTAACAGAGAGATATCAATACATAGGTTTTAAGATTATTACTAGTCAGATATATTCTTGTGCGGTGAATCGGGCGTGTTGAGTCCAGTTCTCTGAGCAAGGAGTAGGTCTTGTCTATTCCATGTTGGGTTTATGGAACGGTATCTGAGCTAATTTGAAACTCTTGTTTTATGTATCACCCCACCTCACCTTTCCCGTTAAGCAGCCATAGTGTGTTTTCTGCATGTGTGACTCTGTTCTGTTTTGTAATTCAGTTCAAGTGTAACGGTTTTTACATTCCCTCTATAAGTGACACCTTATGAGAAGTGTCCTTTTCTGTGTGACTTATTTCACTTAGAATCGTCTTACCTAAATCCACTGATCATGCTGCTACTAGCCTTATGACATTGATTTCATGGCTGAGTGATATTCCATTGTACATAAGGACCACAACTTTTTTATCCATTTTTCGCTTTCCTGGGATATTTAAGGTGGAAGGAAGTGGAGGTCCTTGTCAACAGAGCAGCCCTAAACTTTCGGGTGCTTGTGTCTTGCTGATTTTCAATTTTCCCACTTTATCCCACCATGCGTAGAAGTGCCCTATGCTCTCTAAGCTGTGTTTTTTAGATGTTTCAGGACACACCGTACACTTCTCCAGAGTGGCTGTTGGCAATTTACATCCCGCCCATCAGTGTAGCAAGGCTTCCATTTCTCCATGGCCTGTCCTGCATTTCTGGTTTTGACACCTTTTTCAGCATGTCCCTTTTGACCGATGGGAAGCGAGACTTCTTTGTAGCGCTGATTTGCCTTTCCAGGTTGCTTGGTTGGCCAAAAAGGGCGTATGCGTTTTTTCCTGAATATATTCAGGAAAAAACGCATACGCCCTTTTTGGCCAAGGGCATCATTGTCAACGTTTTGCCGCTTTTCATGTGCTTTAAAGGCGATTCGAATCTACCTCCTGAAATCTGTTTCCTGCAATTCTGCCTTGATTTCAAATCCTCTTCTTTGCCTTCCCTCAATATATTTGTGGACGAGAGTTATCATTTATAATTCTGCAGGTTTGTGAATTGCAGTGCCCTGAAGCTCCATTTTACAAGTCCCTTTTTTGGGAGTCGGCCGCAAAAGCGCAGGATGGCTTCAGGCCCTGTTCTGGTTCCGGGGGGCAGGCTGAGCCTGTGGTTAATTCTTCTTCCTGATGGGAAAATTGAGTGACCTGTGCCTGTCCCAACACCAAGAGCTAGTCTCTCATTGGTTCCCCGTCTTCCCGTTCATCCTCAGGACAAATTGCAACCTGTACGGAACAGGAGGTTAAAGGTGCTGATGCTCCAAGTAGGGAGATTGCTAGTAAAGTGGCTGGAATGGCGAACCCGAGCACAAGGAGATGAGAAATTCGGTGCGTTTTAGAAACCTTTCCCCATCACACGGTGTACCATCTTCTGGGTTTCTCATGCATGTTTTCGATGTAGGAAGATGCCCTTGAACCTGGAGATTTGGGACCCATGCGATGGGTAGCACGCAGTATTACTTTAAAGGGTCTGCGTTTGCTCACCCAAACTCACCAAACCTCTCAGCCCCAAGAGTGTCCACCCATATGTCTCATCCAGCTGTGGGTCTAGATATGGTCAATCCAGGTTGCATCACAGCCCCTGAACGAATTGTGTAAGAATTTCTCTCTCTTTCCCTGTCTTTGTTTCATGGGTTTTTAAAAGTAATTTATTTTTATAATGGGGTTTAGCTGCTTTTCACGGCCGTGTTTATGCCGCCTTACACACACTTGACACACTAACAGAGAGATATCAATACATAGGTTTTAAGATTATTACTAGTCAGATATATTCTTGTGCGGTGAATCGGGCGTGTTGAGTCCAGTTCTCTGAGCAAGGAGTAGGTCTTGTCTATTCCATGTTGGGTTTATGGAACGGTATCTGAGCTAATTTGAAACTCTTGTTTTATGTATCACCCCACCTCACCTTTCCCGTTAAGCAGCCATAGTGTGTTTTCTGCATGTGTGACTCTGTTCTGTTTTGTAATTCAGTTCAAGTGTAACGGTTTTTACATTCCCTCTATAAGTGACACCTTATGAGAAGTGTCCTTTTCTGTGTGACTTATTTCACTTAGAATCGTCTTACCTAAATCCACTCATCATGCTGCTACTAGCCTTATGACATTGATTTCATGGCTGAGTGATATTCCATTGTACATAAGGACCACAACTTTTTTATCCATTTTTCGCTTTCCTGGGATATTTAAGGTGGAAGGAAGTGGAGGTCCTTGTCAACAGAGCAGCCCTAAACTTTCGGGTGCTTGTGTCTTGCTGATTTTCAATTTTCCCACTTTATCCCCCCATGCGTAGAAGTGCCCTATGCTCTCTAAGCTGTGTTTTTTAGATGTTTCAGGACACACCGTACACTTCTCCAGAGTGGCTGTTGGCAATTTACATCCCGCCCATCAGTGTAGCAAGGCTTCCATTTCTCCATGGCCTGTCCTGCATTTCTGGTTTTGACACCTTTTTCAGCATGTCCCTTTTGACCGATGGGAAGCGAGACTTCTTTGTAGCGCTGATTTGCCTTTCCAGGTTGCTTGGTTGGCCAAAAAGGGCGTATGCGTTTTTTCCTGAATATATTCAGGAAAAAACGCATACGCCCTTTTTGGCCAAGGGCATCATTGTCAACGTTTTGCCGCTTTTCATGTGCTTTAAAGGCGATTCGAATCTACCTCCTGAAATCTGTTTCCTGCAATTCTGCCTTGATTTCAAATCCTCTTCTTTGCCTTCCCTCAATATATTTGTGGACGAGAGTTATCATTTATAATTCTGCAGGTTTGTGAATTGCAGTGCCCTGAAGCACCATTTTACAAGTCGCTTTTTTGGGAGTCGGCCGCAAAAGCGCAGGATGGCTTCAGGCCCTGTTCTGGTTCCGGGGGGCAGGCTGAGCCTGTGGTTAATTCTTCTTCCTGATGGGAAAATTGAGTGACCTGTGCCTGTCCCAACACCAAGAGCTAGTCTCTCATTGGTTCCCCGTCTTCCCGTTCATCCTCAGGACAAATTGCAACCTGTACGGAACAGGAGGTTAAAGGTGCTGATGCTCCAAGTAGGGAGATTGCTAGTAAAGTGGCTGGAATGGCGAACCCGAGCACAAGGAGATGAGAAATGCGGTGCGTTTTAGAAACCTTTCCCCATCACACGGTGTACCATCTTCTGGGTTTCTCATGCATGTTTTCGATGTAGGAAGATGCCCTTGAACCTGGAGATTTGGGACCCATGCGATGGGTAGCACGCAGTATTACTTTAAAGGGTCTGCGTTTGCTCACCCAACCTCACCAAACCTCTCAGCCCCAAGAGTGTCCACCCTTATGTCTCATCCAGCTGTGGGTCTAGATATGGTCAATGCAGGTTGCATCACAGCCCCTGAACGAATTGTGTAAGAATTTCTCTCTCTTTCCCTGTCTTTGTTTCATGGGTTTTTAAAAGTAATTTATTTTTATAATGGGGTTTAGCTGCTTTTCACGGCCGTGTTTATGCCGCCTTACACACACTTGACACACTAACAGAGAGATATCAATACATAGGTTTTAAGATTATTACTAGTCAGATATATTCTTGTGCGGTGAATCGGGCGTGTTGAGTCCAGTTCTCTGAGCAAGGAGTAGGTCTTGTCTATTCCATGTTGGGTTTATGTAACGGTATCTGAGCTAATTTGAAACTCTTGTTTTATGTATCACCCCACCTCACCTTTCCCGTTAAGCAGCCATAGTGTGTTTTCTGCATGTGTGACTCTGTTCTGTTTTGTAATTCAGTTCAAGTGTAACGGTTTTTACATTCCCTCTATAAGTGACACCTTATGAGAAGTGTCCTTTTCTGTGTGACTTATTTCACTTAGAATCGTCTTACCTAAATCCACTCATCATGCTGCTACTAGCCTTATGACATTGATTTCATGGCTGAGTGATATTCCATTGTACATAAGGACCACAACTTTTTTATCCATTTTTCGCTTTCCTGGGATATTTAAGGTGGAAGGAAGTGGAGGTCCTTGTCAACAGAGCAGCCCTAAACTTTCGGGTGCTTGTGTCTTGCTGATTTTCAATTTTCCCACTTTATCCCCCCATGCGTAGAAGTGCCCTATGCTCTCTAAGCTGTGTTTTTTAGATGTTTCAGGACACACCGTACACTTCTCCAGAGTGGCTGTTGGCAATTTACATCCCGCCCATCAGTGTAGCAAGGCTCCCATTTCTCCATGGCCTGTCCTGCATTTCTGGTTTTGACACCTTTTTCAGCATGTCCCTTTTGACCGATGGGAAGCGAGACTTCTTTGTAGCGCTGATTTGCCTTTCCAGGTTGCTTGGTTGGCCAAAAAGGGCGTATGCGTTTTTTCCTGAATATATTCAGGAAAAAACGCATACGCCCTTTTTGGCCAAGGGCATCATTGTCAACGTTTTGCCGCTTTTCATGTGCTTTAAAGGCGATTCGAATCTACCTCCTGAAATCTGTTTCCTGCAATTCTGCCTTGATTTCAAATCCTCTTCTTTGCCTTCCCTCAATATATTTGTGGACGAGAGTTATCATTTATAATTCTGCAGGTTTGTGAATTGCAGTGCCCTGAAGCTCCATTTTACAAGTCGCTTTTTTGGGAGTCGGCCGCAAAAGCGCAGGATGGCTTCAGGCCCTGTTCTGGTTCCGGGGGGCAGGCTGAGCCTGTGGTTAATTCTTCTTCCTGATGGGAAAATTGAGTGACCTGTGCCTGTCCCAACACCAAGAGCTAGTCTCTCATTGGTTCCCCGTCTTCCCGTTCATCCTCAGGACAAATTGCAACCTGTACGGAACAGGAGGTTAAAGGTGCTGATGCTCCAAGTAGGGAGATTGCTAGTAAAGTGGCTGGAATGGCGAACCCGAGCACAAGGAGATGAGAAATGCGGTGCGTTTTAGAAACCTTTCCCCATCACACGGTGTACCATCTTCTGGGTTTCTCATGCATGTTTTCGATGTAGGAAGATGCCCTTGAACCTGGAGATTTGGGACCCATGCGATGGGTAGCACGCAGTATTACTTTAAAGGGTCTGCGTTTGCTCACCCAACCTCACCAAACCTCTCAGCCCCAAGAGTGTCCACCCTTATGTCTCATCCAGCTGTGGGTCTAGATATGGTCAATGCAGGTTGCATCACAGCCCCTGAACGAATTGTGTAAGAATTTCTCTCTCTTTCCCTGTCTTTGTTTCATGGGTTTTTAAAAGTAATTTATTTTTATAATGGGGTTTAGCTGCTTTTCACGGCCGTGTTTATGCCGCCTTACACACACTTGACACACTAACAGAGAGATATCAATACATAGGTTTTAAGATTATTACTAGTCAGATATATTCTTGTGCGGTGAATCGGGCGTGTTGAGTCCAGTTCTCTGAGCAAGGAGTAGGTCTTGTCTATTCCATGTTGGGTTTATGGAACGGTATCTGAGCTAATTTGAAACTCTTGTTTTATGTATCACCCCACCTCACCTTTCCCGTTAAGCAGCCATAGTGTGTTTTCTGCATGTGTGACTCTGTTCTGTTTTGTAATTCAGTTCAAGTGTAACGGTTTTTACATTCCCTCTATAAGTGACACCTTATGAGAAGTGTCCTTTTCTGTGTGACTTATTTCACTTAGAATCGTCTTACCTAAATCCACTCATCATGCTGCTACTAGCCTTATGACATTGATTTCATGGCTGAGTGATATTCCATTGTACATAAGGACCACAACTTTTTTATCCATTTTTCGCTTTCCTGGGATATTTAAGGTGGAAGGAAGTGGAGGTCCTTGTCAACAGAGCAGCCCTAAACTTTCGGGTGCTTGTGTCTTGCTGATTTTCAATTTTCCCACTTTATCCCCCCATGCGTAGAAGTGCCCTATGCTCTCTAAGCTGTGTTTTTTAGATGTTTCAGGACACACCGTACACTTCTCCAGAGTGGCTGTTGGCAATTTACATCCCGCCCATCAGTGTAGCAAGGCTTCCATTTCTCCATGGCCTGTCCTGCATTTCTGGTTTTGACACCTTTTTCAGCATGTCCCTTTTGACCGATGGGAAGCGAGACTTCTTTGTAGCGCTGATTTGCCTTTCCAGGTTGCTTGGTTGGCCAAAAAGGGCGTATGCGTTTTTTCCTGAATATATTCAGGAAAAAACGCATACGCCCTTTTTGGCCAAGGGCATCATTGTCAACGTTTTGCCGCTTTTCATGTGCTTTAAAGGCGATTCGAATCTACCTCCTGAAATCTGTTTCCTGCAATTCTGCCTTGATTTCAAATCCTCTTCTTTGCCTTCCCTCAATATATTTGTGGACGAGAGTTATCATTTATAATTCTGCAGGTTTGTGAATTGCAGTGCCCTGAAGCTCCATTTTACAAGTCGCTTTTTTGGGAGTCGGCCGCAAAAGCGCAGGATGGCTTCAGGCCCTGTTCTGGTTCCGGGGGGCAGGCTGAGCCTGTGGTTAATTCTTCTTCCTGATGGGAAAATTGAGTGACCTGTGCCTGTCCCAACACCAAGAGCTAGTCTCTCATTGGTTCCCCGTCTTCCCGTTCATCCTCAGGACAAATTGCAACCTGTACGGAACAGGAGGTTAAAGGTGCTGATGCTCCAAGTAGGGAGATTGCTAGTAAAGTGGCTGGAATGGCGAACCCGAGCACAAGGAGATGAGAAATTCGGTGCGTTTTAGAAACCTTTCCCCATCACACGGTGTACCATCTTCTGGGTTTCTCATGCATGTTTTCGATGTAGGAAGATGCCCTTGAACCTGGAGATTTGGGACCCATGCGATGGGTAGCACGCAGTATTACTTTAAAGGGTCTGCGTTTGCTCACCCAAACTCACCAAACCTCTCAGCCCCAAGAGTGTCCACCCATATGTCTCATCCAGCTGTGGGTCTAGATATGGTCAATCCAGGTTGCATCACAGCCCCTGAACGAATTGTGTAAGAATTTCTCTCTCTTTCCCTGTCTTTGTTTCATGGGTTTTTAAAAGTAATTTATTTTTATAATGGGGTTTAGCTGCTTTTCACGGCCGTGTTTATGCCGCCTTACACACACTTGACACACTAACAGAGAGATATCAATACATAGGTTTTAAGATTATTACTAGTCAGATATATTCTTGTGCGGTGAATCGGGCGTGTTGAGTCCAGTTCTCTGAGCAAGGAGTAGGTCTTGTCTATTCCATGTTGGGTTTATGGAACGGTATCTGAGCTAATTTGAAACTCTTGTTTTATGTATCACCCCACCTCACCTTTCCCGTTAAGCAGCCATAGTGTGTTTTCTGCATGTGTGACTCTGTTCTGTTTTGTAATTCAGTTCAAGTGTAACGGTTTTTACATTCCCTCTATAAGTGACACCTTATGAGAAGTGTCCTTTTCTGTGTGACTTATTTCACTTAGAATCGTCTTACCTAAATCCACTCATCATGCTGCTACTAGCCTTATGACATTGATTTCATGGCTGAGTGATATTCCATTGTACATAAGGACCACAACTTTTTTATCCATTTTTCGCTTTCCTGGGATATTTAAGGTGGAAGGAAGTGGAGGTCCTTGTCAACAGAGCAGCCCTAAACTTTCGGGTGCTTGTGTCTTGCTGATTTTCAATTTTCCCACTTTATCCCCCCATGCGTAGAAGTGCCCTATGCTCTCTAAGCTGTGTTTTTTAGATGTTTCAGGACACACCGTACACTTCTCCAGAGTGGCTGTTGGCAATTTACATCCCGCCCATCAGTGTAGCAAGGCTCCCATTTCTCCATGGCCTGTCCTGCATTTCTGGTTTTGACACCTTTTTCAGCATGTCCCTTTTGACCGATGGGAAGCGAGACTTCTTTGTAGCGCTGATTTGCCTTTCCAGGTTGCTTGGTTGGCCAAAAAGGGCGTATGCGTTTTTTCCTGAATATATTCAGGAAAAAACGCATACGCCCTTTTTGGCCAAGGGCATCATTGTCAACGTTTTGCCGCTTTTCATGTGCTTTAAAGGCGATTCGAATCTACCTCCTGAAATCTGTTTCCTGCAATTCTGCCTTGATTTCAAATCCTCTTCTTTGCCTTCCCTCAATATATTTGTGGACGAGAGTTATCATTTATAATTCTGCAGGTTTGTGAATTGCAGTGCCCTGAAGCTCCATTTTACAAGTCGCTTTTTTGGGAGTCGGCCGCAAAAGCGCAGGATGGCTTCAGGCCCTGTTCTGGTTCCGGGGGGCAGGCTGAGCCTGTGGTTAATTCTTCTTCCTGATGGGAAAATTGAGTGACCTGTGCCTGTCCCAACACCAAGAGCTAGTCTCTCATTGGTTCCCCGTCTTCCCGTTCATCCTCAGGACAAATTGCAACCTGTACGGAACAGGAGGTTAAAGGTGCTGATGCTCCAAGTAGGGAGATTGCTAGTAAAGTGGCTGGAATGGCGAACCCGAGCACAAGGAGATGAGAAATGCGGTGCGTTTTAGAAACCTTTCCCCATCACACGGTGTACCATCTTCTGGGTTTCTCATGCATGTTTTCGATGTAGGAAGATGCCCTTGAACCTGGAGATTTGGGACCCATGCGATGGGTAGCACGCAGTATTACTTTAAAGGGTCTGCGTTTGCTCACCCAACCTCACCAAACCTCTCAGCCCCAAGAGTGTCCACCCTTATGTCTCATCCAGCTGTGGGTCTAGATATGGTCAATGCAGGTTGCATCACAGCCCCTGAACGAATTGTGTAAGAATTTCTCTCTCTTTCCCTGTCTTTGTTTCATGGGTTTTTAAAAGTAATTTATTTTTATAATGGGGTTTAGCTGCTTTTCACGGCCGTGTTTATGCCGCCTTACACACACTTGACACACTAACAGAGAGATATCAATACATAGGTTTTAAGATTATTACTAGTCAGATATATTCTTGTGCGGTGAATCGGGCGTGTTGAGTCCAGTTCTCTGAGCAAGGAGTAGGTCTTGTCTATTCCATGTTGGGTTTATGGAACGGTATCTGAGCTAATTTGAAACTCTTGTTTTATGTATCACCCCACCTCACCTTTCCCGTTAAGCAGCCATAGTGTGTTTTCTGCATGTGTGACTCTGTTCTGTTTTGTAATTCAGTTCAAGTGTAACGGTTTTTACATTCCCTCTATAAGTGACACCTTATGAGAAGTGTCCTTTTCTGTGTGACTTATTTCACTTAGAATCGTCTTACCTAAATCCACTCATCATGCTGCTACTAGCCTTATGACATTGATTTCATGGCTGAGTGATATTCCATTGTACATAAGGACCACAACTTTTTTATCCATTTTTCGCTTTCCTGGGATATTTAAGGTGGAAGGAAGTGGAGGTCCTTGTCAACAGAGCAGCCCTAAACTTTCGGGTGCTTGTGTCTTGCTGATTTTCAATTTTCCCACTTTATCCCCCCATGCGTAGAAGTGCCCTATGCTCTCTAAGCTGTGTTTTTTAGATGTTTCAGGACACACCGTACACTTCTCCAGAGTGGCTGTTGGCAATTTACATCCCGCCCATCAGTGTAGCAAGGCTCCCATTTCTCCATGGCCTGTCCTGCATTTCTGGTTTTGACACCTTTTTCAGCATGTCCCTTTTGACCGATGGGAAGCGAGACTTCTTTGTAGCGCTGATTTGCCTTTCCAGGTTGCTTGGTTGGCCAAAAAGGGCGTATGCGTTTTTTCCTGAATATATTCAGGAAAAAACGCATACGCCCTTTTTGGCCAAGGGCATCATTGTCAACGTTTTGCCGCTTTTCATGTGCTTTAAAGGCGATTCGAATCTACCTCCTGAAATCTGTTTCCTGCAATTCTGCCTTGATTTCAAATCCTCTTCTTTGCCTTCCCTCAATATATTTGTGGACGAGAGTTATCATTTATAATTCTGCAGGTTTGTGAATTGCAGTGCCCTGAAGCTCCATTTTACAAGTCGCTTTTTTGGGAGTCGGCCGCAAAAGCGCAGGATGGCTTCAGGCCCTGTTCTGGTTCCGGGGGGCAGGCTGAGCCTGTGGTTAATTCTTCTTCCTGATGGGAAAATTGAGTGACCTGTGCCTGTCCCAACACCAAGAGCTAGTCTCTCATTGGTTCCCCGTCTTCCCGTTCATCCTCAGGACAAATTGCAACCTGTACGGAACAGGAGGTTAAAGGTGCTGATGCTCCAAGTAGGGAGATTGCTAGTAAAGTGGCTGGAATGGCGAACCCGAGCACAAGGAGATGAGAAATGCGGTGCGTTTTAGAAACCTTTCCCCATCACACGGTGTACCATCTTCTGGGTTTCTCATGCATGTTTTCGATGTAGGAAGATGCCCTTGAACCTGGAGATTTGGGACCCATGCGATGGGTAGCACGCAGTATTACTTTAAAGGGTCTGCGTTTGCTCACCCAACCTCACCAAACCTCTCAGCCCCAAGAGTGTCCACCCTTATGTCTCATCCAGCTGTGGGTCTAGATATGGTCAATGCAGGTTGCATCACAGCCCCTGAACGAATTGTGTAAGAATTTCTCTCTCTTTCCCTGTCTTTGTTTCATGGGTTTTTAAAAGTAATTTATTTTTATAATGGGGTTTAGCTGCTTTTCACGGCCGTGTTTACGCCGCCTTACACACACTTGACACACTAACAGAGAGATATCAATACATAGGTTTTAAGATTATTACTAGTCAGATATATTCTTGTGCGGTGAATCGGGCGTGTTGAGTCCAGTTCTCTGAGCAAGGAGTAGGTCTTGTCTATTCCATGTTGGGTTTATGGAACGGTATCTGAGCTAATTTGAAACTCTTGTTTTATGTATCACCCCACCTCACCTTTCCCGTTAAGCAGCCATAGTGTGTTTTCTGCATGTGTGACTCTGTTCTGTTTTGTAATTCAGTTCAAGTGTAACGGCTTTTACATTCCCTCTATAAGTGACACCTTATGAGAAGTGTCCTTTTCTGTGTGACTTATTTCACTTAGAATCGTCTTACCTAAATCCACTCATCATGCTGCTACTAGCCTTATGACATTGATTTCATGGCTGAGTGATATTCCATTGTACATAAGGACCACAATTTTTTATCCATTTTTCGCTTTCCTGGGATATTTAAGGTGGAATGAAGTGGAGGTCCTTGTCAACAGAGCAGCCCTAAACTTTGGGGTGCTTGTGTCTTGCTGATTTTCAATTTTCCCACTTTATCCCCCCATGCGTGGAAGTGCCCTATGCTCTCTAAGCTGTGTTTTTTAGATGTTTCAGGACACACCGTACACTTCTCCAGAGTGGCTGTTGGCAATTTACATCCCGCCCATCAGTGTAGCAAGGCTCCCATTTCTCCATGGCCTGTCCTGCATTTCTGGTTTTGACAACTTTTTCAGCATGTCCCTTTTGACCGATGGGAAGCGAGACTTCTTTGTAGCGCTGATTTGCCTTTCCAGGTTGCTTGGTTGGCCAAAAAGGGCGTATGCGTTTTTTCCTGAATATATTCAGGAAAAAACGCATACGCCCTTTTTGGCCAAGGGCATCATTGTCAACGTTTTGCCGCTTTTCATGTGCTTTAAAGGCGATTCGAATCTACCTCCTGAAATCTGTTTCCTGCAATTCTGCCTTGATTTCAAATCCTCTTCTTTGCCTTCCCTCAATATATTTGTGGACGAGAGTTATCATTTATAACTCTGCAGGTTTGTGAATTGCAGTGCCCTGAAGCTCCATTTTACAAGTCGGTTTTTTGGGAGCCGGCCGCAAAAGCGCAGGATGGCTTCAGGCCCTGTTCTGGTTCCGGGGGGCAGGCTGAGCCTGTGGTTAATTCTTCTTCCTGATGGGAAAATTGAGTGACCTGTGCCTGTCCCAACACCAAGAGCTAGTCTCTCATTGGTTCCCCGTCTTCCCGTTCATCCTCAGGACAAATTGCAACCTGTACGGAACAGGAGGTTAAAGGTGCTGATGCTCCAAGTAGGGAGATTGCTAGTAAAGTGGCTGGAATGGCGAACCCGAGCACAAGGAGATGAGAAATGCGGTGCGTTTTAGAAACCTTTCCCCATCACACGGTGTACCATCTTCTGGGTTTCTCATGCATGTTTTCGATGTAGGAAGATGCCCTTGAACCTGGAGATTTGGGACCCATGCGATGGGTAGCACGCAGTATTACTTTAAAGGGTCTGCGTTTGCTCACCCAACCTCACCAAACCTCTCAGCCCCAAGAGTGTCCACCCTTATGTCTCATCCAGCTGTGGGTCTAGATATGGTCAATGCAGGTTGCATCACAGCCCCTGAACGAATTGTGTAAGAATTTCTCTCTCTTTCCCTGTCTTTGTTTCATGGGTTTTTAAAAGTAATTTATTTTTATAATGGGGTTTAGCTGCTTTTCACGGCCGTGTTTATGCCGCCTTACACACACTTGACACACTAACAGAGAGATATCAATACATAGGTTTTAAGATTATTACTAGTCAGATATATTCTTGTGCGGTGAATCGGGCGTGTTGAGTCCAGTTCTCTGAGCAAGGAGTAGGTCTTGTCTATTCCATGTTGGGTTTATGGAACGGTATCTGAGCTAATTTGAAACTCTTGTTTTATGTATCACCCCACCTCACCTTTCCCGTTAAGCAGCCATAGTGTGTTTTCTGCATGTGTGACTCTGTTCTGTTTTGTAATTCAGTTCAAGTGTAACGGTTTTTACATTCCCTCTATAAGTGACACCTTATGAGAAGTGTCCTTTTCTGTGTGACTTATTTCACTTAGAATCGTCTTACCTAAATCCACTCCTCATGCTGCTACTAGCCTTATGACATTGATTTCATGGCTGAGTGATATTCCATTGTACATAAGGACCACAACTTTTTATCCATTTTTCGCTTTCCTGCGATATTTAAGGTGGAAGGAAGTGGAGGTCCTTGTCAACAGAGCAGCCCTAAACTTTCAGGTGCTTGTGTCTTGCTGATTTTCAATTTTCCCACTTTATCCCCCCATGCGTAGAAGTGCCCTATGCTCTCTAAGCTGTGTTTTTTAGATGTTTCAGGACACACCGTACACTTCTCCAGAGTGGCTGTTGGCAATTTACATCCCGCCCATCAGTGTAGCAAGGCTTCCATTTCTCCATGGCCTGTCCTGCATTTCTGGTTTTGACACCTTTTTCAGCATGTCCCTTTTGACTGATGGGAAGCGAGACTTCTTTGTAGCGCTGATTTGCCTTTCCAGGTTGCTTGGTTGGCCAAAAAGGGCGTATGCGTTTTTTCCTGAATATATTCAGGAAAAAACGCATACGCCCTTTTTGGCCAAGGGCATCATTGTCAACGTTTTGCCGCTTTTCATGTGCTTTAAAGGCGATTCGAATCTACCTCCTGAAATCTGTTTCCTGCAATTCTGCCTTGATTTCAAATCCTCTTCTTTGCCTTCCCTCAATATATTTGTGGACGAGAGTTATCATTTATAATTCTGCAGGTTTGTGAATTGCAGTGCCCTGAAGCTCCATTTTACAAGTCGCTTTTTTGGGAGTCGGCCGCAAAAGCGCAGGATGGCTTCAGGCCCTGTTCTGGTTCCGGGGGGCAGGCTGAGCCTGTGGTTAATTCTTCTTCCTGATGGGAAAATTGAGTGACCTGTGCCTGTCCCAACACCAAGAGCTAGTCTCTCATTGGTTCCCCGTCTTCCCGTTCATCCTCAGGACAAATTGCAACCTGTACGGAACAGGAGGTTAAAGGTGCTGATGCTCCAAGTAGGGAGATTGCTAGTAAAGTGGCTGGAATGGCGAACCCGAGCACAAGGAGATGAGAAATGCGGTGCGTTTTAGAAACCTTTCCCCATCACACGGTGTACCATCTTCTGGGTTTCTCATGCATGTTTTCGATGTAGGAAGATGCCCTTGAACCTGGAGATTTGTGACCCATGCGATGGGTAGCACGCAGTATTACTTTAAAGGGTCTGCGTTTGCTCACCCAACCTCACCAAACCTCTCAGCCCCAAGAGTGTCCACCCTTATGTCTCATCCAGCTGTGGGTCTAGATATGGTCAATGCAGGTTGCATCACAGCCCCTGAACGAATTGTGTAAGAATTTCTCTCTCTTTCCCTGTCTTTGTTTCATGGGTTTTTAAAAGTAATTTATTTTTATAATGGGGTTTAGCTGCTTTTCACGGCCGTGTTTATGCCGCCTTACACACACTTGACACACTAACAGAGAGATATCAATACATAGGTTTTAAGATTATTACTAGTCAGATATATTCTTGTGCGGTGAATCGGGCGTGTTGAGTCCAGTTCTCTGAGCAAGGAGTAGGTCTTGTCTATTCCATGTTGGGTTTATGGAACGGTATCTGAGCTAATTTGAAACTCTTGTTTTATGTATCACCCCACCTCACCTTTCCCGTTAAGCAGCCATAGTGTGTTTTCTGCATGTGTGACTCTGTTCTGTTTTGTAATTCAGTTCAAGTGTAACGGTTTTTACATTCCCTCTATAAGTGACACCTTATGAGAAGTGTCCTTTTCTGTGTGACTTATTTCACTTAGAATCGTCTTACCTAAATCCACTCATCATGCTGCTACTAGCCTTATGACATTGATTTCATGGCTGAGTGATATTCCATTGTACATAAGGACCACAACTTTTTTATCCATTTTTCGCTTTCCTGGGATATTTAAGGTGGAAGGAAGTGGAGGTCCTTGTCAACAGAGCAGCCCTAAACTTTCGGGTGCTTGTGTCTTGCTGATTTTCAATTTTCCCACTTTATCCCCCCATGCGTAGAAGTGCCCTATGCTCTCTAAGCTGTGTTTTTTAGATGTTTCAGGACACACCGTACACTTCTCCAGAGTGGCTGTTGGCAATTTACATCCCGCCCATCAGTGTAGCAAGGCTTCCATTTCTCCATGGCCTGTCCTGTATTTCTGGTTTTGACACCTTTTTCAGCATGTCCCTTTTGACCGATGGGAAGCGAGACTTCTTTGTAGCGCTGATTTGCCTTTCCAGGTTGCTTGGTTGGCCAAAAAGGGCGTATGCGTTTTTTCCTGAATATATTCAGGAAAAAACGCATACGCCCTTTTTGGCCAAGGGCATCATTGTCAACGTTTTGCCGCTTTTCATGTGCTTTAAAGGCGATTCGAATCTACCTCCTGAAATCTGTTTCCTGCAATTCTGCCTTGATTTCAAATCCTCTTCTTTGCCTTCCCTCAATATATTTGTGGACGAGAGTTATCATTTATAATTCTGCAGGTTTGTGAATTGCAGTGCCCTGAAGCTCCATTTTACAAGTCGCTTTTTTGGGAGTCGGCCGCAAAAGCGCAGGATGGCTTCAGGCCCTGTTCTGGTTCCGGGGGGCAGGCTGAGCCTGTGGTTAATTCTTCTTCCTGATGGGAAAATTGAGTGACCTGTGCCTGTCCCAACACCAAGAGCTAGTCTCTCATTGGTTCCCCGTCTTCCCGTTCATCCTCAGGACAAATTGCAACCTGTACGGAACAGGAGGTTAAAGGTGCTGATGCTCCAAGTAGGGAGATTGCTAGTAAAGTGGCTGGAATGGCGAACCCGAGCACAAGGAGATGAGAAATTCGGTGCGTTTTAGAAACCTTTCCCCATCACACGGTGTACCATCTTCTGGGTTTCTCATGCATGTTTTCGATGTAGGAAGATGCCCTTGAACCTGGAGATTTGGGACCCATGCGATGGGTAGCACGCAGTATTACTTTAAAGGGTCTGCGTTTGCTCACCCAACCTCACCAAACCTCTCAGCCCCAAGAGTGTCCACCCTTATGTCTCATCCAGCTGTGGGTCTAGATATGGTCAATCCAGGTTGCATCACAGCCCCTGAACGAATTGTGTAAGAATTTCTCTCTCTTTCCCTGTCTTTGTTTCATGGGTTTTTAAAAGTAATTTATTTTTATAATGGGGTTTAGCTGCTTTTCACGGCCGTGTTTATGCCGCCTTACACACACTTGACACACTAACAGAGAGATATCAATACATAGGTTTTAAGATTATTACTAGTCAGATATATTCTTGTGCGGTGAATCGAGCGTGTTGAGTCCAGTTCTCTGAGCAAGGAGTAGGTCTTGTCTATTCCATGTTGGGTTTATGGAACGGTATCTGAGCTAATTTGAAACTCTTGTTTTATGTATCACCCCACCTCACCTTTCCCGTTAAGCAGCCATAGTGTGTTTTCTGCATGTGTGACTCTGTTCTGTTTTGTAATTCAGTTCAAGTGTAACGGTTTTTACATTCCCTCTATAAGTGACACCTTATGAGAAGTGTCCTTTTCTGTGTGACTTATTTCACTTAGAATCGTCTTACCTAAATCCACTCATCATGCTGCTACTAGCCTTATGACATTGATTTCATGGCTGAGTGATATTCCATTGTACATAAGGACCACAACTTTTTTATCCATTTTTCGCTTTCCTGGGATATTTAAGGTGGAAGGAAGTGGAGGTCCTTGTCAACAGAGCAGCCCTAAACTTTCGGGTGCTTGTGTCTTGCTGATTTTCAATTTTCCCACTTTATCCCCCCATGCGTAGAAGTGCCCTATGCTCTCTAAGCTGTGTTTTTTAGATGTTTCAGGACACACCGTACACTTCTCCAGAGTGGCTGTTGGCAATTTACATCCCGCCCATCAGTGTAGCAAGGCTCCCATTTCTCCATGGCCTGTCCTGCATTTCTGGTTTTGACACCTTTTTCAGCATGTCCCTTTTGACCGATGGGAAGCGAGACTTCTTTGTAGCGCTGATTTGCCTTTCCAGGTTGCTTGGTTGGCCAAAAAGGGCGTATGCGTTTTTTCCTGAATATATTCAGGAAAAAACGCATACGCCCTTTTTGGCCAAGGGCATCATTGTCAACGTTTTGCCGCTTTTCATGTGCTTTAAAGGCGATTCGAATCTACCTCCTGAAATCTGTTTCCTGCAATTCTGCCTTGATTTCAAATCCTCTTCTTTGCCTTCCCTCAATATATTTGTGGACGAGAGTTATCATTTATAATTCTGCAGGTTTGTGAATTGCAGTGCCCTGAAGCTCCATTTTACAAGTCGCTTTTTTGGGAGTCGGCCGCAAAAGCGCAGGATGGCTTCAGGCCCTGTTCTGGTTCCGGGGCCAGGCTGAGCCTGTGGTTAATTCTTCTTCCTGATGGGAAAATTGAGTGACCTGTGCCTGTCCCAACACCAAGAGCTAGTCTCTCATTGGTTCCCCGTCTTCCCGTTCATCCTCAGGACAAATTGCAACCTGTACGGAACAGGAGGTTAAAGGTGCTGATGCTCCAAGTAGGGAGATTGCTAGTAAAGTGGCTGGAATGGCGAACCCGAGCACAAGGAGATGAGAAATGCGGTGCGTTTTAGAAACCTTTCCCCATCACACGGTGTACCATCTTCTGGGTTTCTCATGCATGTTTTCGATGTAGGAAGATGCCCTTGAACCTGGAGATTTGGGACCCATGCGATGGGTAGCACGCAGTATTACTTTAAAGGGTCTGCGTTTGCTCACCCAACCTCACCAAACCTCTCAGCCCCAAGAGTGTCCACCCTTATGTCTCATCCAGCTGTGGGTCTAGATATGGTCAATGCAGGTTGCATCACAGCCCCTGAACGAATTGTGTAAGAATTTCTCTCTCTTTCCCTGTCTTTGTTTCATGGGTTTTTAAAAGTAATTTATTTTTATAATGGGGTTTAGCTGCTTTTCACGGCCGTGTTTATGCCGCCTTACACACACTTGACACACTAACAGAGAGATATCAATACATAGGTTTTAAGATTATTACTAGTCAGATATATTCTTGTGCGGTGAATCGGGCGTGTTGAGTCCAGTTCTCTGAGCAAGGAGTAGGTCTTGTCTATTCCATATTGGGTTTATGGAACGGTATCTGAGCTAATTTGAAACTCTTGTTTTATGTATCAGCCCACCTCACCTTTCCCGTTAAGCAGCCATAGTGTGTTTTCTGCATGTGTGACTCTGTTCTGTTTTGTAATTCAGTTCAAGTGTAACGGTTTTTACATTCCCTCTATAAGTGACACCTTATGAGAAGTGTCCTTTTCTGTGTGACTTATTTCACTTAGAATCGTCTTACCTAAATCCACTCATCATGCTGCTACTAGCCTTATGACATTGATTTCATGGCTGAGTGATATTCCATTGTACATAAGGACCACAACTTTTTTATCCATTTTTCGCTTTCCTGGGATATTTAAGGTGGAAGGAAGTGGAGGTCCTTGTCAACAGAGCAGCCCTAAACTTTCGGGTGCTTGTGTCTTGCTGATTTTCAATTTTCCCACTTTATCCCCCCATGCGTAGAAGTGCCCTATGCTCTCTAAGCTGTGTTTTTTAGATGTTTCAGGACACACCGTACACTTCTCCAGAGTGGCTGTTGGCAATTTACATCCCGCCCATCAGTGTAGCAAGGCTTCCATTTCTCCATGGCCTGTCCTGCATTTCTGGTTTTGACACCTTTTTCAGCATGTCCCTTTTGACCGATGGGAAGCGAGACTTCTTTGTAGCGCTGATTTGCCTTTCCAGGTTGCTTGGTTGGCCAAAAAGGGCGTATGCGTTTTTTCCTGAATATATTCAGGAAAAAACGCATACGCCCTTTTTGGCCAAGGGCATCATTGTCAACGTTTTGCCGCTTTTCATGTGCTTTAAAGGCGATTCGAATCTACCTCCTGAAATCTGTTTCCTGCAATTCTGCCTTGATTTCAAATCCTCTTCTTTGCCTTCCCTCAATATATTTGTGGACGAGAGTTATCATTTATAATTCTGCAGGTTTGTGAATTGCAGTGCCCTGAAGCTCCATTTTACAAGTCGCTTTTTTGGGAGTCGGCCGCAAAAGCGCAGGATGGCTTCAGGCCCTGTTCTGGTTCCGGGGGGCAGGCTGAGCCTGTGGTTAATTCTTCTTCCTGATGGGAAAATTGAGTGACCTGTGCCTGTCCCAACACCAAGAGCTAGTCTCTCATTGGTTCCCCGTCTTCCCGTTCATCCTCAGGACAAATTGCAACCTGTACGGAACAGGAGGTTAAAGGTGCTGATGCTCCAAGTAGGGAGATTGCTAGTAAAGTGGCTGGAATGGCGAACCCGAGCACAAGGAGATGAGAAATGCGGTGCGTTTTAGAAACCTTTCCCCATCACACGGTGTACCATCTTCTGGGTTTCTCATGCATGTTTTCGATGTAGGAAGATGCCCTTGAACCTGGAGATTTGGGACCCATGCGATGGGTAGCACGCAGTATTACTTTAAAGGGTCTGCGTTTGCTCACCCAACCTCACCAAACCTCTCAGCCCCAAGAGTGTCCACCCTTATGTCTCATCCAGCTGTGGGTCTAGATATGGTCAATGCAGGTTGCATCACAGCCCCTGAACGAATTGTGTAAGAATTTCTCTCTCTTTCCCTGTCTTTGTTTCATGGGTTTTTAAAAGTAATTTATTTTTATAATGGGGTTTAGCTGCTTTTCACTGCTGTGTTTATGCCGCCTTACACACACTTGACACACTAACTGAGAGATATCAATACATAGGTTTTAAGATTATTACTAGTCAGATATATTCTTGTGCGGTGAATCGGGCGTGTTGAGTCCAGTTCTCTGAGCAAGGAGTAGGTCTTGTCTATTCCATATTGGGTTTATGGAACGGTATCTGAGCTAATTTGAAACTCTTGTTTTATGTATCACCCCACCTCACCTTTCCCGTTAAGCAGCCATAGTGTGTTTTCTGCATGTGTGACTCTGTTCTGTTTTGTAATTCAGTTCAAGTGTAACGGTTTTTACATTCCCTCTATAAGTGACACCTTATGAGAAGTGTCCTTTTCTGTGTGACTTATTTCACTTAGAATCGTCTTACCTAAATCCACTCATCATGCTGCTACTAGTCTTATGACATTGATTTCATGGCTGAGTGATATTCCATTGTACATAAGGACCACAACTTTTTTATCCATTTTTCGCTTTCCTGGGATATTTAAGGTGGAAGGAAGTGGAGGTCCTTGTCAACAGAGCAGCCCTAAACTTTCGGGTGCTTGTGTCTTGCTGATTTTCAATTTTCCCACTTTATCCCCCCATGCGTAGAAGTGCCCTATGCTCTCTAAGCTGTGTTTTTTAGATGTTTCAGGACACACCGTACACTTCTCCAGAGTGGCTGTTGGCAATTTACATCCCGCCCATCAGTGTAGCAAGGCTCCCATTTCTCCATGGCCTGTCCTGCATTTCTGGTTTTGACACCTTTTTCAGCATGTCCCTTTTGACCGATGGGAAGCGAGACTTCTTTGTAGCGCTGATTTGCCTTTCCAGGTTGCTTGGTTGGCCAAAAAGGGCGTATGCGTTTTTTCCTGAATATATTCAGGAAAAAACGCATACGCCCTTTTTGGCCAAGGGCATCATTGTCAACGTTTTGCCGCTTTTCATGTGCTTTAAAGGCGATTCGAATCTACCTCCTGAAATCTGTTTCCTGCAATTCTGCCTTGATTTCAAATCCTCTTCTTTGCCTTCCCTCAATATATTTGTGGACGAGAGTTATCATTTATAACTCTGCAGGTTTGTGAATTGCAGTGCCCTGAAGCTCCATTTTACAAGTCGGTTTTTTGGGAGCCGGCCGCAAAAGCGCAGGATGGCTTCAGGCCCTGTTCTGGTTCCGGGGGGCAGGCTGAGCCTGTGGTTAATTCTTCTTCCTGATGGGAAAATTGAGTGACCTGTGCCTGTCCCAACACCAAGAGCTAGTCTCTCATTGGTTCCCCGTCTTCCCGTTCATCCTCAGGACAAATTGCAACCTGTACGGAACAGGAGGTTAAAGGTGCTGATGCTCCAAGTAGGGAGATTGCTAGTAAAGTGGCTGGAATGGCGAACCCGAGCACAAGGAGATGAGAAATGCGGTGCGTTTTAGAAACCTTTCCCCATCACACGGTGTACCATCTTCTGGGTTTCTCATGCATGTTTTCGATGTAGGAAGATGCCCTTGAACCTGGAGATTTGGGACCCATGCGATGGGTAGCACGCAGTATTACTTTAAAGGGTCTGCGTTTGCTCACCCAACCTCACCAAACCTCTCAGCCCCAAGAGTGTCCACCCTTATGTCTCATCCAGCTGTGGGTCTAGATATGGTCAATGCAGGTTGCATCACAGCCCCTGAACGAATTGTGTAAGAATTTCTCTCTCTTTCCCTGTCTTTGTTTCATGGGTTTTTAAAAGTAATTTATTTTTATAATGGGGTTTAGCTGCTTTTCACGGCCGTGTTTATGCCGCCTTACACACACTTGACACACTAACAGAGAGATATCAATACATAGGTTTTAAGATTATTACTAGTCAGATATATTCTTGTGCGGTGAATCGGGCGTGTTGAGTCCAGTTCTCTGAGCAAGGAGTAGGTCTTGTCTATTCCATGTTGGGTTTATGGAACGGTATCTGAGCTAATTTGAAACTCTTGTTTTATGTATCACCCCACCTCACCTTTCCCGTTAAGCAGCCATAGTGTGTTTTCTGCATGTGTGACTCTGTTCTGTTTTGTAATTCAGTTCAAGTGTAACGGTTTTTACATTCCCTCTATAAGTGACACCTTATGAGAAGTGTCCTTTTCTGTGTGACTTATTTCACTTAGAATCGTCTTACCTAAATCCACTCCTCATGCTGCTACTAGCCTTATGACATTGATTTCATGGCTGAGTGATATTCCATTGTACATAAGGACCACAACTTTTTTATCCATTTTTCGCTTTCCTGGGATATTTAAGGTGGAAGGAAGTGGAGGTCCTTGTCAACAGAGCAGCCCTAAACTTTCGGGTGCTTGTGTCTTGCTGATTTTCAATTTTCCCACTTTATCCCCCCATGCGTAGAAGTGCCCTATGCTCTCTAAGCTGTGTTTTTTAGATGTTTCAGGACACACCGTACACTTCTCCAGAGTGGCTGTTGGCAATTTACATCCCGCCCATCAGTGTAGCAAGGCTTCCATTTCTCCATGGCCTGTCCTGCATTTCTGGTTTTGACACCTTTTTCAGCATGTCCCTTTTGACCGATGGGAAGCGAGACTTCTTTGTAGCGCTGATTTGCCTTTCCAGGTTGCTTGGTTGGCCAAAAAGGGCGTATGCGTTTTTTCCTGAATATATTCAGGAAAAAACGCATACGCCCTTTTTGGCCAAGGGCATCATTGTCAACGTTTTGCCGCTTTTCATGTGCTTTAAAGGCGATTCGAATCTACCTCCTGAAATCTGTTTCCTGCAATTCTGCCTTGATTTCAAATCCTCTTCTTTGCCTTCCCTCAATATATTTGTGGACGAGAGTTATCATTTATAATTCTGCAGGTTTGTGAATTGCAGTGCCCTGAAGCTCCATTTTACAAGTCGCTTTTTTGGGAGTCGGCCGCAAAAGCGCAGGATGGCTTCAGGCCCTGTTCTGGTTCCGGGGGGCAGGCTGAGCCTGTGGTTAATTCTTCTTCCTGATGGGAAAATTGAGTGACCTGTGCCTGTCCCAACACCAAGAGCTAGTCTCTCATTGGTTCCCCGTCTTCCCGTTCATCCTCAGGACAAATTGCAACCTGTACGGAACAGGAGGTTAAAGGTGCTGATGCTCCAAGTAGGGAGATTGCTAGTAAAGTGGCTGGAATGGCGAACCCGAGCACAAGGAGATGAGAAATGCGGTGCGTTTTAGAAACCTTTCCCCATCACACGGTGTACCATCTTCTGGGTTTCTCATGCATGTTTTCGATGTAGGAAGATGCCCTTGAACCTGGAGATTTGGGACCCATGCGATGGGTAGCACGCAGTATTACTTTAAAGGGTCTGCGTTTGCTCACCCAACCTCACCAAACCTCTCAGCCCCAAGAGTGTCCACCCTTATGTCTCATCCAGCTGTGGGTCTAGATATGGTCAATGCAGGTTGCATCACAGCCCCTGAACGAATTGTGTAAGAATTTCTCTCTCTTTCCCTGTCTTTGTTTCATGGGTTTTTAAAAGTAATTTATTTTTATAATGGGGTTTAGCTGCTTTTCACGGCCGTGTTTACGCCGCCTTACACACACTTGACACACTAACAGAGAGATATCAATACATAGGTTTTAAGATTATTACTAGTCAGATATATTCTTGTGCGGTGAATCGGGCGTGTTGAGTCCAGTTCTCTGAGCAAGGAGTAGGTCTTGTCTATTCCATGTTGGGTTTATGGAACGGTATCTGAGCTAATTTGAAACTCTTGTTTTATGTATCACCCCACCTCACCTTTCCCGTTAAGCAGCCATAGTGTGTTTTCTGCATGTGTGACTCTGTTCTGTTTTGTAATTCAGTTCAAGTGTAACGGTTTTTACATTCCCTCTATAAGTGACACCTTATGAGAAGTGTCCTTTTCTGTGTGACTTATTTCACTTAGAATCGTCTTACCTAAATCCACTCATCATGCTGCTACTAGCCTTATGACATTGATTTCATGGCTGAGTGATATTCCATTGTACATAAGGACCACAACTTTTTTATCCATTTTTCGCTTTCCTGGGATATTTAAGGTGGAAGGAAGTGGAGGTCCTTGTCAACAGAGCAGCCCTAAACTTTCGGGTGCTTGTGTCTTGCTGATTTTCAATTTTCCCACTTTATCCCCCCATGCGTAGAAGTGCCCTATGCTCTCTAAGCTGTGTTTTTTAGATGTTTCAGGACACACCGTACACTTCTCCAGAGTGGCTGTTGGCAATTTACATCCCGCCCATCAGTGTAGCAAGGCTTCCATTTCTCCATGGCCTGTCCTGCATTTCTGGTTTTGACACCTTTTTCAGCATGTCCCTTTTGACCGATGGGAAGCGAGACTTCTTTGTAGCGCTGATTTGCCTTTCCAGGTTGCTTGGTTGGCCAAAAAGGGCGTATGCGTTTTTTCCTGAATATATTCAGGAAAAAACGCATACGCCCTTTTTGGCCAAGGGCATCATTGTCAACGTTTTGCCGCTTTTCATGTGCTTTAAAGGCGATTCGAATCTACCTCCTGAAATCTGTTTCCTGCAATTCTGCCTTGATTTCAAATCCTCTTCTTTGCCTTCCCTCAATATATTTGTGGACGAGAGTTATCATTTATAATTCTGCAGGTTTGTGAATTGCAGTGCCCTGAAGCTCCATTTTACAAGTCGCTTTTTTGGGAGTCGGCCGCAAAAGCGCAGGATGGCTTCAGGCCCTGTTCTGGTTCCGGGGGGCAGGCTGAGCCTGTGGTTAATTCTTCTTCCTGATGGGAAAATTGAGTGACCTGTGCCTGTCCCAACACCAAGAGCTAGTCTCTCATTGGTTCCCCGTCTTCCCGTTCATCCTCAGGACAAATTGCAACCTGTACGGAACAGGAGGTTAAAGGTGCTGATGCTCCAAGTAGGGAGATTGCTAGTAAAGTGGCTGGAATGGCGAACCCGAGCACAAGGAGATGAGAAATGCGGTGCGTTTTAGAAACCTTTCCCCATCACACGGTGTACCATCTTCTGGGTTTCTCATGCATGTTTTCGATGTAGGAAGATGCCCTTGAACCTGGAGATTTGGGACCCATGCGATGGGTAGCACGCAGTATTACTTTAAAGGGTCTGCGTTTGCTCACCCAACCTCACCAAACCTCTCAGCCCCAAGAGTGTCCACCCTTATGTCTCATCCAGCTGTGGGTCTAGATATGGTCAATGCAGGTTGCATCACAGCCCCTGAACGAATTGTGTAAGAATTTCTCTCTCTTTCCCTGTCTTTGTTTCATGGGTTTTTAAAAGTAATTTATTTTTATAATGGGGTTTAGCTGCTTTTCACGGCCGTGTTTATGCCGCCTTACACACACTTGACACACTAACAGAGAGATATCAATACATAGGTTTTAAGATTATTACTAGTCAGATATATTCTTGTGCGGTGAATCGGGCGTGTTGAGTCCAGTTCTCTGAGCAAGGAGTAGGTCTTGTCTATTCCATGTTGGGTTTATGGAACGGTATCTGAGCTAATTTGAAACTCTTGTTTTATGTATCACCCCACCTCACCTTTCCCGTTAAGCAGCCATAGTGTGTTTTCTGCATGTGTGACTCTGTTCTGTTTTGTAATTCAGTTCAAGTGTAACGGTTTTTACATTCCCTCTATAAGTGACACCTTATGAGAAGTGTCCTTTTCTGTGTGACTTATTTCACTTAGAATCGTCTTACCTAAATCCACTCATCATGCTGCTACTAGCCTTATGACATTGATTTCATGGCTGAGTGATATTCCATTGTACATAAGGACCACAACTTTTTTATCCATTTTTCGCTTTCCTGGGATATTTAAGGTGGAAGGAAGTGGAGGTCCTTGTCAACAGAGCAGCCCTAAACTTTCGGGTGCTTGTGTCTTGCTGATTTTCAATTTTCCCACTTTATCCCCCCATGCGTAGAAGTGCCCTATGCTCTCTAAGCTGTGTTTTTTAGATGTTTCAGGACACACCGTACACTTCTCCAGAGTGGCTGTTGGCAATTTACATCCCGCCCATCAGTGTAGCAAGGCTTCCATTTCTCCATGGCCTGTCCTGCATTTCTGGTTTTGACACCTTTTTCAGCATGTCCCTTTTGACCGATGGGAAGCGAGACTTCTTTGTAGCGCTGATTTGCCTTTCCAGGTTGCTTGGTTGGCCAAAAAGGGCGTATGCGTTTTTTCCTGAATATATTCAGGAAAAAACGCATACGCCCTTTTTGGCCAAGGGCATCATTGTCAACGTTTTGCCGCTTTTCATGTGCTTTAAAGGCGATTCGAATCTACCTCCTGAAATCTGTTTCCTGCAATTCTGCCTTGATTTCAAATCCTCTTCTTTGCCTTCCCTCAATATATTTGTGGACGAGAGTTATCATTTATAATTCTGCAGGTTTGTGAATTGCAGTGCCCTGAAGCTCCATTTTACAAGTCACTTTTTTGGGAGTCGGCCGCAAAAGCGCAGGATGGCTTCAGGCCCTGTTCTGGTTCCGGGGGGCAGGCTGAGCCTGTGGTTAATTCTTCTTCCTGATGGGAAAATTGAGTGACCTGTGCCTGTCCCAACACCAAGAGCTAGTCTCTCATTGGTTCCCCGTCTTCCCGTTCATCCTCAGGACAAATTGCAACCTGTACGGAACAGGAGGTTAAAGGTGCTGATGCTCCAAGTAGGGAGATTGCTAGTAAAGTGGCTGGAATGGCGAACCCGAGCACAAGGAGATGAGAAATGCGGTGCGTTTTAGAAACCTTTCCCCATCACACGGTGTACCATCTTCTGGGTTTCTCATGCATGTTTTCGATGTAGGAAGATGCCCTTGAACCTGGAGATTTGGGACCCATGCGATGGGTAGCACGCAGTATTACTTTAAAGGGTCTGCGTTTGCTCACCCAACCTCACCAAACCTCTCAGCCCCAAGAGTGTCCACCCTTATGTCTCATCCAGCTGTGGGTCTAGATATGGTCAATGCAGGTTGCATCACAGCCCCTGAACGAATTGTGTAAGAATTTCTCTCTCTTTCCCTGTCTTTGTTTCATGGGTTTTTAAAAGTAATTTATTTTTATAATGGGGTTTAGCTGCTTTTCACGGCTGTGTTTATGCCGCCTTACACACACTTGACACACTAACAGAGAGATATCAATACATAGGTTTTAAGATTATTACTAGTCAGATATATTCTTGTGCGGTGAATCGGGCGTGTTGAGTCCAGTTCTCTGAGCAAGGAGTAGGTCTTGTCTATTCCATATTGGGTTTATGGAACGGTATCTGAGCTAATTTGAAACTCTTGTTTTATGTATCAGCCCACCTCACCTTTCCCGTTAAGCAGCCATAGTGTGTTTTCTGCATGTGTGACTCTGTTCTGTTTTGTAATTCAGTTCAAGTGTAACGGTTTTAACATTCCCTCTATAAGTGACACCTTATGAGAAGTGTCCTTTTCTGTGTGACTTATTTCACTTAGAATCGTCTTACCTAAATCCACTCATCATGCTGCTACTAGCCTTATGACATTGATTTCATGGCTGAGTGATATTCCATTGTACATAAGGACCACAACTTTTTTATCCATTTTTCGCTTTCCTGGGATATTTAAGGTGGAAGGAAGTGGAGGTCCTTGTCAACAGAGCAGCCCTAAACTTTCGGGTGCTTGTGTCTTGCTGATTTTCAATTTTCCCACTTTATCCCCCCATGCGTAGAAGTGCCCTATGCTCTCTAAGCTGTGTTTTTTAGATGTTTCAGGACACACCGTACACTTCTCCAGAGTGGCTGTTGGCAATTTACATCCCGCCCATCAGTGTAGCAAGGCTCCCATTTCTCCATGGCCTGTCCTGCATTTCTGGTTTTGACACCTTTTTCAGCATGTCCCTTTTGACCGATGGGAAGCGAGACTTCTTTGTAGCGCTGATTTGCCTTTCCAGGTTGCTTGGTTGGCCAAAAAGGGCGTATGCGTTTTTTCCTGAATATATTCAGGAAAAAACGCATACGCCCTTTTTGGCCAAGGGCATCATTGTCAACGTTTTGCCGCTTTTCATGTGCTTTAAAGGCGATTCGAATCTACCTCCTGAAATCTGTTTCCTGCAATTCTGCCTTGATTTCAAATCCTCTTCTTTGCCTTCCCTCAATATATTTGTGGACGAGAGTTATCATTTATAATTCTGCAGGTTTGTGAATTGCAGTGCCCTGAAGCTCCATTTTACAAGTCGCTTTTTTGGGAGTCGGCCGCAAAAGCGCAGGATGGCTTCAGGCCCTGTTCTGGTTCCGGGGGGCAGGCTGAGCCTGTGGTTAATTCTTCTTCCTGATGGGAAAATTGAGTGACCTGTGCCTGTCCCAACACCAAGAGCTAGTCTCTCATTGGTTCCCCGTCTTCCCGTTCATCCTCAGGACAAATTGCAACCTGTACGGAACAGGAGGTTAAAGGTGCTGATGCTCCAAGTAGGGAGATTGCTAGTAAAGTGGCTGGAATGGCGAACCCGAGCACAAGGAGATGAGAAATGCGGTGCGTTTTAGAAACCTTTCCCCATCACACGGTGTACCATCTTCTGGGTTTCTCATGCATGTTTTCGATGTAGGAAGATGCCCTTGAACCTGGAGATTTGGGACCCATGCGATGGGTAGCACGCAGTATTACTTTAAAGGGTCTGCGTTTGCTCACCCAACCTCACCAAACCTCTCAGCCCCAAGAGTGTCCACCCTTATGTCTCATCCAGCTGTGGGTCTAGATATGGTCAATGCAGGTTGCATCACAGCCCCTGAACGAATTGTGTAAGAATTTCTCTCTCTTTCCCTGTCTTTGTTTCATGGGTTTTTAAAAGTAATTTATTTTTATAATGGGGTTTAGCTGCTTTTCACTGCTGTGTTTATGCCGCCTTACACACACGTGACACACTAACAGAGAGATATCAATACATAGGTTTTAAGATTATTAGTAGTCAGATATATTCTTGTGCGGTGAATCGGGCGTGTTGAGTCCAGTTCTCTGAGCAAGGAGTAGGTCTTGTCTATTCCATATTGGGTTTATGGAACGGTATCTGAGCTAATTTGAAACTCTTGTTTTATGTATCACCCCACCTCACCTTTCCCGTTAAGCAGCCATAGTGTGTTTTCTGCATGTGTGACTCTGTTCTGTTTTGTAATTCAGTTCAAGTGTAACGGTTTTTACATTCCCTCTATAAGTGACACCTTATGAGAAGTGTCCTTTTCTGTGTGACTTATTTCACTTAGAATCGTCTTACCTAAATCCACTCATCATGCTGCTACTAGCCTTATGACATTGATTTCATGGCTGAGTGATATTCCATTGTACATAAGGACCACAACTTTTTTATCCATTTTTCGCTTTCCTGGGATATTTAAGGTGGAATGAAGTGGAGGTCCTTGTCAACAGAGCAGCCCTAAACTTTGGGGTGCTTGTGTCTTGCTGATTTTCAATTTTCCCACTTTATCCCCCCATGTGTGGAAGTGCCCTATGCTCTCTAAGCTGTGTTTTTTAGATGTTTCAGGACACACCGTACACTTCTCCAGAGTGGCTGTTGGCAATTTACATCCCGCCCATCAGTGTAGCAAGGCTCCCATTTCTCCATGGCCTGTCCTGCATTTCTGGTTTTGACACTTTTTTCAGCATGGCCCTTTTGACCGATGGGAAGCGAGACTTCTTTGTAGCGCTGATTTGCCTTTCCAGGTTGCTTGGTTGGCCAAAAAGGGCGTATGCGTTTTTTCCTGAATATATTCAGGAAAAAACGCATACGCCCTTTTTGGCCAAGGGCATCATTGTCAACGTTTTGCCGCTTTTCATGTGCTTTAAAGGCGATTCGAATCTACCTCCTGAAATCTGTTTCCTGCAATTCTGCCTTGATTTCAAATCCTCTTCTTTGCCTTCCCTCAATATATTTGTGGACGAGAGTTATCATTTATAACTCTGCAGGTTTGTGAATTGCAGTGCCCTGAAGCTGCATTTTACAAGTCGCTTTTTTGGGAGCCGGCCGCAAAAGCGCAGGATGGCTTCAGGCCCTGTTCTGGTTCCGGGGAGCAGGCTGAGCCTGTGGTTAATTCTTCTTCCTGATGGGAAAATAGAGTGACCTGTGCCTGTCCCAACACCAAGAGCTAGTCTCTCATTGGTTTCCCGTCTTCCCGTTCATCCTCAGGACAAATTGCAACCTGTACGGAACAGGAGGTTAAAGGTGCTGATGCTCCAAGTAGGGAGATTGCTAGTAAAGTGGCTGGAATGGCGAACACGAGCACAAGGAGGTGAGAAATGAGGTGCGTTTTAGAAACCTTTCCCCATCACACGGTGTACCATCTTCTGGGTTTCTCATGCATGTTTTCGATGTAGGAAGATGCCCTTGAACCTGGAGATTTGGGACCCATGCGATGGGTAGCACGCAGTATTACTTTAAAGGGTCTGCGTTTGCTCACCCAACCTCACCAAACCTCTCAGCCCCAAGAGTGTCCACCCTTATGTCTCATCCAGCTGTGGGTCTAGATATGGTCAATCCAGGTTGCATCACAGCCCCCGAACGAATTGTGTAAGAATTTCTCTCTCTTTCCTTGTCTTTGTTTCATGGGTTTTTAAAAGTAATTTATTTTTATAATGGGGTTTAGCTGCTTTTCACGGCCGTGTTTATGCCGCCTTACACACACTTGACACACTAACAGAGAGATATCAATACATAGGTTTTAAGATTATTACTAGTCAGATATATTCTTGTGCGGTGAATCGGGCGTGTTGAGTCCAGTTCTCTGAGCAAGGAGTAGGTCTTGTCTATTCCATATTGGGTTTATGGAACGGTATCTGAGCTAATTTGAAACTCTTGTTTTATGTATCACCCCACCTCACCTTTCCCGTTAAGCAGCCATAGTGTGTTTTCTGCATGTGTGACTCTGTTCTGTTTTGTAATTCAGTTCAAGTGTAACGGTTTTTACATTCCCTCTATAAGTGACACCTTATGAGAAGTGTCCTTTTCTGTGTGACTTATTTCACTTAGAATCGTCTTACCTAAATCCACTCATCATGCTGCTACTAGCCTTATGACATTGATTTCATGGCTGAGTGATATTCCATTGTACATAAGGACCACAACTTTTTTATCCATTTTTCGCTTTCCTGGGATATTTAAGGTGGAATGAAGTGGAGGTCCTTGTCAACAGAGCAGCCCTAAACTTTGGGGTGCTTGTGTCTTGCTGATTTTCAATTTTCCCACTTTATCCCCCCATGTGTGGAAGTGCCCTATGTTCTCTAAGCTGTGTTTTTTAGATGTTTCAGGACACACCGTACACTTCTCCAGAGTGGCTGTTGGCAATTTACATCCCGCCCATCAGTGTAGCAAGGCTCCCATTTCTCCATGGCCTGTCCTGCATTTCTGGTTTTGACACTTTTTTCAGCATGGCCCTTTTGACCGATGGGAAGCGAGACTTCTTTGTAGCGCTGATTTGCCTTTCCAGGTTGCTTGGTTGGCCAAAAAGGGCGTATGCGTTTTTTCCTGAATATATTCAGGAAAAAACGCATACGCCCTTTTTGGCCAAGGGCATCATTGTCAACGTTTTGCCGCTTTTCATGTGCTTTAAAGGCGATTCGAATCTACCTCCTGAAATCAGTTTCCTGCAATTCTGCCTTGATTTCAAATCCTCTTCTTTGCCTTCCCTCAATATATTTGTGGACGAGAGTTATCATTTATAACTCTGCAGGTTTGTGAATTGCAGTGCCCTGAAGCTGCATTTTACAAGTCGCTTTTTTGGGAGCCGGCCGCAAAAGCGCAGGATGGTTTCAGGCCCTGTTCTGGTTCCGGGGGGCAGGCTGAGCCTGTGGTTAATTCTTCTTCCTGATGGGAAAATAGAGTGACCTGTGCCTGTCCCAACACCAAGAGCTAGTCTCTCATTGGTTTCCCGTCTTCCCGTTCATCCTCAGGACAAATTGCAACCTGTACGGAACAGGAGGTTAAAGGTGCTGATGCTCCAAGTAGGGAGATTGCTAGTAAAGTGGCTGGAATGGCGAACACGAGCACAAGGAGGTGAGAAATGAGGTGCGTTTTAGAAACCTTTCCCCATCACACGGTGTACCATCTTCTGGGTTTCTCATGCATGTTTTCGATGTAGGAAGATGCCCTTGAACCTGGAGATTTGGGACCCATGCGATGGGTAGCACGCAGTATTACTTTAAAGGGTCTGCGTTTGCTCACCCAACCTCACCAAACCTCTCAGCCCCAAGAGTGTCCACCCTTATGTCTCATCCAGCTGTGGGTCTAGATATGGTCAATGCAGGTTGCATCACAGCCCCTGAACGAATTGTGTAAGAATTTCTCTCTCTTTCCCTGTCTTTGTTTCATGGGTTTTTAAAAGTAATTTATTTTTATAATGGGGTTTAGCTGCTTTTCACGGCTGTGTTTATGCCGCCTTACACACACTTGACACACTAACAGAGAGATATCAATACATAGGTTTTAAGATTATTACTAGTCAGATATATTCTTGTGCGGTGAATCGGGCGTGTTGAGTCCAGTTCTCTGAGCAAGGAGTAGGTCTTGTCTATTCCATATTGGGTTTATGGAACGGTATCTGAGCTAATTTGAAACTCTTGTTTTATGTATCAGCCCACCTCACCTTTCCCGTTAAGCAGCCATAGTGTGTTTTCTGCATGTGTGACTCTGTTCTGTTTTGTAATTCAGTTCAAGTGTAACGGTTTTTACATTCCCTCTATAAGTGACACCTTATGAGAAGTGTCCTTTTCTGTGTGACTTATTTCACTTAGAATCGTCTTACCTAAATCCACTCATCATGCTGCTACTAGCCTTATGACATTGATTTCATGGCTGAGTGATATTCCATTGTACATAAGGACCACAACTTTTTTATCCATTTTTCGCTTTCCTGGGATATTTAAGGTGGAAGGAAGTGGAGGTCCTTGTCAACAGAGCAGCCCTAAACTTTCGGGTGCTTGTGTCTTGCTGATTTTCAATTTTCCCACTTTATCCCCCCATGCGTAGAAGTGCCCTATGCTCTCTAAGCTGTGTTTTTTAGATGTTTCAGGACACACCGTACACTTCTCCAGAGTGGCTGTTGGCAATTTACATCCCGCCCATCAGTGTAGCAAGGCTCCCATTTCTCCATGTCCTGTCCTGCATTTCTGGTTTTGACACCTTTTTCAGCATGTCCCTTTTGACCGATGGGAAGCGAGACTTCTTTGTAGCGCTGATTTGCCTTTCCAGGTTGCTTGGTTGGCCAAAAAGGGCGTATGCGTTTTTTCCTGAATATATTCAGGAAAAAACGCATACGCCCTTTTTGGCCAAGGGCATCATTGTCAACGTTTTGCCGCTTTTCATGTGCTTTAAAGGCGATTTGAATCTACCTCCTGAAATCTGTTTCCTGCAATTCTGCCTTGATTTCAAATCCTCTTCTTTGCCTTCCCTCAATATATTTGTGGACGAGAGTTATCATTTATAATTCTGCAGGTTTGTGAATTGCAGTGCCCTGAAGCTCCATTTTACAAGTCGCTTTTTTGGGAGTCGGCCGCAAAAGCGCAGGATGGCTTCAGGCCCTGTTCTGGTTCCGGGGGGCAGGCTGAGCCTGTGGTTAATTCTTCTTCCTGATGGGAAAATTGAGTGACCTGTGCCTGTCCCAACACCAAGAGCTAGTCTCTCATTGGTTCCCCGTCTTCCCGTTCATCCTCAGGACAAATTGCAACCTGTACGGAACAGGAGGTTAAAGGTGCTGATGCTCCAAGTAGGGAGATTGCTAGTAAAGTGGCTGGAATGGCGAACCCGAGCACAAGGAGATGAGAAATGCGGTGCGTTTTAGAAACATTTCCCCATCACACGGTGTACCATCTTCTGGGTTTCTCATGCATGTTTTCGATGTAGGAAGATGCCCTTGAACCTGGAGATTTGGGACCCATGCGATGGGTAGCACGCAGTATTACTTTAAAGGGTCTGCGTTTGCTCACCCAACCTCACCAAACCTCTCAGCCCCAAGAGTGTCCACCCTTATGTCTCATCCAGCTGTGGGTCTAGATATGGTCAATGCAGGTTGCATCACAGCCCCTGAACGAATTGTGTAAGAATTTCTCTCTCTTTCCCTGTCTTTGTTTCATGGGTTTTTAAAAGTAATTTATTTTTATAATGGGGTTTAGCTGCTTTTCACGGCTGTGTTTATGCCGCCTTACACACACTTGACACACTAACAGAGAGATATCAATACATAGGTTTTAAGATTATTACTAGTCAGATATATTCTTGTGCGGTGAATCGGGCGTGTTGAGTCCAGTTCTCTGAGCAAGGAGTAGGTCTTGTCTATTCCATATTGGGTTTATGGAACGGTATCTGAGCTAATTTGAAACTCTTGTTTTATGTATCAGCCCACCTCACCTTTCCCGTTAAGCAGCCATAGTGTGTTTTCTGCATGTGTGACTCTGTTCTGTTTTGTAATTCAGTTCAAGTGTAACGGTTTTTACATTCCCTCTATAAGTGACACCTTATGAGAAGTGTCCTTTTCTGTGTGACTTATTTCACTTAGAATCGTCTTACCTAAATCCACTCATCATGCTGCTACTAGCCTTATGACATTGATTTCATGGCTGAGTGATATTCCATTGTACATAAGGACCACAACTTTTTTATCCATTTTTCGCTTTCCTGGGATATTTAAGGTGGAAGGAAGTGGAGGTCCTTGTCAACAGAGCAGCCCTAAACTTTCGGGTGCTTGTGTCTTGCTGATTTTCAATTTTCCCACTTTATCCCCCCATGCGTAGAAGTGCCCTATGCTCTCTAAGCTGTGTTTTTTAGATGTTTCAGGACACACCGTACACTTCTCCAGAGTGGCTGTTGGCAATTTACATCCCGCCCATCAGTGTAGCAAGGCTCCCATTTCTCCATGGCCTGTCCTGCATTTCTGGTTTTGACACCTTTTTCAGCATGTCCCTTTTGACCGATGGGAAGCGAGACTTCTTTGTAGTGCTGATTTGCCTTTCCAGGTTGCTTGGTTGGCCAAAAAGGGCGTATGCGTTTTTTCCTGAATATATTCAGGAAAAAACGCATACGCCCTTTTTGGCCAAGGGCATCATTGTCAACATTTTGCCGCTTTTCATGTGCTTTAAAGGCGATTCGAATCTACCTCCTGAAATCTGTTTCCTGCAATTCTGCCTTGATTTCAAATCCTCTTCTTTGCCTTCCCTCAATATATTTGTGGACGAGAGTTATCATTTATAATTCTGCAGGTTTGTGAATTGCAGTGCCCTGAAGCTCCATTTTACAAGTCGCTTTTTTGGGAGTCGGCCGCAAAAGCGCAGGATGGCTTCAGGCCCTGTTCTGGTTCCGGGGGGCAGGCTGAGCCTGTGGTTAATTCTTCTTCCTGATGGGAAAATTGAGTGACCTGTGCCTGTCCCAACACCAAGAGCTAGTCTCTCATTGGTTCCCCGTCTTCCCGTTCATCCTCAGGACAAATTGCAACCTGTACGGAACAGGAGGTTAAAGGTGCTGATGCTCCAAGTAGGGAGATTGCTAGTAAAGTGGCTGGAATGGCGAACCCGAGCACAAGGAGATGAGAAATGCGGTGCGTTTTAGAAACCTTTCCCCATCACACGGTGTACCATCTTCTGGGTTTCTCATGCATGTTTTCGATGTAGGAAGATGCCCTTGAACCTGGAGATTTGGGACCCATGCGATGGGTAGCACGCAGTATTACTTTAAAGGGTCTGCGTTTGCTCACCCAACCTCACCAAACCTCTCAGCCCCAAGAGTGTCCACCCTTATGTCTCATCCAGCTGTGGGTCTAGATATGGTCAATGCAGGTTGCATCACAGCCCCTGAACGAATTGTGTAAGAATTTCTCTCTCTTTCCCTGTCTTTGTTTCATGGGTTTTTAAAAGTAATTTATTTTTATAATGGGGTTTAGCTGCTTTTCACGGCTGTGTTTATGCCGCCTTACACACACTTGACACACTAACAGAGAGATATCAATACATAGGTTTTAAGATTATTACTAGTCAGATATATTCTTGTGCGGTGAATCGGGCGTGTTGAGTCCAGTTCTCTGAGCAAGGAGTAGGTCTTGTCTATTCCATATTGGGTTTATGGAACGGTATCTGAGCTAATTTGAAACTCTTGTTTTATGTATCAGCCCACCTCACCTTTCCCGTTAAGCAGCCATAGTGTGTTTTCTGCATGTGTGACTCTGTTCTGTTTTGTAATTCAGTTCAAGTGTAACGGTTTTTACATTCCCTCTATAAGTGACACCTTATGAGAAGTGTCCTTTTCTGTGTGACTTATTTCACTTAGAATCGTCTTACCTAAATCCACTCATCATGCTGCTACTAGCCTTATGACATTGATTTCATGGCTGAGTGATATTCCATTGTACATAAGGACCACAACTTTTTTATCCATTTTTCGCTTTCCTGGGATATTTAAGGTGGAAGGAAGTGGAGGTCCTTGTCAACAGAGCAGCCCTAAACTTTCGGGTGCTTGTGTCTTGCTGATTTTCAATTTTCCCACTTTATCCCCCCATGCGTAGAAGTGCCCTATGCTCTCTAAGCTGTGTTTTTTAGATGTTTCAGGACACACCGTACACTTCTCCAGAGTGGCTGTTGGCAATTTACATCCCGCCCATCAGTGTAGCAAGGCTCCCATTTCTCCATGGCCTGTCCTGCATTTCTGGTTTTGACACCTTTTTCAGCATGTCCCTTTTGACCGATGGGAAGCGAGACTTCTTTGTAGCGCTGATTTGCCTTTCCAGGTTGCTTGGTTGGCCAAAAAGGGCGTATGCGTTTTTTCCTGAATATATTCAGGAAAAAACGCATACGCCCTTTTTGGCCAAGGGCATCATTGTCAACGTTTTGCCGCTTTTCATGTGCTTTAAAGGCGATTTGAATCTACCTCCTGAAATCTGTTTCCTGCAATTCTGCCTTGATTTCAAATCCTCTTCTTTGCCTTCCCTCAATATATTTGTGGACGAGAGTTACCATTTATAATTCTGCAGGTTTGTGAATTGCAGTGCCCTGAAGCTCCATTTTACAAGTCGCTTTTTTGGGAGTCGGCCGCAAAAGCGCAGGATGGCTTCAGGGCCTGTTCTGGTTCCGGGGGGCAGGCTGAGCCTGTGGTTAATTCTTCTTCCTGATGGGAAAATTGAGTGACCTGTGCCTGTCCCAACACCAAGAGCTAGTCTCTCATTGGTTCCCCGTCTTCCCGTTCATCCTCAGGACAAATTGCAACCTGTACGGAACAGGAGGTTAAAGGTGCTGATGCTCCAAGTAGGGAGATTGCTAGTAAAGTGGCTGGAATGGCGAACCCGAGCACAAGGAGATGAGAAATGCGGTGCGTTTTAGAAACATTTCCCCATCACACGGTGTACCATCTTTTGGGTTTCTCATGCATGTTTTCGATGTAGGAAGATGCCCTTGAACCTGGAGATTTGGGACCCATGCGATGGGTAGCACGCAGTATTACTTTAAAGGGTCTGCGTTTGCTCACCCAACCTCACCAAACCTCTCAGCCCCAAGAGTGTCCACCCTTATGTCTCATCCAGCTGTGGGTCTAGATATGGTCAATGCAGGTTGCATCACAGCCCCTGAACGAATTGTGTAAGAATTTCTCTCTCTTTCCCTGTCTTTGTTTCATGGGTTTTTAAAAGTAATTTATTTTTATAATGGGGTTTAGCTGCTTTTCACGGCTGTGTTTATGCCGCCTTACACACACTTGACACACTAACAGAGAGATATCAATACATAGGTTTTAAGATTATTACTAGTCAGATATATTCTTGTGCGGTGAATCGGGCGTGTTGAGTCCAGTTCTCTGAGCAAGGAGTAGGTCTTGTCTATTCCATATTGGGTTTATGGAACGGTATCTGAGCTAATTTGAAACTCTTGTTTTATGTATCAGCCCACCTCACCTTTCCCGTTAAGCAGCCATAGTGTGTTTTCTGCATGTGTGACTCTGTTCTGTTTTGTAATTCAGTTCAAGTGTAACGGTTTTTACATTCCCTCTATAAGTGACACCTTATGAGAAGTGTCCTTTTCTGTGTGACTTATTTCACTTAGAATCGTCTTACCTAAATCCACTCATCATGCTGCTACTAGCCTTATGACATTGATTTCATGGCTGAGTGATATTCCATTGTACATAAGGACCACAACTTTTTTATCCATTTTTCGCTTTCCTGGGATATTTAAGGTGGAAGGAAGTGGAGGTCCTTGTCAACAGAGCAGCCATAAACTTTCGGGTGCTTGTGTCTTGCTGATTTTCAATTTTCCCACTTTATCCCCCCATGCGTAGAAGTGCCCTATGCTCTCTAAGCTGTGTTTTTTAGATGTTTCAGGACACACCGTACACTTCTCCAGAGTGGCTGTTGGCAATTTACATCCCGCCCATCAGTGTAGCAAGGCTCCCATTTCTCCATGGCCTGTCCTGCATTTCTGGTTTTGACACCTTTTTCAGCATGTCCCTTTTGACCGATGGGAAGCGAGACTTCTTTGTAGTGCTGATTTGCCTTTCCAGGTTGCTTGGTTGGCCAAAAAGGGCGTATGCGTTTTTTCCTGAATATATTCAGGAAAAAACGCATACGCCCTTTTTGGCCAAGGGCATCATTGTCAACGTTTTGCCGCTTTTCATGTGCTTTAAAGGCGATTCGAATCTACCTCCTGAAATCTGTTTCCTGCAATTCTGCCTTGATTTCAAATCCTCTTCTTTGCCTTCCCTCAATATATTTGTGGACGAGAGTTATCATTTATAATTCTGCAGGTTTGTGAATTGCAGTGCCCTGAAGCTCCATTTTACAAGTCGCTTTTTTGGGAGTCGGCCGCAAAAGCGCAGGATGGCTTCAGGACCTGTTCTGGTTCCGGGGGGCAGGCTGAGCCTGTGGTTAATTCTTCTTCCTGATGGGAAAATTGAGTGACCTGTGCCTGTCCCAACACCAAGAGCTAGTCTCTCATTGGTTCCCCGTCTTCCCGTTCATCCTCAGGACAAATTGCAACCTGTACGGAACAGGAGGTTAAAGGTGCTGATGCTCCAAGTAGGGAGATTGCTAGTAAAGTGGCTGGAATGGCGAACCCGAGCACAAGGAGATGAGAAATGCGGTGCGTTTTAGAAACCTTTCCCCATCACACGGTGTACCATCTTCTGGGTTTCTCATGCATGTTTTCGATGTAGGAAGATGCCCTTGAACCTGGAGATTTGGGACCCATGCGATGGGTAGCACGCAGTATTACTTTAAAGGGTCTGCGTTTGCTCACCCAACCTCACCAAACCTCTCAGCCCCAAGAGTGTCCACCCTTATGTCTCATCCAGCTGTGGGTCTAGATATGGTCAATGCAGGTTGCATCACAGCCCCTGAACGAATTGTGTAAGAATTTCTCTCTCTTTCCCTGTCTTTGTTTCATGGGTTTTTAAAAGTAATTTATTTTTATAATGGGGTTTAGCTGCTTTTCACTGCTGTGTTTATGCCGCCTTACACACACCTGACACACTAACAGAGAGATATCAATACATAGGTTTTAAGATTATTACTAGTCAGATATATTCTTGTGCGGTGAATCGGGCGTGTTGAGTCCAGTTCTCTGAGCAAGGAGTAGGTCTTGTCTATTCCATATTGGGTTTATGGAACGGTATCTGAGCTAATTTGAAACTCTTGTTTTATGTATCACCCCACCTCACCTTTCCCGTTAAGCAGCCATAGTGTGTTTTCTGCATGTGTGACTCTGTTCTGTTTTGTAATTCAGTTCAAGTGTAACGGTTTTTACATTCCCTCTATAAGTGACACCTTATGAGAAGTGTCCTTTTCTGTGTGACTTATTTCACTTAGAATCGTCTTACCTAAATCCACTCATCATGCTGCTACTAGTCTTATGACATTGATTTCATGGCTGAGTGATATTCCATTGTACATAAGGACCACAACTTTTTTATCCATTTTTCGCTTTCCTGGGATATTTAAGGTGGAATGAAGTGGAGGTCCTTGTCAACAGAGCAGCCCTAAACTTTCGGGTGCTTGTGTCTTGCTGATTTTCAATTTTCCCACTTTATCCCCCCATGCGTAGAAGTGCCCTATGCTCTCTAAGCTGTGTTTTTTAGATGTTTCAGGACACACCGTACACTTCTCCAGAGTGGCTGTTGGCAATTTACATCCCGCCCATCAGTGTAGCAAGGCTCCCATTTCTCCATGGCCTGTCCTGCATTTCTGGTTTTGACACCTTTTTCAGCATGTCCCTTTTGACCGATGGGAAGCGAGACTTCTTTGTAGCGCTGATTTGCCTTTCCAGGTTGCTTGGTTGGCCAAAAAGGGCGTATGCGTTTTTTCCTGAATATATTCAGGAAAAAACGCATACGCCCTTTTTGGCCAAGGGCATCATTGTCAACGTTTTGCCGCTTTTCATGTGCTTTAAAGGCGATTCGAATCTACCTCCTGAAATCTGTTTCCTGCAATTCTGCCTTGATTTCAAATCCTCTTCTTTGCCTTCCCTCAATATATTTGTGGACGAGAGTTATCATTTATAACTCTGCAGGTTTGTGAATTGCAGTGCCCTGAAGCTCCATTTTACAAGTCGCTTTTTTGGGAGTCGGCCGCAAAAGCGCAGGATGGCTTCAGGCCCTGTTCTGGTTCCGGGGGGCAGGCTGAGCCTGTGGTTAATTCTTCTTCCTGATGGGAAAATTGAGTGACCTGTGCCTGTCCCAACACCAAGAGCTAGTCTCTCATTGGTTCCCCGTCTTCCCGTTCATCCTCAGGACAAATTGCAACCTGTACGGAACAGGAGGTTAAAGGTGCTGATGCTCCAAGTAGGGAGATTGCTAGTAAAGTGGCTGGAATGGCGAACCCGAGCACAAGGAGATGAGAAATGCGGTGCATTTTAGAAACCTTTCCCCATCACACGGTGTACCATCTTCTGGGTTTCTCATGCATGTTTTCGATGTAGGAAGATGCCCTTGAACCTGGAGATTTGGGACCCATGTGATGGGTAGCACGCAGTATTACTTTAAAGGGTCTGCGTTTGCTCACCCAACCTCACCAAACCTCTCAGCCCAAAGAGTGTCCACCCTTATGTCTCATCCAGCTGTGGGTCTAGATATGGTCAATGCAGGTTGCATCACAGCCCCTGAACGAATTGTGTAAGAATTTCTCTCTCTTTCCCTGTCTTTGTTTCATGGGTTTTTAAAAGTAATTTATTTTTATAATGGGGTTTAGCTGCTTTTCACGGCTGTGTTTATGCCGCCTTACACACACTTGACACACTAACAGAGAAATATCAATACATAGGTTTTAAGATTATTACTAGTCAGATATATTCTTGTGCGGTGAATCGGGCGTGTTGAGTCCAGTTCTCTGAGCAAGGAGTAGGTCTTGTCTATTACATATTGGGTTTATGGAACGGTATCTGAGCTAATTTGAAACTCTTGTTTTATGTATCACCCCACCTCACCTTTCCCGTTAAGCAGCCATAGTGTGTTTTCTGCATGTGTGACTCTGTTCTGTTTTGTAATTCAGTTCAAGTGTAACGGTTTTTACATTCCCTCTATAAGTGACACCTTATGAGAAGTGTCCTTTTCTGTGTGACTTATTTCACTTAGAATCGTCTTACCTAAATCCACTCATCATGCTGCTACTAGCCTTATGACATTGATTTCATGGCTAAGTGATGTTCCATTCTACATAAGGACCACAACTTTTTTATCCATTTTTCGCTTTCCTGGGATATTTAAGGTGGAATGAAGTGGAGGTCCTTGTCAACAGAGCAGCCCTAAACTTTGGGGTGCTTGTGTCTTGCTGATTTTCAATTTTCCCACTTTATCCCCCCATGTGTGGAAGTGCCCTATGCTCTCTAAGCTGTGTTTTTTAGATGTTTCAGGACACACCGTACACTTCTCCAGAGTGGCTGTTGGCAATTTACATCCCGCCCATCAGTGTAGCAAGGCTCCCATTTCTCCATGGCCTGTCCTGCATTTCTGGTTTTGACACTTTTTTCAGCATGGCCCTTTTGACCGATGGGAAGCGAGACTTCTTTGTAGCGCTGATTTGCCTTTCCAGGTTGCTTGGTTGGCCAAAAAGGGCGTATGCGTTTTTTCCTGAATATATTCAGGAAAAAACGCATACGCCCTTTTTGGCCAAGGGCATCATTGTCAACGTTTTGCCGCTTTTCATGTGCTTTAAAGGCGATTCGAATCTACCTCCTGAAATCAGTTTCCTGCAATTCTGCCTTGATTTCAAATCCTCTTCTTTGCCTTCCCTCAATATATTTGTGGACGAGAGTTATCATTTATAACTCTGCAGGTTTGTGAATTGCAGTGCCCTGAAGCTGCATTTTACAAGTCGCTTTTTTGGGAGCCGGCCGCAAAAGCGCAGGATGGCTTCAGGCCCTGTTCTGGTTCCGGGGGGCAGGCTGAGCCTGTGGTTAATTCTTCTTCCTGATGGGAAAATAGAGTGACCTGTGCCTGTCCCAACACCAAGAGCTAGTCTCTCATTGGTTTCCCGTCTTCCCGTTCATCCTCAGGACAAATTGCAACCTGTACGGAACAGGAGGTTAAAGGTGCTGATGCTCCAAGTAGGGAGATTGCTAGTAAAGTGGCTGGAATGGCGAACACGAGCACAAGGAGGTGAGAAATGAGGTGTGTTTTAGAAACCTTTCCCCATCACACGGTGTACCATCTTCTGGGTTTCTCATGCATGTTTTCGATGTAGGAAGATGCCCTTGAACCTGGAGATTTGGGACCCATGCGATGGGTAGCACGCAGTATTACTTTAAAGGGTCTGCGTTTGCTCACCCAACCTCACCAAACCTCTCAGCCCCAAGAGTGTCCACCCTTATGTCTCATCCAGCTGTGGGTCTAGATATGGTCAATCCAGGTTGCATCACAGCCCCCGAACGAATTGTGTAAGAATTTCTCTCTCTTTCCCTGTCTTTGTTTCATGGGTTTTTAAAAGTAATTTATTTTTATAATGGGGTTTAGCTGCTTTTCACGGCCGTGTTTATGCCGCCTTACACACACTTGACACACTAACAGAGAGATATCAATACATAGGTTTTAAGATTATTACTAGTCAGATATATTCTTGTGCGGTGAATCGGGCGTGTTGAGTCCAGTTCTCTGAGCAAGGAGTAGGTCTTGTCTATTCCATATTGGGTTTATGGAACGGTATCTGAGCTAATTTGAAACTCTTGTTTTATGTATCACCCCACCTCACATTTCCCGTTAAGCAGCCATAGTGTGTTTTCTGCATGTGTGACTCTGTTCTGTTTTGTAATTCAGTTCAAGTGTAACGGTTCTTACATTCCCTCTATAAGTGACACCTTATGAGAAGTGTCCTTTTCTGTGTGACTTATTTCACTTAGAATCGTCTTACCTAAATCCACTCATCATGCTGCTACTAGCCTTATGACATTGATTTCATGGCTGAGTGATATTCCATTGTACATAAGGACCACAACTTTTTTATCCATTTTTCGCTTTCCTGGGATATTTAAGGTGGAAAGAAGTGGAGGTCCTTGTCAACAGAGCAGCCATAAACTTTGGGGTGCTTGTGTCTTGCTGATTTTCAATTTTCCCACTTTATCCCCCCATGTGTGGAAGTGCCCTATGCTCTCTAAGCTGTGTTTTTTAGATGTTTCAGGACACACCGTACACTTCTCCAGAGTGGCTGTTGGCAATTTACATCCCGCCCATCAGTGTAGCAAGGCTCCCATTTCTCCATGGCCTGTCCTGCATTTCTGGTTTTGACACTTTTTTCAGCATGGCCCTTTTGACCGATGGGAAGCGAGACTTCTTTGTAGCGCTGATTTGCCTTTCCAGGTTGCTTGGTTGGCCAAAAAGGGCGTATGCGTTTTTTCCTGAATATATTCAGGAAAAAACGCATACGCCCTTTTTGGCCAAGGGCACCATTGTCAACGTTTTGCCGCTTTTCATGTGCTTTAAAGGCGATTCGAATCTACCTCCTGAAATCTGTTTCCTGCAATTCTGCCTTGATTTCAAATCCTCTTCTTTGCCTTCCCTCAATATATTTGTGGACGAGAGTTATCATTTATAACTCTGCAGATTTGTGAATTGCAGTGCCCTGAAGCTGCATTTTACAAGTCGCTTTTTTGGGAGTCGGCCGCAAAAGCGCAGGATGGCTTCAGGCCCTGTTCTGGTTCCGGGGGGCAGGCTGAGCCTGTGGTTAATTCTTCTTCCTGATGGGAAAATTGAGTGACCTGTGCCTGTCCCAACACCAAGAGCTAGTCTCTCATTGGTTCCCCGTCTTCCCGTTCATCCTCAGGACAAATTGCAACCTGTACGGAACAGGAGGTTAAAGGTGCTGATGCTCCAAGTAGGGAGATTGCTAGTAAAGTGGCTGGAATGGCGAACCCGAGCACAAGGAGATGAGAAATGCGGTGCGTTTTAGAAACCTTTCCCCATCACACGGTGTACCATCTTCTGGGTTTCTCATGCATGTTTTCGATGTAGGAAGATGCCCTTGAACCTGGAGATTTGGGACCCATGCGATGGGTAGCACGCAGTATTACTTTAAAGGGTCTGCGTTTGCTCACCCAACCTCACCAAACCTCTCAGCCCCAAGAGTGTCCACCCTTATGTCTCATCCAGCTGTGGGTCTAGATATGGTCAATGCAGGTTGCATCACAGCCCCTGAACGAATTGTGTAAGAATTTCTCTCTCTTTCCCTGTCTTTGTTTCATGGGTTTTTAAAAGTAATTTATTTTTATAATGGGGTTTAGCTGCTTTTCACGGCTGTGTTTATGCCGCCTTACACACACTTGACACACTAACAGAGAGATATCAATACATAGGTTTTAAGATTATTACTAGTCAGATATATTCTTGTGCGGTGAATCGGGCGTGTTGAGTCCAGTTCTCTGAGCAAGGAGTAGGTCTTGTCTATTCCATATTGGGTTTATGGAACGGTATCTGAGCTAATTTGAAACTCTTGTTTTATGTATCAGCCCACCTCACCTTTCCCGTTAAGCAGCCATAGTGTGTTTTCTGCATGTGTGACTCTGTTCTGTTTTGTAATTCAGTTCAAGTGTAACGGTTTTTACATTCCCTCTATAAGTGACACCTTATGAGAAGTGTCCTTTTCTGTGTGACTTATTTCACTTAGAATCGTCTTACCTAAATCCACTCATCATGCTGCTACTAGCCTTATGACATTGATTTCATGGCTGAGTGATATTCCATTGTACATAAGGACCACAACTTTTTTATCCATTTTTCGCTTTCCTGGGATATTTAAGGTGGAAGGAAGTGGAGGTCCTTGTCAACAGAGCAGCCCTAAACTTTCGGGTGCTTGTGTCTTGCTGATTTTCAATTTTCCCACTTTATCCCCCCATGCGTAGAAGTGCCCTATGCTCTCTAAGCTGTGTTTTTTAGATGTTTCAGGACACACCGTACACTTCTCCAGAGTGGCTGTTGGCAATTTACATCCCGCCCATCAGTGTAGCAAGGCTCCCATTTCTCCATGGCCTGTCCTGCATTTCTGGTTTTGACACCTTTTTCAGCATGTCCCTTTTGACCGATGGGAAGCGAGACTTCTTTGTAGCGCTGATTTGCCTTTCCAGGTTGCTTGGTTGGCCAAAAAGGGCGTATGCGTTTTTTCCTGAATATATTCAGGAAAAAACGCATACGCCCTTTTTGGCCAAGGGCATCATTGTCAACGTTTTGCCGCTTTTCATGTGCTTTAAAGGCGATTTGAATCTACCTCCTGAAATCTGTTTCCTGCAATTCTGCCTTGATTTCAAATCCTCTTCTTTGCCTTCCCTCAATATATTTGTGGACGAGAGTTATCATTTATAATTCTGCAGGTTTGTGAATTGCAGTGCCCTGAAGCTCCATTTTACAAGTCGCTTTTTTGGGAGTCGGCCGCAAAAGCGCAGGATGGCTTCAGGCCCTGTTCTGGTTCCGGGGGGCAGGCTGAGCCTGTGGTTAATTCTTCTTCCTGATGGGAAAATTGAGTGACCTGTGCCTGTCCCAACACCAAGAGCTAGTCTCTCATTGGTTCCCCGTCTTCCCGTTCATCCTCAGGACAAATTGCAACCTGTACGGAACAGGAGGTTAAAGGTGCTGATGCTCCAAGTAGGGAGATTGCTAGTAAAGTGGCTGGAATGGCGAACCCGAGCACAAGGAGATGAGAAATGCGGTGCGTTTTAGAAACATTTCCCCATCACACGGTGTACCATCTTCTGGGTTTCTCATGCATGTTTTCGATGTAGGAAGATGCCCTTGAACCTGGAGATTTGGGACCCATGCGATGGGTAGCACGCAGTATTACTTTAAAGGGTCTGCGTTTGCTCACCCAACCTCACCAAACCTCTCAGCCCCAAGAGTGTCCACCCTTATGTCTCATCCAGCTGTGGGTCTAGATATGGTCAATGCAGGTTGCATCACAGCCCCTGAACGAATTGTGTAAGAATTTCTCTCTCTTTCCCTGTCTTTGTTTCATGGGTTTTTAAAAGTAATTTATTTTTATAATGGGGTTTAGCTGCTTTTCACGGCTGTGTTTATGCCGCCTTACACACACTTGACACACTAACAGAGAGATATCAATACATAGGTTTTAAGATTATTACTAGTCAGATATATTCTTGTGCGGTGAATCGGGCGTGTTGAGTCCAGTTCTCTGAGCAAGGAGTAGGTCTTGTCTATTCCATATTGGGTTTATGGAACGGTATCTGAGCTAATTTGAAACTCTTGTTTTATGTATCAGCCCACCTCACCTTTCCCGTTAAGCAGCCATAGTGTGTTTTCTGCATGTGTGACTCTGTTCTGTTTTGTAATTCAGTTCAAGTGTAACGGTTTTTACATTCCCTCTATAAGTGACACCTTATGAGAAGTGTCCTTTTCTGTGTGACTTATTTCACTTAGAATCGTCTTACCTAAATCCACTCATCATGCTGCTACTAGCCTTATGACATTGATTTCATGGCTGAGTGATATTCCATTGTACATAAGGACCACAACTTTTTTATCCATTTTTCGCTTTCCTGGGATATTTAAGGTGGAAGGAAGTGGAGGTCCTTGTCAACAGAGCAGCCCTAAACTTTCGGGTGCTTGTGTCTTGCTGATTTTCAATTTTCCCACTTTATCCCCCCATGCGTAGAAGTGCCCTATGCTCTCTAAGCTGTGTTTTTTAGATGTTTCAGGACACACCGTACACTTCTCCAGAGTGGCTGTTGGCAATTTACATCCCGCCCATCAGTGTAGCAAGGCTCCCATTTCTCCATGGCCTGTCCTGCATTTCTGGTTTTGACACCTTTTTCAGCATGTCCCTTTTGACCGATGGGAAGCGAGACTTCTTTGTAGTGCTGATTTGCCTTTCCAGGTTGCTTGGTTGGCCAAAAAGGGCGTATGCGTTTTTTCCTGAATATATTCAGGAAAAAACGCATACGCCCTTTTTGGCCAAGGGCATCATTGTCAACGTTTTGCCGCTTTTCATGTGCTTTAAAGGCGATTCGAATCTACCTCCTGAAATCTGTTTCCTGCAATTCTGCCTTGATTTCAAATCCTCTTCTTTGCCTTCCCTCAATATATTTGTGGACGAGAGTTATCATTTATAACTCTGCAGGTTTGTGAATTGCAGTGCCCTGAAGCTCCATTTTACAAGTCGCTTTTTTGGGAGTCGGCCGCAAAAGCGCAGGATGGCTTCAGGCCCTGTTCTGGTTCCGGGGGGCAGGCTGAGCCTGTGGTTAATTCTTCTTCCTGATGGGAAAATTGAGTGACCTGTGCCTGTCCCAACACCAAGAGCTAGTCTCTCATTGGTTCCCCGTCTTCCCGTTCATCCTCAGGACAAATTGCAACCTGTACGGAACAGGAGGTTAAAGGTGCTGATGCTCCAAGTAGGGAGATTGCTAGTAAAGTGGCTGGAATGGCGAACCCGAGCACAAGGAGATGAGAAATGCGGTGCATTTTAGAAACCTTTCCCCATCACACGGTGTACCATCTTCTGGGTTTCTCATGCATGTTTTCGATGTAGGAAGATGCCCTTGAACCTGGAGATTTGGGACCCATGTGATGGGTAGCACGCAGTATTACTTTAAAGGGTCTGCGTTTGCTCACCCAACCTCACCAAACCTCTCAGCCCAAAGAGTGTCCACCCTTATGTCTCATCCAGCTGTGGGTCTAGATATGGTCAATGCAGGTTGCATCACAGCCCCTGAACGAATTGTGTAAGAATTTCTCTCTCTTTCCCTGTCTTTGTTTCATGGGTTTTTAAAAGTAATTTATTTTTATAATGGGGTTTAGCTGCTTTTCACGGCTGTGTTTATGCCGCCTTACACACACTTGACACACTAACAGAGAAATATCAATACATAGGTTTTAAGATTATTACTAGTCAGATATATTCTTGTGCGGTGAATCGGGCGTGTTGAGTCCAGTTCTCTGAGCAAGGAGTAGGTCTTGTCTATTACATATTGGGTTTATGGAACGGTATCTGAGCTAATTTGAAACTCTTGTTTTATGTATCACCCCACCTCACCTTTCCCGTTAAGCAGCCATAGTGTGTTTTCTGCATGTGTGACTCTGTTCTGTTTTGTAATTCAGTTCAAGTGTAACGGTTTTTACATTCCCTCTATAAGTGACACCTTATGAGAAGTGTCCTTTTCTGTGTGACTTATTTCACTTAGAATCGTCTTACCTAAATCCACTCATCATGCTGCTACTAGCCTTATGACATTGATTTCATGGCTGAGTGATGTTCCATTCTACATAAGGACCACAACTTTTTTATCCATTTTTCGCTTTCCTGGGATATTTAAGGTGGAATGAAGTGGAGGTCCTTGTCAACAGAGCAGCCCTAAACTTTGGGGTGCTTGTGTCTTGCTGATTTTCAATTTTCCCACTTTATCCCCCCATGTGTGGAAGTGCCCTATGCTCTCTAAGCTGTGTTTTTTAGATGTTTCAGGACACACCGTACACTTCTCCAGAGTGGCTGTTGGCAATTTACATCCCGCCCATCAGTGTAGCAAGGCTCCCATTTCTCCATGGCCTGTCCTGCATTTCTGGTTTTGACACTTTTTTCAGCATGGCCCTTTTGACCGATGGGAAGCGAGACTTCTTTGTAGCGCTGATTTGCCTTTCCAGGTTGCTTGGTTGGCCAAAAAGGGCGTATGCGTTTTTTCCTGAATATATTCAGGAAAAAACGCATACGCCCTTTTTGGCCAAGGGCATCATTGTCAACGTTTTGCCGCTTTTCATGTGCTTTAAAGGCGATTCGAATCTACCTCCTGAAATCAGTTTCCTGCAATTCTGCCTTGATTTCAAATCCTCTTCTTTGCCTTCCCTCAATATATTTGTGGACGAGAGTTATCATTTATAACTCTGCAGGTTTGTGAATTGCAGTGCCCTGAAGCTGCATTTTACAAGTCGCTTTTTTGGGAGCCGGCCGCAAAAGCGCAGGATGGCTTCAGGCCCTGTTCTGGTTCCGGGGGGCAGGCTGAGCCTGTGGTTAATTCTTCTTCCTGATGGGAAAATAGAGTGACCTGTGCCTGTCCCAACACCAAGAGCTAGTCTCTCATTGGTTTCCCGTCTTCCCGTTCATCCTCAGGACAAATTGCAACCTGTACGGAACAGGAGGTTAAAGGTGCTGATGCTCCAAGTAGGGAGATTGCTAGTAAAGTGGCTGGAATGGCGAACACGAGCACAAGGAGGTGAGAAATGAGGTGTGTTTTAGAAACCTTTCCCCATCACACGGTGTACCATCTTCTGGGTTTCTCATGCATGTTTTCGATGTAGGAAGATGCCCTTGAACCTGGAGATTTGGGACCCATGCGATGGGTAGCACGCAGTATTACTTTAAAGGGTCTGCGTTTGCTCACCCAACCTCACCAAACCTCTCAGCCCCAAGAGTGTCCACCCTTATGTCTCATCCAGCTGTGGGTCTAGATATGGTCAATCCAGGTTGCATCACAGCCCCCGAACGAATTGTGTAAGAATTTCTCTCTCTTTCCCTGTCTTTGTTTCATGGGTTTTTAAAAGTAATTTATTTTTATAATGGGGTTTAGCTGCTTTTCACGGCCGTGTTTATGCCGCCTTACACACACTTGACACACTAACAGAGAGATATCAATACATAGGTTTTAAGATTATTACTAGTCAGATATATTCTTGTGCGGTGAATCGGGCGTGTTGAGTCCAGTTCTCTGAGCAAGGAGTAGGTCTTGTCTATTCCATATTGGGTTTATGGAACGGTATCTGAGCTAATTTGAAACTCTTGTTTTATGTATCACCCCACCTCACATTTCCCGTTAAGCAGCCATAGTGTGTTTTCTGCATGTGTGACTCTTTTCTGTTTTGTAATTCAGTTCAAGTGTAACGGTTTTTACATTCCCTCTATAAGTGACACCTTATGAGAAGTGTCCTTTTCTGTGTGACTTATTTCACTTAGAATCGTCTTACCTAAATCCACTCATCATGCTGCTACTAGCCTTATGACATTGATTTCATGGCTGAGTGATATTCCATTGTACATAAGGACCACAACTTTTTTATCCATTTTTCGCTTTCCTGGGATATTTAAGGTGGAAAGAAGTGGAGGTCCTTGTCAACAGAGCAGCCATAAACTTTGGGGTGCTTGTGTCTTGCTGATTTTCAATTTTCCCACTTTATCCCCCCATGTGTGGAAGTGCCCTATGCTCTCTAAGCTGTGTTTTTTAGATGTTTCAGGACACACCGTACACTTCTCCAGAGTGGCTGTTGGCAATTTACATCCCGCCCATCAGTGTAGCAAGGCTCCCATTTCTCCATGGCCTGTCCTGCATTTCTGGTTTTGACACTTTTTTCAGCATGGCCCTTTTGACCGATGGGAAGCGAGACTTCTTTGTAGCGCTGATTTGCCTTTCCAGGTTGCTTGGTTGGCCAAAAAGGGCGTATGCGTTTTTTCCTGAATATATTCAGGAAAAAACGCATACGCCCTTTTTGGCCAAGGGCACCATTGTCAACGTTTTGCCGCTTTTCATGTGCTTTAAAGGCGATTCGAATCTACCTCCTGAAATCTGTTTCCTGCAATTCTGCCTTGATTTCAAATCCTCTTCTTTGCCTTCCCTCAATATATTTGTGGACGAGAGTTATCATTTATAACTCTGCAGATTTGTGAATTGCAGTGCCCTGAAGCTGCATTTTACAAGTCGCTTTTTTGGGAGTCGGCCGCAAAAGCGCAGGATGGCTTCAGGCCCTGTTCTGGTTCCGGGGGGCAGGCTGAGCCTGTGGTTAATTCTTCTTCCTGATGGGAAAATTGAGTGACCTGTGCCTGTCCCAACACCAAGAGCTAGTCTCTCATTGGTTCCCCGTCTTCCCGTTCATCCTCAGGACAAATTGCAACCTGTACGGAACAGGAGGTTAAAGGTGCTGATGCTCCAAGTAGGGAGATTGCTAGTAAAGTGGCTGGAATGGCGAACCCGAGCACAAGGAGATGAGAAATGCGGTGCGTTTTAGAAACCTTTCCCCATCACACGGTGTACCATCTTCTGGGTTTCTCATGCATGTTTTCGATGTAGGAAGATGCCCTTGAACCTGGAGATTTGGGACCCATGCGATGGGTAGCACGCAGTATTACTTTAAAGGGTCTGCGTTTGCTCACCCAACCTCACCAAACCTCTCAGCCCCAAGAGTGTCCACCCTTATGTCTCATCCAGCTGTGGGTCTAGATATGGTCAATGCAGGTTGCATCACAGCCCCTGAACGAATTGTGTAAGAATTTCTCTCTCTTTCCCTGTCTTTGTTTCATGGGTTTTTAAAAGTAATTTATTTTTATAATGGGGTTTAGCTGCTTTTCACGGCTGTGTTTATGCCGCCTTACACACACTTGACACACTAACAGAGAGATATCAATACATAGGTTTTAAGATTATTACTAGTCAGATATATTCTTGTGCGGTGAATCGGGCGTGTTGAGTCCAGTTCTCTGAGCAAGGAGTAGGTCTTGTCTATTCCATATTGGGTTTATGGAACGGTATCTGAGCTAATTTGAAACTCTTGTTTTATGTATCAGCCCACCTCACCTTTCCCGTTAAGCAGCCATAGTGTGTTTTCTGCATGTGTGACTCTGTTCTGTTTTGTAATTCAGTTCAAGTGTAACGGTTTTTACATTCCCTCTATAAGTGACACCTTATGAGAAGTGTCCTTTTCTGTGTGACTTATTTCACTTAGAATCGTCTTACCTAAATCCACTCATCATGCTGCTACTAGCCTTATGACATTGATTTCATGGCTGAGTGATATTCCATTGTACATAAGGACCACAACTTTTTTATCCATTTTTCGCTTTCCTGGGATATTTAAGGTGGAAGGAAGTGGAGGTCCTTGTCAACAGAGCAGCCCTAAACTTTCGGGTGCTTGTGTCTTGCTGATTTTCAATTTTCCCACTTTATCCCCCCATGCGTAGAAGTGCCCTATGCTCTCTAAGCTGTGTTTTTTAGATGTTTCAGGACACACCGTACACTTCTCCAGAGTGGCTGTTGGCAATTTACATCCCGCCCATCAGTGTAGCAAGGCTCCCATTTCTCCATGGCCTGTCCTGCATTTCTGGTTTTGACACCTTTTTCAGCATGTCCCTTTTGACCGATGGGAAGCGAGACTTCTTTGTAGCGCTGATTTGCCTTTCCAGGTTGCTTGGTTGGCCAAAAAGGGCGTATGCGTTTTTTCCTGAATATATTCAGGAAAAAACGCATACGCCCTTTTTGGCCAAGGGCATCATTGTCAACGTTTTGCCGCTTTTCATGTGCTTTAAAGGCGATTCGAATCTACCTCCTGAAATCTGTTTCCTGCAATTCTGCCTTGATTTCAAATCCTCTTCTTTGCCTTCCCTCAATATATTTGTGGACGAGAGTTATCATTTATAATTCTGCAGGTTTGTGAATTGCAGTGCCCTGAAGCTCCATTTTACAAGTCGCTTTTTTGGGAGTCGGCCGCAAAAGCGCAGGATGGCTTCAGGCCCTGTTCTGGTTCCGGGGGGCAGGCTGAGCCTGTGGTTAATTCTTCTTCCTGATGGGAAAATTGAGTGACCTGTGCCTGTCCCAACACCAAGAGCTAGTCTCTCATTGGTTCCCCGTCTTCCCGTTCATCCTCAGGACAAATTGCAACCTGTACGGAACAGGAGGTTAAAGGTGCTGATGCTCCAAGTAGGGAGATTGCTAGTAAAGTGGCTGGAATGGCGAACCCGAGCACAAGGAGATGAGAAATGCGGTGCGTTTTAGAAACCTTTCCCCATCACACGGTGTATCATCTTCTGGGTTTCTCATGCATGTTTTCGATGTAGGAAGATGCCCTTGAACCTGGAGATTTGGGACCCATGCGATGGGTAGCACGCAGTATTACTTTAAAGGGTCTGCGTTTGCTCACCCAACCTCACCAAACCTCTCAGCCCCAAGAGTGTCCACCCTTATGTCTCATCCAGCTGTGGGTCTAGATATGGTCAATGCAGGTTGCATCACAGCCCCTGAACGAATTGTGTAAGAATTTCTCTCTCTTTCCCTGTCTTTGTTTCATGGGTTTTTAAAAGTAATTTATTTTTATAATGGGGTTTAGCTGCTTTTCACGGCTGTGTTTATGCCGCCTTACACACACTTGACACACTAACAGAGAGATATCAATACATAGGTTTTAAGATTATTACTAGTCAGATATATTCTTGTGCGGTGAATCGGGCGTGTTGAGTCCAGTTCTCTGAGCAAGGAGTAGGTCTTGTCTATTCCATATTGGGTTTATGGAACGGTATCTGAGCTAATTTGAAACTCTTGTTTTATGTATCAGCCCACCTCACCTTTCCCGTTAAGCAGCCATAGTGTGTTTTCTGCATGTGTGACTCTGTTCTGTTTTGTAATTCAGTTCAAGTGTAACGGTTTTTACATTCCCTCTATAAGTGACACCTTATGAGAAGTGTCCTTTTCTGTGTGACTTATTTCACTTAGAATCGTCTTACCTAAATCCACTCATCATGCTGCTACTAGCCTTATGACATTGATTTCATGGCTGAGTGATATTCCATTGTACATAAGGACCACAACTTTTTTATCCATTTTTCGCTTTCCTGGGATATTTAAGGTGGAAGGAAGTGGAGGTCCTTGTCAACAGAGCAGCCCTAAACTTTCGGGTGCTTGTGTCTTGCTGATTTTCAATTTTCCCACTTTATCCCCCCATGCGTAGAAGTGCCCTATGCTCTCTAAGCTGTGTTTTTTAGATGTTTCAGGACACACCGTACACTTCTCCAGAGTGGCTGTTGGCAATTTACATCCCGCCCATCAGTGTAGCAAGGCTCCCATTTCTCCGTGGCCTGTCCTGCATTTCTGGTTTTGACACCTTTTTCAGCATGTCCCTTTTGACCGATGGGAAGCGAGACTTCTTTGTAGCGCTGATTTGCCTTTCCAGGTTGCTTGGTTGGCCAAAAAGGGCGTATGCGTTTTTTCCTGAATATATTCAGGAAAAAACGCATACGCCCTTTTTGGCCAAGGGCATCATTGTCAACGTTTTGCCGCTTTTCATGTGCTTTAAAGGCGATTCGAATCTACCTCCTGAAATCTGTTTCCTGCAATTCTGCCTTGATTTCAAATCCTCTTCTTTGCCTTCCCTCAATATATTTGTGGACGAGAGTTATCATTTATAATTCTGCAGGTTTGTGAATTGCAGTGCCCTGAAGCTCCATTTTACAAGTCGCTTTTTTGGGAGTCGGCCGCAAAAGCGCAGGATGGCTTCAGGCCCTGTTCTGGTTCCGGGGGGCAGGCTGAGCCTGTGGTTAATTCTTCTTCCTGATGGGAAAATTGAGTGACCTGTGCCTGTCCCAACACCAAGAGCTAGTCTCTCATTGGTTCCCCGTCTTCCCGTTCATCCTCAGGACAAATTGCAACCTGTACGGAACAGGAGGTTAAAGGTGCTGATGCTCCAAGTAGGGAGATTGCTAGTAAAGTGGCTGGAATGGCGAACCCGAGCACAAGGAGATGAGAAATGCGGTGCGTTTTAGAAACCTTTCCCCATCACACGGTGTACCATCTTCTGGGTTTCTCATGCATGTTTTCGATGTAGGAAGATGCCCTTGAACCTGGAGATTTGGGACCCATGCGATGGGTAGCACACAGTATTACTTTAAAGGGTCTGCGTTTGCTCACCCAACCTCACCAAACCTCTCAGCCCCAAGAGTGTCCACCCTTATGTCTCATCCAGCTGTGGGTCTAGATATGGTCAATGCAGGTTGCATCACAGCCCCTGAACGAATTGTGTAAGAATTTCTCTCTCTTTCCCTGTCTTTGTTTCATGGGTTTTTAAAAGTAATTTATTTTTATAATGGGGTTTAGCTGCTTTTCACGGCTGTGTTTATGCCGCCTTACACACACCTGACACACTAACAGAGAGATTTCAATACATAGGTTTTAAGATTATTACTAGTCAGATATATTCTTGTGAGGTGAATCGGGCGTGTTGAGTCCAGTTCTCTGAGCAAGGAGTAGGTCTTGTCTATTCCATATTGGGTTTATGGAACGGTATCTGAGCTAATTTGAAACTCTTGTTTTATGTATCACCCCACCTCACCTTTCCCGTTAAGCAGCCATAGTGTGTTTTCTGCATGTGTGACTCTGTTCTGTTTTGTAATTCAGTTCAAGTGTAACGGTTTTTACATTCCCTCTATAAGTGACACCTTATGAGAAGTGTCCTTTTCTGTGTGACTTATTTCACTTAGAATCGTCTTACCTAAATCCACTCATCATGCTGCTACTAGTCTTATGACATTGATTTCATGGCTGAGTGATATTCCATTGTACATAAGGACCACAACTTTTTTATCCATTTTTCGCTTTCCTGGGATATTTAAGGTGGAATGAAGTGGAGGTCCTTGTCAACAGAGCAGCCCTAAACTTTCGGGTGCTTGTGTCTTGCTGATTTTCAATTTTCCCACTTTATCCCCCCATGCGTAGAAGTGCCCTATGCTCTCTAAGCTGTGTTTTTTAGATGTTTCAGGACACACCGTACACTTCTCCAGAGTGGCTGTTGGCAATTTACATCCCGCCCATCAGTGTAGCAAGGCTCCCATTTCTCCATGGCCTGTCCTGCATTTCTGGTTTTGACACCTTTTTCAGCATGTCCCTTTTGACCGATGGGAAGCGAGACTTCTTTGTAGCGCTGATTTGCCTTTCCAGGTTGCTTGGTTGGCCAAAAAGGGCGTATGCGTTTTTTCCTGAATATATTCAGGAAAAAACGCATACGCCCTTTTTGGCCAAGGGCATCATTGTCAACGTTTTGCCGCTTTTCATGTGCTTTAAAGGCGATTCGAATCTACCTCCTGAAATCAGTTTCCTGCAATTCTGCCTTGATTTCAAATCCTCTTCTTTGCCTTCCCTCAATATATTTGTGGACGAGAGTTATCATTTATAACTCTGCAGGTTTGTGAATTGCAGTGCCCTGAAGCTGCATTTTACAAGTCGCTTTTTTGGGAGCCGGCCGCAAAAGCGCAGGATGGCTTCAGGCCCTGTTCTGGTTCCGGGGGGCAGGCTGAGCCTGTGGTTAATTCTTCTTCCTGATGGGAAAATAGAGTGACCTGTGCCTGTCCCAACACCAAGAGCTAGTCTCTCATTGGTTTCCCGTCTTCCCGTTCATCCTCAGGACAAATTGCAACGTGTACGGAACAGGAGGTTAAAGGTGCTGATGCTCCAAGTAGGGAGATTGCTAGTAAAGTGGCTGGAATGGCGAACACGAGCACAAGGAGGTGAGAAATGAGGTGTGTTTTAGAAACCTTTCCCCATCACATGGTGTACCATCTTCTGGGTTTCTCATGCATGTTTTCGATGTAGGAAGATGCCCTTGAACCTGGAGATTTGGGACCCATGCGATGGGTAGCACGCAGTATTACTTTAAAGGGTCTGCGTTTGCTCACCCAACCTCACCAAACCTCTCAGCCCCAAGAGTGTCCACCCTTATGTCTCATCCAGCTGTGGGTCTAGATATGGTCAATCCAGGTTGCATCACAGCCCCCGAACGAATTGTGTAAGAATTTCTCTCTCTTTCCCTGTCTTTGTTTCATGGGTTTTTAAAAGTAATTTATTTTTATAATGGGGTTTAGCTGCTTTTCACGGCCGTGTTTATGCCGCCTTACACACACTTGACACACTAACAGAGAGATATCAATACATAGGTTTTAAGATTATTACTAGTCAGATATATTCTTGTGCGGTGAATCGGGCGTGTTGAGTCCAGTTCTCTGAGCAAGGAGTAGGTCTTGTCTATTCCATATTGGGTTTATGGAACGGTATCTGAGCTAATTTGAAACTCTTGTTTTATGTATCACCCCACCTCACATTTCCCGTTAAGCAGCCATAGTGTGTTTTCTGCATGTGTGACTCTTTTCTGTTTTGTAATTCAGTTCAAGTGTAACGGTTTTTACATTCCCTCTATAAGTGACACCTTATGAGAAGTGTCCTTTTCTGTGTGACTTATTTCACTTAGAATCGTCTTACCTAAATCCACTCATCATGCTGCTACTAGCCTTATGACATTGATTTCATGGCTGAGTGATATTCCATTGTACATAAGGACCACAACTTTTTTATCCATTTTTCGCTTTCCTGGGATATTTAAGGTGGAAAGAAGTGGAGGTCCTTGTCAACAGAGCAGCCATAAACTTTGGGGTGCTTGTGTCTTGCTGATTTTCAATTTTCCCACTTTATCCCCCCATGTGTGGAAGTGCCCTATGCTCTCTAAGCTGTGTTTTTTAGATGTTTCAGGACACACCGTACACTTCTCCAGAGTGGCTGTTGGCAATTTACATCCCGCCCATCAGTGTAGCAAGGCTCCCATTTCTCCATGGCCTGTCCTGCATTTCTGGTTTTGACACTTTTTTCAGCATGGCCCTTTTGACCGATGGGAAGCGAGACTTCTTTGTAGCGCTGATTTGCCTTTCCAGGTTGCTTGGTTGGCCAAAAAGGGCGTATGCGTTTTTTCCTGAATATATTCAGGAAAAAACGCATACGCCCTTTTTGGCCAAGGGCACCATTGTCAACGTTTTGCCGCTTTTCATGTGCTTTAAAGGCGATTCGAATCTACCTCCTGAAATCTGTTTCCTGCAATTCTGCCTTGATTTCAAATCCTCTTCTTTGCCTTCCCTCAATATATTTGTGGACGAGAGTTATCATTTATAACTCTGCAGATTTGTGAATTGCAGTGCCCTGAAGCTGCATTTTACAAGTCGCTTTTTTGGGAGTCGGCCGCAAAAGCGCAGGATGGCTTCAGGCCCTGTTCTGGTTCCGGGGGGCAGGCTGAGCCTGTGGTTAATTCTTCTTCCTGATGGGAAAATTGAGTGACCTGTGCCTGTCCCAACACCAAGAGCTAGTCTCTCATTGGTTCCCCGTCTTCCCGTTCATCCTCAGGACAAATTGCAACCTGTACGGAACAGGAGGTTAAAGGTGCTGATGCTCCAAGTAGGGAGATTGCTAGTAAAGTGGCTGGAATGGCGAACCCGAGCACAAGGAGATGAGAAATGCGGTGCGTTTTAGAAACCTTTCCCCATCACACGGTGTACCATCTTCTGGGTTTCTCATGCATGTTTTCGATGTAGGAAGATGCCCTTGAACCTGGAGATTTGGGACCCATGCGATGGGTAGCACGCAGTATTACTTTAAAGGGTCTGCGTTTGCTCACCCAACCTCACCAAACCTCTCAGCCCCAAGAGTGTCCACCCTTATGTCTCATCCAGCTGTGGGTCTAGATATGGTCAATGCAGGTTGCATCACAGCCCCTGAACGAATTGTGTAAGAATTTCTCTCTCTTTCCCTGTCTTTGTTTCATGGGTTTTTAAAAGTAATTTATTTTTATAATGGGGTTTAGCTGCTTTTCACGGCTGTGTTTATGCCGCCTTACACACACTTGACACACTAACAGAGAGATATCAATACATAGGTTTTAAGATTATTACTAGTCAGATATATTCTTGTGCGGTGAATCGGGCGTGTTGAGTCCAGTTCTCTGAGCAAGGAGTAGGTCTTGTCTATTCCATATTGGGTTTATGGAACGGTATCTGAGCTAATTTGAAACTCTTGTTTTATGTATCAGCCCACCTCACCTTTCCCGTTAAGCAGCCATAGTGTGTTTTCTGCATGTGTGACTCTGTTCTGTTTTGTAATTCAGTTCAAGTGTAACGGTTTTTACATTCCCTCTATAAGTGACACCTTATGAGAAGTGTCCTTTTCTGTGTGACTTATTTCACTTAGAATCGTCTTACCTAAATCCACTCATCATGCTGCTACTAGCCTTATGACATTGATTTCATGGCTGAGTGATATTCCATTGTACATAAGGACCACAACTTTTTTATCCATTTTTCGCTTTCCTGGGATATTTAAGGTGGAAGGAAGTGGAGGTCCTTGTCAACAGAGCAGCCCTAAACTTTCGGGTGCTTGTGTCTTGCTGATTTTCAATTTTCCCACTTTATCCCCCCATGCGTAGAAGTGCCCTATGCTCTCTAAGCTGTGTTTTTTAGATGTTTCAGGACACACCGTACACTTCTCCAGAGTGGCTGTTGGCAATTTACATCCCGCCCATCAGTGTAGCAAGGCTCCCATTTCTCCATGGCCTGTCCTGCATTTCTGGTTTTGACACCTTTTTCAGCATGTCCCTTTTGACCGATGGGAAGCGAGACTTCTTTGTAGCGCTGATTTGCCTTTCCAGGTTGCTTGGTTGGCCAAAAAGGGCGTATGCGTTTTTTCCTGAATATATTCAGGAAAAAACGCATACGCCCTTTTTGGCCAAGGGCATCATTGTCAACGTTTTGCCGCTTTTCATGTGCTTTAAAGGCGATTCGAATCTACCTCCTGAAATCTGTTTCCTGCAATTCTGCCTTGATTTCAAATCCTCTTCTTTGCCTTCCCTCAATATATTTGTGGACGAGAGTTATCATTTATAATTCTGCAGGTTTGTGAATTGCAGTGCCCTGAAGCTCCATTTTACAAGTCGCTTTTTTGGGAGTCGGCCGCAAAAGCGCAGGATGGCTTCAGGCCCTGTTCTGGTTCCGGGGGGCAGGCTGAGCCTGTGGTTAATTCTTCTTCCTGATGGGAAAATTGAGTGACCTGTGCCTGTCCCAACACCAAGAGCTAGTCTCTCATTGGTTCCCCGTCTTCCCGTTCATCCTCAGGACAAATTGCAACCTGTACGGAACAGGAGGTTAAAGGTGCTGATGCTCCAAGTAGGGAGATTGCTAGTAAAGTGGCTGGAATGGCGAACCCGAGCACAAGGAGATGAGAAATGCGGTGCGTTTTAGAAACCTTTCCCCATCACACGGTGTATCATCTTCTGGGTTTCTCATGCATGTTTTCGATGTAGGAAGATGCCCTTGAACCTGGAGATTTGGGACCCATGCGATGGGTAGCACGCAGTATTACTTTAAAGGGTCTGCGTTTGCTCACCCAACCTCACCAAACCTCTCAGCCCCAAGAGTGTCCACCCTTATGTCTCATCCAGCTGTGGGTCTAGATATGGTCAATGCAGGTTGCATCACAGCCCCTGAACGAATTGTGTAAGAATTTCTCTCTCTTTCCCTGTCTTTGTTTCATGGGTTTTTAAAAGTAATTTATTTTTATAATGGGGTTTAGCTGCTTTTCACGGCTGTGTTTATGCCGCCTTACACACACTTGACACACTAACAGAGAGATATCAATACATAGGTTTTAAGATTATTACTAGTCAGATATATTCTTGTGCGGTGAATCGGGCGTGTTGAGTCCAGTTCTCTGAGCAAGGAGTAGGTCTTGTCTATTCCATATTGGGTTTATGGAACGGTATCTGAGCTAATTTGAAACTCTTGTTTTATGTATCAGCCCACCTCACCTTTCCCGTTAAGCAGCCATAGTGTGTTTTCTGCATGTGTGACTCTGTTCTGTTTTGTAATTCAGTTCAAGTGTAACGGTTTTTACATTCCCTCTATAAGTGACACCTTATGAGAAGTGTCCTTTTCTGTGTGACTTATTTCACTTAGAATCGTCTTACCTAAATCCACTCATCATGCTGCTACTAGCCTTATGACATTGATTTCATGGCTGAGTGATATTCCATTGTACATAAGGACCACAACTTTTTTATCCATTTTTCGCTTTCCTGGGATATTTAAGGTGGAAGGAAGTGGAGGTCCTTGTCAACAGAGCAGCCCTAAACTTTCGGGTGCTTGTGTCTTGCTGATTTTCAATTTTCCCACTTTATCCCCCCATGCGTAGAAGTGCCCTATGCTCTCTAAGCTGTGTTTTTTAGATGTTTCAGGACACACCGTACACTTCTCCAGAGTGGCTGTTGGCAATTTACATCCCGCCCATCAGTGTAGCAAGGCTCCCATTTCTCCGTGGCCTGTCCTGCATTTCTGGTTTTGACACCTTTTTCAGCATGTCCCTTTTGACCGATGGGAAGCGAGACTTCTTTGTAGCGCTGATTTGCCTTTCCAGGTTGCTTGGTTGGCCAAAAAGGGCGTATGCGTTTTTTCCTGAATATATTCAGGAAAAAACGCATACGCCCTTTTTGGCCAAGGGCATCATTGTCAACGTTTTGCCGCTTTTCATGTGCTTTAAAGGCGATTCGAATCTACCTCCTGAAATCTGTTTCCTGCAATTCTGCCTTGATTTCAAATCCTCTTCTTTGCCTTCCCTCAATATATTTGTGGACGAGAGTTATCATTTATAATTCTGCAGGTTTGTGAATTGCAGTGCCCTGAAGCTCCATTTTACAAGTCGCTTTTTTGGGAGTCGGCCGCAAAAGCGCAGGATGGCTTCAGGCCCTGTTCTGGTTCCGGGGGGCAGGCTGAGCCTGTGGTTAATTCTTCTTCCTGATGGGAAAATTGAGTGACCTGTGCCTGTCCCAACACCAAGAGCTAGTCTCTCATTGGTTCCCCGTCTTCCCGTTCATCCTCAGGACAAATTGCAACCTGTACGGAACAGGAGGTTAAAGGTGCTGATGCTCCAAGTAGGGAGATTGCTAGTAAAGTGGCTGGAATGGCGAACCCGAGCACAAGGAGATGAGAAATGCGGTGCGTTTTAGAAACCTTTCCCCATCACACGGTGTACCATCTTCTGGGTTTCTCATGCATGTTTTCGATGTAGGAAGATGCCCTTGAACCTGGAGATTTGGGACCCATGCGATGGGTAGCACACAGTATTACTTTAAAGGGTCTGCGTTTGCTCACCCAACCTCACCAAACCTCTCAGCCCCAAGAGTGTCCACCCTTATGTCTCATCCAGCTGTGGGTCTAGATATGGTCAATGCAGGTTGCATCACAGCCCCTGAACGAATTGTGTAAGAATTTCTCTCTCTTTCCCTGTCTTTGTTTCATGGGTTTTTAAAAGTAATTTATTTTTATAATGGGGTTTAGCTGCTTTTCACGGCTGTGTTTATGCCGCCTTACACACACCTGACACACTAACAGAGAGATATCAATACATAGGTTTTAAGATTATTACTAGTCAGATATATTCTTGTGAGGTGAATCGGGCGTGTTGAGTCCAGTTCTCTGAGCAAGGAGTAGGTCTTGTCTATTCCATATTGGGTTTATGGAACGGTATCTGAGCTAATTTGAAACTCTTGTTTTATGTATCACCCCACCTCACCTTTCCCGTTAAGCAGCCATAGTGTGTTTTCTGCATGTGTGACTCTGTTCTGTTTTGTAATTCAGTTCAAGTGTAACGGTTTTTACATTCCCTCTATAAGTGACACCTTATGAGAAGTGTCCTTTTCTGTGTGACTTATTTCACTTAGAATCGTCTTACCTAAATCCACTCATCATGCTGCTACTAGTCTTATGACATTGATTTCATGGCTGAGTGATATTCCATTGTACATAAGGACCACAACTTTTTTATCCATTTTTCGCTTTCCTGGGATATTTAAGGTGGAATGAAGTGGAGGTCCTTGTCAACAGAGCAGCCCTAAACTTTCGGGTGCTTGTGTCTTGCTGATTTTCAATTTTCCCACTTTATCCCCCCATGCGTAGAAGTGCCCTATGCTCTCTAAGCTGTGTTTTTTAGATGTTTCAGGACACACCGTACACTTCTCCAGAGTGGCTGTTGGCAATTTACATCCCGCCCATCAGTGTAGCAAGGCTCCCATTTCTCCATGGCCTGTCCTGCATTTCTGGTTTTGACACCTTTTTCAGCATGTCCCTTTTGACCGATGGGAAGCGAGACTTCTTTGTAGCGCTGATTTGCCTTTCCAGGTTGCTTGGTTGGCCAAAAAGGGCGTATGCGTTTTTTCCTGAATATATTCAGGAAAAAACGCATACGCCCTTTTTGGCCAAGGGCATCATTGTCAACGTTTTGCCGCTTTTCATGTGCTTTAAAGGCGATTCGAATCTACCTCCTGAAATCTGTTTCCTGCAATTCTGCCTTGATTTCAAATCCTCTTCTTTGCCTTCCCTCAATATATTTGTGGACGAGAGTTATCATTTATAACTCTGCAGGTTTGTGAATTGCAGTGCCCTGAAGCTCCATTTTACAAGTCGCTTTTTTGGGAGTCGGCCGCAAAAGCGCAGGATGGCTTCAGGCCCTGTTCTGGTTCCGGGGAGCAGGCTGAGCCTGTGGTTAATTCTTCTTCCTGATGGGAAAATTGAGTGACCTGTGCCTGTCCCAACACCAAGAGCTAGTCTCTCATTGGTTCCCCGTCTTCCCGTTCATCCTCAGGACAAATTGCAACCTGTACGGAACAGGAGGTTAAAGGTGCTGATGCTCCAAGTAGGGAGATTGCTAGTAAAGTGGCTGGAATGGCGAACCCGAGCACAAGGAGATGAGAAATGCGGTGCGTTTTAGAAACCTTTCCCCATCACACGGTGTACCATCTTCTGGGTTTCTCATGCATGTTTTCGATGTAGGAAGATGCCCTTGAACCTGGAGATTTGGGACCCATGTGATGGGTAGCACGCAGTATTACTTTAAAGGGTCTGCGTTTGCTCACCCAACCTCACCAAACCTCTCAGCCCAAAGAGTGTCCACCCTTATGTCTCATCCAGCTGTGGGTCTAGATATGGTCAATGCAGGTTGCATCACAGCCCCTGAACGAATTGTGTAAGAATTTCTCTCTCTTTCCCTGTCTTTGTTTCATGGGTTTTTAAAAGTAATTTATTTTTATAATGGGGTTTAGCTGCTTTTCACGGCTGTGTTTATGCCGCCTTACACACACTTGACACACTAACAGAGAAATATCAATACATAGGTTTTAAGATTATTACTAGTCAGATATATTCTTGTGCGGTGAATCGGGCGTGTTGAGTCCAGTTCTCTGAGCAAGGAGTAGGTCTTGTCTATTCCATATTGGGTTTATGGAACGGTATCTGAGCTAATTTGAAACTCTTGTTTTATGTATCACCCCACCTCACCTTTCCCGTTAAGCAGCCATAGTGTGTTTTCTGCATGTGTGACTCTGTTCTGTTTTGTAATTCAGTTCAAGTGTAACGGTTTTTACATTCCCTCTATAAGTGACACCTTATGAGAAGTGTCCTTTTCTGTGTGACTTATTTCACTTAGAATCGTCTTACCTAAATCCACTCATCATGCTGCTACTAGCCTTATGACATTGATTTCATGGCTGAGTGATATTCCATTGTACATAAGGACCACAACTTTTTTATCCATTTTTCGCTTTCCTGGGATATTTAAGGTGGAATGAAGTGGAGGTCTTGTCAACAGAGCAGCCCTAAACTTTCGGGTGCTTGTGTCTTGCTGATTTTCAATTTTCCCACTTTATCCCCCCATGCGTAGAAGTGCCCTATGCTCTCTAAGCTGTGTTTTTTAGATGTTTCAGGACACACCGTACACTTCTCCAGAGTGGCTGATTGCAATTTACATCCCGCCCATCAGTGTAGCAAGGCTCCCATTTCTCCATGGCCTGTCCTGCATTTCTGGTTTTGACACTTTTTTCAGCATGGCCCTTTTGACCGATGGGAAGCGAGACTTCTTTGTAGCGCTGATTTGCCTTTCCAGGTTGCTTGGTTGGCCAAAAAGGGCGTATGCGTTTTTTCCTGAATATATTCAGGAAAAAACGCATACGCCCTTTTTGGCCAAGGGCACCATTGTCAACGTTTTGCCGCTTTTCATGTGCTTTAAAGGCGATTCGAATCTACCTCCTGAAATCTGTTTCCTGCAATTCTGCCTTGATTTCAAATCCTCTTCTTTGCCTTCCCTCAATATATTTGTGGACGAGAGTTATCATTTATAACTCTGCAGGTTTGTGAATTGCAGTGCCCTGAAGCTCCATTTTACAAGTCGCTTTTTTGGGAGTCGGCCGCAAAAGCGCAGGATGGCTTCAGGCCCTGTTCTGGTTCCGGGGGGCAGGCTGAGCCTGTGGTTAATTCTTCTTACTGATGGGAAAATTGAGTGACCTGTGCCTGTCCCAACACCAAGAGCTAGTCTCTCATTGGTTCCCCGTCTTCCCGTTCATCCTCAGGACAAATTGCAACCTGTACGGAACAGGAGGTTAAAGGTGCTGATGCTCCAAGTAGGGAGATTGCTAGTAAAGTGGCTGGAATGGCGAACCCGAGCACAAGGAGATGAGAAATGCGGTGCGTTTTAGAAACCTTTCCCCATCACACGGTGTACCATCTTCTGGGTTTCTCATGCATGTTTTCGATGTAGGAAGATGCCCTTGAACCTGGAGATTTGGGACCCATGCGATGGGTAGCACGCAGTATTACTTTAAAGGGTCTGCGTTTGCTCACCCAACCTCACCAAACCTCTCAGCCCCAAGAGTGTCCACCCTTATGTCTCATCCAGCTGTGGGTCTAGATATGGTCAATGCAGGTTGCATCACAGCCCCCGAACGAATTGTGTAAGAATTTCTCTCTCTTTCCCTGTCTTTGTTTCATGGGTTTTTAAAAGTAATTTATTTTTATAATGGGGTTTAGCTGCTTTTCACGGCCGTGTTTATGCCGCCTTACACACACTTGACACACTAACAGAGAGATATCAATACATAGGTTTTAAGATTATTACTAGTCAGATATATTCTTGTGCGGTGAATCGGGCGTGTTGAGTCCAGTTCTCTGAGCAAGGAGTAGGTCTTGTCTATTCCATATTGGGTTTATGGAACGGTATCTGAGCTAATTTGAAACTCTTGTTTTATGTATCACCCCACCTCACCTTTCCCGTTAAGCAGCCATAGTGTGTTTTCTGCATGTGTGACTCTGTTCTGTTTTGTAATTCAGTTCAAGTGTAACGGTTTTTACATTCCCTCTATAAGTGACACCTTATGAGAAGTGTCCTTTTCTGTGTGACTTATTTCACTTAGAATCGTCTTACCTAAATCCACTCATCATGCTGCTACTAGCCTTATGACATTGATTTCATGGCTGAGTGATATTCCATTGTACATAAGGACCACAACTTTTTTATCCATTTTTCGCTTTCCTGGGATATTTAAGGTGGAATGAAGTGGAGGTCTTGTCAACAGAGCAGCCCTAAACTTTCGGGTGCTTGTGTCTTGCTGATTTTCAATTTTCCCACTTTATCCCCCCATGCGTAGAAGTGCCCTATGCTCTCTAAGCTGTGTTTTTTAGATGTTTCAGGACACACCGTACACTTCTCCAGAGTGGCTGATTGCAATTTACATCCCGCCCATCAGTGTAGCAAGGCTCCCATTTCTCCATGGCCTGTCCTGCATTTCTGGTTTTGACACTTTTTTCAGCATGGCCCTTTTGACCGATGGGAAGCGAGACTTCTTTGTAGCGCTGATTTGCCTTTCCAGGTTGCTTGGTTGGCCAAAAAGGGCGTATGCGTTTTTTCCTGAATATATTCAGGAAAAAACGCATACGCCCTTTTTGGCCAAGGGCACCATTGTCAACGTTTTGCCGCTTTTCATGTGCTTTAAAGGCGATTCGAATCTACCTCCTGAAATCTGTTTCCTGCAATTCTGCCTTGATTTCAAATCCTCTTCTTTGCCTTCCCTCAATATATTTGTGGACGAGAGTTATCATTTATAACTCTGCAGGTTTGTGAATTGCAGTGCCCTGAAGCTCCATTTTACAAGTCGCTTTTTTGGGAGTCGGCCGCAAAAGCGCAGGATGGCTTCAGGCCCTGTTCTGGTTCCGGGGGGCAGGCTGAGCCTGTGGTTAATTCTTCTTACTGATGGGAAAATTGAGTGACCTGTGCCTGTCCCAACACCAAGAGCTAGTCTCTCATTGGTTCCCCGTCTTCCCGTTCATCCTCAGGACAAATTGCAACCTGTACGGAACAGGAGGTTAAAGGTGCTGATGCTCCAAGTAGGGAGATTGCTAGTAAAGTGGCTGGAATGGCGAACCCGAGCACAAGGAGATGAGAAATGCGGTGCGTTTTAGAAACCTTTCCCCATCACACGGTGTACCATCTTCTGGGTTTCTCATGCATGTTTTCGATGTAGGAAGATGCCCTTGAACCTGGAGATTTGGGACCCATGCGATGGGTAGCACGCAGTATTACTTTAAAGGGTCTGCGTTTGCTCACCCAACCTCACCAAACCTCTCAGCCCCAAGAGTGTCCACCCTTATGTCTCATCCAGCTGTGGGTCTAGATATGGTCAATGCAGGTTGCATCACAGCCCCCGAACGAATTGTGTAAGAATTTCTCTCTCTTTCCCTGTCTTTGTTTCATGGGTTTTTAAAAGTAATTTATTTTTATAATGGGGTTTAGCTGCTTTTCACGGCCGTGTTTATGCCGCCTTACACACACTTGACACACTAACAGAGAGATATCAATACATAGGTTTTAAGATTATTACTAGTCAGATATATTCTTGTGCGGTGAATCGGGCGTGTTGAGTCCAGTTCTCTGAGCAAGGAGTAGGTCTTGTCTATTCCATATTGGGTTTATGGAACGGTATCTGAGCTAATTTGAAACTCTTGTTTTATGTATCACCCCACCTCACCTTTCCCGTTAAGCAGCCATAGTGTGTTTTCTGCATGTGTGACTCTGTTCTGTTTTGTAATTCAGTTCAAGTGTAACGGTTTTTACATTCCCTCTATAAGTGACACCTTATGAGAAGTGTCCTTTTCTGTGTGACTTATTTCACTTAGAATCGTCTTACCTAAATCCACTCATCATGCTGCTACTAGCCTTATGACATTGATTTCATGGCTGAGTGATATTCCATTGTACATAAGGACCACAACTTTTTTATCCATTTTTCGCTTTCCTGGGATATTTAAGGTGGAATGAAGTGGAGGTCTTGTCAACAGAGCAGCCCTAAACTTTGGGGTGCTTGTGTCTTGCTGATTTTCAATTTTCCCACTTTATCCCCCCATGCGTAGAAGTGCCCTATGCTCTCTAAGCTGTGTTTTTCAGATGTTTCAGGACACACCGTACACTTTTCCAGAGTGGCTGTTGGCAATTTACATCCCGCCCATCAGTGTAGCAAGGCTCCCATTTCTCCATGGCCTGTCCTGCATTTCTGGTTTTGACACTTTTTTCAGCATGGCCCTTTTGACCGATGGGAAGCGAGACTTCTTTGTAGCGCTGATTTGCCTTTCCAGGTTGCTTGGTTGGCCAAAAAGGGCGTATGCGTTTTTTCCTGAATATATTCAGGAAAAAACGCATACGCCCTTTTTGGCCAAGGGCACCATTGTCAACGTTTTGCCGCTTTTCATGTGCTTTAAAGGCGATTCGAATCTACCTCCTGAAATCTGTTTCCTGCAATTCTGCCTTGATTTCAAATCCTCTTCTTTGCCTTCCCTCAATATATTTGTGGACGAGAGTTATCATTTATAACTCTGCAGGTTTGTGAATTGCAGTGCCCTGAAGCTGCATTTTACAAGTCGCTTTTTTGGGAGTCGGCCGCAAAAGCGCAGGATGGCTTCAGGCCCTGTTCTGGTTCCGGGGGGCAGGCTGAGCCTGTGGTTAATTCTTCTTCCTGATGGGAAAATTGAGTGACCTGTGCCTGTCCCAACACCAAGAGCTAGTCTCTCATTGGTTCCCCGTCTTCCCGTTCATCCTCAGGACAAATTGCAACCTGTACGGAACAGGAGGTTAAAGGTGCTGATGCTCCAAGTAGGGAGATTGCTAGTAAAGTGGCTGGAATGACGAACCCGAGCACAAGGAGATGAGAAATGCGGTGCGTTTTAGAAACCTTTCCCCATCACACGGTGTACCATCTTCTGGGTTTCTCATGCATGTTTTCGATGTAGGAAGATGCCCTTGAACCTGGAGATTTGGGACCCATGCGATGGGTAGCACGCAGTATTACTTTAAAGGGTCTGCGTTTGCTCACCCAACCTCACCAAACCTCTCAGCCCCAAGAGTGTCCACCCTTATGTCTCATCCAGCTGTGGGTCTAGATATGGTCAATGCAGGTTGCATCACAGCCCCCGAACGAATTGTGTAAGAATTTCTCTCTCTTTCCCTGTCTTTGTTTCATGGGTTTTTAAAAGTAATTTATTTTTATAATGGGGTTTAGCTGCTTTTCACGGCCGTGTTTATGCCGCCTTACACACACTTGACACACTAACAGAGAGATATCAATACATAGGTTTTAAGATTATTACTAGTCAGATATATTCTTGTGCGGTGAATCGGGCGTGTTGAGTCCAGTTCTCTGAGCAAGGAGTAGGTCTTGTCTATTCCATATTGGGTTTATGGAACGGTATCTGAGCTAATTTGAAACTCTTGTTTTATGTATCACCCCACCTCACCTTTCCCGTTAAGCAGCCATAGTGTGTTTTCTGCATGTGTGACTCTGTTCTGTTTTGTAATTCAGTTCAAGTGTAACGGTTTTTACATTCCCTCTATAAGTGACACCTTATGAGAAGTGTCCTTTTCTGTGTGACTTATTTCGCTTAGAATCGTCTTACCTAAATCCACTCATCATGCTGCTACTAGCCTTATGACATTGATTTCATGGCTGAGTGATATTCCATTGTACATAAGGACCACAACTTTTTTATCCATTTTTCGCTTTCCTGGGATATTTAAGGTGGAATGAAGTGGAGGTCTTGTCAACAGAGCAGCCCTAAACTTTGGGGTGCTTGTGTCTTGCTGATTTTCAATTTTCCCACTTTATCCCCCCATGCGTAGAAGTGCCCTATGCTCTCTAAGCTGTGTTTTTCAGATGTTTCAGGACACACCGTACACTTCTCCAGAGTGGCTGTTTGCAATTTACATCCCGCCCATCAGTGTAGCAAGGCTCCCATTTCTCCATGGCCTGTCCTGCATTTCTGGTTTTGACACTTTTTTCAGCATGGCCCTTTTGACCGATGGGAAGCGAGACTTCTTTGTAGCGCTGATTTGCCTTTCCAGGTTGCTTGGTTGGCCAAAAAGGGCGTATGCGTTTTTTCCTGAATATATTCAGGAAAAAAGGCATACGCCCTTTTTGGCCAAGGGCATCATTGTCAACGTTTTGCCGCTTTTCAAGTGCTTTAAAGGCGATTCGAATCTACCTCCTGAAATCTGTTTCCTGCAATTCTACCTTGATTTCAAATCCTCTTCTTTGCCTTCCCTCAATATATTTGTGGACGAGAGTTATCATTTATAACTCTGCAGGTTTGTGAATTGCAGTGCCCTGAAGCTGCATTTTACAAGTCGCTTTTTTGGGAGCCGGCCGCAAAAGCGCAGGATGGCTTCAGGCCCTGTTCTGGTTCCGGGGGGCAGGCTGAGCCTGTGGTTAATTCTTCTTCCTGATGGGAAAATAGAGTGACCTGTGCCTGTCCCAACACCAAGAGCTAGTCTCTCATTGGTTTCCCGTCTTCCCGTTCATCCTCAGGACAAATTGCAACCTGTACGGAACAGGAGGTTAAAGGTGCTGATGCTCCAAGTAGGGAGATTGCTAGTAAAGTGGCTGGAATGGCGAACACGAGCACAAGGAGGTGAGAAATGAGGTGCGTTTTAGAAACCTTTCCCCATCACACGGTGTACCATCTTCAGGGGTTCTCATGCATGTTTTTGATGTAGGAAGATGCCCTTGAACCTGGAGATTTGGGACCCATGCGATGGGTAGCACGCAGTATTACTTTAAAGGGTCTGCGTTTGCTCACCCAACCTCACCAAACCTCTCAGCCCCAAGAGTGTCCACCCTTATGTCTCATCCAGCTGTGGGTCTAGATATGGTCAATCCAGGTTGCATCACAGCCCCCGAACGAATTGTGTAAGAATTTCTCTCTCTTTCCCTGTCTTTGTTTCATGGGTTTTTAAAAGTAATTTATTTTTATAATGGGGTTTAGCTGCTTTTCACGGCTGTGTTTAGGCCGCTTTACACCCACTTGACACACTAACAGAGAGATATCAATACATAGGTTTTAAGATTATTAGTAGTCAGATATATTCTTGTGCGGTAAATCGGGCGTGTTGAGTCCAGTTCTCTGAGCAAGGAGTAGGTCTTGTCTATTCCATATTGGGTTTATGGAACGGTATCTGAGCTAATTTGAAACTCTTGTTTTATGTATCACCCCACCTCACCTTTCCCGTTAAGCAGCCATAGTGTGTTTTCTGCATGTGTGACTCTGTTCTGTTTTGTAATTCAGTTCAAGTGTAACGGTTTTTACATTCCCTCTATAAGTGACACCTTATGAGAAGTGTCCTTTTCTGTGTGACTTATTTCACTTAGAATCGTCTTACCTAAATCCACTCATCATGCTGCTACTAGCCTTATGACATTGATTTCATGGCTGAGTGATATTCCATTGTACATAAGGACCACAACTTTTTTATCCATTTTTCGCTTTCCTGGGATATTTAAGGTGGAATGAATTGGAGGTCCGTGTCAACAGAGCAGCCCTAAACTTTCGGGTGCTTGTGTCTTGCTGATTTTCAGTTTTCCCACTTTATCCCCCCATGCGTAGAAGTGCCCTATGCTCTCTAAGCTGTGTTTTTTAGATGTTTCAGGACACAACGTACACTTCTCCAGAGTGGCTGTTTGCAATTTACATCCCGCCCATCAGTGTAGCAAGGCTCCCATTTCTCCATGGCCTGTCCTGCATTTCTGGTTTTGACACTTTTTTCAGCATGGCCCTTTTGACCGATGGGAAGCGAGACTTCTTTGTAGCGCTGATTTGCCTTTCCAGGTTGCTTGGTTGGCCAAAAAGGGCGTATGCGTTTTTTCCTGAATATATTCAGGAAAAAACGCATACGCCCTTTTTGGCCAAGGGCACCATTGTCAACGTTTTGCCGCTTTTCATGTGCTTTAAAGGCGATTCGAATCTACCTCCTGAAATCTGTTTCCTGCAATTCTGCCTTGATTTCAAATCCTCTTCTTTGCCTTCCCTCAATATATTTGTGGACGAGAGTTATCATTTATAACTCTGCAGGTTTGTGAATTGCAGTGCCCTGAAGCTGCATTTTACAAGTCGCTTTTTTGGGAGTCGGCCGCAAAAGCGCAGGATGGCTTCAGGCCCTGTTCTGGTTCCGGGGGGCAGGCTGAGCCTGTGGTTAATTCTTCTTCCTGATGGGAAAATTGAGTGACCTGTGCCTGTCCCAACACCAAGAGCTAGTCTCTCATTGGTTCCCCGTCTTCCCGTTCATCCTCAGGACAAATTGCAACCTGTACGGAACAGGAGGTTAAAGGTGCTGATGCTCCAAGTAGGGAGATTGCTAGTAAAGTGGCTGGAATGGCGAACCCGAGCACAAGGAGATGAGAAATGCGGTGCGTTTTAGAAACCTTTCCCCATCACACGGTGTACCATCTTCTGGGTTTCTCATGCATGTTTTCGATGTAGGAAGATGCCCTTGAACCTGGAGATTTGGGACCCATGCGATGGGTAGCACGCAGTATTACTTTAAAGGGTCTGCGTTTGCTCACCCAACCTCACCAAACCTCTCAGCCCCAAGAGTGTCCACCCTTATGTCTCATCCAGCTGTGGGTCTAGATATGGTCAATCCAGGTTGCATCACAGCCCCCGAACGAATTGTGTAAGAATTTCTCTCTCTTTCCCTGTCTTTGTTTCATGGGTTTTTAAAAGTAATTTATTTTTATAATGGGGTTTAGCTGCTTTTCACGGCCGTGTTTATGCCGCCTTACACATACTTGACACACTAACAGAGAGATATCAATACATAGGTTTTAAGATTATTACTAGTCAGATATATTCTTGTGCGGTGAATCGGGCGTGTTGAGTCCAGTTCTCTGAGCAAGGAGTAGGTCTTGTCTATTCCATATTGGGTTTATGGAACGGTATCTGAGCTAATTTGAAACTCTTGTTTTATGTATCACCCCACCTCACCTTTCCCGTTAAGCAGCCATAGTGTGTTTTCTGCATGTGTGACTCTGTTCTGTTTTGTAATTCAGTTCAAGTGTAACGGTTTTTACATTCCCTCTATAAGTGACACCTTATGAGAAGTGTCCTTTTCTGTGTGACTTATTTCGCTTAGAATCGTCTTACCTAAATCCACTCATCATGCTGCTACTAGCCTTATGACATTGATTTCATGGCTGAGTGATATTCCATTGTACATAAGGACCACAACTTTTTTATCCATTTTTCGCTTTCCTGGGATATTTAAGGTGGAATGAAGTGGAGGTCTTGTCAACAGAGCAGCCCTAAACTTTGGGGTGCTTGTGTCTTGCTGATTTTCAATTTTCCCACTTTATCCCCCCATGCGTAGAAGTGCCCTATGCTCTCTAAGCTGTGTTTTTTAGATGTTTCAGGACACACCGTACACTTCTCCAGAGTGGCTGTTGGCAATTTACATCCCGCCCATCAGTGTAGCAAGGCTCCCATTTCTCCATGGCCTGTCCTGCATTTCTGGTTTTGACACTTTTTTCCGCATGGCCCTTTTGACCGATGGGAAGCGAGACTTCTTTGTAGCGCTGATTTGCCTTTCCAGGTTGCTTGGTTGGCCAAAAAGGGCGTATGCGTTTTTTCCTGAATATATTCAGGAAAAAACGCATACGCCCTTTTTGGCCAAGGGCACCATTGTCAACGTTTTGCCGCTTTTCATGTGCTTTAAAGGCGATTCGAATCTACCTCCTGAAATCTGTTTCCTGCAATTCTGCCTTGATTTCAAATCCTCTTCTTTGCCTACCCTCAATATATTTGTGGACGAAAGTTATCATTTATAACTCTGCAGGTTTGTGAATTGCAGTGCCCTGAAGCTGCATTTTACAAGTCGCTTTTTTGGGAGTCGGCCGCAAAAGCGCAGGATGGCTTCAGGCCCTGTTCTGGTTCCGGGGGGCAGGCTGAGCCTGTGGTTAATTCTTCTTCCTGATGGGAAAATTGAGTGACCTGTGCCTGTCCCAACACCAAGAGCTAGTCTCTCATTGGTTCCCCGTCTTCCCGTTCATCCTCAGGACAAATTGCAACCTGTACGGAACAGGAGGTTAAAGGTGCTGATGCTCCAAGTAGGGAGATTGCTAGTAAAGTGGCTGGAATGGCGAACCCGAGCACAAGGAGATGAGAAATGCGGTGCGTTTTAGAAACCTTTCCCCATCACACGGTGTACCATCTTCTGGGTTTCTCATGCATGTTTTCGATGTAGGAAGATGCCCTTGAACCTGGAGATTTGGGACCCATGCGATGGGTAGCACGCAGTATTACTTTAAAGGGTCTGCGTTTGCTCACCCAACCTCACCAAACCTCTCAGCCCCAAGAGTGTCCACCCTTATGTCTCATCCAGCTGTGGGTCTAGATATGGTCAATCCAGGTTGCATCACAGCCCCCGAACGAATTGTGTAAGAATTTCTCTCTCTTTCCCTGTCTTTGTTTCATGGGTTTTTAAAAGTAATTTATTTTTATAATGGGGTTTAGCTGCTTTTCACGGCCGTGTTTATGCCGCCTTACACACACTTGACACACTAACAGAGAGATATCAATACATAGGTTTTAAGATTATTACTAGTCAGATATATTCTTGTGCGGTGAATCGGGCGTGTTGAGTCCAGTTCTCTGAGCAAGGAGTAGGTCTTGTCTATTCCATATTGGGTTTATGGAACGGTATCTGAGCTAATTTGAAACTCTTGTTTTATGTATCACCCCACCTCACCTTTCCCGTTAAGCAGCCATAGTGTGTTTTGTGCATGTGTGACTCTGTTCTGTTTTGTAATTCAGTTCAAGTGTAACGGTTTTTACATTCCCTCTATAAGTGACACCTTATGAGAAGTGTCCTTTTCTGTGTGACTTATTTCGCTTAGAATCGTCTTACCTAAATCCACTCATCATGCTGCTACTAGCCTTATGACATTGATTTCATGGCTGAGTGATATTCCATTGTACATAAGGACCACAACTTTTTTATCCATTTTTCGCTTTCCTGGGATATTTAAGGTGGAATGAAGTGGAGGTCTTGTCAACAGAGCAGCCCTAAACTTTGGGGTGCTTGTGTCTTGCTGATTTTCAATTTTCCCACTTTATCCCCCCATGCGTAGAAGTGCCCTATGCTCTCTAAGCTGTGTTTTTTAGATGTTTCAGGACACACCGTACACTTCTCCAGAGTGGCTGTTTGCAATTTACATCCCGCCCATCAGTGTAGCAAGGCTCCCATTTCTCCATGGCCTGTCCTGCATTTCTGGTTTTGACACTTTTTTCCGCATGGCCCTTTTGACCGATGGGAAGCGAGACTTCTTTGTAGCGCTGATTTGCCTTTCCAGGTTGCTTGGTTGGCCAAAAAGGGCGTATGCGTTTTTTCCTGAATATATTCAGGAAAAAACGCATACGCCCTTTTTGGCCAAGGGCACCATTGTCAACGTTTTGCCGCTTTTCATGTGCTTTAAAGGCGATTCGAATCTACCTCCTGAAATCTGTTTCCTGCAATTCTGCCTTGATTTCAAATCCTCTTCTTTGCCTTCCCTCAATATATTTGTGGACGAGAGTTATCATTTATAACTCTGCAGGTTTGTGAATTGCAGTGCCCTGAAGCTGCATTTTACAAGTCGCTTTTTTGGGAGTCGGCCGCAAAAGCGCAGGATGGCTTCAGGCCCTGTTCTGGTTCCGGGGGGCAGGCTGAGCCTGTGGTTAATTCTTCTTCCTGATGGGAAAATTGAGTGACCTGTGCCTGTCCCAACACCAAGAGCTAGTCTCTCATTGGTTCCCCGTCTTCCCGTTCATCCTCAGGACAAATTGCAACCTGTACGGAACAGGAGGTTAAAGGTGCTGATGCTCCAAGTAGGGAGATTGCTAGTAAAGTGGCTGGAATGGCGAACCCGAGCACAAGGAGATGAGAAATGCGGTGCGTTTTAGAAACCTTTCCCCATCACACGGTGTACCATCTTCTGGGTTTCTCATGCATGTTTTCGATGTAGGAAGATGCCCTTGAACCTGGAGATTTGGGACCCATGCGATGGGTAGCACGCAGTATTACTTTAAAGGGTCTGCGTTTGCTCACCCAACCTCACCAAACCTCTCAGCCCCAAGAGTGTCCACCCTTATGTCTCATCCAGCTGTGGGTCTAGATATGGTCAATCCAGGTTGCATCACAGCCCCCGAACGAATTGTGTAAGAATTTCTCTCTCTTTCCCTGTCTTTGTTTCATGGGTTTTTAAAAGTAATTTATTTTTATAATGGGGTTTAGCTGCTTTTCACGGCCGTGTTTATGCCGCCTTACACACACTTGACACACTAACAGAGAGATATCAATACATAGGTTTTAAGATTATTACTAGTCAGATATATTCTTGTGCGGTGAATCGGGCGTGTTGAGTCCAGTTCTCTGAGCAAGGAGTAGGTCTTGTCTATTCCATATTGGGTTTATGGAACGGTATCTGAGCTAATTTGAAACTCTTGTTTTATGTATCACCCCACCTCACCTTTCCCGTTAAGCAGCCATAGTGTGTTTTGTGCATGTGTGACTCTGTTCTGTTTTGTAATTCAGTTCAAGTGTAACGGTTTTTACATTCCCTCTATAAGTGACACCTTATGAGAAGTGTCCTTTTCTGTGTGACTTATTTCGCTTAGAATCGTCTTACCTAAATCCACTCATCATGCTGCTACTAGCCTTATGACATTGATTTCATGGCTGAGTGATAGTCCATTGTACATAAGGACCACAACTTTTTTATCCATTTTTCGCTTTCCTGGGATATTTAAGGTGGAATGAAGTGGAGGTCCTTGTCAACAGAGCAGCCCTAAACTTTCGGGTGCTTGTGTCTTGCTGATTTTCAATTTTCCCACTTTATCCCCCCATGCGTAGGAGTGCCCTATGCTCTCTAAGCTGTGTTTTTTAGATGTTTCAGGACACACCGTACACTTCTCCAGAGTGGCTGTTGGCAATTTACATCCCGCCCATCAGTGTAGCAAGGCTCCCATTTATCCATGGCCTGTCCTGCATTTCTGGTTTTGACACCTTTTTCAGCATGTCCCTTTTGATCGATGGGAAGCGAGACTTCTTTGTAGCGCTGATTTGCCTTTCCAGGTTGCTTGGTTGGCCAAAAAGGGCGTATGCGTTTTTTCCTGAATATATTCAGGAAAAAACGCATACGCCCTTTTTGGCCAAGGGCATCATTGTCAAAGTTTTCCCGCTTTTCATGTGCTTTAAAGGCGATTCGAATCTACCTCCTGAAATCTGTTTCCTGCAATTCTGCCTTGATTTCAAATCCTCTTCTTTGCCTTCCCTCAATATATTTGTGGACGAGAGTTATCATTTATAACTCTGCAGGTTTGTGAATTGCAGTGCCCTGAAGCTGCATTTTACAAGTCGCTTTTTTGGGAGTCGGCCGCAAAAGCGCAGGATGGCTTCAGGCCCTGTTCTGGTTCCGGGGGGCAGGCTGAGCCTGTGGTTAATTCTTCTTCCTGATGGGAAAATTGAGTGACCTGTGCCTGTCCCAACACCAAGAGCTAGTCTCTCATTGGTTCCCCGTCTTCCCGTTCATCCTCAGGACAAATTGCAACCTGTACGGAACAGGTGGTTAAAGGTGCTGATGCTCCAAGTAGGGAGATTGCTAGTAAAGTGGCTGGAATGGCGAACCCGAGCACAAGGAGATGAGAAATGCGGTGCGTTTTAGAAACCTTTCCCCATCACACGGTGTACCATCTTCTGGGTTTCTCATGCATGTTTTCGATGTAGGAAGATGCCCTTGAACCTGGAGATTTGGGACCCATGCGATGGGTAGCACGCAGTATTACTTTAAAGGGTCTGCGTTTGCTCACCCAACCTCACCAAACCTCTCAGCCCCAAGAGTGTCCACCCTTATGTCTCATCCAGCTGTGGGTCTAGATATGGTCAATCCAGGTTGCATCACAGCCCCCGAACGAATTGTGTAAGAATTTCTCTCTCTTTCCCTGTCTTTGTTTCATGGGTTTTTAAAAGTAATTTATTTTTATAATGGGGTTTAGCTGCTTTTCACGGCCGTGTTTATGCCGCCTTACACACACTTGACACACTAACAGAGAGATATCAATACATAGGTTTTAAGATTATTACTAGTCAGATATATTCTTGTGCGGTGAATCGGGCGTGTTGAGTCCAGTTCTCTGAGCAAGGAGTAGGTCTTGTCTATTCCATATTGGGTTTATGGAACGGTATCTGAGCTAATTTGAAACTCTTGTTTTATGTATCACCCCACCTCACCTTTCCCGTTAAGCAGCCATAGTGTGTTTTCTGCATGTGTGACTCTGTTCTGTTTTGTAATTCAGTTCAAGTGTAACGGTTTTTACATTCCCTCTATAAGTGACACCTTATGAGAAGTGTCCTTTTCTGTGTGACTTATTTCGCTTAGAATCGTCTTACCTAAATCCACTCATCATGCTGCTACTAGCCTTATGACATTGATTTCATGGCTGAGTGATATTCCATTGTACATAAGGACCACAACTTTTTTATCCATTTTTCGCTTTCCTGGGATATTTAAGGTGGAATGAAGTGGAGGTCTTGTCAACAGAGCAGCCCTAAACTTTGGGGTGCTTGTGTCTTGCTGATTTTCAATTTTCCCACTTTATCCCCCCATGCGTAGAAGTGCCCTATGCTCTCTAAGCTGTGTTTTTTAGATGTTTCAGGACACACCGTACACTTCTCCAGAGTGGCTGTTTGCAATTTACATCCCGCCCATCAGTGTAGCAAGGCTCCCATTTCTCCATGGCCTGTCCTGCATTTCTGGTTTTGACACTTTTTTCAGCATGGCCCTTTTGACCGATGGGAAGCGAGACTTCTTTGTAGCGCTGATTTGCCTTTCCAGGTTGCTTGGTTGGCCAAAAAGGGCGTATGCGTTTTTTCCTGAATATATTCAGGAAAAAACGCATACGCCCTTTTTGGCCAAGGGCACCATTGTCAACGTTTTGCCGCTTTTCATGTGCTTTAAAGGCGATTCGAATCTACCTCCTGAAATCTGTTTCCTGCAATTCTGCCTTGATTTCAAATCCTCTTCTTTGCCTTCCCTCAATATATTTGTGGACGAGAGTTATCATTTATAACTCTGCAGGTTTGTGAATTGCAGTGCCCTGAAGCTGCATTTTACAAGTCGCTTTTTTGGGAGTCGGCCGCAAAAGCGCAGGATGGCTTCAGGCCCTGTTCTGGTTCCGGGGGGCAGGCTGAGCCTGTGGTTAATTCTTCTTCCTGATGGGAAAATTGAGTGACCTGTGCCTGTCCCAACACCAAGAGCTAGTCTCTCATTGGTTCCCCGTCTTCCCGTTCATCCTCAGGACAAATTGCAACCTGTACGGAACAGGAGGTTAAAGGTGCTGATGCTCCAAGTAGGGAGATTGCTAGTAAAGTGGCTGGAATGGCGAACCCGAGCACAAGGAGATGAGAAATGCGGTGCGTTTTAGAAACCTTTCCCCATCACACGGTGTACCATCTTCTGGGTTTCTCATGCATGTTTTCGATGTAGGAAGATGCCCTTGAACCTGGAGATTTGGGACCCATGCGATGGGTAGCACGCAGTATTACTTTAAAGGGTCTGCGTTTGCTCACCCAACCTCACCAAACCTCTCAGCCCCAAGAGTGTCCACCCTTATGTCTCATCCAGCTGTGGGTCTAGATATGGTCAATCCAGGTTGCATCACAGCCCCCGAACGAATTGTGTAAGAATTTCTCTCTCTTTCCCTGTCTTTGTTTCATGGGTTTTTAAAAGTAATTTATTTTTATAATGGGGTTTAGCTGCTTTTCACGGCCGTGTTTATGCCGCCTTACACACACTTGACACACTAACAGAGAGATATCAATACATAGGTTTTAAGATTATTACTAGTCAGATATATTCTTGTGCGGTGAATCGGGCGTGTTGAGTCCAGTTCTCTGAGCAAGGAGTAGGTCTTGTCTATTCCATATTGGGTTTATGGAACGGTATCTGAGCTAATTTGAAACTCTTGTTTTATGTATCACCCCACCTCACCTTTCCCGTTAAGCAGCCATAGTGTGTTTTGTGCATGTGTGACTCTGTTCTGTTTTGTAATTCAGTTCAAGTGTAACGGTTTTTACATTCCCTCTATAAGTGACACCTTATGAGAAGTGTCCTTTTCTGTGTGACTTATTTCGCTTAGAATCGTCTTACCTAAATCCACTCATCATGCTGCTACTAGCCTTATGACATTGTTTTCATGGCTGAGTGATATTCCATTGTACATATGGACCACAACTTTTTTATCCATTTTTCGCTTTCCTGGGATATTTAAGGTGGAATGAAGTGGAGGTCTTGTCAACAGAGCAGCCCTAAACTTTGGGGTGCTTGTGTCTTGCTGATTTTCAATTTTCCCACTTTTCCCCCCATGCGTAGAAGTGCCCTATGCTCTCTAAGCTGTGTTTTTTAGATGTTTCAGGACACAACGTACACTTCTCCAGAGTGGCTGTTTGCAATTTACATCCCGCCCATCAGTGTAGCAAGGCTCCCATTTCTCCATGGCCTGTCCTGCATTTCTGGTTTTGACACTTTTTTCAGCATGGCCCTTTTGACCGATGGGAAGCGAGACTTCTTTGTAGCGCTGATTTGCCTTTCCAGGTTGCTTGGTTGGCCAAAAAGGGCGTATGCGTTTTTTCCTGAATATATTCAGGAAAAAACGCATACGCCCTTTTTGGCCAAGGGCACCATTGTCAACGTTTTGCCGCTTTTCATGTGCTTTAAAGGCGATTCGAATCTACCTCCTGAAATCTGTTTCCTGCAATTCTGCCTTGATTTCAAATCCTCTTCTTTGCCTTCCCTCAATATATTTGTGGACGAGAGTTATCATTTATAACTCTGCAGGTTTGTGAATTGCAGTGCCCTGAAGCTGCATTTTACAAGTCGCTTTTTTGGGAGTCGGCCGCAAAAGCGCAGGATGGCTTCAGGCCCTGTTCTGGTTCCGGGGGGCAGGCTGAGCTTGTGGTTAATTCTTCTTCCTGATGGGAAAATTGAGTGACCTGTGCCTGTCCCAACACCAAGAGCTAGTCTCTCATTGGTTCCCCGTCTTCCCGTTCATCCTCAGGACAAATTGCAACCTGTACGGAACAGGAGGTTAAAGGTGCTGATGCTCCAAGTAGGGAGATTGCTAGTAAAGTGGCTGGAATGGCGAACCCGAGCACAAGGAGATGAGAAATGCGGTGCGTTTTAGAAACCTTTCCCCATCACACGGTGTACCATCTTCTGGGTTTCTCATGCATGTTTTCGATGTAGGAAGATGCCCTTGAACCTGGAGATTTGGGACCCATGCGATGGGTAGCACGCAGTATTACTTTAAAGGGTCTGCGTTTGCTCACCCAACCTCACCAAACCTCTCAGCCCCAAGAGTGTCCACCCTTATGTCTCATCCAGCTGTGGGTCTAGATATGGTCAATCCAGGTTGCATCACAGCCCCCGAACGAATTGTGTAACAATTTCTCTCTCTTTCCCTGTCTTTGTTTCATGGGTTTTTAAAAGTAATTTATTTTTATAATGGGGTTTAGCTGCTTTTCACGGTCGTGTTTATGCCGCCTTACACACACTTGACACACTAACAGAGAGATATCAATACATAGGTTTTAAGATTATTACTAGTCAGATATATTCTTGTGCGGTGAATCGGGCGTGTTGAGTCCAGTTCTCTGAGCAAGGAGTAGGTCTTGTCTATTCCATATTGGGTTTATGGAACGGTATCTGAGCTAATTTGAAACTCTTGTTTTATGTATCACCCCACCTCACCTTTCCCGTTAAGCAGCCATAGTGTGTTTTCTGCATGTGTGACTCTGTTCTGTTTTGTAATTCAGTTCAAGTGTAACGGTTTTTACATTCCCTCTATAAGTGACACCTTATGAGAAGTGTCCTTTTCTGTGTGACTTATTTCACTTAGAATCGTCTTACCTAAATCCACTCATCATGCTGCTACTAGCCTTATGACATTGATTTCATGGCTGAGTGATATTCCATTGTACATAAGGACCACAACTTTTTTATCCATTTTTCGCTTTCCTGGGATATTTAAGGTGGAATGAAGTGGAGGTCTTGTCAACAGAGCAGCCCTAAACTTTGGGGTGCTTGTGTCTTGCTGATTTTCAATTTTCCCACTTTATCCCCCCATGCGTAGAAGTGCCCTATGCTCTCTAAGCTGTGTTTTTCAGATGTTTCAGGACACACCGTACACTTCTCCAGAGTGGCTGTTGGCAATTTACATCCCGCCCATCAGTGTAGCAAGGCTCCCATTTCTCCATGGCCTGTCCTGCATTTCTGGTTTTGACACTTTTTTCAGCATGACCCTTTTGACCGATGGGAAGCGAGACTTCTTTGTAGCGCTGATTTGCCTTTCCAGGTTGCTTGGTTGGCCAAAAAGGGCGTATGCGTTTTTTCCTGAATATATTCAGGAAAAAACGCATACGCCCTTTTTGGCCAAGGGCACCATTGTCAACGTTTTGCCGCTTTTCATGTGCTTTAAAGGCGATTCGAATCTACCTCCTGAAATCTGTTTCCTGCAATTCTGCCTTGATTTCAAATCCTCTTCTTTGCCTTCCCTCAATATATTTGTGGACGAGAGTTATCATTTATAACTCTGCAGGTTTGTGAATTGCAGTGCCCTGAAGCTGCATTTTACAAGTCGCTTTTTTGGGAGTCGGCCGCAAAAGCGCAGGATGGCTTCAGGCCCTGTTCTGGTTCCGGGGGGCAGGCTGAGCCTGTGGTTAATTCTTCTTCCTGATGGGAAAATTGAGTGACCTGTGCCTGTCCCAACACCAAGAGCTAGTCTCTCATTGGTTCCCCGTCTTCCCGTTCATCCTCAGGACAAATTGCAACCTGTACGGAACAGGAGGTTAAAGGTGCTGATGCTCCAAGTAGGGAGATTGCTAGTAAAGTGGCTGGAATGGCGAACCCGAGCACAAGGAGATGAGAAATGCGGTGCGTTTTAGAAACCTTTCCCCATCACACGGTGTACCATCTTCTGGGTTTCTCATGCATGTTTTCGATGTAGGAAGATGCCCTTGAACCTGGAGATTTGGGACCCATGCGATGGGTAGCACGCAGTATTACTTTAAAGGGTCTGCGTTTGCTCACCCAACCTCACCAAACCTCTCAGCCCCAAGAGTGTCCACCCTTATGTCTCATCCAGCTGTGGGTCTAGATATGGTCAATGCAGGTTGCATCACAGCCCCCGAACGAATTGTGTAAGAATTTCTCTCTCTTTCCCTGTCTTTGTTTCATGGGTTTTTAAAAGTAATTTATTTTTATAATGGGGTTTAGCTGCTTTTCACGGCCGTGTTTATGCCGCCTTACACACACTTGACACACTAACAGAGAGATATCAATACATAGGTTTTAAGATTATTAGTAGTCAGATATATTCTTGTGCGGTGAATCGGGCGTGTTGAGTCCAGTTCTCTGAGCAAGGAGTAGGTCTTGTCTATTCCATATTGGGTTTATGGAACGGTATCTGAGCTAATTTGAAACTCTTGTTTTATGTATCACCCCACCTCACCTTTCCCGTTAAGCAGCCATAGTGTGTTTTCTGCATGTGTGACTCTGTTCTGTTTTGTAATTCAGTTCAAGTGTAACGGTTTTTACATTCCCTCTATAAGTGACACCTTATGAGAAGTGTCCTTTTCTGTGTGACTTATTTCACTTAGAATCGTCTTACCTAAATCCACTCATCATGCTGCTACTAGCCTTATGACATTGATTTCATGGCTGAGTGATAGTCCATTGTACATAAGGACCACAACTTTTTTATCCATTTTTCGCTTTCCTGGGATATTTAAGGTGGAATGAAGTGGAGGTCCTTGTCAACAGAGCAGCCCTAAACTTTCGGGTGCTTGTGTCTTGCTGATTTTCAATTTTCCCACTTTATCCCCCCATGCGTAGAAGTGCCCTATGCTCTCTAAGCTGTGTTTTTTAGATGTTTCAGGACACACCGTACACTTCTCCAGAGTGGCTGTTGGCAATTTACATCCCGCCCATCAGTGTAGCAAGGCTCCCATTTCTCCATGGCCTGTCCTGCATTTCTGGTTTTGACACTTTTTTCAGCATGTCCCTTTTGACCGATGGGAAGCGAGACTTCTTTGTAGCGCTGATTTGCCTTTCCAGTTTGCTTGGTTGGCCAAAAAGGGCGTATGCGTTTTTTCCTGAATATATTCAGGAAAAAAGGCATACGCCCTTTTTGGCCAAGGGCATCATTGTCAACGTTTTTCCGCTTTTCAAGTGCTTTAAATGCGATTCGAATCTACCTCCTGAAATCTGTTTCCTGCAATTCTGCCTTGATTTCAAATCCTCTTCTTTGCCTTCCCTCAATATATTTGTGGACGAGAGTTATCATTTATAACTCTGCAGGTTTGTGAATTGCAGTGCCCTGAAGCTCCATTTTACAAGTCGCTTTTTTGGGAGCCGGCCGCAAAAGCGCAGGATGGCTTCAGGCCCTGTTCTGGTTCCGGGGGGCCGGCTGAGCCTGTGGTTAATTCTTCTTCCTGATGGGAAAATAGAGTGACCTGTGCCTGTCCCAACACCAAGAGCTAGTCTCTCATTGGTTTCCCGTCTTCCCGTTCATCCTCAGGACAAATTGCAACCTGTACGGAACAGGAGGTTAAAGGTGCTGATGCTCCAAGTAGGGAGATTGCTAGTAAAGTGGCTGGAATGGCGAACACGAGCACAAGGAGGTGAGAAATGAGGTGCGTTTTAGAAACCTTTCCCCATCACACGGTGTACCATCTTCTGGGGTTCTCATGCATGTTTTTGATGTAGGAAGATGCCCTTGAACCTGGAGATTTGGGACCCATGCGATGGGTAGCACGCAGTATTACTTTAAAGGGTCTGCGTTTGCTCACCCAACCTCACCAAACCTCTCAGCCCCAAGAGTGTCCACCCTTATGTCTCATCCAGCTGTGGGTCTAGATATGGTCAATCCAGGTTGCATCACAGCCCCCGAACGAATTGTGTAAGAATTTCTCTCTCTTTCCCTGTCTTTGTTTCATGGGTTTTTAAAAGTAATTTATTTTTATAATGGGGTTTAGCTGCTTTTCACGGCTGTGTTTATGCCGCCTTACACACACTTGACACACTAACAGAGAGATATCAATACATAGGTTTTAAGATTATTACTAGTCAGATATATTCTTGTGCGGTGAATCGGGCGTGTTGAGTCCAGTTCTCTGAGCAAGGAGTAGGTCTTGTCTATTCCATATTGGGTTTATGGAACGGTATCTGAGCTAATTTGAAACTCTTGTTTTATGTATCACCCCACCTCACCTTTCCCGTTAAGCAGCCATAGTGTGTTTTCTGCATGTGTGACTCTGTTCTGTTTTGTAATTCAGTTCAAGTGTAACGGTTTTTACATTCCCTCTATAAGTGACACCTTATGAGAAGTGTCCTTTTCTGTGTGACTTATTTCACTTAGAATCGTCTTACCTAAATCCACTCATCATGCTGCTACTAGCCTTATGACATTGATTTCATGGCTGAGTGATATTCCATTGTACATAAGGACCACAACTTTTTTATCCATTTTTCGCTTTCCTGGGATATTTAAGGTGGAATGAAGTGGAGGTCCTTGTCAACAGAGCAGCCCTAAACTTTCGGGTGCTTGTGTCTTGCTGATTTTCAATTTTCCCACTTTATCCCCCCATGCGTAGAAGTGCCCTATGCTCTCTAAGCTGTGTTTTTTAGATGTTTCAGGACACACCGTACACTTCTCCAGAGTGGCTGTTGGCAATTTACATCCCGCCCATCAGTGTAGCAAGGCTCCCATTTCTCCATGCCCTCTCCTGCATTTCTGGTTTTGACACCTTTTTCAGCATGTCCCTTTTGACCGATGGGAAGCGAGACTTCTTTGTAGCGCTGATTTGCCTTTCCAGGTTGCTTGGTTGGCCAAAAAGGGCATCATTGTCAACGTTTTGCCGCTTTTCATGTGCTTTAAAGGCGATTCAAATCTACCTCCTGAAATCTGTTTCCTGCAATTCTGCCTTGATTTCAAATCCTCTTCTTTGCCTTCCCTCAATATATTTGTGGACGAGAGTTATCATTTATAACTCTGCAGGTTTGTGAATTGCAGTGCCCTGAAGCTCCATTTTACAAGTCGCTTTTTTGGGAGTCGGCCGCAAAAGCGCAGGATGGCTTCAGGCCCTGTTCTGGTTCCGGGGGGCAGGCTGAGCCTGTGGTTAATTCTTCTTCCTGATGGGAAAATTGAGTGACCTGTGCCTGTCCCAACACCAAGAGCTAGTCTCTCATTGGTTCCCCGTCTTCCCGTTCATCCTCAGGACAAATTGCAACCTGTACGGAACAGGAGGTTAAAGGTGCTGATGCTCCAAGTAGGGAGATTGCTAGTAAAGTGGCTGGAATGGCGAACCCGAGCACAAGGAGATGAGAAATGCGGTGCGTTTTAGAAACCTTTCCCCATCACACGGTGTACCATCTTCTGGGTTTCTCATGCAGGTTTTCGATGTAGGAAGATGCCCTTGAACCTGGAGATTTGGGACCCATGCGATGGGTAGCACGCAGTATTACTTTAAAGGGTCTGCGTTTGCTCACCCAACCTCACCAAACCTCTCAGCCCCAAGAGTGTCCACCCTTATGTCTCATCCAGCTGTGGGTCTAGATATGGTCAATCCAGGTTGCATCACAGCCCCCGAACGAATTGTGTAAGAATTTCTCTCTCTTTCCTTGTCTTTGTTTCATGGGTTTTTAAAAGTAATTTATTTTTATAATGGGGTTTAGCTGCTTTTCACGGCCGTGTTTATGCCGCCTTACACACACTTGACACACTAACAGAGAGATATCAATACATAGGTTTTAAGATTATTACTAGTCAGATATATTCTTGTGCGGTGAATCGGGCGTGTTGAGTCCAGTTCTCTGAGCAAGGAGTAGGTCTTGTCTATTCCATATTGGGTTTATGGAACGGTATCTGAGCTAATTTGAAACTCTTGTTTTATGTATCACCCCACCTCACCTTTCCCGTTAAGCAGCCATAGTGTGTTTTCTGCATGTGTGACTCTGTTCTGTTTTGTAATTCAGTTCAAGTGTAACGGTTTTTACATTCCCTCTATAAGTGACACCTTATGAGAAGTGTCCTTTTCTGTGTGACTTATTTCACTTAGAATCGTCTTACCTAAATCCACTCATCATGCTGCTACTAGCCTTATGACATTGATTTCATGGCTGAGTGATAGTCCATTGTACATAAGGACCACAACTTTTTTATCCATTTTTCGCTTTCCTGGGATATTTAAGGTGGAATGAAGTGGAGGTCCTTGTCAACAGAGCAGCCCTAAACTTTCGGGTGCTTGTGTCTTGCTGATTTTCAATTTTCCCACTTTATCCCCCCATGCGTAGGAGTGCCCTATGCTCTCTAAGCTGTGTTTTTTAGATGTTTCAGGACACACCGTACACTTCTCCAGAGTGGCTGTTGGCAATTTACATCCCGCCCATCAGTGTAGCAAGGCTCCCATTTATCCATGGCCTGTCCTGCATTTCTGGTTTTGACACCTTTTTCAGCATGTCCCTTTTGACCGATGGGAAGCGAGACTTCTTTGTAGCGCTGATTTGCCTTTCCAGGTTGCTTGGTTGGCCAAAAAGGGCGTATGCGTTTTTTCCTGAATATATTCAGGAAAAAACGCATACGCCCTTTTTGGCCAAGGGCATCATTGTCAACGTTTTCCCGCTTTTCATGTGCTTTAAAGGCGATTCGAATCTACCTCCTGAAATCTGTTTCCTGCAATTCTGCCTTGATTTCAAATCCTCTTCTTTGCCTTCCCTCAATATATTTGTGGACGAGAGTTATCATTTATAACTCTGCAGGTTTGTGAATTGCAGTGCCCTGAAGCTCCATTTTACAAGTCGCTTTTTTGGGAGTCGGCCGCAAAAGCGCAGGATGGCTTCAGGCCCTGTTCTGGTTCCGGGGGGCAGGCTGAGCCTGTGGTTAATTCTTCTTCCTGATGGGAAAATTGAGTGACCTGTGCCTGTCCCAACACCAAGAGCTAGTCTCTCATTGGTTCCCCGTCTTCCCGTTCATCCTCAGGACAAATTGCAACCTGTACGGAACAGGTGGTTAAAGGTGCTGATGCTCCAAGTAGGGAGATTGCTAGTAAAGTGGCTGGAATGGCGAACCCGAGCACAAGGAGATGAGAAATGCGGTGCGTTTTAGAAACCTTTCCCCATCACACGGTGTACCATCTTCTGGGTTTCTCATGCATGTTTTCGATGTAGGAAGATGCCCTTGAACCTGGAGATTTGGGACCCATGCGATGGGTAGCACGCAGTATTACTTTAAAGGGTCTGCGTTTGCTCACCCAACCTCACCAAACCTCTCAGCCCCAAGAGTGTCCACCCTTATGTCTCATCCAGCTGTGGGTCTAGATATGGTCAATGCAGGTTGCATCACAGCCCCCGAACGAATTGTGTAAGAATTTCTCTCTCTTTCCCTGTCTTTGTTTCATGGGTTTTTAAAAGTAATTTATTTTTATAATGGGGTTTAGCTGCTTTTCACGGCCGTGTTTATGCCGCCTTACACACACTTGACACACTAACAGAGAGATATCAATACATAGGTTTTAAGATTATTAGTAGTCAGATATATTCTTGTGCGGTGAATCGGGCGTGTTGAGTCCAGTTCTCTGAGCAAGGAGTAGGTCTTGTCTATTCCATATTGGGTTTATGGAACGGTATCTGAGCTAATTTGAAACTCTTGTTTTATGTATCACCCCACCTCACCTTTCCCGTTAAGCAGCCATAGTGTGTTTTCTGCATGTGTGACTCTGTTCTGTTTTGTAATTCAGTTCAAGTGTAACGGTTTTTACATTCCCTCTATAAGTGACACCTTATGAGAAGTGTCCTTTTCTGTGTGACTTATTTCGCTTAGAATCGTCTTACCTAAATCCACTCATCATGCTGCTACTAGCCTTATGACATTGATTTCATGGCTGAGTGATATTCCATTGTACATAAGGACCACAACTTTTTTATCCATTTTTCGCTTTCCTGGGATATTTAAGGTGGAATGAAGTGGAGGTCTTGTCAACAGAGCAGCCCTAAACTTTGGGGTGCTTGTGTCTTGCTGATTTTCAATTTTCCCACTTTATCCCCCCATGCGTAGAAGTGCCCTATGCTCTCTAAGCTGTGTTTTTTAGATGTTTCAGGACACACCGTACACTTCTCCAGAGTGGCTGTTTGCAATTTACATCCCGCCCATCAGTGTAGCAAGGCTCCCATTTCTCCATGGCCTGTCCTGCATTTCTGGTTTTGACACTTTTTTCAGCATGGCCCTTTTGACCGATGGGAAGCGAGACTTCTTTGTAGCGCTGATTTGCCTTTCCAGGTTGCTTGGTTGGCCAAAAAGGGCGTATGCGTTTTTTCCTGAATATATTCAGGAAAAAACGCATACGCCCTTTTTGGCCAAGGGCACCATTGTCAACGTTTTGCCGCTTTTCATGTGCTTTAAAGGCGATTCGAATCTACCTCCTGAAATCTGTTTCCTGCAATTCTGCCTTGATTTCAAATCCTCTTCTTTGCCTTCCCTCAATATATTTGTGGACGAGAGTTATCATTTATAACTCTGCAGGTTTGTGAATTGCAGTGCCCTGAAGCTGCATTTTACAAGTCGCTTTTTTGGGAGTCGGCCGCAAAAGCGCAGGATGGCTTCAGGCCCTGTTCTGGTTCCGGGGGGCAGGCTGAGCCTGTGGTTAATTCTTCTTCCTGATGGGAAAATTGAGTGACCTGTGCCTGTCCCAACACCAAGAGCTAGTCTCTCATTGGTTCCCCGTCTTCCCGTTCATCCTCAGGACAAATTGCAACCTGTACGGAACAGGAGGTTAAAGGTGCTGATGCTCCAAGTAGGGAGATTGCTAGTAAAGTGGCTGGAATGGCGAACCCGAGCACAAGGAGATGAGAAATGCGGTGCGTTTTAGAAACCTTTCCCCATCACACGGTGTATCATCTTCTGGGTTTCTCATGCATGTTTTCGATGTAGGAAGATGCCCTTGAACCTGGAGATTTGGGACCCATGCGATGGGTAGCACGCAGTATTACTTTAAAGGGTCTGCGTTTGCTCACCCAACCTCACCAAACCTCTCAGCCCCAAGAGTGTCCACCCTTATGTCTCATCCAGCTGTGGGTCTAGATATGGTCAATCCAGGTTGCATCACAGCCCCCGAACGAATTGTGTAAGAATTTCTCTCTCTTTCCCTGTCTTTGTTTCATGGGTTTTTAAAAGTAATTTATTTTTATAATGGGGTTTAGCTGCTTTTCACGGTCGTGTTTATGCCGCCTTACACACACTTGACACACTAACAGAGAGATATCAATACATAGGTTTTAAGATTATTACTAGTCAGATATATTCTTGTGCGGTGAATCGGGCGTGTTGAGTCCAGTTCTCTGAGCAAGGAGTAGGTCTTGTCTATTCCATATTGGGTTTATGGAACGGTATCTGAGCTAATTTGAAACTCTTGTTTTATGTATCACCCCACCTCACCTTTCCCGTTAAGCAGCCATAGTGTGTTTTCTGCATGTGTGACTCTGTTCTGTTTTGTAATTCAGTTCAAGTGTAACGGTTTTTACATTCCCTCTATAAGTGACACCTTATGAGAAGTGTCCTTTTCTGTGTGACTTATTTCACTTAGAATCGTCTTACCTAAATCCACTCATCATGCTGCTACTAGCCTTATGACATTGATTTCATGGCTGAGTGATATTCCATTGTACATAAGGACCACAACTTTTTTATCCATTTTTCGCTTTCCTGGGATATTTAAGGTGGAATGAAGTGGAGGTCTTGTCAACAGAGCAGCCCTAAACTTTGGGGTGCTTGTGTCTTGCTGATTTTCAATTTTCCCACTTTATCCCCCCATGCGTAGAAGTGCCCTATGCTCTCTAAGCTGTGGTTTTTAGATGTTTCAGGACACACCGTACACTTCTCCAGAGTGGCTGTTGGCAATTTACATCCCGCCCATCAGTGTAGCAAGGCTCCCATTTCTCCATGGCCTGTCCTGCATTTCTGGTTTTGACACTTTTTTCAGCATGTCCCTTTTGACCGATGGGAAGCGAGACTTCTTTGTAGCGCTGATTTGCCTTTCCAGGTTGCTTGGTTGGCCAAAAAGGGCGTATGCGTTTTTTCCTGAATATATTCAGGAAAAAAGGCATACGCCCTTTTTGGCCAAGGGCATCATTGTCAACGTTTTTCCGCTTTTCAAGTGCTTTAAATGCGATTCGAATCTACCTCCTGAAATCTGTTTCCTGCAATTCTGCCTTGATTTCAAATCCTCTTCTTTGCCTTCTCTCAATATATTTGTGGACGAGAGTTATCATTTATAACTCTGCAGGTTTGTGAATTGCAGTGCCCTGAAGCTCCATTTTACAAGTCGCTTTTTTGGGAGCCGGCCGCAAAAGCGCAGGATGGCTTCAGGCCCTGTTCTGGTTCCGGGGGGCCGGCTGAGCCTGTGGTTAATTCTTCTTCCTGATGGGAAAATAGAGTGACCTGTGCCTGTCCCAACACCAAGAGCTAGTCTCTCATTGGTTTCCCGTCTTCCCGTTCATCCTCAGGACAAATTGCAACCTGTACGGAAAAGGAGGTTAAAGGTGCTGATGCTCCAAGTAGGGAGATTGCTAGTAAAGTGGCTGGAATGGCGAACACGAGCACAAGGAGGTGAGAAATGAGGTGTGTTTTAGAAACCTTTCCCCATCACACGGTGTACCATCTTCTGGGGTTCTCATGCATGTTTTTGATGTAGGAAGATGCCCTTGAACCTGGAGATTTGGGACCCATGCGATGGGTAGCACGCAGTATTACTTTAAAGGGTCTGCGTTTGCTCACCCAACCTCACCAAACCTCTCAGCCCCAAGAGTGTCCACCCTTATGTCTCATCCAGCTGTGGGTCTAGATATGGTCAATCCAGGTTGCATCACAGCCCCCGAACGAATTGTGTAAGAATTTCTCTCTCTTTCCCTGTCTTTGTTTCATGGGTTTTTAAAAGTAATTTATTTTTATAATGGGGTTTAGCTGCTTTTCACGGCTGAGTTTAGGCCGCTTTACACCCACTTGACACACTAACAGAGAGATATCAATACATAGGTTTTAAGATTATTACTAGTCAGATATATTCTTGTGCGGTGAATCGGGCGTGTTGAGTCCAGTTCTCTGAGCAAGGAGTAGGTCTTGTCTATTCCATATTGGGTTTATGGAACGGTATCTGAGCTAATTTGAAACTCTTGTTTTATGTATCACCCCACCTCACCTTTCCCGTTAAGCAGCCATAGTGTGTTTTCTGCATGTGTGACTCTGTTCTGTTTTGTAATTCAGTTCAAGTGTAACGGTTTTTACATTCCCTCTATAAGTGACACCTTATGAGAAGTGTCCTTTTCTGTGTGACTTATTTCACTTAGAATCGTCTTACCTAAATCCACTCATCATGCTGCTACTAGCCTTATGACATTGATTTCATGGCTGAGTGATATTCCATTGTACATAAGGACCACAACTTTTTTATCCATTTTTCGCTTTCCTGGGATATTTAAGGTGGAATGAAGTGGAGGTCCTTGTCAACAGAGCAGCCCTAAACTTTCGGGTGCTTGTGTCTTGCTGATTTTCAATTTTCCCACTTTATCCCCCCATGCGTAGAAGTGCCCTATGCTCTCTAAGCTGTGTTTTTTAGATGTTTCAGGACACACCGTACACTTCTCCAGAGTGGCTGTTGGCAATTTACATCCCGCCCATCAGTGTAGCAAGGCTCCCATTTCTCCATGCCCTCTCCTGCATTTCTGGTTTTGACACCTTTTTCAGCATGTCCCTTTTGACCGATGGGAAGCGAGACTTCTTTGTAGCGCTGATTTGCCTTTCCAGGTTGCTTGGTTGGCCAAAAAGGGCGTATGCGTTTTTTCCTGAATATATTCAGGAAAAAACGCATACGCCCTTTTTGGCCAAGGGCATCATTGTCAACGTTTTGCCGCTTTTCATGTGCTTTAAAGGCGATTCAAATCTACCTCCTGAAATCTGTTTCCTGCAATTCTGCCTTGATTTCAAATCCTCTTCTTTGCCTTCCCTCAATATATTTGTGGACGAGAGTTATCATTTATAACTCTGCAGGTTTGTGAATTGCAGTGCCCTGAAGCTCCATTTTACAAGTCGCTTTTTTGGGAGTCGGCCGCAAAAGCGCAGGATGGCTTCAGGCCCTGTTCTGGTTCCGGGGGGCAGGCTGAGCCTGTGGTTAATTCTTCTTCCTGATGGGAAAATTGAGTGACCTGTGCCTGTCCCAACACCAAGAGCTAGTCTCTCATTGGTTCCCCGTCTTCCCGTTCATCCTCAGGACAAATTGCAACCTGTACGGAACAGGAGGTTAAAGGTGCTGATGCTCCAAGTAGGGAGATTGCTAGTAAAGTGGCTGGAATGGCGAACCCGAGCACAAGGAGATGAGAAATGCGGTGCGTTTTAGAAACCTTTCCCCATCACACGGTGTACCATCTTCTGGGTTTCTCATGCAGGTTTTCGATGTAGGAAGATGCCCTTGAACCTGGAGATTTGGGACCCATGCGATGGGTAGCACGCAGTATTACTTTAAAGGGTCTGCGTTTGCTCACCCAACCTCACCAAACCTCTCAGCCCCAAGAGTGTCCACCCTTATGTCTCATCCAGCTGTGGGTCTAGATATGGTCAATCCAGGTTGCATCACAGCCCCCGAACGAATTGTGTAAGAATTTCTCTCTCTTTCCTTGTCTTTGTTTCATGGGTTTTTAAAAGTAATTTATTTTTATAATGGGGTTTAGCTGCTTTTCACGGCCGTGTTTATGCCGCCTTACACACACTTGACACACTAACAGAGAGATATCAATACATAGGTTTTAAGATTATTACTAGTCAGATATATTCTTGTGCGGTGAATCGGGCGTGTTGAGTCCAGTTCTCTGAGCAAGGAGTAGGTCTTGTCTATTCCATATTGGGTTTATGGAACGGTATCTGAGCTAATTTGAAACTCTTGTTTTATGTATCACCCCACCTCACCTTTCCCGTTAAGCAGCCATAGTGTGTTTTCTGCATGTGTGACTCTGTTCTGTTTTGTAATTCAGTTCAAGTGTAACGGTTTTTACATTCCCTCTATAAGTGACACCTTATGAGAAGTGTCCTTTTCTGTGTGACTTATTTCACTTAGAATCGTCTTACCTAAATCCACTCATCATGCTGCTACTAGCCTTATGACATTGATTTCATGGCTGAGTGATAGTCCATTGTACATAAGGACCACAACTTTTTTATCCATTTTTCGCTTTCCTGGGATATTTAAGGTGGAATGAAGTGGAGGTCCTTCTCAACAGAGCAGCCCTAAACTTTCGGGTGCTTGTGTCTTGCTGATTTTCAATTTTCCCACTTTATCCCCCCATGCGTAGAAGTGCCCTATGCTCTCTAAGCTGTGTTTTTTAGATGTTTCAGGACACACCGTACACTTCTCCAGAGTGGCTGTTGGCAATTTACATCCCGCCCATCAGTGTAGCAAGGCTCCCATTTCTCCATGGCCTGTCCTGCATTTCTGGTTTTGACACTTTTTTCAGCATGTCCCTTTTGACCGATGGGAAGCGAGACTTCTTTGTAGCGCTGATTTGCCTTTCCAGGTTGCTTGGTTGGCCAAAAAGGGCGTATGCGTTTTTTCCTGAATATATTCAGGAAAAAAGGCATACGCCCTTTTTGGCCAAGGGCATCATTGTCAACGTTTTTCCGCTTTTCAAGTGCTTTAAATGCGATTCGAATCTACCTCCTGAAATCTGTTTCCTGCAATTCTGCCTTGATTTCAAATCCTCTTCTTTGCCTTCCCTCAATATATTTGTGGACGAGAGTTATCATTTATAACTCTGCAGGTTTGTGAATTGCAGTGCCCTGAAGCTCCATTTTACAAGTCGCTTTTTTGGGAGCCGGCCGCAAAAGCGCAGGATGGCTTCAGGCCCTGTTCTGGTTCCGGGGGGCCGGCTGAGCCTGTGGTTAATTCTTCTTCCTGATGGGAAAATAGAGTGACCTGTGCCTGTCCCAACACCAAGAGCTAGTCTCTCATTGGTTTCCCGTCTTCCCGTTCATCCTCAGGACAAATTGCAACCTGTACGGAACAGGAGGTTAAAGGTGCTGATGCTCCAAGTAGGGAGATTGCTAGTAAAGTGGCTGGAATGGCGAACACGAGCACAAGGAGGTGAGAAATGAGGTGCGTTTTAGAAACCTTTCCCCATCACACGGTGTACCATCTTCTGGGGTTCTCATGCATGTTTTTGATGTAGGAAGATGCCCTTGAACCTGGAGATTTGGGACCCATGCGATGGGTAGCACGCAGTATTACTTTAAAGGGTCTGCGTTTGCTCACCCAACCTCACCAAACCTCTCAGCCCCAAGAGTGTCCACCCTTATGTCTCATCCAGCTGTGGGTCTAGATATGGTCAATCCAGGTTGCATCACAGCCCCCGAACGAATTGTGTAAGAATTTCTCTCTCTTTCCCTGTCTTTGTTTCATGGGTTTTTAAAAGTAATTTATTTTTATAATGGGGTTTAGCTGCTTTTCACGGCTGAGTTTAGGCCGCTTTACACCCACTTGACACACTAACAGAGAGATATCAATACATAGGTTTTAAGATTATTACTAGTCAGATATATTCTTGTGCGGTGAATCGGGCGTGTTGAGTCCAGTTCTCTGAGCAAGGAGTAGGTCTTGTCTATTCCATATTGGGTTTATGGAACGGTATCTGAGCTAATTTGAAACTCTTGTTTTATGTATCACCCCACCTCACCTTTCCCGTTAAGCAGCCATAGTGTGTTTTCTGCATGTGTGACTCTGTTCTGTTTTGTAATTCAGTTCAAGTGTAACGGTTTTTACATTCCCTCTATAAGTGACACCTTATGAGAAGTGTCCTTTTCTGTGTGACTTATTTCACTTAGAATCGTCTTACCTAAATCCACTCATCATGCTGCTACTAGCCTTATGACATTGATTTCATGGCTGAGTGATATTCCATTGTACATAAGGACCACAACTTTTTTATCCATTTTTCGCTTTCCTGGGATATTTAAGGTGGAATGAAGTGGAGGTCCTTGTCAACAGAGCAGCCCTAAACTTTCGGGTGCTTGTGTCTTGCTGATTTTCAATTTTCCCACTTTATCCCCCCATGCGTAGAAGTGCCCTATGCTCTCTAAGCTGTGTTTTTTAGATGTTTCAGGACACACCGTACACTTCTCCAGAGTGGCTGTTGGCAATTTACATCCCGCCCATCAGTGTAGCAAGGCTCCCATTTCTCCATGCCCTCTCCTGCATTTCTGGTTTTGACACCTTTTTCAGCATGTCCCTTTTGACCGATGGGAAGCGAGACTTCTTTGTAGCGCTGATTTGCCTTTCCAGGTTGCTTGGTTGGCCAAAAAGGGCGTATGCGTTTTTTCTTGAATATATTCAGGAAAAAACGCATACGCCCTTTTTGGCCAAGGGCATCATTGTCAACGTTTTGCCGCTTTTCATGTGCTTTAAAGGCGATTCAAATCTACCTCCTGAAATCTGTTTCCTGCAATTCTGCCTTGATTTCAAATCCTCTTCTTTGCCTTCCCTCAATATATTTGTGGACGAGAGTTATCATTTATAACTCTGCAGGTTTGTGAATTGCAGTGCCCTGAAGCTCCATTTTACAAGTCGCTTTTTTGGGAGTCGGCCGCAAAAGCGCAGGATGGCTTCAGGCCCTGTTCTGGTTCCGGGGGGCAGGCTGAGCCTGTGGTTAATTCTTCTTCCTGATGGGAAAATTGAGTGACCTTTGCCTGTCCCAACACCAAGAGCTAGTCTCTCATTGGTTCCCCGTCTTCCCGTTCATCCTCAGGACAAATTGCAACCTGTACGGAACAGGAGGTTAAAGGTGCTGATGCTCCAAGTAGGGAGATTGCTAGTAAAGTGGCTGGAATGGCGAACCCGAGCACAAGGAGATGAGAAATGCGGTGCGTTTTAGAAACCTTTTCCCATCACACGGTGTACAATCTTCTGGGTTTCTCATGCAGGTTTTCGATGTAGGAAGATGCCCTTGAACCTGGAGATTTGGGACCCATGCGATGGGTAGCACGCAGTATTACTTTAAAGGGTCTGCGTTTGCTCACCCAACCTCACCAAACCTCTCAGCCCCAAGAGTGTCCACCCTTATGTCTCATCCAGCTGTGGGTCTAGATATGGTCAATCCAGGTTGCATCACAGCCCCCGAACGAATTGTGTAAGAATTTCTCTCTCTTTCCTTGTCTTTGTTTCATGGGTTTTTAAAAGTAATTTATTTTTATAATGGGGTTTAGCTGCTTTTCACGGCCGTGTTTATGCCGCCTTACACACACTTGACACACTAACAGAGAGATATCAATACATAGGTTTTAAGATTATTACTAGTCAGATATATTCTTGTGCGGTGAATCGGGCGTGTTGAGTCCAGTTCTCTGAGCAAGGAGTAGGTCTTGTCTATTCCATATTGGGTTTATGGAACGGTATCTGAGCTAATTTGAAACTCTTGTTTTATGTATCACCCCACCTCACCTTTCCCGTTAAGCAGCCATAGTGTGTTTTCTGCATGTGTGACTCTGTTCTGTTTTGTAATTCAGTTCAAGTGTAACGGTTTTTACATTCCCTCTATAAGTGACACCTTATGAGAAGTGTCCTTTTCTGTGTGACTTATTTCACTTAGAATCGTCTTACCTAAATCCACTCATCATGCTGCTACTAGCCTTATGACATTGATTTCATGGCTGAGTGATAGTCCATTGTACATAAGGACCACAACTTTTTTATCCATTTTTCGCTTTCCTGGGATATTTAAGGTGGAATGAAGTGGAGGTCCTTGTCAACAGAGCAGCCCTAAACTTTCGGGTGCTTGTGTCTTGCTGATTTTCAATTTTCCCACTTTATCCCCCCATGCGTAGAAGTGCCCTATGCTCTCTAAGCTGTGTTTTTTAGATGTTTCAGGACACACCGTACACTTCTCCAGAGTGGCTGTTGGCAATTTACATCCCGCCCATCAGTGTAGCAAGGCTCCCATTTCTCCATGGCCTGTCCTGCATTTCTGGTTTTGACACTTTTTTCAGCATGTCCCTTTTGACCGATGGGAAGCGAGACTTCTTTGTAGCGCTGATTTGCCTTTCCAGGTTGCTTGGTTGGCCAAAAAGGGCGTATGCGTTTTTTCCTGAATATATTCAGGAAAAAAGGCATACGCCCTTTTTGGCCAAGGGCATCATTGTCAACGTTTTTCCGCTTTTCAAGTGCTTTAAATGCGATTCGAATCTACCTCCTGAAATCTGTTTCCTGCAATTCTGCCTTGATTTCAAATCCTCTTCTTTGCCTTCCCTCAATATATTTGTGGACGAGAGTTATCATTTATAACTCTGCAGGTTTGTGAATTGCAGTGCCCTGAAGCTCCATTTTACAAGTCGCTTTTTTGGGAGCCGGCCGCAAAAGCGCAGGATGGCTTCAGGCCCTGTTCTGGTTCCGGGGGGCAGGCTGAGCCTGTGGTTAATTCTTCTTCCTGATGGGAAAATAGAGTGACCTGTGCCTGTCCCAACACCAAGAGCTAGTCTCTCATTGGTTTCCCGTCTTCCCGTTCATCCTCAGGACAAATTGCAACCTGTACGGAACAGGAGGTTAAAGGTGCTGATGCTTCAAGTAGGGAGATTGCTAGTAAAGTGGCTGGAATGGCGAACACGAGCACAAGGAGGTGAGAAATGAGGTGCGTTTTAGAAACCTTTCCCCATCACACGGTGTACCATCTTCTGGGTTTCTCATGCATGTTTTCGATGTAGGAAGATGCCCTTGAACCTGGAGATTTGGGACCCATGCGATGGGTAGCACGCAGTATTACTTTAAAGGGTCTGCGTTTGCTCACCCATCCTCACCAAACCTCTCAGCCCCAAGAGTGTCCACCCTTATGTCTCATCCAGCTGTGGGTCTAGATATGGTCAATCCAGGTTGCATCACAGCCCCCGAACGAATTGTGTAAGAATTTCTCTCTCTTTCCCTGTCTTGGTTTCATGGGTTTTTAAAAGTAATTTATTCTTATAATGGGGTTTAGCTGCTTTTCACGGCTGTTTTTATGCCGCTTTACACCCACTTGACTCACTTTCAGAGAGATATAAATTCATAGGTTTTAAGATTCTTACTAATCAAATATATTCTTGTGCGGTGAATAGGGGGTGTTGAGTCCAGTTCACTGAGCAAGGAGTAGGTCTTTCTATTACATATTGGGTTTATGGAACGGTATCTCAGCTAATTTGAAACCCTTGTTTTATGCATCACCCCACCTCACCTTTCCCGTTAAGCAGCCATAGTGTGTTTTGTAAACGTGTGACTCTGTTTTGTTTTGTAATTCAGTTCAATTGTAGCGGTTTTTATATTCCCTCTATAAGTGATAGCTTATGATAAGTGTCTTTTTCTGTGTGACTTATTTCACTTAGAATTGTCGTACCTAAATCCACTCATCATGCTGCTACTAGCCTTATGACATTGATTTCATGGCTGAGTGATATTCCATTGTACATAAGGACCACCACTTCTTTATCCATTTTTCTCTTTCCTGGGATATTTAAGGTGTCATGAAGTGGAGGTTCTTGTCAACAGAGCAGCCCTAAACTTTGGGGTGCCTGTGTGTTGCTGATTTTTAGTTTTCCCAATTTATACGCCCATGAGTGTAAGTGCCCTATGTGCTCTAAGCTGTGTTTTTTCGATGTTTCAGGACACACCGTACACTTCTCCAGAGTGGCTGTTGGCAATTTACATCCTGACTATCAGCGTAGCAAGGCTCCCATTTCTCCATGGCCTGTCCTGCATTTCTGGTTTTGACACTTTTTTCAGCATGGCCCTTTTGACCGATGGGAAGCGAGACTTCTTTGTAGCGCTGATTTGCCTTTCCATGTTGCTTGGTTGGCCAAAAAGGGCGTATGCGTTTTTTCCTGAATATATTCAGGAAAAAACGCATACGCCCTTTTTGGCCAAGGGCATCATTGTCGACGTTTTGCCGTTTTTCATGTGCTTTAAAGGCGACTCGAATCTACCTCCTGAAATCTGTTTCCTGCAATTCTGCCTTGCTTTCAAATCCTCTTCGTTGCCTTCCCTCAATATATTTGTGAACGAGAGTTATCATTTACAACTCTGCAGGTTTGTTAATTGCAGTTCCCCTGAGCTCCATTTTTCAACTCGCTTTTTTGGGAGCTGGCCGCAAAAGCGCAGGACGGCATCAGGCCCTATTCTGGTTCCGGGCGGCAGGCTGAGCCTGTGGTTAATTCTTCTTCCTGATGGGAAAATAGTGACCTGTGCCTGTCCCAACACCTAGAGCTAGTCTCTCATTGGCTCCCCTTCTTCCCATTCATACTCAGGACAAATTGCAAGCTGTACGGAACAGGAGGTTAAAGGTCCTGATTCTCCAAGGAGGGAGATTGCTAGTAAAGCGGCTGGAATGGCGAACCCGAGCACAAGGAGATGAGAAATGAGGTGCGTTTTAGAAACCTTTCCCGGTCACACGGTCTACCACCTTCTGGGTTTCTCATGCATGTTTTCGATGTAGGAAGATGCCCTTGAACCTGGAGATTTGGGACCCATGCGATGGGTAACAGGCAGTAGTACTTTAAAGGCTCTGTGTTTGCTCCCCCAACCTCACCAAATCTCTCAGCCCCGAGAGTATCCACCCTTACGTCTCATCCAGCTGTGGGTCTAGATATGGTCATTCCAGGTGGCATCACAGCCCCTGAACGAATTTTGTAAGAATTTCTCTCTCTTTCACTGTCTTTGTTTCACGGGTTTTTAAAATTAATTTATTTTTATAATGGTGTTTAGCTGCTTTTCACGGCTGTGTTTATGCCGCTTTACACCCACTTGACTCACATCCAGAGAGATATCAATACATAGGTTTTAAGATTCTTACTAGTCAGATATATTCTTGTGCGAGAATAGGGGGTGTTGAGTCCAGTTCACTGAGCAAGGAGTAGGTCTTTCTATTACATATTGGGGTTATGGAACGGTATCTGAGCTAATTTGAAACCCTTGTTTTCTGCAGCACCCCACCTCACCTTTCCCGTTAAGCAGCCATAGTGTGTTTTCTAAACGTGTGACTCTGTTCTGTTTTGTAATTCAGTTCAAGTGTAGCGGTTTTTACATTCCCTCTATAAGTGATAGCTTATGATAAGTGTCTTTTTCTGTGTGACTTATTTCACTTAGAATTGTCGTACCTAAATCCACTCATCATGCTGCTACTAGCCTTATGACATTGATTTCATGGCTGAGTGATATTCCATTGTACATAAGGACCACCACTTCTTTATCCATTTTTCTCTTTCCTGGGATATTTAAGGTGTGGTGAAGTGGAGGTTCTTGTCAACAGAGCAGCCCTAAACTTTGGGGTGCCTGTGTGTTGCTGATTTTTAGTTTTCCCAATTTATACGCCCATGAGTGTAAGTGCCCTATGCGTTCTAAGCTGTGTTTTTTCGATGTTTCAGGACACACCGTACACTTCTCCAGAGTGGCTGTTGGCAATTTACATCCCGCCCATCAGCGTAGCAAGGCTCCCATTTCTCCATGGGCTGTCCTGCATTTCTGGTTTTGACACTTTTTTCAGCATGTCCCTTTTGACCGATGGGAAGCGAGACTTCTTTGTAGCGCTGATTTGCCTTTCCAGGTTGCTTGGTTGGCCAAAAAGGGCGTATGCGTTTTTTCCTGAATATATTCAGGAAAAAAGGCATACGCCCTTTTTGGCCAAGGGCATCATTGTCAACGTTTTTCCGCTTTTCAAGTGCTTTAAATGCGATTCGAATCTACCTCCTGAAATCTGTTTCCTGCAATTCTGCCTTGATTTCAAATCCTCTTCTTTGCCTTCCCTCAATATATTTGTGGACGAGAGTTATCATTTATAACTCTGCAGGTTTGTGAATTGCAGTGCCCTGAAGCTGCATTTTACAAGTCGCTTTTTTGGGAGCCGGCCGCAAAAGCGCAGGATGGCTTCAGGCCCTGTTCTGGTTCCGGGGGGCAGGCTGAGCCTGTGGTTAATTCTTCTTCCTGATGGGAAAATAGAGTGACCTGTGCCTGTCCCAACACCAAGAGCTAGTCTCTCATTGGTTTCCCGTCTTCCCGTTCATCCTCAGGACAAATTGCAACCTGTACGGAACAGGAGGTTAAAGGTGCTGATGCTCCAAGTAGGGAGATTGCTAGTAAAGTGGCTGGAATGGCGAACACGAGCACAAGGAGGTGAGAAATGAGGTGCGTTTTAGAAACCTTTCCCCATCACACGGTGTACCATCTTCTGGGGTTCTCATGCATGTTTTTGATGTAGGAAGATGCCCTTGAACCTGGAGATTTGGGACCCATGCGATGGGTAGCACGCAGTATTACTTTAAAGGGTCTGCGTTTGCTCACCCAACCTCACCAAACCTCTCAGCCCCAAGAGTGTCCACCCTTATGTCTCATCCAGCTGTGGGTCTAGATATGGTCAATCCAGGTTGCATCACAGCCCCCGAACGAATTGTGTAAGAATTTCTCTCTCTTTCCCTGTCTTTGTTTCATGGGTTTTTAAAAGTAATTTATTTTTATAATGGGGTTTAGCTGCTTTTCACGGCTGTGTTTAGGCCGCTTTACACCCACTTGACACACTAACAGAGAGATATCAATACATAGGTTTTAAGATTATTACTAGTCAGATATATTCTTGTGCGGTGAATCGGGCGTGTTGAGTCCAGTTCTCTGAGCAAGGAGTAGGTCTTGTCTATTCCATATTGGGTTTATGGAACGGTATCTGAGCTAATTTGAAACTCTTGTTTTATGTATCACCCCACCTCACCTTTCCCGTTAAGCAGCCATAGTGTGTTTTCTGCATGTGTGACTCTGTTCTGTTTTGTAATTCAGTTCAAGTGTAACGGTTTTTACATTCCCTCTATAAGTGACACCTTATGAGAAGTGTCCTTTTCTGTGTGACTTATTTCACTTAGAATCGTCTTACCTAAATCCACTCATCATGCTGCTACTAGCCTTATGACATTGATTTCATGGCTGAGTGATATTCCATTGTACATAAGGACCACAACTTTTTTATCCATTTTTCGCTTTCCTGGGATATTTAAGGTGGAATGAAGTGGAGGTCCTTGTCAACAGAGCAGCCCTAAACTTTCGGGTGCTTGTGTCTTGCTGATTTTCAATTTTCCCACTTTATCCCCCCATGCGTAGAAGTGCCCTATGCTCTCTAACCTGTGTTTTTTAGATGTTTCAGGACACACCGTACACTTCTCCAGAGTGGCTGTTGGCAATTTACATCCCGCCCATCAGTGTAGCAAGGCTCCCATTTCTCCATGCCCTCTCCTGCATTTCTGGTTTTGACACCTTTTTCAGCATGTCCCTTTTGACCGATGGGAAGCGAGACTTCTTTGTAGCGCTGATTTGCCTTTCCAGGTTGCTTGGTTGGCCAAAAAGGGCGTATGCGTTTTTTCCTGAATATATTCAGGAAAAAACGCATACGCCCTTTTTGGCCAAGGGCATCATTGTCAACGTTTTGCCGCTTTTCATGTGCTTTAAAGGCGATTCAAATCTACCTCCTGAAATCTGTTTCCTGCAATTCTGCCTTGATTTCAAATCCTCTTCTTTGCCTTCCCTCAATATATTTGTGGACGAGAGTTATCATTTATAACTCTGCAGGTTTGTGAATTGCAGTGCCCTGAAGCTCCATTTTACAAGTCGCTTTTTTGGGAGTCGGCCGCAAAAGCGCAGGATGGCTTCAGGCCCTGTTCTGGTTCCGTGGGGCAGGCTGAGCCTGTGGTTAATTCTTCTTCCTGATGGGAAAATTGAGTGACCTGTGCCTGTCCCAACACCAAGAGCTAGTCTCTCATTGGTTCCCCGTCTTCCCGTTCATCCTCAGGACAAATTGCAACCTGTACGGAACAGGAGGTTAAAGGTGCTGATGCTCCAAGTAGGGAGATTGCTAGTAAAGTGGCTGGAATGGCGAACCCGAGCACAAGGAGATGAGAAATGCGGTGCGTTTTAGAAACCTTTCCCCATCACACGGTGTACAATCTTCTGGGTTTCTCATGCATGTTTTCGATGTAGGAAGATGCCCTTGAACCTGGAGATTTGGGACCCATGTGATGGGTAGCACGCAGTATTACTTTAAAGGGTCTGCGTTTGCTCACCCAACCTCACCAAACCTCTCAGCCCCAAGAGTGTCCACCCTTATGTCTCATCCAGCTGTGGGTCTAGATATGGTCAATCCAGGTTGCATCACAGCCCCCGAACGAATTGTGTAAGAATTTCTCTCTCTTTCCCTGTCTTTGTTTCATGGGTTTTTAAAAGTAATTTATTTTTATAATGGGGTTTAGCTGCTTTTCACGGCTGAGTTTAGGCCGCTTTACACCCACTTGACACACTAACAGAGAGATATCAATACATAGGTTTTAAGATTATTACTAGTCAGATATATTCTTTTGCGGTGAATCGGGCGTGTTGAGTCCAGTTCTCTGAGCAAGGAGTAGGTCTTGTCTATTCCATATTGGGTTTATGGAACGGTATCTGAGCTAATTTGAAACTCTTGTTTTATGTATCACCCCACCTCACCTTTCCCGTTAAGCAGCCATAGTGTGTTTTCTGCATGTGTGACTCTGTTCTGTTTTGTAATTCAGTTCAAGTGTAACGGTTTTTACATTCCCTCTATAAGTGACACCTTATGAGAATTGTCCTTTTCTGTGTGACTTATTTCACTTAGAATCGTCTTACCTAAATCCACTCATCATGCTGCTACTAGCCTTATGACATTGATTTCATGGCTGAGTGATATTCCATTGTACATAAGGACCACAACTTTTTTATCCATTTTTCGCTTTCCTGGGATATTTAAGGTGGAATGAAGTGGAGGTCCTTGTCAACAGAGCAGCCCTAAACTTTCGGGTGCTTGTGTCTTGCTGATTTTCAATTTTCCCACTTTATCCCCCCATGCGTAGAAGTGCCCTATGCTCTCTAAGCTGTGTTTTTTAGATGTTTCAGGACACACCGTACACTTCTCCAGAGTGGCTGTTGGCAATTTACATCCCGCCCATCAGTGTAGCAAGGCTCCCATTTCTCCATGCCCTCTCCTGCATTTCTGGTTTTGACACCTTTTTCAGCATGTCCCTTTTGACCGATGGGAAGCGAGACTTCTTTGTAGCGCTGATTTGCCTTTCCAGGTTGCTTGGTTGGCCAAAAAGGGCGTATGCGTTTTTTCCTGAATATATTCAGGAAAAAACGCATACGCCCTTTTTGGCCAAGGGCATCATTGTCAACGTTTTGCCGCTTTTCATGTGCTTTAAAGGCGATTCAAATCTACCTCCTGAAATCTGTTTCCTGCAATTCTGCCTTGATTTCAAATCCTCTTCTTTGCCTTCCCTCAATATATTTGTGGACGAGAGTTATCATTTATAACTCTGCAGGTTTGTGAATTGCAGTGCCCTGAAGCTCCATTTTACAAGTCGCTTTTTTGGGAGTCGGCCGCAAAAGCGCAGGATGGCTTCAGGCCCTGTTCTGGTTCCGGGGGGCAGGCTGAGCCTGTGGTTAATTCTTCTTCCTGATGGGAAAATTGAGTGACCTGTGCCTGTCCCAACACCAAGAGCTAGTCTCTCATTGGTTCCCCGTCTTCCCGTTCATCCTCAGGACAAATTGCAACCTGTACGGAACAGGAGGTTAAAGGTGCTGATGCTCCAAGTAGGGAGATTGCTAGTAAAGTGGCTGGAATGGCGAACCCGAGCACAAGGAGATGAGAAATGCGGTGCGTTTTAGAAACCTTTCCCCATCACACGGTGTACAATCTTCTGGGTTTCTCATGCAGGTTTTCGATGTAGGAAGATGCCCTTGAACCTGGAGATTTGGGACCCATGCGATGGGTAGCACGCAGTATTACTTTAAAGGGTCTGCGTTTGCTCACCCAACCTCACCAAACCTCTCAGCCCCAAGAGTGTCCACCCTTATGTCTCATCCAGCTGTGGGTCTAGATATGGTCAATCCAGGTTGCATCACAGCCCCCGAACGAATTGTGTAAGAATTTCTCTCTCTTTCCTTGTCTTTGTTTCATGGGTTTTTAAAAGTAATTTATTTTTATAATGGGGTTTAGCTGCTTTTCACGGCCGTGTTTATGCCGCCTTACACACACTTGACACACTAACAGAGAGATATCAATACATAGGTTTTAAGATTATTACTAGTCAGATATATTCTTGTGCGGTGAATCGGGCGTGTTGAGTCCAGTTCTCTGAGCAAGGAGTAGGTCTTGTCTATTCCATATTGGGTTTATGGAACGGTATCTGAGCTAATTTGAAACTCTTGTTTTATGTATCACCCCACCTCACCTTTCCCGTTAAGCAGCCATAGTGTGTTTTCTGCATGTGTGACTCTGTTCTGTTTTGTAATTCAGTTCAAGTGTAACGGTTTTTACATTCCCTCTATAAGTGACACCTTATGAGAAGTGTCCTTTTCTGTGTGACTTATTTCACTTAGAATCGTCTTACCTAAATCCACTCATCATGCTGCTACTAGCCTTATGACATTGATTTCATGGCTGAGTGATAGTCCATTGTACATAAGGACCACAACTTTTTTATCCATTTTTCGCTTTCCTGGGATATTTAAGGTGGAATGAAGTGGAGGTCCTTGTCAACAGAGCAGCCCTAAACTTTCGGGTGCTTGTGTCTTGCTGATTTTCAATTTTCCCACTTTATCCCCCCATGCGTAGAAGTGCCCTATGCTCTCTAAGCTGTGTTTTTTAGATGTTTCAGGACACACCGTACACTTCTCCAGAGTGGCTGTTGGCAATTTACATCCCGCCCATCAGTGTAGCAAGGCTCCCATTTCTCCATGGCCTGTCCTGCATTTCTGGTTTTGACACTTTTTTCAGCATGTCCCTTTTGACCGATGGGAAGCGAGACTTCTTTGTAGCGCTGATTTGCCTTTCCAGGTTGCTTGGTTGGCCAAAAAGGGCGTATGCGTTTTTTCCTGAATATATTCAGGAAAAAAGGCATACGCCCTTTTTGGCCAAGGGCATCATTGTCAACGTTTTTCCGCTTTTCAAGTGCTTTAAATGCGATTCGAATCTACCTCCTGAAATCTGTTTCCTGCAATTCTGCCTTGATTTCAAATCCTCTTCTTTGCCTTCCCTCAATATATTTGTGGACGAGAGTTATCATTTATAACTCTGCAGGTTTGTGAATTGCAGTGCCCTGAAGCTCCATTTTACAAGTCGCTTTTTTGGGAGCCGGCAGCAAAAGCGCAGGATGGCTTCAGGCCCTGTTCTGGTTCCGGGGGGCAGGCTGAGCCTGTGGTTAATTCTTCTTCCTGATGGGAAAATAGAGTGACCTGTGCCTGTCCCAACACCAAGAGCTAGTCTCTCATTGGTTTCCCGTCTTCCCGTTCATCCTCAGGACAAATTGCAACCTGTACGGAACAGGAGGTTAAAGGTGCTGATGCTCCAAGTAGGGAGATTGCTAGTAAAGTGGCTGGAATGGCGAACACGAGCACAAGGAGGTGAGAAATGAGGTGCGTTTTAGAAACCTTTCCCCATCACACGGTGTACCATCTTCTGGGTTTCTCATGCATGTTTTCGATGTAGGAAGATGCCCTTGAACCTGGAGATTTGGGACCCATGCGATGGGTAGCACGCAGTATTACTTTAAAGGGTCTGCGTTTGCTCACCCATCCTCACCAAACCTCTCAGCCCCAAGAGTGTCCACCCTTATGTCTCATCCAGCTGTGGGTCTAGATATGGTCAATCCAGGTTGCATCACAGCCCCCGAACGAATTGTGTAAGAATTTCTCTCTCTTTCCCTGTCTTGGTTTCATGGGTTTTTAAAAGTAATTTATTCTTATAATGGGGTTTAGCTGCTTTTCACGGCTGTTTTTATGCCGCTTTACACCCACTTGACTCACTTTCAGAGAGATATAAATTCATAGGTTTTAAGATTCTTACTAATCAAATATATTCTTGTGCGGTGAATAGGGGGTGTTGAGTCCAGTTCACTGAGCAAGGAGTAGGTCTTTCTATTACATATTGGGTTTATGGAACGGTATCTCAGCTAATTTGAAACCCTTGTTTTATGCATCACCCCACCTCACCTTTCCCGTTAAGCAGCCATAGTGTGTTTTGTAAACGTGTGACTCTGTTTTGTTTTGTAATTCAGTTCAATTGTAGCGGTTTTTATATTCCCTCTATAAGTGATAGCTTATGATAAGTGTCTTTTTCTGTGTGACTTATTTCACTTAGAATTGTCGTACCTAAATCCACTCATCATGCTGCTACTAGCCTTATGACATTGATTTCATGGCTGAGTGATATTCCATTGTACATAAGGACCACCACTTCTTTATCCATTTTTCTCTTTCCTGGGATATTTAAGGTGTCATGAAGTGGAGGTTCTTGTCAACAGAGCAGCCCTAAACTTTGGGGTGCCTGTGTGTTGCTGATTTTTAGTTTTCCCAATTTATACGCCCATGAGTGTAAGTGCCCTATGTGCTCTAAGCTGTGTTTTTTCGATGTTTCAGGACACACCGTACACTTCTCCAGAGTGGCTGTTGGCAATTTACATCCTGACTATCAGCGTAGCAAGGCTCCCATTTCTCCATGGCCTGTCCTGCATTTCTGGTTTTGACACTTTTTTCAGCATGGCCCTTTTGACCGATGGGAAGCGAGACTTCTTTGTAGCGCTGATTTGCCTTTCCAGGTTGCTTGGTTGGCCAAAAAGGGCGTATGCGTTTTTTCCTGAATATATTCAGGAAAAAACGCATACGCCCTTTTTGGCCAAGGGCATCATTGTCGACGTTTTGCCGTTTTTCATGTGCTTTAAAGGCGACTCGAATCTACCTCCTGAAATCTGTTTCCTGCAATTCTGCCTTGCTTTCAAATCCTCTTCGTTGCCTTCCCTCAATATATTTGTGAACGAGAGTTATCATTTACAACTCTGCAGGTTTGTTAATTGCAGTTCCCCTGAGCTCCATTTTTCAACTCGCTTTTTTGGGAGCTGGCCGCAAAAGCGCAGGACGGCATCAGGCCCTATTCTGGTTCCGGGCGGCAGGCTGAGCCTGTGGTTAATTCTTCTTCCTGATGGGAAAATAGAGTAACCTGTGCCTGTCCCAACACCTAGAGCTAGTCTCTCATTGGCTCCCCTTCTTCCCATTCATACTCAGGACAAATTGCAAGCTGTACGGAACAGGAGGTTAAAGGTCCTGATTCTCCAAGGAGGGAGATTGCTAGTAAAGCGGCTGGAATGGCGAACCCGAGCACAAGGAGATGAGAAATGAGGTGCGTTTTAGAAACCTTTCCCGGTCACACGGTCTACCACCTTCTGGGTTTCTCATGCATGTTTTCGATGTAGGAAGATGCCCTTGAACCTGGAGATTTGGGACCCATGCGATGGGTAACAGGCAGTAGTACTTTAAAGGCTCTGTGTTTGCTCCCCCAACCTCACCAAATCTCTCAGCCCCGAGAGTATCCACCCTTACGTCTCATCCAGCTGTGGGTCTAGATATGGTCATTCCAGGTGGCATCACAGCCCCTGAACGAATTTTGTAAGAATTTCTCTCTCTTTCACTGTCTTTGTTTCACGGGTTTTTAAAATTAATTTATTTTTATAATGGTGTTTAGCTGCTTTTCACGGCTGTGTTTATGCCGCTTTACACCCACTTGACTCACATCCAGAGAGATATCAATACATAGGTTTTAAGATTCTTACTAGTCAGATATATTCTTGTGCGAGAATAGGGGGTGTTGAGTCCAGTTCACTGAGCAAGGAGTAGGTCTTTCTATTACATATTGGGGTTATGGAACGGTATCTGAGCTAATTTGAAACCCTTGTTTTCTGCAGCACCCCACCTCACCTTTCCCGTTAAGCAGCCATAGTGTGTTTTCTAAACGTGTGACTCTGTTCTGTTTTGTAATTCAGTTCAAGTGTAGCGGTTTTTACATTCCCTCTATAAGTGATAGCTTATGATAAGTGTCTTTTTCTGTGTGACTTATTTCACTTAGAATTGTCGTACCTAAATCCACTCATCATGCTGCTACTAGCCTTATGACATTGATTTCATGGCTGAGTGATATTCCATTGTACATAAGGACCACCACTTCTTTATCCATTTTTCTCTTTCCTGGGATATTTAAGGTGTGGTGAAGTGGAGGTTCTTGTCAACAGAGCAGCCCTAAACTTTGGGGTGCCTGTGTGTTGCTGATTTTTAGTTTTCCCAATTTATACGCCCATGAGTGTAAGTGCCCTATGCGTTCTAAGCTGTGTTTTTTCGATGTTTCAGGACACACCGTACACTTCTCCAGAGTGGCTGTTGGCAATTTACATCCCGCCCATCAGCGTAGCAAGGCTCCCATTTCTCCATGGGCTGTCCTGCATTTCTGGTTTTGACACTTTTTTCAGCATGTCCCTTTTGACCGATGGGAAGCGAGACTTCTTTGTAGCGCTGATTTGCCTTTCCAGGTTGCTTGGTTGGCCAAAAAGGGCGTATGCGTTTTTTCCTGAATATATTCAGGAAAAAAGGCATACGCCCTTTTTGGCCAAGGGCATCATTGTCAACGTTTTTCCGCTTTTCAAGTGCTTTAAATGCGATTCGAATCTACCTCCTGAAATCTGTTTCCTGCAATTCTGCCTTGATTTCAAATCCTCTTCTTTGCCTTCCCTCAATATATTTGTGGACGAGAGTTATCATTTATAACTCTGCAGGTTTGTGAATTGCAGTGCCCTGAAGCTGCATTTTACAAGTCGCTTTTTTGGGAGCCGGCCGCAAAAGCGCAGGATGGCTTCAGGCCCTGTTCTGGTTCCGGGGGGCAGGCTGAGCCTGTGGTTAATTCTTCTTCCTGATGGGAAAATAGAGTGACCTGTGCCTGTCCCAACACCAAGAGCTAGTCTCTCATTGGTTTCCCGTCTTCCCGTTCATCCTCAGGACAAATTGCAACCTGTACGGAACAGGAGGTTAAAGGTGCTGATGCTCCAAGTAGGGAGATTGCTAGTAAAGTGGCTGGAATGGCGAACACGAGCACAAGGAGGTGAGAAATGAGGTGCGTTTTAGAAACCTTTCCCCATCACACGGTGTACCATCTTCTGGGGTTCTCATGCATGTTTTTGATGTAGGAAGATGCCCTTGAACCTGGAGATTTGGGACCCATGCGATGGGTAGCACGCAGTATTACTTTAAAGGGTCTGCGTTTGCTCACCCAACCTCACCAAACCTCTCAGCCCCAAGAGTGTCCACCCTTATGTCTCATCCAGCTGTGGGTCTAGATATGGTCAATCCAGGTTGCATCACAGCCCCCGAACGAATTGTGTAAGAATTTCTCTCTCTTTCCCTGTCTTTGTTTCATGGGTTTTTAAAAGTAATTTATTTTTATAATGGGGTTTAGCTGCTTTTCACGGCTGTGTTTAGGCCGCTTTACACCCACTTGACACACTAACAGAGAGATATCAATACATAGGTTTTAAGATTATTACTAGTCAGATATATTCTTGTGCGGTGAATCGGGCGTGTTGAGTCCAGTTCTCTGAGCAAGGAGTAGGTCTTGTCTATTCCATATTGGGTTTATGGAACGGTATCTGAGCTAATTTGAAACTCTTGTTTTATGTATCACCCCACCTCACCTTTCCCGTTAAGCAGCCATAGTGTGTTTTCTGCATGTGTGACTCTGTTCTGTTTTGTAATTCAGTTCAAGTGTAACGGTTTTTACATTCCCTCTATAAGTGACACCTTATGAGAAGTGTCCTTTTCTGTGTGACTTATTTCACTTAGAATCGTCTTACCTAAATCCACTCATCATGCTGCTACTAGCCTTATGACATTGATTTCATGGCTGAGTGATATTCCATTGTACATAAGGACCACAACTTTATTATCCATTTTTCGCTTTCCTGGGATATTTAAGGTGGAATGAAGTGGAGGTCCTTGTCAACAGAGCAGCCCTAAACTTTCGGGTGCTTGTGTCTTGCTGATTTTCAATTTTCCCACTTTATCCCCCCATGCGTAGAAGTGCCCTATGCTCTCTAAGCTGTGTTTTTTAGATGTTTCAGGACACACCGTACACTTCTCCAGAGTGGCTGTTGGCAATTTACATCCCGCCCATCAGCGTAGCAAGGCTCCCATTTCTCCATGGGCTGTCCTGCATTTCTGGTTTTGACACTTTTTTCAGCATGTCCCTTTTGACCGATGGGAAGCGAGACTTCTTTGTAGCGCTGATTTGCCTTTCCAGGTTGCTTGGTTGGCCAAAAAGGGCGTATGCGTTTTTTCCTGAATATATTCAGGAAAAAACGCATACGCCCTTTTTGGCCAAGGGCATCATTGTCAACGTTTTGCCGCTTTTCATGTGCTTTAAAGGCGATTCAAATCTACCTCCTGAAATCTGTTTCCTGCAATTCTGCCTTGATTTCAAATCCTCTTCTTTGCCTTCCCTCAATATATTTGTGGACGAGAGTTATCATTTATAACTCTGCAGGTTTGTGAATTGCAGTGCCCTGAAGCTCCATTTTACAAGTCGCTTTTTTGGGAGTCGGCCGCAAAAGCGCAGGATGGCTTCAGGCCCTGTTCTGGTTCCGTGGGGCAGGCTGAGCCTGTGGTTAATTCTTCTTCCTGATGGGAAAATTGAGTGACCTGTGCCTGTCCCAACACCAAGAGCTAGTCTCTCATTGGTTCCCCGTCTTCCCGTTCATCCTCAGGACAAATTGCAACCTGTACGGAACAGGAGGTTAAAGGTGCTGATGCTCCAAGTAGGGAGATTGCTAGTAAAGTGGCTGGAATGGCGAACCCGAGCACAAGGAGATGAGAAATGCGGTGCGTTTTAGAAACCTTTCCCCATCACACGGTGTACAATCTTCTGGGTTTCTCATGCATGTTTTCGATGTAGGAAGATGCCCTTGAACCTGGAGATTTGGGACCCATGTGATGGGTAGCACGCAGTATTACTTTAAAGGGTCTGCGTTTGCTCACCCAACCTCACCAAACCTCTCAGCCCCAAGAGTGTCCACCCTTATGTCTCATCCAGCTGTGGGTCTAGATATGGTCAATGCAGGTTGCATCACAGCCCCTGAACGAATTGTGTAAGAATTTCTCTCTCTTTCCCTGTCTTTGTTTCATGTGTTTTTAAAAGTAATTTATTTTTATAATGGGGTTTAGCTGCTTTTCACGGCTGTGTTTAGGCCGCTTTACACCCACTTGACACACTAACAGAGAGATATCAATACATAGGTTTTAAGATTATTACTAGTCAGATATATTCTTGTGCGGTGAATCGGGCGTGTTGAGTCCAGTTCTCTGAGCAAGGAGTAGGTCTTGTCTATTCCATATTGGGTTTATGGAACGGTATCTGAGCTAATTTGAAACTCTTGTTTTATGTATCACCCCACCTCACCTTTCCCGTTAAGCAGCCATAGTGTGTTTTCTGCATGTGTGACTCTGTTCTGTTTTGTAATTCAGTTCAAGTGTAACGGTTTTTACATTCCCTCTATAAGTGACACCTTATGAGAATTGTCCTTTTCTGTGTGACTTATTTCACTTAGAATCGTCTTACCTAAATCCACTCATCATGCTGCTACTAGCCTTATGACATTGATTTCATGGCTGAGTGATATTCCATTGTACATAAGGACCACAACTTTTTTATCCATTTTTCGCTTTCCTGGGATATTTAAGGTGGAATGAAGTGGAGGTCCTTGTCAACAGAGCAGCCCTAAACTTTCGGGTGCTTGTGTCTTGCTGATTTTCAATTTTCCCACTTTATCCCCCCATGCGTAGAAGTGCCCTATGCTCTCTAAGCTGTGTTTTTTAGATGTTTCAGGACACACCGTACACTTCTCCAGAGTGGCTGTTGGCAATTTACATCCCGCCCATCAGCGTAGCAAGGCTCCCATTTCTCCATGGGCTGTCCTGCATTTCTGGTTTTGACACTTTTTTCAGCATGTCCCTTTTGACCGATGGGAAGCGAGACTTCTTTGTAGCGCTGATTTGCCTTTCCAGGTTGCTTGGTTGGCCAAAAAGGGCGTATGCGTTTTTTCCTGAATATATTCAGGAAAAAAGGCATACGCCCTTTTTGGCCAAGGGCATCATTGTCAACGTTTTGCCGCTTTTCAAGTGCTTTAAATGCGATTCGAATCTACCTCCTGAAATCTGTTTCCTGCAATTCTGCCTTGATTTCAAATCCTCTTCTTTGCCTTCCCTCAATATATTTGTGGACGAGAGTTATCATTTATAACTCTGCAGGTTTGTGAATTGCAGTGCCCTGAAGCTGCATTTTACAAGTCGCTTTTTTGGGAGCCGGCCGCAAAAGCGCAGGATGGCTTCAGGCCCTGTTCTGGTTCCGGGGGGCAGGCTGAGCCTGTGGTTAATTCTTCTTCCTGATGGGAAAATAGAGTGACCTGTGCCTGTCCCAACACCAAGAGCTAGTCTCTCATTGGTTTCCCGTCTTCCCGTTCATCCTCAGGACAAATTGCAACCTGTACGGAACAGGAGGTTAAAGGTGCTGATGCTCCAAGTAGGGAGATTGCTAGTAAAGTGGCTGGAATGGCGAACACGAGCACAAGGAGGTGAGAAATGAGGTGCGTTTTAGAAACCTTTCCCCATCACACGGTGTACCATCTTCTGGGGTTCTCATGCATGTTTTTGATGTAGGAAGATGCCCTTGAACCTGGAGATTTGGGACCCATGCGATGGGTAGCACGCAGTATTACTTTAAAGGGTCTGCGTTTGCTCACCCAACCTCACCAAACCTCTCAGCCCCAAGAGTGTCCACCCTTATGTCTCATCCAGCTGTGGGTCTAGATATGGTCAATCCAGGTTGCATCACAGCCCCCAAACGAATTGTGTAAGAATTTCTCTCTCTTTCCCTGTCTTTGTTTCATGGGTTTTTAAAAGTAATTTATTTTTATAATGGGGTTTAGCTGCTTTTCACGGCTGTGTTTAGGCCGCTTTACACCCACTTGACACACTAACAGAGAGATATCAATACATAGGTTTTAAGATTATTACTAGTCAGATATATTCTTGTGCGGTGAATTGGGCGTGTTGAGTCCAGTTCTCTGAGCAAGGAGTAGGTCTTGTCTATTCCATATTGGGTTTATGGAATGGTATCTGAGCTAATTTGAAACTCTTGTTTTATGTATCACCCCACCTCACCTTTCCCGTTAAGCAGCCATAGTGTGTTTTCTGCATGTGTGACTCTGTTCTGTTTTGTAATTCAGTTCAAGTGTAACGGTTTTTACATTCCCTCTATAAGTGACACCTTATGAGAAGTGTCCTTTTCTGTGTGACTTATTTCACTTAGAATCGTCTTACCTAAATCCACTCATCATGCTGCTACTAGCCTTATGACATTGATTTCATGGCTGAGTGATATTCCATTGTACATAAGGACCACAACTTTTTTATCCATTTTTCGCTTTCCTGGGATATTTAAGGTGGAATGAAGTGGAGGTCCTTGTCAACAGAGCAGCCCTAAACTTTCGGGTGCTTGTGTCTTGCTGATTTTCAATTTTCCCACTTTATCCCCCCATGCGTAGAAGTGCCCTATGCTCTCTAAGCTGTGTTTTTTAGATGTTTCAGGACACACCGTACACTTCTCCAGAGTGGCTGTTGGCAATTTACATCCCGCCCATCAGTGTAGCAAGGCTCCCATTTCTCCATGGCCTGTCCTGCATTTCTGGTTTTGACACCTTTTTCAGCATGTCCCTTTTGATCGATGGGAAGCGAGACTTCTTTGTAGCGCTGATTTGCCTTTCCAGGTTGCTTGGTTGGCCAAAAAGGGCGTATGCGTTTTTTCCTGAATATATTCAGGAAAAAACGCATACGCCCTTTTTGGCCAAGGGCATCATTGTCAACGTTTTGCCGCTTTTCATGTGCTTTAAAGGCGATTCAAATCTACCTCCTGAAATCTGTTTCCTGCAATTCTGCCTTGATTTCAAATCCTCTTCTTTGCCTTCCCTCAATATATTTGTGGACGAGAGTTATCATTTATAACTCTGCAGGTTTGTGAATTGCAGTGCCCTGAAGCTCCATTTTACAAGTCGCTTTTTGGGAGTCGGCCGCAAAAGCGCAGGATGGCTTCAGGCCCTGTTCTGGTTCCGGGGGGCAGGCTGAGCCTGTGGTTAATTCTTCTTCCTGATGGGAAAATTGAGTGACCTGTGCCTGTCCCAACACCAAGAGCTAGTCTCTCATTGGTTCCCCGTCTTCCCGTTCATCCTCAGGACAAATTGCAACCTGTACGGAACAGGAGGTTAAAGGTGCTGATGCTCCAAGTAGGGAGATTGCTAGTAAAGTGGCTGGAATGGCGAACCCGAGCACAAGGAGATGAGAAATGCGGTGCGTTTTAGAAACCTTTCCCCATTACACGGTGTACAATCTTCTGGGTTTCTCATGCATGTTTTCGATGTAGGAAGATGCCCTTGAACCTGGAGATTTGGGACCCATGTGATGGGTAGCACGCAGTATTACTTTACAGGGTCTGCGTTTGCTCACCCAACCTCACCAAACCTCTCAGCCCCAAGAGTGTCCACCCTTATGTCTCATCCAGCTGTGGGTCTAGATATGGTCAATGCAGGTTGCATCACAGCCCCTGAACGAATTGTGTAAGAATTTCTCTCTCTTTCCCTGTCTTTGTTTCATGTGTTTTTAAAAGTAATTTATTTTTATAATGGGGTTTAGCTGCTTTTCACGGCTGTGTTTAGGCCGCTTTACACCCACTTGACACACTAACAGAGAGATATCAATACATAGGTTTTAAGATTATTACTAGTCAGATATATTCTTGTGCGGTGAATCGGGCGTGTTGAGTCCAGTTCTCTGAGCAAGGAGTAGGTCTTGTCTATTCCATATTGGGTTTATGGAACGGTATCTGAGCTAATTTGAAACTCTTGTTTTATGTATCACCCCACCTCACCTTTCCCGTTAAGCAGCCATAGTGTGTTTTCTGCATGTGTGACTCTGTTCTGTTTTGTAATTCAGTTCAAGTGTAACGGTTTTTACATTCCCTCTATAAGTGACACCTTATGAGAAGTGTCCTTTTCTGTGTGACTTATTTCACTTAGAATCGTCTTACCTAAATCCACTCATCATGCTGCTACTAGCCTTATGACATTGATTTCATGGCTGAGTGATAGTCCATTGTACATAAGGACCACAACTTTTTTATCCATTTTTCGCTTTCCTGGGATATTTAAGGTGGAATGAAGTGGAGGTCCTTGTCAACAGAGCAGCCCTAAACTTTCGGGTGCTTGTGTCTTGCTGATTTTCAATTTTCCCACTTTATCCCCCCATGCGTAGAAGTGCCCTATGCTCTCTAAGCTGTGTTTTTTAGATGTTTCAGGACACACCGTACACTTCTCCAGAGTGGCTGTTGACAATTTACATCCCGCCCATCAGTGTAGCAAGGCTCCCATTTCTCCATGGCCTGTCCTGCATTTCTGGTTTTGACACTTTTTTCAGCATGTCCCTTTTGACCGATGGGAAGCGAGACTTCTTTGTAGCGCTGATTTGCCTTTCCAGGTTGCTTGGTTGGCCAAAAAGGGCGTATGCCTTTTTTCCTGAATATATTCAGGAAAAAAGGCATACGCCCTTTTTGGCCAAGGGCATCATTGTCAACGTTTTGCCGCTTTTCAAGTGCTTTAAAGGCGATTCGAATCTACCTCCTGAAATCTGTTTCCTGCAATTCTGCCTTGATTTCAAATCCTCTTCTTTGCCTTCCCTCAATATATTTGTGGACGAGAGTTATCATTTATAACTCTGCAGGTTTGTGAATTGCAGTGCCCTGAAGCTGCATTTTACAAGTCGCTTTTTTGGGAGCCGGCCGCAAAAGCGCAGGATGGCTTCAGGCCCTGTTCTGGTTCCGGGGGGCAGGCTGAGCCTGTGGTTAATTCTTCTTCCTGATGGGAAAATAGAGTGACCTGTGCCTGTCCCAACACCAAGAGCTAGTCTCTCATTGGTTTCCCGTCTTCCCGTTCATCCTCAGGACAAATTGCAACCTGTACGGAACAGGAGGTTAAAGGTGCTGATGCTCCAAGTAGGGAGATTGCTAGTAAAGTGGCTGGAATGGCGAACACGAGCACAAGGAGGTGAGAAATGAGGTGCGTTTTAGAAACCTTTCCCCATCACACGGTGTACCATCTTCTGGGTTTCTCATGCATGTTTTCGATGTAGGAAGATGCCCTTGAACCTGGAGATTTGGGACCCATGCGATGGGTAGCACGCAGTATTACTTTAAAGGGTCTGCGTTTGCTCACCCAACCTCACCAAACCTCTCAGCCCCAAGAGTGTCCACCCTTATGTCTCATCCAGCTGTGGGTCTAGATATGGTCAATCCAGGTTGCATCACAGCCCCCGAACGAATTGTGTAAGAATTTCTCTCTCTTTCCCTGTCTTTGTTTCATGGGTTTTTAAAAGTAATTTATTTTTATAATGGGGTTTAGCTGCTTTTCACGGCTGTGTTTAGGCCGCTTTACACCCACTTGACACACTAACAGAGAGATATCAATACATAGGTTTTAAGATTATTACTAGTCAGATATATTCTTGTGCGGTGAATCGGGCGTGTTGAGTCCAGTTCTCTGAGCAAGGAGTAGGTCTTGTCTATTCCATATTGGGTTTATGGAACGGTATCTGAGCTAATTTGAAACTCTTGTTTTATGTATCACCCCACCTCACCTTTCCCGTTAAGCAGCCATAGTGTGTTTTCTGCATGTGTGACTCTGTTCTGTTTTGTAATTCAGTTCAAGTGTAACGGTTTTTACATTCCCTCTATAAGTGACACCTTATGAGAAGTGTCCTTTTCTGTGTGACTTATTTCACTTAGAATCGTCTTACCTAAATCCACTCATCATGCTGCTACTAGCCTTATGACATTGATTTCATGGCTGAGTGATATTCCATTGTACATAAGGACCACAACTTTTTTATCCATTTTTCGCTTTCCTGGGATATTTAAGGTGGAATGAAGTGGAGGTCCTTGTCAACAGAGCAGCCCTAAACTTTCGGGTGCTTGTGTCTTGCTGATTTTCAATTTTCCCACTTTATCCCCCCATGCGTAGAAGTGCCCTATGCTCTCTAAGCTGTGTTTTTTAGATGTTTCAGGACACACCGTACACTTCTCCAGAGTGGCTGTTGGCAATTTACATCCCGCCCATCAGTGTAGCAAGGCTCCCATTTCTCCATGGCCTGTCCTGCATTTCTGGTTTTGACACCTTTTTCAGCATGTCCCTTTTGATCGATGGGAAGCGAGACTTCTTTGTAGCGCTGATTTGCCTTTCCAGGTTGCTTGGTTGGCCAAAAAGGGCGTATGCGTTTTTTCCTGAATATATTCAGGAAAAAACGCATACGCCCTTTTTGGCCAAGGGCATCATTGTCAACGTTTTGCCGCTTTTCATGTGCTTTAAAGGCGATTCAAATCTACCTCCTGAAATCTGTTTCCTGCAATTCTGCCTTGATTTCAAATCCTCTTCTTTGCCTTCCCTCAATATATTTGTGGACGAGAGTTATCATTTATAACTCTGCAGGTTTGTGAATTGCAGTGCCCTGAAGCTCCATTTTACAAGTCGCTTTTTGGGAGTCGGCCGCAAAAGCGCAGGATGGCTTCAGGCCCTGTTCTGGTTCCGGGGGGCAGGCTGAGCCTGTGGTTAATTCTTCTTCCTGATGGGAAAATTGAGTGACCTGTGCCTGTCCCAACACCAAGAGCTAGTCTCTCATTGGTTCCCCGTCTTCCCGTTCATCCTCAGGACAAATTGCAACCTGTACGGAACAGGAGGTTAAAGGTGCTGATGCTCCAAGTAGGGAGATTGCTAGTAAAGTGGCTGGAATGGCGAACCCGAGCACAAGGAGATGAGAAATGCGGTGCGTTTTAGAAACCTTTCCCCATCACACGGTGTACAATCTTCTGGGTTTCTCATGCATGTTTTCGATGTAGGAAGATGCCCTTGAACCTGGAGATTTGGGACCCATGTGATGGGTAGCACGCAGTATTACTTTAAAGGGTCTGCGTTTGCTCACCCAACCTCACCAAACCTCTCAGCCCCAAGAGTGTCCACCCTTATGTCTCATCCAGCTGTGGGTCTAGATATGGTCAATGCAGGTTGCATCACAGCCCCTGAACGAATTGTGTAAGAATTTCTCTCTCTTTCCCTGTCTTTGTTTCATGTGTTTTTAAAAGTAATTTATTTTTATAATGGGGTTTAGCTGCTTTTCACGGCTGTGTTTAGGCCGCTTTACACCCACTTGACACACTAACAGAGAGATATCAATACATAGGTTTTAAGATTATTACTAGTCAGATATATTCTTGTGCGGTGAATCGGGCGTGTTGAGTCCAGTTCTCTGAGCAAGGAGTAGGTCTTGTCTATTCCATATTGGGTTTATGGAACGGTATCTGAGCTAATTTGAAACTCTTGTTTTATGTATCACCCCACCTCACCTTTCCCGTTAAGCAGCCATAGTGTGTTTTCTGCATGTGTGACTCTGTTCTGTTTTGTAATTCAGTTCAAGTGTAACGGTTTTTACATTCCCTCTATAAGTGACACCTTATGAGAAGTGTCCTTTTCTGTGTGACTTATTTCATTTAGAATCGTCTTACCTAAATCCACTCATCATGCTGCTACTAGCCTTATGACATTGATTTCATGGCTGAGTGATAGTCCATTGTACATAAGGACCACAACTTTTTTATCCATTTTTCGCTTTCCTGGGATATTTAAGGTGGAATGAAGTGGAGGTCCTTGTCAACAGAGCAGCCCTAAACTTTCGGGTGCTTGTGTCTTGCTGATTTTCAATTTTCCCACTTTATCCCCCCATGCGTAGAAGTGCCCTATGCTCTCTAAGCTGTGTTTTTTAGATGTTTCAGGACACACCGTACACTTCTCCAGAGTGGCTGTTGACAATTTACATCCCGCCCATCAGTGTAGCAAGGCTCCCATTTCTCCATGGCCTGTCCTGCATTTCTGGTTTTGACACTTTTTTCAGCATGTCCCTTTTGACCGATGGGAAGCGAGACTTCTTTGTAGCGCTGATTTGCCTTTCCAGGTTGCTTGGTTGGCCAAAAAGGGCGTATGCCTTTTTTCCTGAATATATTCAGGAAAAAAGGCATACGCCCTTTTTGGCCAAGGGCATCATTGTCAACGTTTTGCCGCTTTTCAAGTGCTTTAAAGGCGATTCGAATCTACCTCCTGAAATCTGTTTCCTGCAATTCTGCCTTGATTTCAAATCCTCTTCTTTGCCTTCCCTCAATATATTTGTGGACGAGAGTTATCATTTATAACTCTGCAGGTTTGTGAATTGCAGTGCCCTGAAGCTGCATTTTACAAGTCGCTTTTTTGGGAGCCGGCCGCAAAAGCGCAGGATGGCTTCAGGCCCTGTTCTGGTTCCGGGGGGCAGGCTGAGCCTGTGGTTAATTCTTCTTCCTGATGGGAAAATAGAGTGACCTGTGCCTGTCCCAACACCAAGAGCTAGTCTCTCATTGGTTTCCCGTCTTCCCGTTCATCCTCAGGACAAATTGCAACCTGTACGGAACAGGAGGTTAAAGGTGCTGATGCTCCAAGTAGGGAGATTGCTAGTAAAGTGGCTGGAATGGCGAACACGAGCACAAGGAGGTGAGAAATGAGGTGCGTTTTAGAAACCTTTCCCCATCACACGGTGTACCATCTTCTGGGTTTCTCATGCATGTTTTCGATGTAGGAAGATGCCCTTGAACCTGGAGATTTGGGACCCATGCGATGGGTAGCACGCAGTATTACTTTAAAGGGTCTGCGTTTGCTCACCCAACCTCACCAAACCTCTCAGCCCCAAGAGTGTCCACCCTTATGTCTCATCCAGCTGTGGGTCTAGATATGGTCAATCCAGGTTGCATCACAGCCCCCGAACGAATTGTGTAAGAATTTCTCTCTCTTTCCCTGTCTTTGTTTCATGGGTTTTTAAAAGTAATTTATTTTTATAATGGGGTTTAGCTGCTTTTCACGGCTGTGTTTAGGCCGCTTTACACCCACTTGACACACTAACAGAGAGATATCAATACATAGGTTTTAAGATTATTACTAGTCAGATATATTCTTGTGCGGTGAATCGGGCGTGTTGAGTCCAGTTCTCTGAGCAAGGAGTAGGTCTTGTCTATTCCATATTGGGTTTATGGAACGGTATCTGAGCTAATTTGAAACTCTTGTTTTATGTATCACCCCACCTCACCTTTCCCGTTAAGCAGCCATAGTGTGTTTTCTGCATGTGTGACTCTGTTCTGTTTTGTAATTCAGTTCAAGTGTAACGGTTTTTACATTCCCTCTATAAGTGACACCTTATGAGAAGTGTCCTTTTCTGTGTGACTTATTTCACTTAGAATCGTCTTACCTAAATCTACTCATCATGCTGCTACTACACTTATGACATTGATTTCATGGCTGAGTGATATTCCATTGTACATAAGGACCACAACTTTTTTATCCATTTTTCGCTTTCCTGGGATATTTAAGGTGGAATGAAGTGGAGGTCCTTGTCAACAGAGCAGCCCTAAACTTTCGGGTGCTTGTGTCTTGCTGATTTTCAATTTTCCCACTTTATCCCCCCATGCGTAGAAGTGCCCTATGCTCTCTAAGCTGTGTTTTTTCGATGTTTCAGGACACACCGTACACTTCTCCAGAGTGGCTGTTGGCAATTTACATCCCGCCCATCAGTGTAGCAAGGCTCCAATTTCTCCATGCCCTGTCCTGCATTTCTGGTTTTGACACCTTTTTCAGCATGTCCCTTTTGACCGATGGGAAGCGAGACTTCTTTGTAGCGCTGATTTGCCTTTCCAGGTTGCTTGGTTGGCCAAAAAGGGCGTATGCGTTTTTTCCTGAATATATTCAGGAAAAAACTCATACGCCCTTTTTGGCCAAGGGCATCATTGTCAACGTTTTGCCACTTTTCTTGTGCTTTAAAGGCGATTCGAATCTACCTCCTGAAATCTATTTCCTGCAATTCTGCCTTGATTTCAAATCCTCTTCTTTGCCTTCCCTCAATATATTTGTGGACGAGAGTTATCATTTATAACTCTGCAGGTTTGTGAATTGCAGTGCCCTGAAGCTCCATTTTACAAGTCGCTTTTTTGGGAGTCGGCCGCAAAAGCGCAGGATGGCTTCAGGCCCTGTTCTGGTTCCGGGGGGCAGGCTGAGCCTGTGGTTAATTCTTCTTCCTGATGGGAAAATTGAGTGACCTGTGCCTGTCCCAACACCAAGAGCTAGTCTCTCATTGGTTCCCCGTCTTCCCGTTCATCCTCAGGACAAATTGCAACCTGTACGGAACAGGAGGTTAAAGGTGCTGATGCTCCAAGTAGGGAGATTGCTAGTAAAGTGGCTCGAATGGTGAACCCGAGCACAAGGAGATGAGAAATGCGGTGCGTTTTAGAAACCTTTCCCCATCACACGGTGTACCATCTTCTGGGTTTCTCATGCAGGTTTTCGATGTAGGAAGATGCCCTTGAACCTGGAGATTTGGGACCCATGGGATGGGTAACAGGCAGTAGTACTTTTAAGGCTCTGCGTTTGCTCCCCCAACCTCACCAAGTCTCTCAGCCCCGTGAGTGTCCACCCTTATGTCTCATCCAGCTGTGGGTCTAGATATGGTCATTCCAGGTGGCATCACAGCCCCTGAACGAATTTTGTAAGAATTTCTCTCTCTTTCACTTTCTTTGTTTCAAGGGTTTTTAAAATTAATTTATTCTTATAATGGGGTTTAGCTGCTTTTCACGGCTGTTTTTATGCCGCTTTACACCCACTTGACTCACTTTCAGAGAGATATAAATTCATAGGTTTTAAGATTCTTACTAATCAAATATATTCTTGTGCGGTGAATAGGGGGTGTTGAGTCCAGTTCACTGAGCAAGGAGTAGGTCTTTCTATTACATATTGGGTTTATGGAACGGTATCTCAGCTAATTTGAAACCCTTGTTTTATGCATCACCCCACCTCACCTTTCCCGTTAAGCAGCCATAGTGTGTTTTGTAAACGTGTGACTCTGTTTTGTTTTGTAATTCAGTTCAATTGTAGCGGTTTTTATATTCCCTCTATAAGTGATAGCTTATGATAAGTGTCTTTTTCTGTGTGACTTATTTCACTTAGAATTGTCGTACCTAAATCCACTCATCATGCTGCTACTAGCCTTATGACATTGATTTCATGGCTGAGTGATATTCCATTGTACATAAGGACCACCACTTCTTTATCCATTTTTCTCTTTCCTGGGATATTTAAGGTGTCATGAAGTGGAGGTTCTTGTCAACAGAGCAGCCCTAAACTTTGGGGTGCCTGTGTGTTGCTGATTTTTAGTTTTCCCAATTTATACGCCCATGAGTGTAAGTGCCCTATGTGCTCTAAGCTGTGTTTTTTCGATGTTTCAGGACACACCGTACACTTCTCCAGAGTGGCTGTTGGCAATTTACATCCTGACTATCAGCGTAGCAAGGCTCCCATTTCTCCATGGCCTGTCCTGCATTTCTGGTTTTGACACTTTTTTCAGCATGGCCCTTTTGATCGATGGGAAGCGAGACTTCTTTGTAGCGCTGATTTGCCTTTCCAGGTTGCTTGGTTGGCCAAAAAGGGCGTATGCGTTTTTTCCTGAATATATTCAGGAAAAAACGCATACGCCCTTTTTGGCCAAGGGCATCATTGTCGACGTTTTGCCGTTTTTCATGTGCTTTAAAGGCGACTCGAATCTACCTCCTGAAATCTGTTTCCTGCAATTCTGCCTTGCTTTCAAATCCTCTTCGTTGCCTTCCCTCAATATATTTGTGAACGAGAGTTATCATTTACAACTCTGCAGGTTTGTTAATTGCAGTTCCCCTGAGCTCCATTTTTCAACTCGCTTTTTTGGGAGCTGGCCGCAAAAGCGCAGGACGGCATCAGGCCCTATTCTGGTTCCGGGCGGCAGGCTGAGCCTGTGGTTAATTCTTCTTCCTGATGGGAAAATAGAGTGACCTGTGCCTGTCCCAACACCTAGAGCTAGTCTCTCATTGGCTCCCCTTCTTCCCATTCATACTCAGGACAAATTGCAAGCTGTACGGAACAGGAGGTTAAAGGTCCTGATTCTCCAAGGAGGGAGATTGCTAGTAAAGCGGCTGGAATGGCGAACCCGAGCACAAGGAGATGAGAAATGAGGTGCGTTTTAGAAACCTTTCCCGGTCACACGGTCTACCACCTTCTGGGTTTCTCATGCATGTTTTCGATGTAGGAAGATGCCCTTGAACCTGGAGATTTGGGACCCATGCGATGGGTAACAGGCAGTAGTACTTTAAAGGCTCTGTGTTTGCTCCCCCAACCTCACCAAATCTCTCAGCCCCGAGAGTATCCACCCTTACGTCTCATCCAGCTGTGGGTCTAGATATGGTCATTCCAGGTGGCATCACAGCCCCTGAACGAATTTTGTAAGAATTTCTCTCTCTTTCACTGTCTTTGTTTCACGGGTTTTTAAAATTAATTTATTTTTATAATGGTGTTTAGCTGCTTTTCACGGCTGTGTTTATGCCGCTTTACACCCACTTGACTCACATCCAGAGAGATATCAATACATAGGTTTTAAGATTCTTACTAGTCAGATATATTCTTGTGCGAGAATAGGGGGTGTTGAGTCCAGTTCACTGAGCAAGGAGTAGGTCTTTCTATTAAATATTGGGGTTATGGAACGGTATCTGAGCTAATTTGAAACCCTTGTTTTCTGCAGCACCCCACCTCACCTTTCCCGTTAAGCAGCCATAGTGTGTTTTCTAAACGTGTGACTCTGTTCTGTTTTGTAATTCAGTTCAAGTGTAGCGGTTTTTACATTCCCTCTATAAGTGATAGCTTATGATAAGTGTCTTTTTCTGTGTGACTTATTTCACTTAGAATTGTCGTACCTAAATCCACTCATCATGCTGCTACTAGCCTTATGACATTGATTTCATGGCTGAGTGATATTCCATTGTACATAAGGACCACCACTTCTTTATCCATTTTTCTCTTTCCTGGGATATTTAAGGTGTGGTGAAGTGGAGGTTCTTGTCAACAGAGCAGCCCTAAACTTTGGGGTGCCTGTGTGTTGCTGATTTTTAGTTTTCCCAATTTATACGCCCATGAGTGTAAGTGCCCTATGCGTTCTAAGCTGTGTTTTTTCGATGTTTCAGGACACACCGTACACTTCTCCAGAGTGGCTGTTGGCAATTTACATCCCGCCCATCAGCGTAGCAAGGCTCCCATTTCTCCATGGGCTGTCCTGCAATTCTGGTTTTGAGCCTTTTTTCAGCATGGCCCTTTTGATCGATGGGAAGCGAGACTTCTTTGTAGCGCTGATTTGCCTTTCCAGGTAGCTTGGTTGGCCAAAAAGGGCGTATGCGTTTTTTCCTGAATATATTCTGGAAAAAACGCATACGTCCTTTTTGGCCAAGGGCATCATTGTCGACGTTTTGCCGTTTTTCATGTGCTTTAAAGGCGACGTGAATCTACCTCCTGAAATCTGTTTCCTGCAATTCTGCCTTGCTTTCAAATCCTCTTCGTTGCCTTCCCTCAATATATTTGTGGACGAGAGTTATCATTTATAACTCTGCAGGTTTGTGAATTGCAGTGCCCTGAAGCTCCATTTTACAAGTCGCTTTTTTGGGAGCTGGCCGCAAAAGCGCCGGATGGCTTCAGGCCCTGTTCTGGTTCAGGGGGGCAGCCTGAGCCTGTGGTTAATTCTTCTTCCTGATGGGAAAATAGAGTGACCTGTGCCTGTCCCAACACCAAGAGCTAGTCTCTCATTGGTTCCCCGTCTTCCCGTTCATCCTCAGGACAAATTGCAACCTGTACGGAACAGGAGGTTAAAGGTGCTGATGCTCCAAGTAGGGAGATTGCTAGTAAAGTGGCTGGAATGGCGAACCCGAGCACAAGGAGATGAGAAATGAGGTGCGTTTTAGAAACCTTTCCCCATCACACGTTGTACCATCTTCTGGGTTTCTCATGCATGTTTTTGATGTAGGAAGATGCCCTTGAACCTGGAGATTTGGGACCCATGCGATGGGTAGCACGCAGTATTACTTTAAAGGGTCTGCGTTTGCTCACCCAACCTCACCAAACCTCTCAGCCCCAAGAGTGTCCACCCTTATGACTCATCCAGCTGTGGGTCTAGATATGGTCAATCCAGGTTGCATCACAGCCCCTGAACGAATTGTGTAAGAATTTCTCTCTCTTTCCCTGTCTTTGTTTCATGGGTTTTTAAAAGTAATTTATTTTAAAATGGGGTTTAGCTGCTTTTCACGGCTGTGTTTATGCCGCTTTACACCCACTTGACACACTAACAGAGAGATATCAATACATAGGTTTTAAGATTATTACTAGTCAGATATATTCTTGTGCGGTGAATCGGGCGTGTTGAGTCCAGTTCTCTGAGCAAGGAGTAGGTCTTTTCTATTCCATATTGGGTTTATGGAACGGTATCTGAGCTAATTTGAAACTCTTGTTTTATGTATCACCCCACCTCACCTTTCCCGTTAAGCAGCCATAGTGTGTTTTCTGCATGTGTGATTCTGTTCTGTTTTGTAATTCAGTTCAAGTGTAACGGTTTTTACATTCCCTCTATAAGTGACACCTTATGAGAAGTGTCCTTTTCTGTGTGACTTATTTCACTTAGAATCGTCTTACCTAAATCCACTCATCATGCTGCTACTAGCCTTATGACATTGATTTCATGGCTGAGTGATATTCCATTGTACATAAGGACCACAACTTTTTTATCCATTTTTCGCTTTCCTGGGATATTTAAGGTGGAATGAAGTGGAGGTCCTTGTCAACAGAGCAGCCCTAAACTTTGGGGTGCTTGTGTCTTGCTGATTTTCAATTTTCCCACTTTATCCCCCCATGCGTGGAAGTGCCCTATGCTCTCTAAGCTGTGTTTTTTAGATGTTTCAGGACACACCGTACACTTCTCCAGAGTGGCTGTTGGCAATTTACATCCTGCCCATCAGTGTAGCAAGGCTCCCATTTCTCCATGGCCTGTCCTGCATTTCTGGTTTTGACACTTTTTTCAGCATGGCCCTTTTGACCGATGGGAAGCGAGACTTCTTTGTAGCACTGATTTGCATTTCCATGTTGCTTGGTTGGCCAAAAAGGGCGTATGCTTTTTTTCCTGAATATATTCAGGAAAAAACGCATACGCCCTTTTTGGCCAAGGGCATCATTGTCAACGTTTTGCCGCTTTTCATGTGCTTTAAAGGCGATTCGAATCTACCTCCTGAAATCTGTTTCCTGCAATTCTGCCTTGATTTCAAATCCTCTTCTTTGCCTTCCCTCAATATATTTGTGGACGAGAGTTATCATTTATAACTCTGCAGGTTTGTGAATTGCAGTGCCCTGAAGCTCCATTTTACAAGTCGCTTTTTTGGGAGCTGGCCACAAAAGCGCCGGATGGCTTCAGGCCCTGTTCTGGTTCAGGGGGGCAGGCTGAGCCTGTGGTTAATTCTTCTTCCTGATGGGAAAATAGAGTGACCTGTGCCTGTCCCAACACCAAGAGCTAGTCTCTCATTGGTTCCCCGTCTTCCCGTTCATCCTCAGGACAAATTGCAACCTGTACGGAACAGGAGGTTAAAGGTGCTGATGCTCCAAGTAGGGAGATTGCTAGTAAAGTGGCTGGAATGGCGAACCCGAGCACAAGGAGATGAGAAATGAGGTGCGTTTTAGAAACCTTTCCCCATCACACGGTGTACCATCTTCTGGGTTTCTCATGCATGTTTTCGATGTAGGAAGATGCCCTTGAACCTGGAGATTTGGGACCCATGCGATGGGTAGCAGGCAGTATTACTTTAAAGGGTCTGCGTTTGCTCACCCAACCTCACCAAACCTCTCAGCCCCAAGAGTGTCCACCCTTATGTCTCATCCAGCTGTGGGTCTAGATATGGTCAATCCAGGTTGCATCACAGCCCCTGAACGAATTGTGTAAGAATTTCTCTCTCTTTCCCTGTCTTTGTTTCATGGGTTTTTAAAAGTAATTTATTTTTATAATGGGGTTTAGCTGCTTTTCACGGCGGTGTTTATGCCGCTTCACAGCCACTTGACACACTAACAGAGAGATATCAATACATAGGTTTTAAGATTATTACTAGTCAGATATATTCTTGTGCGGTGAATCGGGCGTGTTGAGTCCAGTTCTCTGAGCAAGGAGTAGGTCTTGTCTATTCCATATTGGGTTTATGGAACGGTATCTGAGCTAATTTGAAACTCTTGTTTTATGTATCACCCCACCTCACCTTTCCCGTTAAGCAGCCATAGTGTGTTTTCTGCATGTGTGACTCTGTTCTGTTTTGTAATTCAGTTCAAGTGTAACGGTTTTTACATTCCCTCTATAAGTGACACCTTATGAGAAGTGTCCTTTTCTGTGTGACTTATTTCACTTAGAATCGTCTTACCTAAATCCACTCATCATGCTGCTACTAGCCTTATGACATTGATTTCATGGCTGAGTGATATTCCATTGTACATAAGGACCACAACTTTTTTATCCATTTTTCGCTTTCCTGGGATATTTAAGGTGGAATGAAGTGGAGGTTCTTGTCAACAGAGCAGCCCTAAACTTTGGGGTGCCTGTGTGTTGCTGATTTTCAATTTTCCCACTTTATCCCCCCATGCGTAGAAGTGCCCTATGCTCTCTAAGCTGTGTTTTTTCGATGTTTCAGGACACACCGTACACTTCTCCAGAGTGGCTGTTGGCAATTTACATCCCGCCCATCAGTGTAGCAAGGCTCCAATTTCTCCATGCCCTGTCCTGCATTTCTGGTTTTGAAACCTTTTTCAGCATGTCCCTTTTGACCGATGGGAAGCGAGACTTCTTTGTAGCGCTGATTTGCCTTTCCAGGTTGCTTGGTTGGCCAAAAAGGGCGTATGCGTTTTTTCCTGAATATATTCAGGAAAAAACGCATACGCCCTTTTTGGCCAAGGGCATCATTGTCAACGTTTTGCCGCTTTTCATGTGCTTTAAAGGCGATTCGAATCTACCTCCTGAAATCTATTTCCTGCAATTCTGCCTTGATTTCAAATCCTCTTCTTTGCCTTCCCTCAATATATTTGTGGACGAGAGTTATCATTTATAACTCTGCAGGTTTGTGAATTGCAGTGCCCTGAAGCTCCATTTTACAAGTCGCTTTTTTGGGAGTCGGCCGCAAAAGCGCAGGATGGCTTCAGGCCCTGTTCTGGTTCCGGGGGGCAGGCTGAGCCTGTGGTTAATTCTTCTTCCTGATGGGAAAATAGAGTGACCTCTGCCTGTCCCAACACCAAGAGCTAGTCTCTCATTGGTTCCCCGTCTTCCCGTTCATCCTCAGGACAAATTGCAACCTGTACGGAACAGGAGGTTAAAGGTGCTGATGCTCCAAGTAGGGAGATTGCTAGTAAAGTGGCTGGAATGGTGAACCCGAGCACAAGGAGATGAGAAATGCGGTGCGTTTTAGAAACCTTTCCCCATCACACGGTGTACCATCTTCTGGGTTTCTCATGCAGGTTTTCGATGTAGGAAGATGCCCTTGAACCTGGAGATTTGGGACCCATGGGATGGGTAACAGGCAGTAGTACTTTTAAGGCTCTGCGTTTGCTCCCCCAACCTCACCAAGTCTCTCAGCCCCGTGAGTGTCCACCCTTATGTCTCATCCAGCTGTGGGTCTAGATATGGTCATTCCAGGTGGCATCACAGCCCCTGAACGAATTTTGTAAGAATTTCTCTCTCTTTCACTTTCTTTGTTTCAAGGGTTTTTAAAATTAATTTATTCTTATAATGGGGTTTAGCTGCTTTTCACGGCTGTTTTTATGCCGCTTTACACCCACTTGACTCACTTTCAGAGAGATATAAATTCATAGGTTTTAAGATTCTTACTAATCAAATATATTCTTGTGCGGTGAATAGGGGGTGTTGAGTCCAGTTCACTGAGCAAGGAGTAGGTCTTTCTATTACATATTGGGTTTATGGAACGGTATCTCAGCTAATTTGAAACCCTTGTTTTATGCATCACCCCACCTCACCTTTCCCGTTAAGCAGCCATAGTGTGTTTTGTAAACGTGTGACTCTGTTTTGTTTTGTAATTCAGTTCAATTGTAGCGGTTTTTATATTCCCTCTATAAGTGATAGCTTATGATAAGTGTCTTTTTCTGTGTGACTTATTTCACTTAGAATTGTCGTACCTAAATCCACTCATCATGCTGCTACTAGCCTTATGACATTGATTTCATGGCTGAGTGATATTCCATTGTACATAAGGACCACCACTTCTTTATCCATTTTTCTCTTTCCTGGGATATTTAAGGTGTCATGAAGTGGAGGTTCTTGTCAACAGAGCAGCCCTAAACTTTGGGGTGCCTGTGTGTTGCTGATTTTTAGTTTTCCCAATTTATACGCCCATGAGTGTAAGTGCCCTATGTGCTCTAAGCTGTGTTTTTTCGATGTTTCAGGACACACCGTACACTTCTCCAGAGTGGCTGTTGGCAATTTACATCCTGACTATCAGCGTAGCAAGGCTCCCATTTCTCCATGGCCTGTCCTGCATTTCTGGTTTTGACACTTTTTTCAGCATGGCCCTTTTGATCGATGGGAAGCGAGACTTCTTTGTAGCGCTGATTTGCCTTTCCAGGTTGCTTGGTTGGCCAAAAAGGGCGTATGCGTTTTTTCCTGAATATATTCAGGAAAAAACGCATACGCCCTTTTTGGCCAAGGGCATCATTGTCGACGTTTTGCCGTTTTTCATGTGCTTTAAAGGCGACTCGAATCTACCTCCTGAAATCTGTTTCCTGCAATTCTGCCTTGCTTTCAAATCCTCTTCGTTGCCTTCCCTCAATATATTTGTGAACGAGAGTTATCATTTACAATTCTGCAGGTTTGTTAATTGCAGTTCCCCTGAGCTCCATTTTTCAACTCGCTTTTTTGGGAGCTGGCCGCAAAAGCGCAGGACGGCATCAGGCCCTATTCTGGTTCCGGGCGGCAGGCTGAGCCTGTGGTTAATTCTTCTTCCTGATGGGAAAATAGAGTGACCTGTGCCTGTCCCAACACCTAGAGCTAGTCTCTCATTGGCTCCCCTTCTTCCCATTCATACTCAGGACAAATTGCAAGCTGTACGGAACAGGAGGTTAAAGGTCCTGATTCTCCAAGGAGGGAGATTGCTAGTAAAGCGGCTGGAATGGCGAACCCGAGCACAAGGAGATGAGAAATGAGGTGCGTTTTAGAAACCTTTCCCGGTCACACGGTCTACCACCTTCTGGGTTTCTCATGCATGTTTTCGATGTAGGAAGATGCCCTTGAACCTGGAGATTTGGGACCCATGCGATGGGTAACAGGCAGTAGTACTTTAAAGGCTCTGTGTTTGCTCCCCCAACCTCACCAAATCTCTCAGCCCCGAGAGTATCCACCCTTACGTCTCATCCAGCTGTGGGTCTAGATATGGTCATTCCAGGTGGCATCACAGCCCCTGAACGAATTTTGTAAGAATTTCTCTCTCTTTCACTGTCTTTGTTTCACGGGTTTTTAAAATTAATTTATTTTTATAATGGTGTTTAGCTGCTTTTCACGGCTGTGTTTATGCCGCTTTACACCCACTTGACTCACATCCAGAGAGATATCAATACATAGGTTTTAAGATTCTTACTAGTCAGATATATTCTTGTGCGAGAATAGGGGGTGTTGAGTCCAGTTCACTGAGCAAGGAGTAGGTCTTTCTATTACATATTGGGGTTATGGAACGGTATCTGAGCTAATTTGAAACCCTTGTTTTCTGCAGCACCCCACCTCACCTTTCCCGTTAAGCAGCCATAGTGTGTTTCCTAAACGTGTGACTCTGTTCTGTTTTGTAATTCAGTTCAATTGTAGCGGTTTTTACATTCCCTCTATAAGTGATAGCTTATGATAAGTGTCTTTTTCTGTGTGACTTATTTCACTTAGAATTGTCATACCTAAATCCACTCATCATGCTGCTACTAGCCTTATGACATTGATTTCATGGCTGAGTGATATTCCATTGTACATAAGGACCACAATTTCTTTATCCATTTTTCTCTTTCCTGGGATACTTAAGGTGTCATGAAGTGGAGGTTCTTGTCAACAGAGCAGCCCTAAACTTTGGGGTGCCTGTGTGTTGCTGATTTTTAGTTTTCCCAATTTATACGCCCATGAGTTGAAGTGCCCTATGCGCTCTAAGCTGTGTTTTTTCGATGTTTCAGGACACACCGTACACTTCTCCAGAGTTGCTGTTGGCAATTTACATCCCGCCCATCAGCATAGCAAGGCTCCCATTTCTCCATGGCCTGTCCTGCATTTCTGGTTTTGACACTTTTTTCAGCATGGCCCTTTTGACCGATGAGAAGTGAGACTACTTTGGAGCGCAGATTTGCCTTTCCAGGTTGATTGGTTGGCCAAAAAGGGCGTATGCGTTTTTTCCTGAATATATTCAGGAAAAAACGCATACGCCCTTTTTGGCCAAGGGCATCATTGTCGACGTTTTGCCGTTTTTCATGTGCTTTAAAGGCGACTCGAATCTACCTCCTGAAATCTGTTTCCTGCAATTCTGCATTGCTTTCAAATCCTCTTCGTTGCCTTCCCTCAATATATTTGTGGACGAGAGTTATCATTTATAACTCTGCAGGTTTGTGAATTGCAGTGCCCCTGAGCTCCATTTTTCAACTCGCTTTTTTGGGAGCTGGCCGCAAAAGCGCAGGATGGCCTCAGGCCCTATTCCGGTTCTGGGCGGCAGGCTGAGGCTGTGGATAATTCTTCTTCCTGTTGGGAAAATAGAGTGACCTGTGCCTGTCCCAACACCTAGAGCTAGTCTCTCATTGGCTCCCCCTCATCCTGTTCATCCTCAGGACAAATTGCAAGCTGTACGGAACAGGAGGTTAAAGGTGCTGATTCTCCAAGGAGGGAGATTGCTAGTAAAGCGGCTGGAATGGCGAACACGAGCACAAGGAGATGAGAAATTAGCTGCGTTTTAGAAACCTTTCCCGGTCACACGGTGTACCACCTTCTGGGTTTCTCATGCATGTTTTCGAGGTAGGAAGATTCCCTTGAACCTGGAGATTTGGGACCCATGCGATGGGTAACAGGCAGTAGTACTTTAAAGGATCTGCGTTTGCTCCCCCAACCTCACCAAATCTCTCAGCCCCGAGAGTGTCCACCCTTATGTCTCATCCAGCTGTGGGTCTAGATATGGTCATTCCAGGGGGCATCACAGCACCTGAACGAATTTTGTAAGAATTTCTCTCTCTTTCACTGTCTTTGTTTCACGGGTTTTTAAAATTAATTTAGTTTTATAATGGGGTTTAGCTGCTTTTCACGGCTGTGTTTATGCCGCTTTACACCCACTTGACTCACATCCAGAGAGATATCAATACATAGGTTTTAAGATTCTTACTAATCAGATATATTCTTGTGCGGTGAATAGGGGGTGTTGAGTCCAGTTCACTGAGCAAGGAGCAGGTCTTTCTATTACATGTTGGGTTTATGGAACGGTATCTCAGCTAATTTGAAACCCTTGTTTTATGCATCACCCCACCTCACCTTTCCCGTTAAGCAGCCATAGTGGGTTTTGTAAACGTGTGACTCTGTTTTGTTTTGTAATTCAGTTCAATTGTAGCGGTTTTTACATTCCCTCTATAAGTGATAGCTTATGATAAGTGTCTTTTTCTGTGTGACTTATTTCACTTAGAATTGTCGTACCTAAATCCACTCATCATGCTGCTACTAGCCTTATGACACTGATTTCATGGCTGAGTGATATTCCATTGTACATAAGGACCACAACTTCTTTATCCATTTTTCTCTTTCCTGGGATATTTAAGGTGTCATGAAGTGGAGGTTCTTGTCAACAGAGCAGCCCTAAACTTTGGGGTGCCTGTGTCTTGCTGATTTTTAATTTTCCCAATATATACGCACGTGAGTGGAAGTGCCCTATGCACTCTAAGCTGTGTTTTTTCGATGTTTCGGGACACACAGTACACTTCTCCAGAGTGGCTGTTGGCAATTTACATCCTGACTATCAGCGTAGCAGGGCTCCCATTTCTCCATGGCCTGTCCTGCATTTCTGGTTTTGACACTTTTTTCAGCATGGCCCTTTTGACCGATGGGAAGCGAGACTTCTTTGTAGCGCTGATTTGCATTTCCAGGTTGCTTGGTTGGCCAAAAAGGGCGTATGCGTTTTTTCCTGAATATATTCAGGAAGAAACGCATACGCCCTTTTTGACCATGGGCATCATTGTCGACGTTTTGCCGCTTTTCATGTGCTTTAAAGGCGATTCGAATCTACCTCCTGAAATCTGTTTCCTGCAATTCTACCTTGCTTTCAAATCCTCTTCGTTGTCTTCAATCAAGATATTTGTGAACGAGAGTTATCATTTACAACTCTGCAGGTTTGTTAATTGCATTTCCCCTGAGCTCCATTTTTCAACTCGCTTTTTTGGGAGCTGGCCGCAAAAGCGCAGGACGGCATCAGGCCCTATTCTGGTTCCGGGTGGCAGGCTGAGCCTGTGGTTAATTCTTCTTCCTGATGGGAAAATAGAGTGACCTGTGCCTGTCCCAACACCTAGAGCTAGTCTCTCATTGGCTCCCATTCTTCCCATTCATACTCAGGACAAATTGCAAGCTGTACGGAACAGGAGGTTAAAGGTCCTGATTCTCCAAGGAGGGAGATTGCTAGTAAAGCGGCTGGAATGGCGAACCCGAGCACAAGGAGATGAGAAATGAGGTGCGTTTTAGAAACCTTTCCCGGTCACACGGTCTACCACCTTCTGGGTTTCTCATGCATGTTTTCGATGTAGGAAGATGCCCTTGAACCTGGAGATTTGGGACCCATGCGATGGGTAACAGGCAGTAGTACTTTAAAGGCTCTGTGTTTGCTCCCTCAACCTCACCAAATCTCTCAGCCCCGAGAGTATCCACCCTTACGTCTCATCCAGCTGTGGGTCTAGATATGGTCATTCCAGGTGGCATCACAGCCCCTGAACGAATTTTGTAAGAATTTCTCTCTCTTTCACTGTCTTTGTTTCACGGGTTTTTAAAATTAATTTATTTTTATAATGGTGTTTAGCTGCTTTTCACGGCTGTGTTTATGCCGCTTTACACCCACTTGACTCACATCCAGAGAGATATCAATACATAGGTTTTAAGATTCTTACTAGTCAGATATATTCTTGTGCGGTGAATAGGGGGTGTTGAGTCCAGTTCACTGAGAAAGGAGTAGGTCTTTCTATTACATATTGGGGTTATGGAACGGTATCTGAGCTAATTTGAAACCCTTGTTTTCTGCAGCACCCCACCTCACCTTTCCCGTTAAGCAGCCATAGTGTGTTTTCTAAACGTGTGACTATGTTCTGTTTTGTAATTCAGTTCAAGTGTAGCGGTTTTTACATTCCCTCTATAAGTGATAGCTTATGATAAGTGTCTTTTTCTGTGTGACTTATTTCACTTAGAATTGTCGTACCTAAATCCACTCATCATGCTGCTACTAGCCTTATGACATTGATTTCATGGATGAGTGATATTCCATTGTACATAAGGACCACCACTTCTTTATCCATTTTTCTCTTTCCTGGGATATTTAAGGTGTGGTGAAGTGGAGGTTCTTGTCAACAGAGCAGCCCTAAACTTTGGGGTGCCTGTGTGTTGCTGATTTTTAGTTTTCCCAATTTATACGCCCATGAGTGTAAGTGCCCTATGCGTTCTAAGCTGTGTTTTTTCGATGTTTCAGGACACACCGTACACTTCTCCAGAGTGGCTGTTGGCAATTTACATCCCGCCCATCAGTGTAGCAAGGCTCCCATTTCTCCATGGCCTGTCCTGCATTTCTGGTTTTGACACTTTTTTCAGCATGGCCCTTTTGACCGATGGGAAGCGAGACTTCTTTGTAGCGCTGATTTGCCTTTCCAGGTTGCTTGGTTGGCCAAAAAGGGCGTATGCGTTTTTTCCTGAATATATTCAGGAAAAAACGCATACGTCCTTTTTGGCCAAGGGCATCATTGTCAACGTTTTGCCGCTTTTCATGTGCTTTAAAGGCTATTCGAATCTACCTCCTGAAATCTATTTCCTGCAATTCTGCCTTGATTTCAAATCCTCTTCTTTGCCTTCCCTCAATATATTTGTGGACGAGAGTTATCATTTATAACTCTGCAGGTTTGTGAATTGCAGTGCCCTGAAGCTCCATTTTACAAGTCGCTTTTTTGGGAGCCGGCCGCAAAAGCGCAGGATGGCTTCAGGCCCTGTTCTGGTTCCGGGGGGCAGGCTGAGCCTGTGGTTAATTCTTCTTCCTGAAGGGAAAATAGAGTGACCTGTGCCTGTCCCAACACCAAGAGCTAGTCTCTCATTGGTTCCCCGTCTTCCCGTTCATCCTCAGGACAAATTGCAACCTGTACGGAACAGGAGGTTAAAGGTGCTGATGCTCCAAGTAGGGAGATTGCTAGTAAAGTGGCTGGAATGGCGAACCCGAGCACAAGGAGATGAGAAATGAGGTGCGTTTTAGAAACCTTTCCCCATCACACGGTGTACCATCTTCTGGGTTTCTCATGCATGTTTTCGATGTAGGAAGATGCCCTTGAACCTGGAGATTTGGGACCCATGCGATGGGTAGCACGCAGTATTACTTTAAAGGGTCTGCGTTTGCTCACCCAACCTCACCAAACCTCTCAGCCCCAAGAGTGTCCACCCTTATGTCTCATCCAGCTGTGGGTCTAGATATGGTCAATCCAGGTTGCATCACAGCCCCTGAACGAATTGTGTAAGAATTTCTCTCTCTTTCCCTGTCTTTGTTTCATGGGTTTTTAAAAGTAATTTATTTTTATAATGGGGTTTAGCTGCTTTTCACGGCTGTGTTTATGCCGCTTTACACCCACTTGACACACTAACAGAGAGATATCAATACATAGGTTTTAAGATTATTACTAGTCAGATATATTCTTGTGCGGTGAATCGGGCGTGTTGAGTCCAGTTCTCTGAGCAAGGAGTAGGTCTTGTCTATTCCATATTGGGTTTATGGAACGGTATCTGAGCTAATTTGAAACTCTTGTTTTATGTATCACCCCACCTCACCTTTCCCGTTAAGCAGCCTTAGTGTGTTTTCTGCATGTGTGACTCTGTTCTGTTTTGTAATTCAGTTCAAGTGTAACGGTTTTTACATTCCCTCTATAAGTGACACCTTATGAGAAGTGTCCTTTTCTGTGTGACTTATTTCACTTAGAATCGTCTTACCTAAATCCACTCATCATGCTGCTACTAGCCTTATGACATTGATTTCATGGCTGAGTGATATTCCATTGTACATAAGGACCACAACTTTTTTATCCATTTTTCGCTTTCCTGGGATATTTAAGGTGGAATGAAGTGGAGGTCCTTGTCAACAGAGCAGCCCTAAACTTTGGGGTGCTTGTGTCTTGCTGATTTTCAATTTTCCCACTTTATCCCCCCATGCGTGGAAGTGCCCTATGCTCTCTAAGCTGTGTTTTTTAGATGTTTCAGGACACACCGTACACTTCTCCAGAGTGGCTGTTGGCAATGTACATCCCGCCCATCAGTGTAGCAAGGCTCCCATTTCTCCATGGCCTGTCCTGCATTTCTGGTTTTGACACTTTTTTCAGCATGGCCCTTTTGACCGATGGGAAGCGAGACTTCTTTGGAGCGCTGATTTGCCTTTCCAGGTTGCTTGGTTGGCCAAAAAGGGCGTATGCGTTTTTTCCTGAATATATTCAGGAAAAAACGCATACGCCCTTTTTGGCCAAGGGCATCATTGTCAACGTTTTGCCGCTTTTCATGTGCTTTAAAGGCGATTCGAATCTACCTCCTGAAATCTGTTTCCTGTAATTCTGCCTTGATTTCAAATCCTCTTCTTGGCCTTCCCTCAATATATTTGTGGACGAGAGTTATCATTTATAACTCTGCAGGTTTGTGAATTGCAGTGCCCTGAAGCTCCATTTTACAAGTCGCTTTTTCGGGAGCCGGCCGCAAAAGCGCAGGATGGCTTCAGGCCCTGTTCTGGTTCCGGGGGGCAGGCTGAGCCTGTGGTTAATTCTTCTTCCTGATGGGAAAATAGAGTGACCTGTGCCTGTCCCAACACCAAGAGCTAGTCTCTCATTGGTTCCCCGTCTTCCCGTTCATCCTCAGGACAAATTGCAACCTGTACGGAACAGGAGGTTAAAGGTGCTGATGCTCCAAGTAGGGAGGTTGCTAGTAAAGTGGCTGGAATGGCGAACCCGAGCACAAGGAGATGAGAAATGAGGTGCGTTTTAGAAACCTTTCCCCATCACACGGTGTACCATCTTCTGGGTTTCTCATGCATGTTTTCGATGTAGGAAGATGCCCTTGAACCTGGAGATTTGGGACCCATGCGATGGGTCGCACGCAGTATTACTTTAAAGGGTCTGCGTTTGCTCACCCAACCTCACCAAACCTCTCAGCCCCAAGAGTGTCCACCCTTATGTCTCATCCAGCTGTGGGTCTAGATATGGTCAATCCAGGTTGCATCACAGCCCCTGAACGAATTGTGTAAGAATTTCTCTCTCTTTCCCTGTCTTTGTTTCATGGGTTTTTAAAAGTAATTTATTTTTATAATGGGGTTTAGCTGCTTTTCACGGCTGTGTTTATGCCGCTTCACAGCCACTTGACACACTAACAGAGAGATATCAATACATAGGTTTTAAGATTATTACTAGTCAGATATATTCTTGTGCGGTGAATCGGGCGTGTTGAGTCCAGTTCTCTGAGCAAGGAGTAGGTCTTGTCTATTCCATATTGGGTTTATGGAACGGTATCTGAGCTAATTTGAAACTCTTGTTTTATGTATCACCCCACCTCACCTTTCCCGTTAAGCAGCCATAGTGTGTTTTCTGAATGTGTGACTCTGTTCTGTTTTGTAATTCAGTTCAAGTGTAACGGTTTTTACATTCCCTCTATAAGTGACACCTTATGAGAAGTGTCCTTTTCTGTGTGACTTATTTCACTTAGAATCGTCTTACCTAAATCCACTCATCATGCTGCTACTAGCCTTATGACATTGATTTCATGGCTGAGTGATATTCCATTGTACATAAGGACCACAACTTTTTTATCCATTTTTCGCTTTCCTGAGATATTTAAGGTGGGATGAAGTGGAGGTCCTTGTCAACAGAGCAGCCCTAAACTTTGGGGTGCTTGTGTCTTGCTGATTTTCAATTTTCCCACTTTATCCCCCCATGCGTGGAAGTGCCCTGTGCTCTCTAAGCTGTGTTTTTTAGATGTTTCATGACACACCGTACACTTCTCCAGAGTGGCTGTTGGCAATTTACATCCCGCCCATCAGTGTAGCAAGGCTCCCATTTCTCCATGGCCTGTCCTGCATTTCTGGTTTTGACACTTTTTTCAGCATGGCCCTTTTGACCGATGGGAAGCGAGACTTCTTTGTAGCGCTGATTTGCCTTTCCAGGTTGCTTGGTTGGCCAAAAAGGGCGTATGCGTTTTTTCCTGAATATATTCAGGAAAAAACGCATACGCCCTTTTTGGCCAAGGGCATCATTGTCAACGTTTTGCCGCTTTTCATGTGCTTTAAAGGCGATTCGAATCTACCTCCTGAAATCTGTTTCCTGCAATTCTGCCTTGATTTCAAATCCTCTTCTTTGCCTTCCCTCAATATATTTGTGGACGAGAGTTATCATTTATAACTCTGCAGGTTTGTGAATTGCAGTGCCCTGAAGCTCCATTTTACAAGTCGCTTTTTTGGGAGCCGGCCGCAAAAGCGCAGGATGGCTTCAGGCCCTGTTCTGGTTCCGGGGGGCAGGCTGAGCCTGTGGTTAATTCTTCTTCCTGAAGGGAAAATAGAGTGACCTGTGCCTGTCCCAACACCAAGAGCTAGTCTCTCATTGGCTCCCCGTCTTCCCGTTCATCCTCAGGACAAATTGCAACCTGTACGGAACAGGAGGTTAAAGGTGCTGATGCTCCAAGTAGGGAGATTGCTAGTAAAGTGGCTGGAATGGCGAACCCGAGCACAAGGAGATGAGAAATGAGGTGCGTTTTAGAAACCTTTCCCCATCACACGGTGTACCATCTTCTGGGTTTCTCATGCATGTTTTCGATGTAGGAAGATGCCCTTGAACCTGGAGATTTGGGACCCATGCGATGGGTAGCACGCAGTATTACTTTAAAGGGTCTGCGTTTGCTCACCCAACCTCACCAAACCTCTCAGCCCCAAGAGTGTCCACCCTTATGTCTCATCCAGCTGTGGGTCTAGATATGGTCAATCCAGGTTGCATCACAGCCCCTGAACGAATTGTGTAAGAATTTCTCTCTCTTTCCCTGTCTTTGTTTCATGGGTTTTTAAAAGTAATTTATTTTTATAATGGGGTTTAGCTGCTTTTCACGGCTGTGTTTATGCCGCTTTACACCCACTTGACACACTAACAGAGAGATATCAATACATAGGTTTTAAGATTATTACTAGTCAGATATATTCTTGTGCGGTGAATCGGGCGTGTTGAGTCCAGTTCTCTGAGCAAGGAGTAGGTCTTGTCTATTCCATATTGGGTTTATGGAACGGTATCTGAGCTAATTTGAAACTCTTGTTTTATGTATCACCCCACCTCACCTTTCCCGTTAAGCAGCCTTAGTGTGTTTTCTGCATGTGTGACTCTGTTCTGTTTTGTAATTCAGTTCAAGTGTAACGGTTTTTACATTCCCTCTATAAGTGACACCTTATGAGAAGTGTCGTTTTCTGTGTGACTTATTTCACTTAGAATCGTCTTACCTAAATCCACTCATCATGCTGCTACTAGCCTTATGACATTGATTTCATGGCTGAGTGATATTCCATTGTACATAAGGACCACAACTTTTTTATCCATTTTTCGCTTTCCTGGGATATTTAAGGTGGAATGAAGTGGAGGTCCTTGTCAACAGAGCAGCCCTAAACTTTGGGGTGCTTGTGTCTTGCTGATTTTCAATTTTCCCACTTTATCCCCCCATGCGTGGAAGTGCCCTATGCTCTCTAAGCTGTGTTTTTTAGATGTTTCAGGACACACCGTACACTTCTCCAGAGTGGCTGTTGGCAATGTACATCCCGCCCATCAGTGTAGCAAGGCTCCCATTTCTCCATGGCCTGTCCTGCATTTCTGGTTTTGACACTTTTTTCAGCATGGCCCTTTTGACCGATGGGAAGCGAGACTTCTTTGGAGCGCTGATTTGCCTTTCCAGGTTGCTTGGTTGGCCAAAAAGGGCGTATGCGTTTTTTCCTGAATATATTCAGGAAAAAACGCATACGCCCTTTTTGGCCAAGGGCATCATTGTCAACGTTTTGCCGCTTTTCATGTGCTTTAAAGGCGATTAGAATCTACCTCCTGAAATCTGTTTCCTGCAATTCTGCCTTGATTTCAAATCCTCTTCTTTGCCTTCCCTCAATATATTTGTGGACGAGAGTTATCATTTATAACTCTGCAGGTTTGTGAATTGCAGTGCCCTGAAGCTCCATTTTACAAGTCGCTTTTTCGGGAGCCGGCCGCAAAAGCGCAGGATGGCTTCAGGCCCTGTTCTGGTTCCGGGGGGCAGGCTGAGCCTGTGGTTAATTCTTCTTCCTGATGGGAAAATAGAGTGACCTGTGCCTGTCCCAACACCAAGAGCTAGTCTCTCATTGGTTCCCCGTCTTCCCGTTCATCCTCAGGACAAATTGCAACCTGTACGGAACAGGAGGTTAAAGGTGCTGATGCTCCAAGTAGGGAGGTTGCTAGTAAAGTGGCTGGAATGGCGAACCCGAGCACAAGGAGATGAGAAATGAGGTGCGTTTTAGAAACCTTTCCCCATCACACGGTGTACCATCTTCTGGGTTTCTCATGCATGTTTTCGATGTAGGAAGATGCCCTTGAACCTGGAGATTTGGGACCCATGCGATGGGTCGCACGCAGTATTACTTTAAAGGGTCTGCGTTTGCTCACCCAACCTCACCAAACCTCTCAGCCCCAAGAGTGTCCACCCTTATGTCTCATCCAGCTGTGGGTCTAGATATGGTCAATCCAGGTTGCATCACAGCCCCTGAACGAATTGTGTAAGAATTTCTCTCTCTTTCCCTGTCTTTGTTTCATGGGTTTTTAAAAGTAATTTATTTTTATAATGGGGTTTAGCTGCTTTTCACGGCTGTGTTTAGGCCGCTTTACACCCACTTGACACACTAACAGAGAGATATCAATACATAGGTTTTAAGATTATTACTAGTCAGATATATTCTTGTGCGGTGAATCGGGCGTGTTGAGTCCAGTTCTCTGAGCAAGGAGTAGGTCTTGTCTATTACATATTGGGTTTATGGAACGGTATCTGAGCTAATTTGAAACTCTTGTTTTATGTATCACCCCACCTCACCTTTCCCGTTAAGCAGCCATAGTGTGTTTTCTGCATGTGTGACTCTGTTCTGTTTTGTAATTCAGTTCAAGTGTAACGGTTTTTACATTCCCTCTATAAGTGACACCTTATGAGAAGTGTCCTTTTCTGTGTGACTTATTTCACTTAGAATCGTCTTACCTAAATCCACTCATCATGCTGCTACTAGCCTTATGACATTGATTTCATGGCTGAGTGATATTCCATTGTACATAAGGACCACAACTTTTTTATCCATTTTTCGCTTTCCTGGGATATTTAAGGTGGAATGAAGTGGAGGTCCTTGTCAACAGAGCAGCCCTAAACTTTGGGGTGCTTGTGTCTTGCTGATTTTCAATTTTCCCACTTTATCCCCCCATGCGTGGAAGTGCCCTATGCTCTCTAAGCTGTGTTTTTTAGATGTTTCAGGACACACCGTACACTTCTCCAGAGTGGCTGTTGGCAATGTACATCCCGCCCATCAGTGTAGCAAGGCTCCCATTTCTCCATGGCCTGTCCTGCATTTCTGGTTTTGACACTTTTTTCAGCATGGCCCTTTTGACCGATGGGAAGCGAGACTTCTTTGGAGCGCTGATTTGCCTTTCCAGGTTGCTTGGTTGGCCAAAAAGGGCGTATGCGTTTTTTCCTGAATATATTCAGGAAAAAACGCATACGCCCTTTTTGGCCAAGGGCATCATTGTCAACGTTTTGCCGCTTTTCATGTGCTTTAAAGGCGATTCGAATCTACCTCCTGAAATCTGTTTCCTGCAATTCTGCCTTGATTTCAAATCCTCTTCTTTGCCTTCCCTCAATATATTTGTGGATGAGAGTTATCATTTATAACTCTGCAGGTTTGTGAATTGCAGTGCCCTGAAGCTCCATTTTACAAGTCGGTTTTTTGGGAGCTGGCCGCAAAAGCACAGGACGGCATCAGGCCCTATTCTGGTTCCGGGCGACAGGCTGAGCCTGTGGTTAATTCTTCTTCCTGATGGGAAAATAGAGTGACCTGTGCCTGTCCCAACACCAAGAGCTAGTCTCTCATTGGTTCCCCGTCTTCCCGTTCATCCTCAGGACAAATTGCAACCTGTACGGAACAGGAGGTTAAAGGTGCTGATTCTCCAAGGAGGGAGATTGCTAGTAAAGCGGCTGGAATGGCGACCCCGAGCACAAGGAGATGAGAAATGAGGTGCGTTTTAGAAACCTTTCCTGGTCACACGGTCTACCACCTTCTGGGTTTCTCATGCATGTTTTCGATGTAGGAAGATGCCCTTGAACCTGTAGATTTGGGACCCATGGGATGGGTAACAGGCAGTAGTACTTTAAAGGCTCTGTTTTGCTCACCCAACCTCACCAAATCTCTCAGCCCCGAGAGTATCCACCCTTACGTCTCATCCAGCTGTGGGTCTAGATATGGTCAATCCAGGTGGCATCACAGCCCCTGAACGAATTTTTTAAGAATTTCTCTGTCTTTCACTGTCTTTGTTTCACGGGTTTTTAAAATTAATTTATTTTTATAATGGGGTTTAGCTGCTTTTCACGGCTGTGTTTATGCTGCTTTACACCCACTTGACTCACATCCAGAGAGATATCAATACATAGGTTTTAAGATTCTTACTAATCAGATATATTCTTGTGCGGTCAATAGGGGGTGTTGAGTCCAGTTCACTGAGCAAGGAGTAGGTCTTTCTATTACATATTAGGTTTATGGAACGGTATCTCAGCTAATTTGAAACCCTTGTTTTATGCATCACCCCACATCACCTTTCCCGTTAAGCAGCCATAGTGTGTTTTCTAAACGTGTGACTCTGTTCTGTTTTGTAATTCAGTTCAAGTGTAGCGGTTTTTACATTCTCTCTATAAGTGATAGCTTATGATACGTGTCTTTTTCTGTGTGACTTATTTCACTTAGTATCGTCGTATCTAAATCCACTCATCATGCTGCTACTAGCCTTATGACATTGATTTCATGGCTGAGTGATATTCCATTGTACATAAGGACCAACACTTCTTTATCCATTTTTCTCTTTCCTGGGATATTTAAGGTGTCATGAAGTGGAGGTTCTTGTCAACAGAGCAGCCCTAAACTTTGGAGTGCCTGTGTCTTGCTGATTTTTAGTTTTCCCAATTTATTCGCCCGTGAGGGGAAGTGCCCTATGCGCTCTAAGCTGTGTTTTTTCGATGTTTCAGGACACACCGTACACTTCTCCAGAGTGGCTGTTGGCAATTTACATCCTGCCCATCAGCGTAGCAAGGCTCCCATTTCTCCATGGCCTGTCCTGCATTTCTGGTTTTGACACTTTTTTCAGCATGGCACTTTTGACCGATGGGAAGCGAGACTTCTTTGTAGCGCTGATTTGCCTTTCCTGGTTGCTTTGTTGGCCAAAAAGGGCGTATGCTATTTTTCCTGAATATATTCAGGAAAAAACGCATACGCCCTTTTTGGCCAAGGGCATCATTATCGACGTTTTGCCGCTTCTCATGTGCTTTACAGGCAATTCGAATCTACCTCCTGAAATCTGTTTCCTGCAATTCTGCCTTGATTTCAAATCGTCTTCTTTGCCTTCCCTCAAGATATTTGTGGACGAGAGTTATCATTTATAACTCTGCAGGTTTGTGAATTGCAGTGCCCCTGCGCTCCATTTTACAACTCGCTTTTTTGGGAGCTGGCCGCAAATGCGCAGGATGGCCTCAGGCACTATTCTGGTTCCGGGCGGCAGGCTGAGCTTGCGGTTAATTCTTCTTCCTGATGGGAAAATAGAGTGACCTGTGCCTGTCCCAACACCTAGAGCTAGTCTCTCATTGGCTACCCCTCTTCCCGTTCATCCTCAGGACAAATTGCAAGCTGTACGGAACAGGAGGTTAAAGGTGCTGATTCTCCAAGGAGGGAGATTGCTAGTAAAGCGGCTGGAATGGCGAACCCAAGCACAAGGAGATGAAAAATGAGGTGCGTTTTAGAAACGTTTCCCGGTCACACGGTCTACCACCTTCTGGGTTTCTCATGCATGTTTTCGATGTAGGAAGATGCCCTTGAACCTGGAGATTTGGGACCCATGGGATGGGTAACAGGCAGTAGTACTTTAAAGGCTCTGCGTTTGCTCCCCCTACCTCACCAAAGCTCTCAGCCCCAAGAGTGTCCACCCTTACGTCTCATCCAGCTGTGGGTCTAGATATGGTCAATCCAGGTGGCATCACAGCCTCTGAATGAATTGTATAAGAATTTCTCTCTCTTTCACTGTCTTTGTTTCATGGGGTTTTAAAAGTTCTTTGTTTTTATAGTGGGGTTAACTTCTTTTCACTGCTGTGTTTATGCCGCTTTACACCCCCTTGACACACTTACAGACAGATATCAATACATAGGTTTTAAGATTCTTACTAGTCAGATATGTTCTTGTGCCGTGAATAGGGGGTGTTTAGTCCAGTTCACTGAGCAAGGAGTAGGTCTTGTCTATTACATATTGTGTTTATGGAACGTTATCTGAGCTAATTTGAAATCCTTGTTTTATGCATCACCCCACCTCACCTTTCCCGTTAAGCATCCATAGTGTGTTTTCTAAATGTGTGACTCTGTTCTGTTTTGTAATTCCGTTCAAGTGTAGCGGTTTTTACATTCCCTCTGTTAGTGATGTCTTATGATAAGTGTCTTTTTCTGTGTGACTTATTTCACTTCGAATCATCGTACCTAAATCCACTCATCATGCTGCTACTAGCCTTATGATATTGATTTCACCCTCGATTGATATTCCATTTTACATATGGAGCACAACTTCTTTATCCATTTTTCTCTTTCGTGGGATATTTAAGGTAGAATTAAGTGGAGGTTCTTGTCAACAGAGCAGCCCTAAAATTTGGGGTGCCTGTGTTTTGCTGATTTTTAATTTTCCCAATTTATACGCCCATGAGTGGATGTGCCCCTTTCTCTCTAGCTGTGTTTTTTAGATGTTTTAGGAAACACCATACCCTCCTCCAGAGTCGTCATTGGCAATTTACATCCCACCCATCAGTGTAACAAGGCTCCCTTTCCTCCCTGTCCTCTCCTGCATTTCTTCTTTTTACACTTTTTTAGGAAGGCCATTTTGACCGATGGGAAGTCAGACTTCTTTGTAGTGCTGAATTGCATTTCCGGCTTGCTTGGTTGGCCAAAAGGGGCCTATGGTTTTTTTCCTGAATTCATACAGAAAAAAACGCATATGCTCTTTTTGTCCAAGTGCATCATTGTCGGGTCTGAAGTGTCGGGTGTGGGTCCTCTGCATGTGGAAACCTAGGAGCAAGTGAAATTAGACAAAGCACAAAGGAAAAAATGGTTAGACTTTATTTTATTGCCCAGATTCTATTGTTATCTCCCAGGAATTTTTAATGGGCTTTGCCAGTGACAAAGCCCTCCTCTGCCTTTTGTCCCATTCCTCATTCTTGGGGCGCTGAGGGTGCAGACACGTCTTCTGTAAATGCTTCATGCTGAGTTGGGTGTCCTCATACCCGGGGGGAGGGGCAGGACTTCTCCCCAGCAGCCTCCAGGTGAGGTTGATTGTCCGCAGGCCTCCTCCCTCACTGCTCGTCTGCCTGAGCACCAGCATTGGCAGTTTTATAGATTCTAATGACCTTTAAGTGTCCAGGAAAGAGATGTGCAGAGACGCTGGGGGGGTGGGCGGTTTTACCCTGCTCCACATTGGTTTGGCCCCCTTAGGCTGACGGTTTCTGCCAGCCTAGATGCTCTGACCAGTAGTCTGCGCTTTCTTCAGTTAGGCCTCTGAATTAACGTACAAACAGCACCAGGTGTCAGAGCCCTGCTTGCTCAACTCCCAGACAGTCCAGGGCCGGTGGTGATCCAGGACCATGACGGCCACTCAGTCAACGGCCTTTTGAAGTAGCCAGGAGTACAGCCGGTCTCACTGGCCGCCGTCACCGCGGTGTCTGTAGGCTTTTCTATGGTGGCAGCGTTATTTACGGTTCCCCTGCCAAGTTTATTAGCTCCGCTCTGGGTGCAGTAAGTCCTGTAAGCAATAGTCTGTTCTTTTGGGGCACACTCTTGTTGTTTCCTGAGAGAAGCTCCAGGTCAAGTGATGGTCACACGAGTCGTCATGGGGGCCCATTGCCCCAAGTTGTCTCTCTGGAGGTTGGTGTTGGAGGGCCTCCTCACTCGAGGTCATTGTGCCCACGGAGCAATCCCTGCAACTTCAGGGCATGGTGGGTGGTTAGGATCACCAAGTGGCGTCCTTTTCCCTTAGGAGGGAGCTGGCCTTGCGGGCTGCTGATTTCCAGGTTTTTAGATACCCCCAGTATCCTGGTCGAATGGGGTGGCTGGCCAATGCCTGGAGGGCATTCTTGCATTGTTCCATTTCAAGTGGTCCCAGTTTTTGCACTAATACTCCAAGGGCGATTCACCTTGGACCAGGAATGTAAAGGTCAAAGGGTTTAGCTAACTTAGGGAGGTCCAGGGCCAGGGTCTGAATTGACTGCTCTTTCCAATCTTGAAAGGCCGCTTCTGGATTCTATTCAAAAGGATCATCATCTTTTCCTTTCAGTGTTTCATATAGAGGCCCAGCTATTAGACTGTAGTTAGGGATCCAGATGCAGCAAATCCCGGTCTCCCCAGGAACCCCTAAGCTGTCTTCTAGTTTCAGGAAGGCTGAGGCTGCAAATGGCTTATTCCCTTTCCTGGGGTGGGCTTCTCCGACCTTCTGTTCGAATGAAGCCCAGGAAGGCCACCTTAGTTTGTGATATTTGAGCCTTTTCCTTGGACACCTTCTATCTTTTATTGGCTAAGGAGTTCAGAGGCCTCCTTAGTCGGGCTGGTGATCAGAATGTCATCTGCATATTGAAGGAGGGTTCCCTTCTCCAGAGGTAGATCTTTTAGGTCTTTAGCTAACGTTTCCCCAAAGACGGTGTGGGAATTTTTGAACCCCTGGGGCAGGACGGCCCAGCAGTATTGTTTTTGTTGTATGTTGAGTCCTGCCACTCACAGCCAACATTTCTTGTGACTCTGGGACTAATGGAATACAGAAGAAGGCATCATTGAAGTCTAATACAGAATGCCATGTCCTGGTGGATGGTAGAATGACCAGCAGGGTGTAGGAATTAGGAACTACTAGATGTATATCCACTGTGGCTTCACTGACTGTCCTGGCATCCTCTACCAGGTCCCCAGCAGCCCACGGGGCTCTCGTGGTCAGGCCACTCCCAGGATATGGAGCTCACCTGGGCAGGTACGCAGCAGCCCACGGGGCTCTCGTGGGCAGGCCCCTCCCTGGATATGGAGCTCCCATGGACAGGTACCCCGGCAGGGCTGGGCACACAGGAACCGTGCACATAGCCCTCATTGCAGAGCACCCCCAGCACACCTGTCACTCAGAGCTGACACAGAGCACCTCAGAGCAGAGCTTGAACTAACAAACAGCAGCTCCAACAGGTCTGTGACCCTAGGCTTCACTCTGTGCGGCCTCCCTCTGCCTGGTCTTCCAGGGGCTTCCACTGCAGCCGGAGCACCAGGCCTCTGTCTCCACCCACCACCCCTCCTCTCCCTGACTCCTGGGTTCCTCTCATTAGCAGAGGTTCTTCTTGAAGTTGTCTCCCACTCATGGACCAGATAAAATGATTAGAAAACAAGCCAGGGCTGCCGCCCCTTATCTATCCTGACTCTCGGGACCCTACACCTGTTCCTTGGATCTGGCCGGTGCAGCAAGACCCATTTTCTGCAACTCTGAGCCCCTGAGGGGCGAGGATTGGCTGACCTGGGCAGCCTGACCCGGCCGGCCAGCCCTTCCCAGGTGTGCCTGGGTTGAGGTCAATATAAACACCCCTCCAGGCAGCAAAAGCCTCTGCAGCTGTGCCTGACGCCATATTCTCTGCCCCGTCAGCAGTCTCGGGGTTGGGCTGGTGGGAGAGAGTAGGGCCCACGGCTCTATGAGTGGCCCGGTGTGACTGGGGCTCTGCTGGACTTTCTGCAGGAGTTGCCGGGCTGCCACCTGCTAAAGAAGAGGATGTGTCACCCATACTTGCTGCTGGAATTTCTCCCCGGGCAGAGGTGAGGAAGGACAAAAGCAGTGGGGGCCGGGACAGGAGGGGTACCTCAGGCAGGGAAATGGAAAGCTTCCAGACGAGCGCCCGGGGCCAGGACCATCCTGGCTGGCCTGCAGGCACCAAGTCGGCCTGCGTGCTGTCGCTGGTGTGACTCCAAGCCCCTTCCTCTAGTTTTTAAAGTCTTTGCACACATTCAGGTGTTTTACCTGGGAAGGGTGGGAAAAGTTCAGCAGCAGCTGGCCTGGGGCTCAGCTCACGTTTACTCAGAGACGCCTCCTCACGGTCCCCCAGCTTTGCAATGAGGACGCTCCTCGTGTGGGGGCTGCTGGCTGCATGGGAGATGATTCCCACCTGTGACCAACTTCAGAATTGTTTACCACTGGAGCAAGTGCCCTGATAGTGTTTTCCTCTGTATGACCAGTGGGTTCTGTTTTTTTTTTTTTTCTTTTTTGGTTCAAGGTAAGTTTTATTCCTCTTTTTGTATTTATGCATATAAGCATGGAAATAATTCATTCATATAAATACGTCTATGGGAAGGACAGAACTTTTTTTTCTGTTTTATTTTTTTAAGTATTATTTATTTTTTAATTTTTGAATTTATTTTATTCATTTTTTTATACAGCAGGCTCTTATTGGTTACCTATTTTATACATATAAGTGTATATATGTCAATCTCAGGCTCGCAATTCATCCCACCACCACCACCCTGACACTTTCCCCCCTTGGTGTCCATACATTTGTTCTCTACATCTGTGTCTCTATTTCTGCCTTGCAAACCGGTTCATCTTTACCATTTTTCTAGGTTCCACATGTATGTGTTAATATACGATATTTGTTTTTCTCTTTCTGACTTACTTCACTCTGTATGCCAGTCTCTAGATCTATCCACGTCTCCACAAATGACCCAATTTCATTCCTTTTTATGGCTGAGTAATATTCCATTTTATATATGTAGCACATCTTTTCTGTTCGTCTGTCTATGGGCATTTAGGTTGCTTCCATGACCTGGCTATTGTAAATAGTGCTGCAATGAATATTGTGGTGAATATGTCTTTTTGAATTATGGATTTCTCTGGGTATATGGCCAGTAGTGGGATTGCTGGGTCATATGGTAATTCTATTTTTAGTATTTTAAGGAACCTCCATGCTGTTCTCCATAGTGACTGTATCAATTTACATTCCCACAAATAGTGTAAGAGGGTTCCCTTTTCTCCACACCCTCTCCAGCATTTGTTGCTTGTAGATTTTCTGATGATGCCCATTCTAACTCGTGTGAGGTGATACCTCATTGTAGTTTTGGTTTATATTTCTCTAATAATTAGTGATGTTGAGCAGCTTTTCATGTGCTTCTTGGTCATCTGTATGTCTTCTTGGGACAAATGTCTATTTACGTCATCTGCCCATTTTTGGATTGGGTTGTTTGTTTTTTTACTGTTGAGCTGCATGAGCTGTTTATATACATTGGAGATTACTCCTTTGTCCATTGATTCGTTTGCAAATATTTTCTCCCATTGTGAGGGTTGTCTTTTCGTCTTGTTTGTAGTTTCCTTTGCTTTGCAAAAGCTTTTAGGTTTCATTTGCTCCCATATGTTTATTTTTTTTTAATTCCATTACTCTAGGAGGTGGATCAAAAAAGATCTTGCTGTGATTTATGTCAAAGAGTATTCTTCCTATGTTTTCCTCTAAGAGTTTTATAGTGTCCGGTCTTACATTTCGGTCTCTAATCCATTTTGAGTTTATTTTTTGTGTATGGTGTTAGGGAGTGTTCTAATTTCATTCTTTTACATGTAGCTGTCCATTTTTCCCAGCACCACTTATTGAAGAGACTTTCTTTTCTCCTTTTTATACCCTTGCCTCCTTTGTCATAGATTAGTGGGCCATAGGTGTGTAGGTTTATCTCTGGGCTTTTTTTTTCTTTTACATCTTTATTGGAGTATAATTGCTTTACAATTGTGTGTTAGTTTCTGCTGTATAAAAAAAGTGAATCAGCTGTGCGTATACACATAACACCATATCCCCTCCCTCTTGCACCTCCCTCTCACTCCCTTATCCCACCCTTTTAGGTGGTCACAAAGCAAAGAGCTGATCTCCCTGTGCTATGTGGTTGCTTCCCAGTAGCTATCAATTTTACATTTGGTAGTGTATATATGTCCATACCACTCTCACTTTGTCCCAGCTTACCCTTCCCTCTCCCCATGTCCTCAAGTCCTTTCTCTACGTCTGTGTCCTTAATCCTTTCCTGCCCCTAGGTTCTTCATAAACTTTTTTTTTAAGATTCCATATATATGTGTTAGCATACGGTATTTGTTTTTCTCTTTCTGACTTACTTCACTCTGTAGGACAGACTCTAGATCCATCCACCTCACTAAAAATAACTCAATTTCGTTTCTTTTTATGGCTGAATAATGTTCCATTGTATATATATGTGCCACATCTTCTTTATCCATTTATCTGTTGATGGACACTTAAGTTGCTTCCATGTCCTGGCTATTGTAAATAGAGCTACAGTGAACATTGTGGTACATGACTCTTTTTGAATTATGGTTTTCTCAGGGTAAATATCCAGGAGTGGGTTTGCTGGGTTGTATGGTAGTTCTATTTTTAGTTTTTAAGGAACCCCCATACCGTTCTCCCTAGTGGCTATATCAATTTACATTCCCACCAACAGTGCAAGAGGGTTCCCTTTTCTCCAATAAATGCCTCTCCAGCATTTATTGTTGGTAGATTTTTTGATGATGGCCATTCTGACTGGTGTGAGGTGATACCTCACTGTAGTTTTGATTTGCATTTCTCTAATGATTAGTGATATTCAGCATCCTTTCATGTGTTTGTTGGCAACCTGTATATCTTCTTTGGAGAAATGTCTATTTAGGTCTTCTGCCCATTTTTGGATTGGGTTGTTTGGTTTTGTGATATTGAGCTACATGAGCTGCTTTTTGGAGATTAATCCTTTGCCATTTGCTTCATTTGAAAATATTTTCTCCCATTCTGATGGTTGTCTTTTCATCTTGCTTATGTTTTCCTTTGCTGTGCAAAATAATTTATGTTTCATTCGGTCCCATTTTTTTATTTTTGTTTTTATTTCCATTTCTCTAGGAGGTGGGTCAAAAAGGATCTTGCTGTGATTTATGTCATAGACTGCTCTGCTTATGTTTTCCTCTAAGAGTTTTGTAGTGGCTGGTCTTATATTTAGGTCTCTAATCCATTTTGAGTTTATTTTTGTGTATGGTGTTAGGGAGTGTACTAATTTCATTCTTTTACATGTAACTGTCCAGTTTTCCCAGCACCACTTGCTGAAGACACTGTCTTTTCTCCATTGTATACCCTTGCCTCCTTTGTCATAGATTAGTGAACCATAGGTACGTGGGTTTATCTCTGTGCTTTCTATCCTGTTCTATTGACCTATATTTCTGTTTTTGTGTCAGTACCATATTATCTTGATTACTCTAGCTTTGTAATATAGTCTGAAGTCTGGAAGTCTGATTCCTCCAGCTCTTTTTTTCCCCCCTCAAGACTGCTTTGGCTATCCAGGGTCTTTTGTGTCTCCCTACAAATTTTAAGATTTTTTTTTTCTTGTTCTGTAGAAAATGCCAAAGGTATTTTGATCGGGATTGCATTGAATCTGTAGATTGCTTTGGGTAGTATAGTCATTTTCACAATATTGATTCTTCTAATCCGAGAACATGGTATATGTCTCCATCTGTTTATATCATCTTTGATTTCTTTCTTCAGTGTCTTTTAGTTTTCTGAGTACAGGTCTTTTACTTCCTTAGGTAGGTTTATTCCTAGGTATTTTATTCTTATTGTTGCAGTGGTAATGGGATTGTTTCCTTAATTTCTCTTTCTGATCTTTCATTGTTAGTGTAGAGGAATGCAAGCAATTTCTGTGCATTAATTTTGTATCCTGCAACTTTACCAAATTCATTGATTAGCTCCAGTGGTTTTCTGGTGGCATCTTTAGGATTCTCTATCTATGATATCATGTCATCTGCAAACAGTGACAATTTTACTTCTTCTTTTCCTTTTTGTATTCCTTTTATTTCTTTTTCTTCTCTGATTGCCATGGCTAGGACTTCCAAAACTATGTTGAATAGCAGTGGTGAGAGTGGACATCCTTGTCTTGTTCCTGATCTTAGAGGAAACGCTTTCAGTTTTTCACCATTGAGAATGCTGTTTGCTGTGGGTTTGTCATATATGGCCTTTATTATGTTGAGGTAGTTTCCCTCTATGCCCACACTCCAGAGTTTTTATCGTAAATGAGTGTTGAATTTTCTCAAAATCTTTTCCTTCATCTATTGAGATGATCATATGGTTTTATTCTACAATTTGTTAATATGGTGTATCACATTGATTTGTGTATATTGAAGAATCCTTGCATCCCTGGGATAAACCCCACTTGATCATGGTGTATGATCCTTTTAATGTGTTGTTCGATTCTGTTTGCTAGTATTTTGTTGAGGATTTTTACATCTATATTCATCAGTGATATTGGTCTATAATTTTCTTTCCTTGTAGTATCTCTGTCTGATTTTGGTATCAGGGTGATGGTGGTCTCATAGAATGAGTTTGGGAGTGTTCCTTCCCCTGCAATTGTTTTGAAGAATTTGAGAAGGTTGGGTGTTAGCTCTTCTCTAAATGTTTGATAGAATTCACCTGTGATGCCATCTGGTTCTGGACTTTGGTTTATTGGAAGATTTTTAATCACAGTTTCAATTTCATTGCTTGTGATAGGTTTGTTCATATTTTCTATTTCTTCCTGGTTCAGTCTTAGAAGGTTATCCCTTTCTAAGAATTTGTCCATTTCTTCCAGATTGTCCATTTTATTGGCCTAGAGTTGCTTGTAGTAGTCTCTTAGGATGCTTTGTATTCCTGTTGTGTCTGTTGTAACTTCTGCTTTTTCACTTCTAATTTTGTTGATTTGCGTCTTCTCCCTCTTTTTCTTAAGTCTGGCTAAAGGTTGATCATTTTTGCTTATCTTCTCAAAGAACCAGCTTTTAGTTTTATTGATCTTTGCTTTCGTTTTCTTTGTTTCTATTTCATTTATTTCTGCTCTGATGTTTATGATTTCTTTCCTTCTACTAACTTTGGGTTTTGTTCTTCTTTCTCTAGTTCCTCTAGGTGTAAGGTTCGATTGTTTATTTGGGATTTTTCTTGTTTCTTGAGGTAGGCTTGTATTGCTATAAACTTCCCTCTTAGAACTCCTTTTGCTGCATCCCATAGGTTTTGGATCATCGTGTTTTTGTTGTCATTTGTCTCTAGGTAGTTTTTGATTTCCTCTTTGATTTCTTCAGTGATCTCTTGGTTATTTAGTAACGTATTGTTTAGCCTCCATGTGTTTGTGTTTTTTACGTTTTTTTCCGTGTAATTGATTTCTAATCTCATAGCATTGTGGTCGGAACAGCTGCTTGATATGATTTCAGTTTTCTTAAATTTACTGAGGCTTTATCTGTGACCCAAGATATGATCTATCCTGGAGAATGTTCCGTGTGCAGTTGAGAAGAACGTGTAATCTGCTGTTTTTGGATGGAATGTCCTATAAATATCAATTAACTCTATCTGGTCTATTGTGTCATTTAAAGCTTGTGTTTCCTTATTAATTTTCTGTCTGGCTGATCTCCACTGGTGTAAGTGAGCTGTTAAAGTCCCCCGCTATTATTGTGTTACTGTCGATTTCCTCTTTTATAGCTGTTAGCAGTTGCCTTATACATTGAGGTGCTCCTATTTTGGGTACATATATATTTATAATTGTTATATCTTCTTCTTGGATTGATCCCCTGACCATTATGTAGTGTCTTTCCTTGTCTCTTGTAACATTCTTTATTTTAAAGTCTATTTTATCTGATATGAGTATTGCTACTCCAGCTTTCTTTTGATTTTCATTTGCATAGAGTATATTTTTCCATCGCCTCACTTTGAGTCTGTATGTGTCCCTAGGTCTGAAATGGATCTCTTGTAGACAGCATATATATGGGTCTTGTTTTTGTATCCATTCAGCGAGCCTGTGTCTTTTGGTTGGAACATTTAGTGCATTCACGTTTAAGGTAATTATCGATATGTATGTTCCTACTACTATTTTCTTAATTGTTATGGGTTTGTCTTGGTGGGTCCTTTTCTTCTCTTGTGTTTCCCACTTAGAGAAGTTCCTTTAGCATTTGGTGTAGAGCTGGTTTCATGGTGCTGAATTCTCTTAGCTTTTGCTTGTCTGTAAGGCTTTTGATTTCTCCATCAAATCTGAATGAGCTCTTTGCAGGATGGAGTACTCTTGGTTGTAGGTTCTTCCCTTTCATCACTTTAAATTTATCATGCCACTTCCTTCTGGCTTGTAGATTTTCTGCTGAGAAATCAGTTGTTATCCTTATGGGAGTTCCCTTGTATGTTATTGGTCATTTTTCGCTTGCTGCTTTCAATCATTTTTCTTTGTCGTTAATTTTTGTCAATTTGATTACTATGTGTCTTGTCATTTTTCTCCTTTGGTTTATCCTGCCTGGGACACTCTGTGCTTCTGGACTTGGGTGGCTATTTCTTTTCCCATGCTAGGGAAGTTTTTGACCATAATCTCTTCAAATATATTCTCGGGTCCTTTCTCTCTCTCTTCTCCTTCTGGGACCCCTATAATGCGAATGTTGTTGCGTTTAATGTTGTCCCAGAGGACTCTTGGGGTGTCTTCGTTTATTTTCATTCTTTTTCTTTATTCTGTTCCATGGCAGTGATTTCCACCTCTCTGTCTTCCAGGTCACTTATCCGTTCTTCTGCCACAGTTATTCTGCTACTGATTCCTTCTAGTGTATTTTTCATTTCAGTTATTACATTGTTCACCTCTGTTTGTTGGTTCTTTAATTCTTCTAGGTCCTTGTTAAACATTTCTTGCATCTTCTCGATCTTTGCCTCCTTTTTTTTTCCAAGGTCTTGGCTCAACTTCACTATCATTATTCTGAATTCTTTTTCTGGAAGGTTCCCTATCTCCACCTCATTTCGTTTTTTTTCTGGGGTTTTATCTTGTTCCTTGATCTGGTATAAAGTCCTCTGCCTTTTCATTTTGTCTATCTTTCTGTGAATGTGGTTTTCCTTCCACAGGCTGCAGAATTGTAGTTCTTCTTGCTTCTGTTGTCTGCTCTCCGGTGGATGAGTCTATCTTAGAGGCTAGTGCAAGCTTCCTGATGGGAGGGACTGGTGGTGGGTAGAGCTGGGTGTTGCTTTGGTGGGCAGAGCTTTAATCCGCTTGTCTACGGATTAAATAAAACTTTAATAAAAAGTTTAATCCGCTTGTCTGCTGATGCATGGGGCTGGGTTCCCTCCCTGTTGGTTGTTTGGCCTGAGGCGACCCAGCCCTGGAGCCTACCTTGCTCTTGGTGGGGCTAATGGCGGACTCTGGGAGGGCACACACCAAGGAGTATTTCCCAGAACTTCTGCTGCCAGTGTCGTTGTCCTCACGGTGAGCCACAGCCACAGCCACCACCTGCCTCTGCAGGAGACCCTCTAAAAGTAGCAGGTAGTTCTGGTCATTCTCCTACAGGGTCACTGCTCCTTCCCCTGGGTCCTGATGTGCACACTACTTTGTGTGTGCCCTCCAAGAGTGGAGTATCTGAGTGGAGTTGAGACTCTGAGACTCTGTGTGGACTCGCACAGACTCTGGGTCCTGTGAAGCTTCGATGTTTTCTGATTCTAGAAATCCTATAGGAGACGGTCCACAGCAGGTGACGCTAATGTTGTCAGTAGAGGTGTTGAAGCCAAAGATCTGCAGTTCCAACTAGAGGTGCCGATGTACATACAGGACAAAATCATCTCGTGTGAATGTAGTTCAGGCATGTTTAAGATGAATGCAGTCATGTTAATGCCTACCATATTCTATCTTGAGCCTCTCTTCAGGGACCCCCTCCTCAGTTCCTGAGGCTCCTGTAAGTCATGTACAGGGGACTGGAGAGTGGGCTCTGTCCAGTCTGAGCCCTGAGTTACCCTGTGTGTATCTTAGGATACTTTGTATTTCTGTGGTGTCTGTTGTAACATCATCTCTTTCATTTCAGATTTATTTGGGCCCTCTCTTTTTAAAAAAACATATGACTGTTTTCTTTTATTCTTTACAGAAGTTTAATAAGTGTTTGATCTACTATCCTTACCCTATGTATACTTTTTGCAGTGAGATTTTTACTTTTCTTTGTTTCCTTGTTACTATCAATAATTAGTGAGACTTCTTTTAAGCTACCTTCAACATTGCTTATAAAGCTGCTTTATTAGTGATGACAGAGCCTTAATGGAAGTCATGTTCTGGTTGTAAATTAGAATGCAATGTGCCAGCAAATAGCCCCTTAAGTTTATGTCTCATTACTTCTTGTTCTTTTTTTAATTTAATTTTTATTTTTTGTCAGAGCAAATTTAATTAAAATGTTTTGTTTCTTCTAGGTGTGCAAGATGTGGTTCTTTTAAACATATACATATATCTATTCTTCTTTGGATCATTTTCCCATGTAGGTTATGACACGATGTTGAGTAGTCTTGTCTTGGTATTACGTAGGTCTTTGGTGATTACATATTTCACATGTGTTTCTATATCTATCTTAACCCCAATATCCTAATGTATCCAATCCTCACACCTTTCCATTTGGTGAACCATAAGTTTGTTTAATGAATCTGTGATTGCATTTCTCTGTGGAAATATCTTCATTGGTATCAATTTTTAGCTAAGACCTATAAGTGATATTATAGGATATGTGTCTTTTGCTTTCTGACTTAGTACAATTTGCCTGATTACCTCAAGAATCATACATGGTGCTGCAAATGGCATTGTTTCATTTTTTTCCCTGGCTAATATTCCATCTGTACATGTACCAGTTCTTCTTTGGCCACGCACCTCTTGATGGACTTTCTGGTTGCCTCCATGTCTTGGCTATTGCAATACTGCTGCAATGCACATTTGCTTGCCTGTGTCTTTCCAGTTATATCTTCTTATGTTATAGGCCAAGGAGTGGGCTTGCTGTATCATATGGTAGCTCAGTGTGTATGTTTTAAAGGCACCCCCATTCAGTTCTCATTAGTGGCTCTTTCCAGGATACGTCCCACTTAAAATTGAGGCTATGCATTTCTCCAAAACACCTTCAATATTTATTATTGGTAGTTTTCTTGCTGATGGTTATTCTAACAGGTGTGAGCTGATACCTATCTGTGGTTGAATTTGCATGTGTCCCATAATCTGTTGAAATTGAGCTTTAAAGCATGCCCTTTTTATTGATCAAACTGTGATTACAGCTTAGTTCTTCAAAGTGTTTTCTTAAAGTAAGTGTCACATTTTGAAAATTTTTGGCCATTAAATCCCTCAAGACATTTTGAGGGCACGTTTCATTTACAGCCCTGAAGTACTTGTTCATATGAAGTGACCATTAGCACAGGTTTTAAAGCTGCTTGTGCAGGTAACGGCCAGAGGGTGGCAGCCTTTCTATGTTCCCAATCTGGTAAATACGGAAAGAGACCTTCAGCCCCAAGAGTGTCCAGCTTTATTTCTCATCCAGCTGTGGGTCTAGATATGGTCACACCAGGTTGCATCACAGCCCCGGAAAGAATTATGTAAAAATTTCTCCCTCTATCACTATCTTTGTTTTTTGGGATTTTAAAGTAATTTATTTTTATAATGGGATTTACCTGATTTTCACTGCTGTGTTTATGCCCCTTTACACCCATTGATTAACTTACAGAGAGAAATCAATACATAGGTTTTAAGATTTTTACTAGTCAGATATACACTTGTTCGTTGAATAGGGGATGTTGTGTCCACTTCACGGAGCAAGGAGTATGTCTTGTCTATTACATATTGGGTTTATGGATCGGTATCTGAGCTAATATGAAACCCTTGTTTTATGCATCACCCCACCTCACCTTTCCCGTTAAGCAGCCATAGTGTGTTTTCTAAATGTGTGACTCTATTCTGTTTTGTAATTCAGTTCAATTGTAGCGGTTTTTACATTCCCTCTATAAGTGATATCTTATGATAAGTGTCTTTTTCTGTGTGACTTATTTCACTTAGAATCGTCGAACCTAAATCCACTCATCTTGCTGCTAATAGCCTTATGACATTGATTTCATGGCTGAGTGATATTCCATTGTACATAAGGACCACAACATCGTTATCCATTTTCCTATTTCCTGGGATATTTAAGGTGTAATGAAGAGGAGGTTCTTGTCAAGAGAGCAGCCCTAAACTTTGGTGTGCCTGTGTCTTGCTGATTTTTAGTTTTCCCAATTTATACGCCCATGAGTGGAAGTGCCCTATGCTCTCTAAGCTGTGTTTTTTAGATGTTTCAGGACACACCGTACACTTCTCCAGAGTGGCTGTTGGCAATTTACATTCCGCCATCAGCGTACCAAGGCTCCCATTTCTCCATGGCCAGTGCTGCATTTCTGGTTTTGACACTTTTTTCAGCATGGCCCTTTTGATCGATGGGAAGCAAGACTTCTTTGTAGCGCTGATTTGCCTTTCCAGGTTGCTTGGTTGGCCAAAAAGGGCCTATGCGTTTTTTCCTGAATATATTCAGGAAAAAACGCATAGGCCCTTTTTAGCCAAGGGCATAAGTGTCGACGTTTTGCCACTTTTCATGTGCTTTAAACGCGATTCGAATCTACCTCCTTAAGTCTGTTTCTGCAGTTCTGCCTTGCTTTCAAATCCTCTTCGTTGCCTTCCCTCAATATATTTGTGGACGAGTGTTATCATTGATAACTCTGCAGGTTTGTGAATTGCAGTGCCCCTGATCTCCATTTTTCAACTCGCTTTTTTGGGAGTTGGCCGCAGAAGCACAGGATTTCTTCAGGCCCTATTCTACTTCCAGGCAGCAGGCTGAGTCTGTGGTTAATTCTTTTTCCTGATGGAAAAATAGAGTGACCTGTGCCTGTCCCAAAACCTAGAGCTTGTCCCTTATTGGTTCCCCCTCTTTCCGTTCATCCTCAGGACAAATTGCAACCTGTACCAAACAGGAGGTTAAAGGTGCTGATTCTCCAAGTACGGAGATTGCAATTATAGCGGCTGGAATGGTGAACCCAAGCACAAGGAGATGAGAAATGAGGTGTGTTTTAGAAACCTTTGCCGATCACACAGTGTACCGTCGTCTGGGTTTCTTATGCGTGTTTTCGATGTAGGAAGATGCCCTTGAACCTAGAGATTTGGGACCAATGAGATGGGTACCACGCAGTATTACTTTAAAGGGTCTGCGTTTGCTCACCCAACCTCACCAAACCTCTCAGCCCCAAGAGTGTACACCCTTATGTCTCATCCAGCTGTGGGTCTAGATATGGTCAATCCAGGTTGCATCACAGCCCCTGAACTAATTTTGTAAGAATTTCTTTCTCTATAACTGTCTTTGTTTCATGGGTTTTTAATTTCTTTTTATAATGGGGTTTAGCTGCTTTTCACTGCTGTGTTTATGCCGCTTTACACCCACTTGACACACTAACAGAGAGATTTCAATACATAGGTTTTAAGATTATTACTAGTCAGGTATATTCTTGTGTGGTGAATAGGGGGTGTTGAGTCCAGTTCTCTGAGCAAGGAGTGGGTCTTGTCTATTACATATTGGGTTTATGGAACGGTATCTCAGCTAATTTGAAACCCTTGTTTTATGTATCACCCCAACTCACCTTTCCCGTTAAGCAGCCATAGTGTGTTTTCTGCATGTGTGACACTGTTCTGTTTTGTAATTCAGTTCAAGTGTAACGGTTTTTACTTTCCCTGTATAAGTGATATCTTATGAGAAGTGTAGTTTTCTGTGTGACTTATTTCACTTAGAATCGTCGTACCTAAATCCACTCATCATGCTGCTACTAGCCTTATGACATTGATTTCATGGCTGAATGATATTCCATTGTACATAAGGACCACAACTTCTTTATCCATTTTTCCCTTTCTTGGGATATTTAAGGTGGAATGAAGTGGAGGTCCTTGGCAACAGAGCAGCCCTAAACTTTGGTGTGCTTGTGTCTTACTGATTTTTAATTTTTCCAATTTATACCCCCATGCGTGGAAGTGCCCTATGCTCTCTAAGGTGTGTTTTTTAGATGTTTCAGGACACACCGTACCCTTCTCCAGAGTGGCTGTTGGCAATTTACATCCCGCCCATCAGCGTAGCAGGGCTCCCATTTCTCCATGGCCTTTCCTGCATTTCTGGTTTTGACACTTTTCTCAGTATGGCCCTTTTGACCGATGGGACGCGAGACTTCTTTGAAGCGCTGATTTGCATTTCCAGGTTGCTTGGTTGGCTAAAAAGGGCGTATGCGTTTTTTCCTGAATATATTCAAGAAAACACGCATACGCCCTTTTTGGCCAAGGACATCATTGTCAACGTTTTGCCGCTTTTGATGTGCTTTAAAGGCGTTTCAGATCTACCTCATGAAATCTGTTTCCTGCAATTCTGCCTTGATTTCAAATCCTCTTCTTTGCCTTCCCTCAATATATTTGTGGACGAGAGTTATCGTTTATAACTCTGCAGGTTTGTGAATTGCAGTGCGCTGATCCTCCATTTTACAACTCGCTTTTTTGGGAGGGGGCCGCAAAAGCGCAGGATGGCTTCAGGCCCTGTTTTGGTTCTGGAGGGCAGGCTGAGCCTGTGGTTAATTCTTCTTCCTGATGGGAAAATAGAGTGACCTGTGTCTGTCCCAATACCAAGAGCTAGTCTCTCATTGGTTCCCCGTCTTCCCGTTCATCCTCAGCACAAATTGCAACCTGTACGGAACAGGAGGTTAAAGGTGATGATACTCCAAGTAGGGAGATTGCTAGTAAAGTGGCTGGAATGGCGAACGCGAGCACAAGGAGATGAGAAATGAGGTGCGTTTTAGAAACCTTTGCCCATCACACGGTGTACCATCTTCTGGGTTTCACATGCATGTTTTCGATGTAGGAAGATGCCCTTGAACCTGGAGATTTGGGACCCATTCGATGGGTAGCACGCAGTGTTACTTTAAAGGGTCTGCGTTTGCTCACCCAACCTCACCAAACCTCTCAGCCCCAAGAGTGTCCACCCTTATGTCTCATCCAGCTATGGGTCTAGATATGGTCAATCCAGGTTGCATCACAGCCCCTGAACGAATTGTGTAAGAATTTCTCTTTCTTTCCCTGTCTTTGTTTCCTGGGTTTTTAAAAGTAATTTATTTTTATAATGGGGTTTAGCTGCTTTTCATGGCTGTGTTTATGCCGCTTTACACCCACTTGACACACTAACAGAGAGATATCAATACATAGGTTTTAAGATTATTACTAGTCAGATATATTCTTGTGCGGTGAATCGGGCGTGTTGAGTCCAGTTCTCTGAGCAAGGAGTAGGTCTTGTCTATTCCATATTGGGTTTATGGAACGGTATCTGAGCTAATTTGAAACTCTTGTTTTATGTATCACCCCACCTCACCTTTCCCGTTAAGCAGCCATAGTGTGTTTTCTGCATGTGTGACTCTGTTCTGTTTTGTAATTCAGTTCAAGTGTAACGGTTTTTACATTCCCTCTATAAGTGACACCTTATGAGAAGTGTCCTTTTCTGTGTGACTTATTTCACTTAGAATCGTCTTACCTAAATCCACTCATCATGCTGCTACTAGCCTTATGACATTGATTTCATGGCTGAGTGATATTCCATTGTACATAAGGACCACAACTTTTTTATCCATTTTTCGCTTTCCTGGGATATTTAAGGTGGAATGAAGTGGAGGTCCTTGTCAACAGAGCAGCCCTAAACTTTGGGGTGCTTGTGTCTTGCTGATTTTCAATTTTCCCACTTTATCCCCCCATGCGTGGAAGTGCCCTGTGCTCTCTAAGCTGTGTTTTTTAGATGTTTCATGACACACCGTACACTTCTCCAGAGTGGCTGTTGGCAATTTACATCCCGCCCATCAGTGTAGCAAGGCTCCCATTTCTCCATGGCCTGTCCTGCATTTCTGGTTTTGACACTTTTTTCAGCATGGCCCTTTTGACCGATGGGAAGCGAGACTTCTTTGTAGCGCTGATTTGCCTTTCCAGGTTGCTTGGTTGGCCAAAAAGGGCGTATGCGTTTTTTCCTGAATATATTCAGGAAAAAACGCATACGCCCTTTTTGGCCAAGGGCATCATTGTCAACGTTTTGCCGCTTTTCATGTGCTTTAAAGGCGATTCGAATCTACCTCCTGAAATCTGTTTCCTGCAATTCTGCCTTGATTTCAAATCCTCTTCTTTGCCTTCCCTCAATATATTTGTGGACGAGAGTTATCATTTATAACTCTGCAGGTTTGTGAATTGCAGTGCCCTGAAGCTCCATTTTACAAGTCGCTTTTTTGGGAGCCGGCCGCAAAAGCGCAGGATGGCTTCAGGCCCTGTTCTGGTTCCGGGGGGCAGGCTGAGCCTGTGGTTAATTCTTCTTCCTGAAGGGAAAATAGAGTGACCTGTGCCTGTCCCAACACCAAGAGCTAGTCTCTCATTGGTTCCCCGTCTTCCCGTTCATCCTCAGGACAAATTGCAACCTGTACGGAACAGGAGGTTAAAGGTGCTGATGCTCCAAGTAGGGAGATTGCTAGTAAAGTGGCTGGAATGGCGAACCCGAGCACAAGGAGATGAGAAATGAGGTGCGTTTTAGAAACCTTTCCCCATCACACGGTGTACCATCTTCTGGGTTTCTCATGCATGTTTTCGATGTAGGAAGATGCCCTTGAACCTGGAGATTTGGGACCCATGCGATGGGTAGCACGCAGTATTACTTTAAAGGGTCTGCGTTTGCTCACCCAACCTCACCAAACCTCTCAGCCCCAAGAGTGTCCACCCTTATGTCTCATCCAGCTGTGGGTCTAGATATGGTCAATCCAGGTTGCATCACAGCCCCTGAACGAATTGTGTAAGAATTTCTCTCTCTTTCCCTGTCTTTGTTTCATGGGTTTTTAAAAGTAATTTATTTTTATAATGGGGTTTAGCTGCTTTTCACGGCTGTGTTTATGCCGCTTTACACCCACTTGACACACTAACAGAGAGATATCAATACATAGGTTTTAAGATTATTACTAGTCAGATATATTCTTGTGCGGTGAATCGGGCGTGTTGAGTCCAGTTCTCTGAGCAAGGAGTAGGTCTTGTCTATTCCATATTGGGTTTATGGAACGGTATCTGAGCTAATTTGAAACTCTTGTTTTATGTATCACCCCACCTCACCTTTCCCGTTAAGCAGCCTTAGTGTGTTTTCTGCATGTGTGACTCTGTTCTGTTTTGTAATTCAGTTCAAGTGTAACGGTTTTTACATTCCCTCTATAAGTGACACCTTATGAGAAGTGTCCTTTTCTGTGTGACTTATTTCACTTAGAATCGTCTTACCTAAATCCACTCATCATGCTGCTACTAGCCTTATGACATTGATTTCATGGCTGAGTGATATTCCATTGTACATAAGGACCACAACTTTTTTATCCATTTTTCGCTTTCCTGGGATATTTAAGGTGGAATGAAGTGGAGGTCCTTGTCAACAGAGCAGCCCTAAACTTTGGGGTGCTTGTGTCTTGCTGATTTTCAATTTTCCCACTTTATCCCCCCATGCGTGGAAGTGCCCTATGCTCTCTAAGCTGTGTTTTTTAGATGTTTCAGGACACACCGTACACTTCTCCAGAGTGGCTGTTGGCAATGTACATCCCGCCCATCAGTGTAGCAAGGCTCCCATTTCTCCATGGCCTGTCCTGCATTTCTGGTTTTGACACTTTTTTCAGCATGGCCCTTTTGACCGATGGGAAGCGAGACTTCTTTGGAGCGCTGATTTGCCTTTCCAGGTTGCTTGGTTGGCCAAAAAGGGCGTATGCGTTTTTTCCTGAATATATTCAGGAAAAAACGCATACGCCCTTTTTGGCCAAGGGCATCATTGTCAACGTTTTGCCGCTTTTCATGTGCTTTAAAGGCGATTCGAATCTACCTCCTGAAATCTGTTTCCTGCAATTCTGCCTTGATTTCAAATCCTCTTCTTTGCCTTCCCTCAATATATTTGTGGACGAGAGTTATCATTTATAACTCTGCAGGTTTGTGAATTGCAGAGCCCTGAAGCTCCATTTTACAAGTCGCTTTTTCGGGAGCCGGCCGCAAAAGCGCAGGATGGCTTCAGGCCCTGTTCTGGTTCCGGGGGGCAGGCTGAGCCTGTGGTTAATTCTTCTTCCTGATGGGAAAATAGAGTTACCTGTGCCTGTCCCAACACCAAGAGCTAGTCTCTCATTGGTTCCCCGTCTTCCCGTTCATCCTCAGGACAAATTGCAACCTGTACGGAACAGGAGGTTAAAGGTGCTGATGCTCCAAGTAGGGAGGTTGCTAGTAAAGTGGCTGGAATGGCGAACCCGAGCACAAGGAGATGAGAAATGAGGTGCGTTTTAGAAACCTTTCCCCATCACACGGTGTACCATCTTCTGGGTTTCTCATGCATGTTTTCGATGTAGGAAGATGCCCTTGAACCTGGAGATTTGGGACCCATGCGATGGGTCGCACGCAGTATTACTTTAAAGGGTCTGCGTTTGCTCACCCAACCTCACCAAACCTCTCAGCCCCAAGAGTGTCCACCCTTATGTCTCATCCAGCTGTGGGTCTAGATATGGTCAATCCAGGTTGCATCACAGCCCCTGAACGAATTGTGTAAGAATTTCTCTCTCTTTCCCTGTCTTTGTTTCATGGGTTTTTAAAAGTAATTTATTTTTATAATGGGGTTTAGCTGCTTTTCACGGCTGTGTTTATGCCGCTTTACACCCACTTGACACACTAACAGAGAGATATCAATACATAGGTTTTAAGATTATTACTAGTCAGATATATTCTTGTGCGGTGAATCGGGCGTGTTGAGTCCAGTTCTCTGAGCAAGGAGTAGGTCTTGTCTATTCCATATTGGGTTTATGGAACGGTATCTGAGCTAATTTGAAACTCTTGTTTTATGTATCACCCCACCTCACCTTTCCCGTTAAGCAGCCTTAGTGTGTTTTCTGCATGTGTGACTCTGTTCTGTTTTGTAATTCAGTTCAAGTGTAACGGTTTTTACATTCCCTCTATAAGTGACACCTTATGAGAAGTGTCCTTTTCTGTGTGACTTATTTCACTTAGAATCGTCTTACCTAAATCCACTCATCATGCTGCTACTAGCCTTATGACATTGATTTCATGGCTGAGTGATATTCCATTGTACATAAGGACCACAACTTTTTTATCCATTTTTCGCTTTCCTGGGATATTTAAGGTGGAATGAAGTGGAGGTCCTTGTCAACAGAGCAGCCCTAAACTTTGGGGTGCTTGTGTCTTGCTGATTTTCAATTTTCCCACTTTATCCCCCCATGCGTGGAAGTGCACTATGCTCTCTAAGCTGTGTTTTTTAGATGTTTCAGGACACACCGTACACTTCTCCAGAGTGGCTGTTGGCAATTTACATCCCGCCCATCAGTGTAGCAAGGCTCCCATTTCTCCATGGCCTGTCCTGCATTTCTGGTTTTGACACCTTTTTCAGCATGTCCCTTTTGACCGATGGGAAGCGAGACTTCTTTGGAGCGCTGATTTGCCTTTCCAGGTTGCTTGGTTGGCCAAAAAGGGCGTATGCGTTTTTTCCTGAATATATTCAGGAAAAAACGCATACGCCCTTTTTGGCCAAGGGCATCATTGTCAACGTTTTGCCGCTTTTCATGTGCTTTAAAGGCGATTCGAATCTACCTCCTGAAATCTGTTTCCTGCAATTCTGCCTTGATTTCAAATCCTCTTCTTTGCCTTCCCTCAATATATTTGTGGACGAGAGTTATCATTTATAACTCTGCAGGTTTGTGAATTGCAGTGCCCTGAAGCTCCATTTTACAAGTCGCTTTTTCAGGAGCCGGCCGCAAAAGCGCAGGATGGCTTCAGGCCCTGTTCTGGTTCCGGGGGGCAGGCTGAGCCTGTGGTTAATTCTTCTTCCTGATGGGAAAATAGAGTGACCTGTGCCTGTCCCAACACCAAGAGCTAGTCTCTCATTGGTTCCCCGTCTTCCCGTTCATCCTCAGGACAAATTGCAACCTGTACGGAACAGGAGGTTAAAGGTGCTGATGCTCCAAGTAGGGAGGTTGCTAGTAAAGTGGCTGGAATGGCGAACCCGAGCACAAGGAGATGAGAAATGAGGTGCGTTTTAGAAACCTTTCCCCATCACACGGTGTACCATCTTCTGGGTTTCTCATGCATGTTTTCGATGTAGGAAGATGCCCTTGAACCTGGAGATTTGGGACCCATGCGATGGGTCGCACGCAGTATTACTTTAAAGGGTCTGCGTTTGCTCACCCAACCTCACCAAACCTCTCAGCCCCAAGAGTGTCCACCCTTATGTCTCATCCAGCTGTGGGTCTAGATATGGTCAATCCAGGTTGCATCACAGCCCCTGAACGAATTGTGTAAGAATTTCTCTCTCTTTCCCTGTCTTTGTTTCATGGGTTTTTAAAAGTAATTTATTTTTATAATGGGGTTTAGCTGCTTTTCACGGCTGTGTTTAGGCCGCTTTACACCCACTTGACACACTAACAGAGAGATATCAATACATAGGTTTTAAGATTATTACTAGTCAGATATATTCTTGTGCGGTGAATCGGGCGTGTTGAGTCCAGTTCTCTGAGCAAGGAGTAGGTCTTGTCTATTACATATTGGGTTTATGGAACGGTATCTGAGCTAATTTGAAACTCTTGTTTTATGTATCACCCCACCTCACCTTTCCCGTTAAGCAGCCATAGTGTGTTTTCTGCATGTGTGACTCTGTTCTGTTTTGTAATTCAGTTCAAGTGTAACGGTTTTTACATTCCCTCTATAAGTGACACCTTATGAGAAGTGTCCTTTTCTGTGTGACTTATTTCACTTAGAATCGTCTTACCTAAATCCACTCATCATGCTGCTACTAGCCTTATGACATTGATTTCATGGCTGAGTGATATTCCATTGTACATAAGGACCACAACTTTTTTATCCATTTTTCGCTTTCCTGGGATATTTAAGGTGGAATGAAGTGGAGGTCCTTGTCAACAGAGCAGCCCTAAACTTTGGGGTGCTTGTGTCTTGCTGATTTTCAATTTTCCCACTTTATCCCCCCATGCGTGGAAGTGCCCTATGCTCTCTAAGCTGTGTTTTTTAGATGTTTCAGGACACACCGTACACTTCTCCAGAGTGGCTGTTGGCAATTTACATCCCGCCCATCAGTGTAGCAAGGCTCCCATTTCTCCATGGCCTGTCCTGCATTTCTGGTTTTGACACTTTTTTCAGCATGGCCCTTTTGACCGATGGGAAGCGAGACTTCTTTGTCGCGCTGATTTGCCTTTCCAGGTTGCTTGGTTGGCCAAAAAGGGCGTATGCGTTTTTTCCTGAATATATTCAGGAAAAAACGCATACGCCCTTTTTGGCCAAGGGCATCATTGTCAACGTTTTGCCGCTTTTCATGTGCTTTAAAGGCGATTCGAATCTACCTCCTGAAATCTGTTTCCTGCAATTCTGCCTTGATTTCAAATCCTCTTCTTTGCCTTCCCTCAATATATTTGTGGATGAGAGTTATCATTTATAACTCTGCAGGTTTGTGAATTGCAGTGCCCTGAAGCTCCATTTTACAAGTCGGTTTTTTGGGAGCTGGCCGCAAAAGCACAGGACGGCATCAGGCCCTATTCTGGTTCCGGGCGACAGGCTGAGCCTGTGGTTAATTCTTCTTCCTGATGGGAAAATAGAGTGACCTGTGCCTGTCCCAACACCAAGAGCTAGTCTCTCATTGGTTCCCCGTCTTCCCGTTCATCCTCAGGACAAATTGCAACCTGTACGGAACAGGAGGTTAAAGGTGCTGATTCTCCAAGGAGGGAGATTGCTAGTAAAGCGGCTGGAATGGCGACCCCGAGCACAAGGAGATGAGAAATGAGGTGCGTTTTAGAAACCTTTCCTGGTCACACGGTCTACCACCTTCTGGGTTTCTCATGCATGTTTTCGATGTAGGAAGATGCCCTTGAACCTGTAGATTTGGGACCCATGGGATGGGTAACAGGCAGTAGTACTTTAAAGGCTCTGTTTTGCTCACCCAACCTCACCAAATCTCTCAGCCCCGAGAGTATCCACCCTTACGTCTCATCCAGCTGTGGGTCTAGATATGGTCAATCCAGGTGGCATCACAGCCCCTGAACGAATTTTTTAAGAATTTCTCTGTCTTTCACTGTCTTTGTTTCACGGGTTTTTAAAATTAATTTATTTTTATAATGGGGTTTAGCTGCTTTTCACGGCTGTGTTTATGCTGCTTTACACCCACTTGACTCACATCCAGAGAGATATCAATACATAGGTTTTAAGATTCTTACTAATCAGATATATTCTTGTGCGGTCAATAGGGGGTGTTGAGTCCAGTTCACTGAGCAAGGAGTAGGTCTTTCTATTACATATTAGGTTTATGGAACGGTATCTCAGCTAATTTGAAACCCTTGTTTTATGCATCACCCCACATCACCTTTCCCGTTAAGCAGCCATAGTGTGTTTTCTAAACGTGTGACTCTGTTCTGTTTTGTAATTCAGTTCAAGTGTAGCGGTTTTTACATTCTCTCTATAAGTGATAGCTTATGATACGTGTCTTTTTCTGTGTGACTTATTTCACTTAGTATCGTCGTATCTAAATCCACTCATCATGCTGCTACTAGCCTTATGACATTGATTTCATGGCTGAGTGATATTCCATTGTACATAAGGACCAACACTTCTTTATCCATTTTTCTCTTTCCTGGGATATTTAAGGTGTCATGAAGTGGAGGTTCTTGTCAACAGAGCAGCCCTAAACTTTGGAGTGCCTGTGTCTTGCTGATTTTTAGTTTTCCCAATTTATTCGCCCGTGAGGGGAAGTGCCCTATGCGCTCTAAGCTGTGTTTTTTCGATGTTTCAGGACACACCGTACACTTCTCCAGAGTGGCTGTTGGCAATTTACATCCTGCCCATCAGCGTAGCAAGGCTCCCATTTCTCCATGGCCTGTCCTGCATTTCTGGTTTTGACACTTTTTTCAGCATGGCACTTTTGCCCGATGGGAAGCGAGACTTCTTTGTAGCGCTGATTTGCCTTTCCTGGTTGCTTTGTTGGCCAAAAAGGGCGTATGCTATTTTTCCTGAATATATTCAGGAAAAAACGCATACGCCCTTTTTGGCCAAGGGCATCATTATCGACGTTTTGCCGCTTCTCATGTGCTTTACAGGCAATTCGAATCTACCTCCTGAAATCTGTTTCCTGCAATTCTGCCTTGATTTCAAATCGTCTTCTTTGCCTTCCCTCAAGATATTTGTGGACGAGAGTTATCATTTATAACTCTGCAGGTTTGTGAATTGCAGTGCCCCTGCGCTCCATTTTACAACTCGCTTTTTTGGGAGCTGGCCGCAAATGCGCAGGATGGCCTCAGGCACTATTCTGGTTCCGGGCGGCAGGCTGAGCTTGCGGTTAATTCTTCTTCCTGATGGGAAAATAGAGTGACCTGTGCCTGTCCCAACACCTAGAGCTAGTCTCTCATTGGCTACCCCTCTTCCCGTTCATCCTCAGGACAAATTGCAAGCTGTACGGAACAGGAGGTTAAAGGTGCTGATTCTCCAAGGAGGGAGATTGCTAGTAAAGCGGCTGGAATGGCGAACCCAAGCACAAGGAGATGAAAAATGAGGTGCGTTTTAGAAACGTTTCCCGGTCACACGGTCTACCACCTTCTGGGTTTCTCATGCATGTTTTCGATGTAGGAAGATGCCCTTGAACCTGGAGATTTGGGACCCATGGGATGGGTAACAGGCAGTAGTACTTTAAAGGCTCTGCGTTTGCTCCCCCTACCTCACCAAAGCTCTCAGCCCCAAGAGTGTCCACCCTTACGTCTCATCCAGCTGTGGGTCTAGATATGGTCAATCCAGGTGGCATCACAGCCTCTGAATGAATTGTATAAGAATTTCTCTCTCTTTCACTGTCTTTGTTTCATGGGGTTTTAAAAGTTCTTTGTTTTTATAGTGGGGTTAACTTCTTTTCACTGCTGTGTTTATGCCGCTTTACACCCCCTTGACACACTTACAGACAGATATCAATACATAGGTTTTAAGATTCTTACTAGTCAGATATGTTCTTGTGCCGTGAATAGGGGGTGTTTAGTCCAGTTCACTGAGCAAGGAGTAGGTCTTGTCTATTACATATTGTGTTTATGGAACGTTATCTGAGCTAATTTGAAATCCTTGTTTTATGCATCACCCCACCTCACCTTTCCCGTTAAGCATCCATAGTGTGTTTTCTAAATGTGTGACTCTGTTCTGTTTTGTAATTCCGTTCAAGTGTAGCGGTTTTTACATTCCCTCTGTTAGTGATGTCTTATGATAAGTGTCTTTTTCTGTGTGACTTATTTCACTTCGAATCATCGTACCTAAATCCACTCATCATGCTGCTACTAGCCTTATGATATTGATTTCACCCTCGATTGATATTCCATTTTACATATGGAGCACAACTTCTTTATCCATTTTTCTCTTTCGTGGGATATTTAAGGTAGAATTAAGTGGAGGTTCTTGTCAACAGAGCAGCCCTAAAATTTGGGGTTCCTTTGTTTTGCTGATTTTTAATTTTCCCAATTTATACGCCCATGAGTGGATGTGCCCCTTTCTCTCTAGCTGTGTTTTTTAGATGTTTTAGGAAACACCATACCCTCCTCCAGAGTCGTCATTGGCAATTTACATCCCACCCATCAGTGTAACAAGGCTCCCTTTCCTCCCTGTCCTCTCCTGCATTTCTTCTTTTTACACTTTTTTAGGAAGGCCATTTTGACCGATGGGAAGTCAGACTTCTTTGTAGTGCTGAATTGCATTTCCGGCTTGCTTGGTTGGCCAAAAGGGGCCTATGGTTTTTTTCCTGAATTCATACAGAAAAAAACGCATATGCTCTTTTTGTCCAAGTGCATCATTGTCGGGTCTGAAGTGTCGGGTGTGGGTCCTCTGCATGTGGAAACCTAGGAGCAAGTGAAATTAGACAAAGCACAAAGGAAAAAATGGTTAGACTTTATTTTATTGCCCAGATTCTATTGTTATCTCCCAGGAATTTTTAATGGGCTTTGCCAGTGACAAAGCCCTCCTCTGCCTTTTGTCCCATTCCTCATTCTTGGGGCGCTGAGGGTGCAGACACGTCTTCTGTAAATGCTTCATGCTGAGTTGGGTGTCCTCATACCCGGGGGGAGGGGCAGGACTTCTCCCCAGCAGCCTCCAGGTGAGGTTGATTGTCCGCAGGCCTCCTCCCTCACTGCTCGTCTGCCTGAGCACCAGCATTGGCAGTTTTATAGATTCTAATGACCTTTAAGTGTCCAGGAAAGAGATGTGCAGAGACGCTGGGGGGGTGGGCGGTTTTACCCTGCTCCACATTGGTTTGGCCCCCTTAGGCTGACGGTTTCTGCCAGCCTAGATGCTCTGACCAGTAGTCTGCGCTTTCTTCAGTTAGGCCTCTGAATTAACGTACAAACAGCACCAGGTGTCAGAGCCCTGCTTGCTCAACTCCCAGACAGTCCAGGGCCGGTGGTGATCCAGGACCATGACGGCCACTCAGTCAACGGCCTTTTGAAGTAGCCAGGAGTACAGCCGGTCTCACTGGCCGCCGTCACCGCGGTGTCTGTAGGCTTTTCTATGGTGGCAGCGTTATTTACGGTTCCCCTGCCAAGTTTATTAGCTCCGCTCTGGGTGCAGTAAGTCCTGTAAGCAATAGTCTGTTCTTTTGGGGCACACTCTTGTTGTTTCCTGAGAGAAGCTCCAGGTCAAGTGATGGTCACACGAGTCGTCATGGGGGCCCATTGCCCCAAGTTGTCTCTCTGGAGGTTGGTGTTGGAGGGCCTCCTCACTCGAGGTCATTGTGCCCACGGAGCAATCCCTGCAACTTCAGGGCATGGTGGGTGGTTAGGATCACCAAGTGGCGTCCTTTTCCCTTAGGAGGGAGCTGGCCTTGCGGGCTGCTGATTTCCAGGTTTTTAGATACCCCCAGTATCCTGGTCGAATGGGGTGGCTGGCCAATGCCTGGAGGGCATTCTTGCATTGTTCCATTTCAAGTGGTCCCAGTTTTTGCACTAATACTCCAAGGGCGATTCACCTTGGACCAGGAATGTAAAGGTCAAAGGGTTTAGCTAACTTAGGGAGGTCCAGGGCCAGGGTCTGAATTGACTGCTCTTTCCAATCTTGAAAGGCCGCTTCTGGATTCTATTCAAAAGGATCATCATCTTTTCCTTTCAGTGTTTCATATAGAGGCCCAGCTATTAGACTGTAGTTAGGGATCCAGATGCAGCAAATCCCGGTCTCCCCAGGAACCCCTAAGCTGTCTTCTAGTTTCAGGAAGGCTGAGGCTGCAAATGGCTTATTCCCTTTCCTGGGGTGGGCTTCTCCGACCTTCTGTTCGAATGAAGCCCAGGAAGGCCACCTTAGTTTGTGATATTTGAGCCTTTTCCTTGGACACCTTCTATCTTTTATTGGCTAGGGAGTTCAGAGGCCTCCTTAGTCGGGCTGGTGATCAGAATGTCATCTGCATATTGAAGGAGGGTTCCCTTCTCCAGAGGTAGATCTTTTAGGTCTTTAGCTAACGTTTCCCCAAAGACGGTGTGGGAATTTTTGAACCCCTGGGGCAGGACGGCCCAGCAGTATTGTTTTTGTTGTATGTTGAGTCCTGCCACTCACAGCCAACATTTCTTGTGACTCTGGGACTAATGGAATACAGAAGAAGGCATCATTGAAGTCTAATACAGAATGCCATGTCCTGGTGGATGGTAGAATGACCAGCAGGGTGTAGGAATTAGGAACTACTAGATGTATATCCACTGTGGCTTCACTGACTGTCCTGGCATCCTCTACCAGGTCCCCAGCAGCCCACGGGGCTCTCGTGGTCAGGCCACTCCCAGGATATGGAGCTCACCTGGGCAGGTACGCAGCAGCCCACGGGGCTCTCGTGGGCAGGCCCCTCCCTGGATATGGAGCTCCCATGGACAGGTACCCCGGCAGGGCTGGGCACACAGGAACCGTGCACATAGCCCTCATTGCAGAGCACCCCCAGCACACCTGTCACTCAGAGCTGACACAGAGCACCTCAGAGCAGAGCTTGAACTAACAAACAGCAGCTCCAACAGGTCTGTGACCCTAGGCTTCACTCTGTGCGGCCTCCCTCTGCCTGGTCTTCCAGGGGCTTCCACTGCAGCCGGAGCACCAGGCCTCTGTCTCCACCCACCACCCCTCCTCTCCCTGACTCCTGGGTTCCTCTCATTAGCAGAGGTTCTTCTTGAAGTTGTCTCCCACTCATGGACCAGATAAAATGATTAGAAAACAAGCCAGGGCTGCCGCCCCTTATCTATCCTGACTCTCGGGACCCTACACCTGTTCCTTGGATCTGGTCGGTGCAGCAAGACCCATTTTCTGCAACTCTGAGCCCCTGAGGGGCGAGGATTGGCTGACCTGGGCAGCCTGACCCGGCCGGCCAGCCCTTCCCAGGTGTGCCTGGGTTGAGGTCAATATAAACACCCCTCCAGGCAGCAAAAGCCTCTGCAGCTGTGCCTGACGCCATATTCTCTGCCCCGTCAGCAGTCTCGGGGTTGGGCTGGTGGGAGAGAGTAGGGCCCACGGCTCTATGAGTGGCCCGGTGTGACTGGGGCTCTGCTGGACTTTCTGCAGGAGTTGCCGGGCTGCCACCTGCTAAAGAAGAGGATGTGTCACCCATACTTGCTGCTGGAATTTCTCCCCGGGCAGAGGTGAGGAAGGACAAAAGCAGTGGGGGCCGGGACAGGAGGGGTACCTCAGGCAGGGAAATGGAAAGCTTCCAGACGAGCGCCCGGGGCCAGGACCATCCTGGCTGGCCTGCAGGCACCAAGTCGGCCTGCGTGCTGTCGCTGGTGTGACTCCAAGCCCCTTCCTCTAGTTTTTAAAGTCTTTGCACACATTCAGGTGTTTTACCTGGGAAGGGTGGGAAAAGTTCAGCAGCAGCTGGCCTGGGGCTCAGCTCACGTTTACTCAGAGACGCCTCCTCACGGTCCCCCAGCTTTGCAATGAGGACGCTCCTCGTGTGGGGGCTGCTGGCTGCATGGGAGATGATTCCCACCTGTGACCAACTTCAGAATTGTTTACCACTGGAGCAAGTGCCCTGATAGTGTTTTCCTCTGTATGACCAGTGGGTTCTGTTTTTTTTTTTTTTCTTTTTTGGTTCAAGGTAAGTTTTATTCCTCTTTTTGTATTTATGCATATAAGCATGGAAATAATTCATTCATATAAATACGTCTATGGGAAGGACAGAACTTTTTTTTCTGTTTTATTTTTTTAAGTATTATTTATTTTTTAATTTTTGAATTTATTTTATTCATTTTTTTATACAGCAGGCTCTTATTGGTTACCTATTTTATACATATAAGTGTATATATGTCAATCTCAGGCTCGCAATTCATCCCACCACCACCACCCTGACACTTTCCCCCCTTGGTGTCCATACATTTGTTCTCTACATCTGTGTCTCTATTTCTGCCTTGCAAACCGGTTCATCTTTACCATTTTTCTAGGTTCCACATGTATGTGTTAATATACGATATTTGTTTTTCTCTTTCTGACTTACTTCACTCTGTATGCCAGTCTCTAGATCTATCCACGTCTCCACAAATGACCCAATTTCATTCCTTTTTATGGCTGAGTAATATTCCATTTTATATATGTAGCACATCTTTTCTGTTCGTCTGTCTATGGGCATTTAGGTTGCTTCCATGACCTGGCTATTGTAAATAGTGCTGCAATGAATATTGTGGTGAATATGTCTTTTTGAATTATGGATTTCTCTGGGTATATGGCCAGTAGTGGGATTGCTGGGTCATATGGTAATTCTATTTTTAGTATTTTAAGGAACCTCCATGCTGTTCTCCATAGTGACTGTATCAATTTACATTCCCACAAATAGTGTAAGAGGGTTCCCTTTTCTCCACACCCTCTCCAGCATTTGTTGCTTGTAGATTTTCTGATGATGCCCATTCTAACTCGTGTGAGGTGATACCTCATTGTAGTTTTGGTTTATATTTCTCTAATAATTAGTGATGTTGAGCAGCTTTTCATGTGCTTCTTGGTCATCTGTATGTCTTCTTGGGACAAATGTCTATTTACGTCATCTGCCCATTTTTGGATTGGGTTGTTTGTTTTTTTACTGTTGAGCTGCATGAGCTGTTTATATACATTGGAGATTACTCCTTTGTCCATTGATTCGTTTGCAAATATTTTCTCCCATTGTGAGGGTTGTCTTTTCGTCTTGTTTGTAGTTTCCTTTGCTTTGCAAAAGCTTTTAGGTTTCATTTGCTCCCATATGTTTATTTTTTTTTAATTCCATTACTCTAGGAGGTGGATCAAAAAAGATCTTGCTGTGATTTATGTCAAAGAGTATTCTTCCTATGTTTTCCTCTAAGAGTTTTATAGTGTCCGGTCTTACATTTCGGTCTCTAATCCATTTTGAGTTTATTTTTTGTGTATGGTGTTAGGGAGTGTTCTAATTTCATTCTTTTACATGTAGCTGTCCATTTTTCCCAGCACCACTTATTGAAGAGACTTTCTTTTCTCCTTTTTATACCCTTGCCTCCTTTGTCATAGATTAGTGGGCCATAGGTGTGTAGGTTTATCTCTGGGCTTTTTTTTTCTTTTACATCTTTATTGGAGTATAATTGCTTTACAATTGTGTGTTAGTTTCTGCTGTATAAAAAAAGTGAATCAGCTGTGCGTATACACATAACACCATATCCCCTCCCTCTTGCACCTCCCTCTCACTCCCTTATCCCACCCTTTTAGGTGGTCACAAAGCAAAGAGCTGATCTCCCTGTGCTATGTGGTTGCTTCCCAGTAGCTATCAATTTTACATTTGGTAGTGTATATATGTCCATACCACTCTCACTTTGTCCCAGCTTACCCTTCCCTCTCCCCATGTCCTCAAGTCCTTTCTCTACGTCTGTGTCCTTAATCCTTTCCTGCCCCTAGGTTCTTCATAAACTTTTTTTTTAAGATTCCATATATATGTGTTAGCATACGGTATTTGTTTTTCTCTTTCTGACTTACTTCACTCTGTAGGACAGACTCTAGATCCATCCACCTCACTAAAAATAACTCAATTTCGTTTCTTTTTATGGCTGAATAATGTTCCATTGTATATATATGTGCCACATCTTCTTTATCCATTTATCTGTTGATGGACACTTAAGTTGCTTCCATGTCCTGGCTATTGTAAATAGAGCTACAGTGAACATTGTGGTACATGACTCTTTTTGAATTATGGTTTTCTCAGGGTAAATATCCAGGAGTGGGTTTGCTGGGTTGTATGGTAGTTCTATTTTTAGTTTTTAAGGAACCCCCATACCGTTCTCCCTAGTGGCTATATCAATTTACATTCCCACCAACAGTGCAAGAGGGTTCCCTTTTCTCCAATAAATGCCTCTCCAGCATTTATTGTTGGTAGATTTTTTGATGATGGCCATTCTGACTGGTGTGAGGTGATACCTCACTGTAGTTTTGATTTGCATTTCTCTAATGATTAGTGATATTCAGCATCCTTTCATGTGTTTGTTGGCAACCTGTATATCTTCTTTGGAGAAATGTCTATTTAGGTCTTCTGCCCATTTTTGGATTGGGTTGTTTGGTTTTGTGATATTGAGCTACATGAGCTGCTTTTTGGAGATTAATCCTTTGCCATTTGCTTCATTTGAAAATATTTTCTCCCATTCTGATGGTTGTCTTTTCATCTTGCTTATGTTTTCCTTTGCTGTGCAAAATAATTTATGTTTCATTCGGTCCCATTTTTTTATTTTTGTTTTTATTTCCATTTCTCTAGGAGGTGGGTCAAAAAGGATCTTGCTGTGATTTATGTCATAGACTGCTCTGCTTATGTTTTCCTCTAAGAGTTTTGTAGTGGCTGGTCTTATATTTAGGTCTCTAATCCATTTTGAGTTTATTTTTGTGTATGGTGTTAGGGAGTGTACTAATTTCATTCTTTTACATGTAACTGTCCAGTTTTCCCAGCACCACTTGCTGAAGACACTGTCTTTTCTCCATTGTATACCCTTGCCTCCTTTGTCATAGATTAGTGAACCATAGGTACGTGGGTTTATCTCTGTGCTTTCTATCCTGTTCTATTGACCTATATTTCTGTTTTTGTGTCAGTACCATATTATCTTGATTACTCTAGCTTTGTAATATAGTCTGAAGTCTGGAAGTCTGATTCCTCCAGCTCTTTTTTTCCCCCCTCAAGACTGCTTTGGCTATCCAGGGTCTTTTGTGTCTCCCTACAAATTTTAAGATTTTTTTTTTCTTGTTCTGTAGAAAATGCCAAAGGTATTTTGATCGGGATTGCATTGAATCTGTAGATTGCTTTGGGTAGTATAGTCATTTTCACAATATTGATTCTTCTAATCCGAGAACATGGTATATGTCTCCATCTGTTTATATCATCTTTGATTTCTTTCTTCAGTGTCTTTTAGTTTTCTGAGTACAGGTCTTTTACTTCCTTAGGTAGGTTTATTCCTAGGTATTTTATTCTTATTGTTGCAGTGGTAATGGGATTGTTTCCTTAATTTCTCTTTCTGATCTTTCATTGTTAGTGTAGAGGAATGCAAGCAATTTCTGTGCATTAATTTTGTATCCTGCAACTTTACCAAATTCATTGATTAGCTCCAGTGGTTTTCTGGTGGCATCTTTAGGATTCTCTATCTATGATATCATGTCATCTGCAAACAGTGACAATTTTACTTCTTCTTTTCCTTTTTGTATTCCTTTTATTTCTTTTTCTTCTCTGATTGCCATGGCTAGGACTTCCAAAACTATGTTGAATAGCAGTGGTGAGAGTGGACATCCTTGTCTTGTTCCTGATCTTAGAGGAAACGCTTTCAGTTTTTCACCATTGAGAATGCTGTTTGCTGTGGGTTTGTCATATATGGCCTTTATTATGTTGAGGTAGTTTCCCTCTATGCCCACACTCCAGAGTTTTTATCGTAAATGAGTGTTGAATTTTCTCAAAATCTTTTCCTTCATCTATTGAGATGATCATATGGTTTTATTCTACAATTTGTTAATATGGTGTATCACATTGATTTGTGTATATTGAAGAATCCTTGCATCCCTGGGATAAACCCCACTTGATCATGGTGTATGATCCTTTTAATGTGTTGTTCGATTCTGTTTGCTAGTATTTTGTTGAGGATTTTTACATCTATATTCATCAGTGATATTGGTCTATAATTTTCTTTCCTTGTAGTATCTCTGTCTGATTTTGGTATCAGGGTGATGGTGGTCTCATAGAATGAGTTTGGGAGTGTTCCTTCCCCTGCAATTGTTTTGAAGAATTTGAGAAGGTTGGGTGTTAGCTCTTCTCTAAATGTTTGATAGAATTCACCTGTGATGCCATCTGGTTCTGGACTTTGGTTTATTGGAAGATTTTTAATCACAGTTTCAATTTCATTGCTTGTGATAGGTTTGTTCATATTTTCTATTTCTTCCTGGTTCAGTCTTAGAAGGTTATCCCTTTCTAAGAATTTGTCCATTTCTTCCAGATTGTCCATTTTATTGGCCTAGAGTTGCTTGTAGTAGTCTCTTAGGATGCTTTGTATTCCTGTTGTGTCTGTTGTAACTTCTGCTTTTTCACTTCTAATTTTGTTGATTTGCGTCTTCTCCCTCTTTTTCTTAAGTCTGGCTAAAGGTTGATCATTTTTGCTTATCTTCTCAAAGAACCAGCTTTTAGTTTTATTGATCTTTGCTTTCGTTTTCTTTGTTTCTATTTCATTTATTTCTGCTCTGATGTTTATGATTTCTTTCCTTCTACTAACTTTGGGTTTTGTTCTTCTTTCTCTAGTTCCTCTAGGTGTAAGGTTCGATTGTTTATTTGGGATTTTTCTTGTTTCTTGAGGTAGGCTTGTATTGCTATAAACTTCCCTCTTAGAACTCCTTTTGCTGCATCCCATAGGTTTTGGATCATCGTGTTTTTGTTGTCATTTGTCTCTAGGTAGTTTTTGATTTCTTCTTTGATTTCTTCAGTGATCTCTTGGTTATTTAGTAACGTATTGTTTAGCCTCCATGTGTTTGTGTTTTTTACGTTTTTTTCCGTGTAATTGATTTCTAATCTCATAGCATTGTGGTCGGAACAGCTGCTTGATATGATTTCAGTTTTCTTAAATTTACTGAGGCTTTATCTGTGACCCAAGATATGATCTATCCTGGAGAATGTTCCGTGTGCAGTTGAGAAGAACGTGTAATCTGCTGTTTTTGGATGGAATGTCCTATAAATATCAATTAACTCTATCTGGTCTATTGTGTCATTTAAAGCTTGTGTTTCCTTATTAATTTTCTGTCTGGCTGATCTCCACTGGTGTAAGTGAGCTGTTAAAGTCCCCCGCTATTATTGTGTTACTGTCGATTTCCTCTTTTATAGCTGTTAGCAGTTGCCTTATACATTGAGGTGCTCCTATTTTGGGTACATATATATTTATAATTGTTATATCTTCTTCTTGGATTGATCCCCTGACCATTATGTAGTGTCTTTCCTTGTCTCTTGTAACATTCTTTATTTTAAAGTCTATTTTATCTGATATGAGTATTGCTACTCCAGCTTTCTTTTGATTTTCATTTGCATAGAGTATATTTTTCCATCGCCTCACTTTGAGTCTGTATGTGTCCCTAGGTCTGAAATGGATCTCTTGTAGACAGCATATATATGGGTCTTGTTTTTGTATCCATTCAGCGAGCCTGTGTCTTTTGGTTGGAACATTTAGTGCATTCACGTTTAAGGTAATTATCGATATGTATGTTCCTACTACTATTTTCTTAATTGTTATGGGTTTGTCTTGGTGGGTCCTTTTCTTCTCTTGTGTTTCCCACTTAGAGAAGTTCCTTTAGCATTTGGTGTAGAGCTGGTTTCATGGTGCTGAATTCTCTTAGCTTTTGCTTGTCTGTAAGGCTTTTGATTTCTCCATCAAATCTGAATGAGCTCTTTGCAGGATGGAGTACTCTTGGTTGTAGGTTCTTCCCTTTCATCACTTTAAATTTATCATGCCACTTCCTTCTGGCTTGTAGATTTTCTGCTGAGAAATCAGTTGTTATCCTTATGGGAGTTCCCTTGTATGTTATTGGTCATTTTTCCCTTGCTGCTTTCAATCATTTTTCTTTGTCGTTAATTTTTGTCAATTTGATTACTATGTGTCTTGTCATTTTTCTCCTTTGGTTTATCCTGCCTGGGACACTCTGTGCTTCTGGACTTGGGTGGCTATTTCTTTTCCCATGCTAGGGAAGTTTTTGACCATAATCTCTTCAAATATATTCTCGGGTCCTTTCTCTCTCTCTTCTCCTTCTGGGACCCCTATAATGCGAATGTTGTTGCGTTTAATGTTGTCCCAGAGGACTCTTGGGGTGTCTTCGTTTATTTTCATTCTTTTTCTTTATTCTGTTCCATGGCAGTGATTTCCACCTCTCTGTCTTCCAGGTCACTTATCCGTTCTTCTGCCACAGTTATTCTGCTACTGATTCCTTCTAGTGTATTGTTCATTTCAGTTATTACATTGTTCACCTCTGTTTGTTGGTTCTTTAATTCTTCTAGGTCCTTGTTAAACATTTCTTGCATCTTCTCGATCTTTGCCTCCTTTTTTTTTCCAAGGTCTTGGCTCAACTTCACTATCATTATTCTGAATTCTTTTTCTGGAAGGTTCCCTATCTCCACCTCATTTCGTTTTTTTTCTGGGGTTTTATCTTGTTCCTTGATCTGGTATAAAGTCCTCTGCCTTTTCATTTTGTCTATCTTTCTGTGAATGTGGTTTTCCTTCCACAGGCTGCAGAATTGTAGTTCTTCTTGCTTCTGTTGTCTGCTCTCCGGTGGATGAGTCTATCTTAGAGGCTAGTGCAAGCTTCCTGATGGGAGGGACTGGTGGTGGGTAGAGCTGGGTGTTGCTTTGGTGGGCAGAGCTTTAATCCGCTTGTCTACGGATTAAATAAAACTTTAATAAAAAGTTTAATCCGCTTGTCTGCTGATGCATGGGGCTGGGTTCCCTCCCTGTTGGTTGTTTGGCCTGAGGCGACCCAGCCCTGGAGCCTACCTTGCTCTTGGTGGGGCTAATGGCGGACTCTGGGAGGGCACACACCAAGGAGTATTTCCCAGAACTTCTGCTGCCAGTGTCGTTGTCCTCACGGTGAGCCACAGCCACAGCCACCACCTGCCTCTGCAGGAGACCCTCTAAAAGTAGCAGGTAGTTCTGGTCATTCTCCTACAGGGTCACTGCTCCTTCCCCTGGGTCCTGATGTGCACACTACTTTGTGTGTGCCCTCCAAGAGTGGAGTATCTGAGTGGAGTTGAGACTCTGAGACTCTGTGTGGACTCGCACAGACTCTGGGTCCTGTGAAGCTTCGATGTTTTCTGATTCTAGAAATCCTATAGGAGACGGTCCACAGCAGGTGACGCTAATGTTGTCAGTAGAGGTGTTGAAGCCAAAGATCTGCAGTTCCAACTAGAGGTGCCGATGTACATACAGGACAAAATCATCTCGTGTGAATGTAGTTCAGGCATGTTTAAGATGAATGCAGTCATGTTAATGCCTACCATATTCTATCTTGAGCCTCTCTTCAGGGACCCCCTCCTCAGTTCCTGAGGCTCCTGTAAGTCATGTACAGGGGACTGGAGAGTGGGCTCTGTCCAGTCTGAGCCCTGAGTTACCCTGTGTGTATCTTAGGATACTTTGTATTTCTGTGGTGTCTGTTGTAACATCATCTCTTTCATTTCAGATTTATTTGGGCCCTCTCTTTTTAAAAAAACATATGACTGTTTTCTTTTATTCTTTACAGAAGTTTAATAAGTGTTTGATCTACTATCCTTACCCTATGTATACTTTTTGCAGTGAGATTTTTACTTTTCTTTGTTTCCTTGTTACTATCAATAATTAGTGAGACTTCTTTTAAGCTACCTTCAACATTGCTTATAAAGCTGCTTTATTAGTGATGACAGAGCCTTAATGGAAGTCATGTTCTGGTTGTAAATTAGAATGCAATGTGCCAGCAAATAGCCCCTTAAGTTTATGTCTCATTACTTCTTGTTCTTTTTTTAATTTAATTTTTATTTTTTGTCAGAGCAAATTTAATTAAAATGTTTTGTTTCTTCTAGGTGTGCAAGATGTGGTTCTTTTAAACATATACATATATCTATTCTTCTTTGGATCATTTTCCCATGTAGGTTATGACACGATGTTGAGTAGTCTTGTCTTGGTATTACGTAGGTCTTTGGTGATTACATATTTCACATGTGTTTCTATATCTATCTTAACCCCAATATCCTAATGTATCCAATCCTCACACCTTTCCATTTGGTGAACCATAAGTTTGTTTAATGAATCTGTGATTGCATTTCTCTGTGGAAATATCTTCATTGGTATCAATTTTTAGCTAAGACCTATAAGTGATATTATAGGATATGTGTCTTTTGCTTTCTGACTTAGTACAATTTGCCTGATTACCTCAAGAATCATACATGGTGCTGCAAATGGCATTGTTTCATTTTTTTCCCTGGCTAATATTCCATCTGTACATGTACCAGTTCTTCTTTGGCCACGCACCTCTTGATGGACTTTCTGGTTGCCTCCATGTCTTGGCTATTGCAATACTGCTGCAATGCACATTTGCTTGCCTGTGTCTTTCCAGTTATATCTTCTTATGTTATAGGCCAAGGAGTGGGCTTGCTGTATCATATGGTAGCTCAGTGTGTATGTTTTAAAGGCACCCCCATTCAGTTCTCATTAGTGGCTCTTTCCAGGATACGTCCCACTTAAAATTGAGGCTATGCATTTCTCCAAAACACCTTCAATATTTATTATTGGTAGTTTTCTTGCTGATGGTTATTCTAACAGGTGTGAGCTGATACCTATCTGTGGTTGAATTTGCATGTGTCCCATAATCTGTTGAAATTGAGCTTTAAAGCATGCCCTTTTTATTGATCAAACTGTGATTACAGCTTAGTTCTTCAAAGTGTTTTCTTAAAGTAAGTGTCACATTTTGAAAATTTTTGGCCATTAAATCCCTCAAGACATTTTGAGGGCACGTTTCATTTACAGCCCTGAAGTACTTGTTCATATGAAGTGACCATTAGCACAGGTTTTAAAGCTGCTTGTGCAGGTAACGGCCAGAGGGTGGCAGCCTTTCTATGTTCCCAATCTGGTAAATACGGAAAGAGACCTTCAGCCCCAAGAGTGTCCAGCTTTATTTCTCATCCAGCTGTGGGTCTAGATATGGTCACACCAGGTTGCATCACAGCCCCGGAAAGAATTATGTAAAAATTTCTCCCTCTATCACTATCTTTGTTTTTTGGGATTTTAAAGTAATTTATTTTTATAATGGGATTTACCTGATTTTCACTGCTGTGTTTATGCCCCTTTACACCCATTGATTAACTTACAGAGAGAAATCAATACATAGGTTTTAAGATTTTTACTAGTCAGATATACACTTGTTCGTTGAATAGGGGGTGTTGTGTCCACTTCACGGAGCAAGGAGTATGTCTTGTCTATTACATATTGGGTTTATGGATCGGTATCTGAGCTAATATGAAACCCTTGTTTTATGCATCACCCCACCTCACCTTTCCCGTTAAGCAGCCATAGTGTGTTTTCTAAATGTGTGACTCTATTCTGTTTTGTAATTCAGTTCAATTGTAGCGGTTTTTACATTCCCTCTATAAGTGATATCTTATGATAAGTGTCTTTTTCTGTGTGACTTATTTCACTTAGAATCGTCGAACCTAAATCCACTCATCTTGCTGCTAATAGCCTTATGACATTGATTTCATGGCTGAGTGATATTCCATTGTACATAAGGACCACAACATCGTTATCCATTTTCCTATTTCCTGGGATATTTAAGGTGTAATGAAGAGGAGGTTCTTGTCAAGAGAGCAGCCCTAAACTTTGGTGTGCCTGTGTCTTGCTGATTTTTAGTTTTCCCAATTTATACGCCCATGAGTGGAAGTGCCCTATGCTCTCTAAGCTGTGTTTTTTAGATGTTTCAGGACACACCGTACACTTCTCCAGAGTGGCTGTTGGCAATTTACATTCCGCCATCAGCGTACCAAGGCTCCCATTTCTCCATGGCCAGTGCTGCATTTCTGGTTTTGACACTTTTTTCAGCATGGCCCTTTTGATCGATGGGAAGCAAGACTTCTTTGTAGCGCTGATTTGCCTTTCCAGGTTGCTTGGTTGGCCAAAAAGGGCCTATGCGTTTTTTCCTGAATATATTCAGGAAAAAACGCATAGGCCCTTTTTAGCCAAGGGCATAAGTGTCGACGTTTTGCCACTTTTCATGTGCTTTAAACGCGATTCGAATCTACCTCCTTAAGTCTGTTTCTGCAGTTCTGCCTTGCTTTCAAATCCTCTTCGTTGCCTTCCCTCAATATATTTGTGGACGAGTGTTATCATTGATAACTCTGCAGGTTTGTGAATTGCAGTGCCCCTGATCTCCATTTTTCAACTCGCTTTTTTGGGAGTTGGCCGCAGAAGCACAGGATTTCTTCAGGCCCTATTCTACTTCCAGGCAGCAGGCTGAGTCTGTGGTTAATTCTTTTTCCTGATGGAAAAATAGAGTGACCTGTGCCTGTCCCAAAACCTAGAGCTTGTCCCTTATTGGTTCCCCCTCTTTCCGTTCATCCTCAGGACAAATTGCAACCTGTACCAAACAGGAGGTTAAAGGTGCTGATTCTCCAAGTACGGAGATTGCAATTATAGCGGCTGGAATGGTGAACCCAAGCACAAGGAGATGAGAAATGAGGTGTGTTTTAGAAACCTTTGCCGATCACACAGTGTACCGTCGTCTGGGATTCTTATGCGTGTTTTCGATGTAGGAAGATGCCCTTGAACCTAGAGATTTGGGACCAATGAGATGGGTACCACGCAGTATTACTTTAAAGGGTCTGCGTTTGCTCACCCAACCTCACCAAACCTCTCAGCCCCAAGAGTGTACACCCTTATGTCTCATCCAGCTGTGGGTCTAGATATGGTCAATCCAGGTTGCATCACAGCCCCTGAACTAATTTTGTAAGAATTTCTTTCTCTATAACTGTCTTTGTTTCATGGGTTTTTAATTTCTTTTTATAATGGGGTTTAGCTGCTTTTCACTGCTGTGTTTATGCCGCTTTACACCCACTTGACACACTAACAGAGAGATTTCAATACATAGGTTTTAAGATTATTACTAGTCAGGTATATTCTTGTGTGGTGAATAGGGGGTGTTGAGTCCAGTTCTCTGAGCAAGGAGTGGGTCTTGTCTATTACATATTGGGTTTATGGAACGGTATCTCAGCTAATTTGAAACCCTTGTTTTATGTATCACCCCAACTCACCTTTCCCGTTAAGCAGCCATAGTGTGTTTTCTGCATGTGTGACACTGTTCTGTTTTGTAATTCAGTTCAAGTGTAACGGTTTTTACTTTCCCTGTATAAGTGATATCTTATGAGAAGTGTAGTTTTCTGTGTGACTTATTTCACTTAGAATCGTCGTACCTAAATCCACTCATCATGCTGCTACTAGCCTTATGACATTGATTTCATGGCTGAATGATATTCCATTGTACATAAGGACCACAACTTCTTTATCCATTTTTCCCTTTCTTGGGATATTTAAGGTGGAATGAAGTGGAGGTCCTTGGCAACAGAGCAGCCCTAAACTTTGGTGTGCTTGTGTCTTACTGATTTTTAATTTTTCCAATTTATACCCCCATGCGTGGAAGTGCCCTATGCTCTCTAAGGTGTGTTTTTTAGATGTTTCAGGACACACCGTACCCTTCTCCAGAGTGGCTGTTGGCAATTTACATCCCGCCCATCAGCGTAGCAGGGCTCCCATTTCTCCATGGCCTTTCCTGCATTTCTGGTTTTGACACTTTTCTCAGTATGGCCCTTTTGACCGATGGGACGCGAGACTTCTTTGAAGCGCTGATTTGCATTTCCAGGTTGCTTGGTTGGCTAAAAAGGGCGTATGCGTTTTTTCCTGAATATATTCAAGAAAACACGCATACGCCCTTTTTGGCCAAGGACATCATTGTCAACGTTTTGCCGCTTTTGATGTGCTTTAAAGGCGTTTCAGATCTACCTCATGAAATCTGTTTCCTGCAATTCTGCCTTGATTTCAAATCCTCTTCTTTGCCTTCCCTCAATATATTTGTGGACGAGAGTTATCGTTTATAACTCTGCAGGTTTGTGAATTGCAGTGCGCTGATCCTCCATTTTACAACTCGCTTTTTTGGGAGGGGGCCGCAAAAGCGCAGGATGGCTTCAGGCCCTGTTTTGGTTCTGGAGGGCAGGCTGAGCCTGTGGTTAATTCTTCTTCCTGATGGGAAAATAGAGTGACCTGTGTCTGTCCCAATACCAAGAGCTAGTCTCTCATTGGTTCCCCGTCTTCCCGTTCATCCTCAGCACAAATTGCAACCTGTACGGAACAGGAGGTTAAAGGTGATGATACTCCAAGTAGGGAGATTGCTAGTAAAGTGGCTGGAATGGCGAACGCGAGCACAAGGAGATGAGAAATGAGGTGCGTTTTAGAAACCTTTGCCCATCACACGGTGTACCATCTTCTGGGTTTCACATGCATGTTTTCGATGTAGGAAGATGCCCTTGAACCTGGAGATTTGGGACCCATTCGATGGGTAGCACGCAGTGTTACTTTAAAGGGTCTGCGTTTGCTCACCCAACCTCACCAAACCTCTCAGCCCCAAGAGTGTCCACCCTTATGTCTCATCCAGCTATGGGTCTAGATATGGTCAATCCAGGTTGCATCACAGCCCCTGAACGAATTGTGTAAGAATTTCTCTTTCTTTCCCTGTCTTTGTTTCCTGGGTTTTTAAAAGTAATTTATTTTTATAATGGGGTTTAGCTGCTTTTCATGGCTGTGTTTATGCCGCTTTACACCCACTTGACACACTAACAGAGAGATATCAATACATAGGTTTTAAGATTATTACTAGTCAGATATATTCTTGTGCGGTGAATCGGGCGTGTTGAGTCCAGTTCTCTGAGCAAGGAGTAGGTCTTGTCTATTCCATATTGGGTTTATGGAACGGTATCTGAGCTAATTTGAAACTCTTGTTTTATGTATCACCCCACCTCACCTTTCCCGTTAAGCAGCCATAGTGTGTTTTCTGCATGTGTGACTCTGTTCTGTTTTGTAATTCAGTTCAAGTGTAACGGTTTTTACATTCCCTCTATAAGTGACACCTTATGAGAAGTGTCCTTTTCTGTGTGACTTATTTCACTTAGAATCGTCTTACCTAAATCCACTCATCATGCTGCTACTAGCCTTATGACATTGATTTCATGGCTGAGTGATATTCCATTGTACATAAGGACCACAACTTTTTTATCCATTTTTCGCTTTCCTGGGATATTTAAGGTGGAATGAAGTGGAGGTCCTTGTCAACAGAGCAGCCCTAAACTTTGGGGTGCTTGTGTCTTGCTGATTTTCAATTTTCCCACTTTATCCCCCCATGCGTGGAAGTGCCCTGTGCTCTCTAAGCTGTGTTTTTTAGATGTTTCATGACACACCGTACACTTCTCCAGAGTGGCTGTTGGCAATTTACATCCCGCCCATCAGTGTAGCAAGGCTCCCATTTCTCCATGGCCTGTCCTGCATTTCTGGTTTTGACACTTTTTTCAGCATGGCCCTTTTGACCGATGGGAAGCGAGACTTCTTTGTAGCGCTGATTTGCCTTTCCAGGTTGCTTGGTTGGCCAAAAAGGGCGTATGCGTTTTTTCCTGAATATATTCAGGAAAAAACGCATACGCCCTTTTTGGCCAAGGGCATCATTGTCAACGTTTTGCCGCTTTTCATGTGCTTTAAAGGCGATTCGAATCTACCTCCTGAAATCTGTTTCCTGCAATTCTGCCTTGATTTCAAATCCTCTTCTTTGCCTTCCCTCAATATATTTGTGGACGAGAGTTATCATTTATAACTCTGCAGGTTTGTGAATTGCAGTGCCCTGAAGCTCCATTTTACAAGTCGCTTTTTTGGGAGCCGGCCGCAAAAGCGCAGGATGGCTTCAGGCCGTGTTCTGGTTCCGGGGGGCAGGCTGAGCCTGTGGTTAATTCTTCTTCCTGAAGGGAAAATAGAGTGACCTGTGCCTGTCCCAACACCAAGAGCTAGTCTCTCATTGGTTCCCCGTCTTCCCGTTCATCCTCAGGACAAATTGCAACCTGTACGGAACAGGAGGTTAAAGGTGCTGATGCTCCAAGTAGGGAGATTGCTAGTAAAGTGGCTGGAATGGCGAACCCGAGCACAAGGAGATGAGAAATGAGGTGCGTTTTAGAAACCTTTCCCCATCACACGGTGTACCATCTTCTGGGTTTCTCATGCATGTTTTCGATGTAGGAAGATGCCCTTGAACCTGGAGATTTGGGACCCATGCGATGGGTAGCACGCAGTATTACTTTAAAGGGTCTGCGTTTGCTCACCCAACCTCACCAAACCTCTCAGCCCCAAGAGTGTCCACCCTTATGTCTCATCCAGCTGTGGGTCTAGATATGGTCAATCCAGGTTGCATCACAGCCCCTGAACGAATTGTGTAAGAATTTCTCTCTCTTTCCCTGTCTTTGTTTCATGGGTTTTTAAAAGTAATTTATTTTTATAATGGGGTTTAGCTGCTTTTCACGGCTGTGTTTATGCCGCTTTACACCCACTTGACACACTAACAGAGAGATATCAATACATAGGTTTTAAGATTATTACTAGTCAGATATATTCTTGTGCGGTGAATCGGGCGTGTTGAGTCCAGTTCTCTGAGCAAGGAGTAGGTCTTGTCTATTCCATATTGGGTTTATGGAACGGTATCTGAGCTAATTTGAAACTCTTGTTTTATGTATCACCCCACCTCACCTTTCCCGTTAAGCAGCCTTAGTGTGTTTTCTGCATGTGTGACTCTGTTCTGTTTTGTAATTCAGTTCAAGTGTAACGGTTTTTACATTCCCTCTATAAGTGACACCTTATGAGAAGTGTCCTTTTCTGTGTGACTTATTTCACTTAGAATCGTCTTACCTAAATCCACTCATCATGCTGCTACTAGCCTTATGACATTGATTTCATGGCTGAGTGATATTCCATTGTACATAAGGACCACAACTTTTTTATCCATTTTTCGCTTTCCTGGGATATTTAAGGTGGAATGAAGTGGAGGTCCTTGTCAACAGAGCAGCCCTAAACTTTGGGGTGCTTGTGTCTTGCTGATTTTCAATTTTCCCACTTTATCCCCCCATGCGTGGAAGTGCCCTATGCTCTCTAAGCTGTGTTTTTTAGATGTTTCAGGACACACCGTACACTTCTCCAGAGTGGCTGTTGGCAATGTACATCCCGCCCATCAGTGTAGCAAGGCTCCCATTTCTCCATGGCCTGTCCTGCATTTCTGGTTTTGACACTTTTTTCAGCATGGCCCTTTTGACCGATGGGAAGCGAGACTTCTTTGGAGCGCTGATTTGCCTTTCCAGGTTGCTTGGTTGGCCAAAAAGGGCGTATGCGTTTTTTCCTGAATATATTCAGGAAAAAACGCATACGCCCTTTTTGGCCAAGGGCATCATTGTCAACGTTTTGCCGCTTTTCATGTGCTTTAAAGGCGATTCGAATCTACCTCCTGAAATCTGTTTCCTGCAATTCTGCCTTGATTTCAAATCCTCTTCTTTGCCTTCCCTCAATATATTTGTGGACGAGAGTTATCATTTATAACTCTGCAGGTTTGTGAATTGCAGAGCCCTGAAGCTCCATTTTACAAGTCGCTTTTTCGGGAGCCGGCCGCAAAAGCGCAGGATGGCTTCAGGCCCTGTTCTGGTTCCGGGGGGCAGGCTGAGCCTGTGGTTAATTCTTCTTCCTGATGGGAAAATAGAGTTACCTGTGCCTGTCCCAACACCAAGAGCTAGTCTCTCATTGGTTCCCCGTCTTCCCGTTCATCCTCAGGACAAATTGCAACCTGTACGGAACAGGAGGTTAAAGGTGCTGATGCTCCAAGTAGGGAGGTTGCTAGTAAAGTGGCTGGAATGGCGAACCCGAGCACAAGGAGATGAGAAATGAGGTGCGTTTTAGAAACCTTTCCCCATCACACGGTGTACCATCTTCTGGGTTTCTCATGCATGTTTTCGATGTAGGAAGATGCCCTTGAACCTGGAGATTTGGGACCCATGCGATGGGTCGCACGCAGTATTACTTTAAAGGGTCTGCGTTTGCTCACCCAACCTCACCAAACCTCTCAGCCCCAAGAGTGTCCACCCTTATGTCTCATCCAGCTGTGGGTCTAGATATGGTCAATCCAGGTTGCATCACAGCCCCTGAACGAATTGTGTAAGAATTTCTCTCTCTTTCCCTGTCTTTGTTTCATGGGTTTTTAAAAGTAATTTATTTTTATAATGGGGTTTAGCTGCTTTTCACGGCTGTGTTTATGCCGCTTTACACCCACTTGACACACTAACAGAGAGATATCAATACATAGGTTTTAAGATTATTACTAGTCAGATATATTCTTGTGCGGTGAATCGGGCGTGTTGAGTCCAGTTCTCTGAGCAAGGAGTAGGTCTTGTCTATTCCATATTGGGTTTATGGAACGGTATCTGAGCTAATTTGAAACTCTTGTTTTATGTATCACCCCACCTCACCTTTCCCGTTAAGCAGCCTTAGTGTGTTTTCTGCATGTGTGACTCTGTTCTGTTTTGTAATTCAGTTCAAGTGTAACGGTTTTTACATTCCCTCTATAAGTGACACCTTATGAGAAGTGTCCTTTTCTGTGTGACTTATTTCACTTAGAATCGTCTTACCTAAATCCACTCATCATGCTGCTACTAGCCTTATGACATTGATTTCATGGCTGAGTGATATTCCATTGTACATAAGGACCACAACTTTTTTATCCATTTTTCGCTTTCCTGGGATATTTAAGGTGGAAAGAAGTGGAGGTCCTTGTCAACAGAGCAGCCCTAAACTTTGGGGTGCTTGTGTCTTGCTGATTTTCAATTTTCCCACTTTATCCCCCCATGCGTGGAAGTGCACTATGCTCTCTAAGCTGTGTTTTTTAGATGTTTCAGGACACACCGTACACTTCTCCAGAGTGGCTGTTGGCAATTTACATCCCGCCCATCAGTGTAGCAAGGCTCCCATTTCTCCATGGCCTGTCCTGCATTTCTGGTTTTGACACCTTTTTCAGCATGTCCCTTTTGACCGATGGGAAGCGAGACTTCTTTGGAGCGCTGATTTGCCTTTCCAGGTTGCTTGGTTGGCCAAAAAGGGCGTATGCGTTTTTTCCTGAATATATTCAGGAAAAAACGCATACGCCCTTTTTGGCCAAGGGCATCATTGTCAACGTTTTGCCGCTTTTCATGTGCTTTAAAGGCGATTCGAATCTACCTCCTGAAATCTGTTTCCTGCAATTCTGCCTTGATTTCAAATCCTCTTCTTTGCCTTCCCTCAATATATTTGTGGACGAGAGTTATCATTTATAACTCTGCAGGTTTGTGAATTGCAGTGCCCTGAAGCTCCATTTTACAAGTCGCTTGTTCAGGAGCCGGCCGCAAAAGCGCAGGATGGCTTCAGGCCCTGTTCTGGTTCCGGGGGGCAGGCTGAGCCTGTGGTTAATTCTTCTTCCTGATGGGAAAATAGAGTGACCTGTGCCTGTCCCAACACCAAGAGCTAGTCTCTCATTGGTTCCCCGTCTTCCCGTTCATCCTCAGGACAAATTGCAACCTGTACGGAACAGGAGGTTAAAGGTGCTGATGCTCCAAGTAGGGAGGTTGCTAGTAAAGTGGCTGGAATGGCGAACCCGAGCACAAGGAGATGAGAAATGAGGTGCGTTTTAGAAACCTTTCCCCATCACACGGTGTACCATCTTCTGGGTTTCTCATGCATGTTTTCGATGTAGGAAGATGCCCTTGAACCTGGAGATTTGGGACCCATGCGATGGGTCGCACGCAGTATTACTTTAAAGGGTCTGCGTTTGCTCACCCAACCTCACCAAACCTCTCAGCCCCAAGAGTGTCCACCCTTATGTCTCATCCAGCTGTGGGTCTAGATATGGTCAATCCAGGTTGCATCACAGCCCCTGAACGAATTGTGTAAGAATTTCTCTCTCTTTCCCTGTCTTTGTTTCATGGGTTTTTAAAAGTAATTTATTTTTATAATGGGGTTTAGCTGCTTTTCACGGCTGTGTTTAGGCCGCTTTACACCCACTTGACACACTAACAGAGAGATATCAATACATAGGTTTTAAGATTATTACTAGTCAGATATATTCTTGTGCGGTGAATCGGGCGTGTTGAGTCCAGTTCTCTGAGCAAGGAGTAGGTCTTGTCTATTACATATTGGGTTTATGGAACGGTATCTGAGCTAATTTGAAACTCTTGTTTTATGTATCACCCCACCTCACCTTTCCCGTTAAGCAGCCATAGTGTGTTTTCTGCATGTGTGACTCTGTTCTGTTTTGTAATTCAGTTCAAGTGTAACGGTTTTTACATTCCCTCTATAAGTGACACCTTATGAGAAGTGTCCTTTTCTGTGTGACTTATTTCACTTAGAATCGTCTTACCTAAATCCACTCATCATACTGCTACTAGCCTTATGACATTGATTTCATGGCTGAGTGATATTCCATTGTACATAAGGACCACAACTTTTTTATCCATTTTTCGCTTTCCTGGGATATTTAAGGTGGAATGAAGTGGAGGTCCTTGTCAACAGAGCAGCCCTAAACTTTGGGGTGCTTGTGTCTTGCTGATTTTCAATTTTCCCACTTTATCCCCCCATGCGTGGAAGTGCCCTATGCTCTCTAAGCTGTGTTTTTTAGATGTTTCAGGACACACCGTACACTTCTCCAGAGTGGCTGTTGGCAATTTACATCCCGCCCATCAGTGTAGCAAGGCTCCCATTTCTCCATGGCCTGTCCTGCATTTCTGGTTTTGACACTTTTTTCAGCATGGCCCTTTTGACCGATGGGAAGCGAGACTTCTTTGTCGCGCTGATTTGCCTTTCCAGGTTGCTTGGTTGGCCAAAAAGGGCGTATGCGTTTTTTCCTGAATATATTCAGGAAAAAACGCATACGCCCTTTTTGGCCAAGGGCATCATTGTCAACGTTTTGCCGCTTTTCATGTGCTTTAAAGGCGATTCGAATCTACCTCCTGAAATCTGTTTCCTGCAATTCTGCCTTGATTTCAAATCCTCTTCTTTGCCTTCCCTCAATATATTTGTGGATGAGAGTTATCATTTATAACTCTGCAGGTTTGTGAATTGCAGTGCCCTGAAGCTCCATTTTACAAGTCGGTTTTTTGGGAGCTGGCCGCAAAAGCACAGGACGGCATCAGGCCCTATTCTGGTTCCGGGCGACAGGCTGAGCCTGTGGTTAATTCTTCTTCCTGATGGGAAAATAGAGTGACCTGTGCCTGTCCCAACACCAAGAGCTAGTCTCTCATTGGTTCCCCGTCTTCCCGTTCATCCTCAGGACAAATTGCAACCTGTACGGAACAGGAGGTTAAAGGTGCTGATTCTCCAAGGAGGGAGATTGCTAGTAAAGCGGCTGGAATGGCGACCCCGAGCACAAGGAGATGAGAAATGAGGTGCGTTTTAGAAACCTTTCCTGGTCACACGGTCTACCACCTTCTGGGTTTCTCATGCATGTTTTCGATGTAGGAAGATGCCCTTGAACCTGTAGATTTGGGACCCATGGGATGGGTAACAGGCAGTAGTACTTTAAAGGCTCTGTTTTGCTCACCCAACCTCACCAAATCTCTCAGCCCCGAGAGTATCCACCCTTACGTCTCATCCAGCTGTGGGTCTAGATATGGTCAATCCAGGTGGCATCACAGCCCCTGAACGAATTTTTTAAGAATTTCTCTGTCTTTCACTGTCTTTGTTTCACGGGTTTTTAAAATTAATTTATTTTTATAATGGGGTTTAGCTGCTTTTCACGGCTGTGTTTATGCTGCTTTACACCCACTTGACTCACATCCAGAGAGATATCAATACATAGGTTTTAAGATTCTTACTAATCAGATATATTCTTGTGCGGTCAATAGGGGGTGTTGAGTCCAGTTCACTGAGCAAGGAGTAGGTCTTTCTATTACATATTAGGTTTATGGAACGGTATCTCAGCTATTTTGAAACCCTTGTTTTATGCATCACCCCACATCACCTTTCCCGTTAAGCAGCCATAGTGTGTTTTCTAAACGTGTGACTCTGTTCTGTTTTGTAATTCAGTTCAAGTGTAGCGGTTTTTACATTCTCTCTATAAGTGATAGCTTATGATACGTGTCTTTTTCTGTGTGACTTATTTCACTTAGTATCGTCGTACCTAAATCCACTCATCATGTTGCTACTAGCCTTATGACATTGATTTCATGGCTGAGTGATATTCCATTGTACATAAGGACCAACACTTCTTTATCCATTTTTCTCTTTCCTGGGATATTTAAGGTGTCATGAAGTGGAGGTTCTTGTCAACAGAGCAGCCCTAAACTTTGGAGTGCCTGTGTCTTGCTGATTTTTAATTTTCCCAATTTATTCGCCCGTGAGGGGAAGTGCCCTATGCGCTCTAAGCTGTGTTTTTTCGATGTTTCAGGACACACCGTACACTTCTCCAGAGTGGCTGTTGGCAATTTACATCCTGCCCATCAGCGTAGCAAGGCTCCCATTTCTCCATGGCCTGTCCTGCATTTCTGGTTTTGACACTTTTTTCAGCATGGCACTTTTGACCGATGGGAAGCGAGACTTCTTTGTAGCGCTGATTTGCATTTCCTGGTTGCTTTGTTGGCCAAAAAGGGCGTATGCTATTTTTCCTGAATATATTCAGGAAAAAACGCATACGCCCTTTTTGGCCAAGGGCATCATTATCGACGTTTTGCCGCTTCTCATGTGCTTTAAAGGCAATTCGAATCTACCTCCTGAAATCTGTTTCCTGCAATTCTGCCTTGATTTCAAATCGTCTTCTTTGCCTTCCCTCAAGATATTTGTGGACGAGAGTTATCATTTATAACTCTGCAGGTTTGTGAATTGCAGTGCCCCTGCGCTCCATTTTACAACTCGCTTTTTTGGGAGCTGGCCGCAAATGCGCAGGATGGCCTCAGGCACTATTCTGGTTCCGGGCGGCAGGCTGAGCTTGCGGTTAATTCTTCTTCCTGATGGGAAAATAGAGTGACCTGTGCCTGTCCCAACACCTAGAGCTAGTCTCTCATTGGCTACCCCTCTTCCCGTTCATCCTCAGGACAAATTGCAAGCTGTACGGAACAGGAGGTTAAAGGTGCTGATTCTCCAAGGAGGGAGATTGCTAGTAAAGCGGCTGGAATGGCGAACCCGAGCACAAGGAGATGAAAAATGAGGTGCGTTTTAGAAACGTTTCCCGGTCACACGGTCTACCACCTTCTGGGTTTCTCATGCATGTTTTCGATGTAGGAAGATGCCCTTGAACCTGGAGATTTGGGACCCATGGGATGGGTAACAGGCAGTAGTACTTTAAAGGCTCTGCATTTGCTCCCCCTACCTCACCAAAGCTCTCAGCCCCAAGAGTGTCCACCCTTACGTCTCATCCAGCTGTGGGTCTAGATATGGTCAATCCAGGTGGCATCACAGCCTCTGAATGAATTGTATAAGAATTTCTCTCTCTTTCACTGTCTTTGTTTCATGGGGTTTTAAAAGTTCTTTGTTTTTATAGTGGGGTTAACTTCTTTTCACTGCTGTGTTTATGCCGCTTTACACCCCCTTGACACACTTACAGACAGATATCAATACATAGGTTTTAAGATTCTTACTAGTCAGATATGTTCTTGTGCCGTGAATAGGGGGTGTTTAGTCCAGTTCACTGAGCAAGGAGTAGGTCTTGTCTATTACATATTGTGTTTATGGAACGTTATCTGAGCTAATTTGAAATCCTTGTTTTATGCATCACCCCACCTCACCTTTCCCGTTAAGCATCCATAGTGTGTTTTCTAAATGTGTGACTCTGTTCTGTTTTGTAATTCCGTTCAAGTGTAGCGGTTTTTACATTCCCTCTGTTAGTGATGTCTTATGATAAGTGTCTTTTTCTGTGTGACTTATTTCACTTCGAATCATCGTACCTAAATCCACTCATCATGCTGCTACTAGCCTTATGATATTGATTTCACCCTCGATTGATATTCCATTTTACATATGGAGCACAACTTCTTTATCCATTTTTCTCTTTCGTGGGATATTTAAGGTAGAATTAAGTGGAGGTTCTTGTCAACAGAGCAGCCCTAAAATTTGGGGTGCCTTTGTTTTGCTGATTTTTAATTTTCCCAATTTATACGCCCATGAGTGGATGTGCCCCTTTCTCTCTAGCTGTGTTTTTTAGATGTTTTAGGAAACACCATACCCTCCTCCAGAGTCGTCATTGGCAATTTACATCCCACCCATCAGTGTAACAAGGCTCCCTTTCCTCCCTGTCCTCTCCTGCATTTCTTCTTTTTACACTTTTTTAGGAAGGCCATTTTGACCGATGGGAAGTCAGACTTCTTTGTAGTGCTGAATTGCATTTCCGGCTTGCTTGGTTGGCCAAAAGGGGCCTATGGTTTTTTTCCTGAATTCATACAGAAAAAAACGCATATGCTCTTTTTGTCCAAGTGCATCATTGTCGGGTCTGAAGTGTCGGGTGTGGGTCCTCTGCATGTGGAAACCTAGGAGCAAGTGAAATTAGACAAAGCACAAAGGAAAAAATGGTTAGACTTTATTTTATTGCCCAGATTCTATTGTTATCTCCCAGGAATTTTTAATGGGCTTTGCCAGTGACAAAGCCCTCCTCTGCCTTTTGTCCCATTCCTCATTCTTGGGGCGCTGAGGGTGCAGACACGTCTTCTGTAAATGCTTCATGCTGAGTTGGGTGTCCTCATACCCGGGGGGAGGGGCAGGACTTCTCCCCAGCAGCCTCCAGGTGAGGTTGATTGTCCGCAGGCCTCCTCCCTCACTGCTCGTCTGCCTGAGCACCAGCATTGGCAGTTTTATAGATTCTAATGACCTTTAAGTGTCCAGGAAAGAGATGTGCAGAGACGCTGGGGGGGTGGGCGGTTTTACCCTGCTCCACATTGGTTTGGCCCCCTTAGGCTGACGGTTTCTGCCAGCCTAGATGCTCTGACCAGTAGTCTGCGCTTTCTTCAGTTAGGCCTCTGAATTAACGTACAAACAGCACCAGGTGTCAGAGCCCTGCTTGCTCAACTCCCAGACAGTCCAGGGCCGGTGGTGATCCAGGACCATGACGGCCACTCAGTCAACGGCCTTTTGAAGTAGCCAGGAGTACAGCCGGTCTCACTGGCCGCCGTCACCGCGGTGTCTGTAGGCTTTTCTATGGTGGCAGCGTTATTTACGGTTCCCCTGCCAAGTTTATTAGCTCCGCTCTGGGTGCAGTAAGTCCTGTAAGCAATAGTCTGTTCTTTTGGGGCACACTCTTGTTGTTTCCTGAGAGAAGCTCCAGGTCAAGTGATGGTCACACGAGTCGTCATGGGGGCCCATTGCCCCAAGTTGTCTCTCTGGAGGTTGGTGTTGGAGGGCCTCCTCACTCGAGGTCATTGTGCCCACGGAGCAATCCCTGCAACTTCAGGGCATGGTGGGTGGTTAGGATCACCAAGTGGCGTCCTTTTCCCTTAGGAGGGAGCTGGCCTTGCGGGCTGCTGATTTCCAGGTTTTTAGATACCCCCAGTATCCTGGTCGAATGGGGTGGCTGGCCAATGCCTGGAGGGCATTCTTGCATTGTTCCATTTCAAGTGGTCCCAGTTTTTGCACTAATACTCCAAGGGCGATTCACCTTGGACCAGGAATGTAAAGGTCAAAGGGTTTAGCTAACTTAGGGAGGTCCAGGGCCAGGGTCTGAATTGACTGCTCTTTCCAATCTTGAAAGGCCGCTTCTGGATTCTATTCAAAAGGATCATCATCTTTTCCTTTCAGTGTTTCATATAGAGGCCCAGCTATTAGACTGTAGTTAGGGATCCAGATGCAGCAAATCCCGGTCTCCCCAGGAACCCCTAAGCTGTCTTCTAGTTTCAGGAAGGCTGAGGCTGCAAATGGCTTATTCCCTTTCCTGGGGTGGGCTTCTCCGACCTTCTGTTCGAATGAAGCCCAGGAAGGCCACCTTAGTTTGTGATATTTGAGCCTTTTCCTTGGACACCTTCTATCTTTTATTGGCTAGGGAGTTCAGAGGCCTCCTTAGTCGGGCTGGTGATCAGAATGTCATCTGCATATTGAAGGAGGGTTCCCTTCTCCAGAGGTAGATCTTTTAGGTCTTTAGCTAACGTTTCCCCAAAGACGGTGTGGGAATTTTTGAACCCCTGGGGCAGGACGGCCCAGCAGTATTGTTTTTGTTGTATGTTGAGTCCTGCCACTCACAGCCAACATTTCTTGTGACTCTGGGACTAATGGAATACAGAAGAAGGCATCATTGAAGTCTAATACAGAATGCCATGTCCTGGTGGATGGTAGAATGACCAGCAGGGTGTAGGAATTAGGAACTACTAGATGTATATCCACTGTGGCTTCACTGACTGTCCTGGCATCCTCTACCAGGTCCCCAGCAGCCCACGGGGCTCTCGTGGTCAGGCCACTCCCAGGATATGGAGCTCACCTGGGCAGGTACGCAGCAGCCCACGGGGCTCTCGTGGGCAGGCCCCTCCCTGGATATGGAGCTCCCATGGACAGGTACCCCGGCAGGGCTGGGCACACAGGAACCGTGCACATAGCCCTCATTGCAGAGCACCCCCAGCACACCTGTCACTCAGAGCTGACACAGAGCACCTCAGAGCAGAGCTTGAACTAACAAACAGCAGCTCCAACAGGTCTGTGACCCTAGGCTTCACTCTGTGCGGCCTCCCTCTGCCTGGTCTTCCAGGGGCTTCCACTGCAGCCGGAGCACCAGGCCTCTGTCTCCACCCACCACCCCTCCTCTCCCTGACTCCTGGGTTCCTCTCATTAGCAGAGGTTCTTCTTGAAGTTGTCTCCCACTCATGGACCAGATAAAATGATTAGAAAACAAGCCAGGGCTGCCGCCCCTTATCTATCCTGACTCTCGGGACCCTACACCTGTTCCTTGGATCTGGCCGGTGCAGCAAGACCCATTTTCTGCAACTCTGAGCCCCTGAGGGGCGAGGATTGGCTGACCTGGGCAGCCTGACCCGGCCGGCCAGCCCTTCCCAGGTGTGCCTGGGTTGAGGTCAATATAAACACCCCTCCAGGCAGCAAAAGCCTCTGCAGCTGTGCCTGACGCCATATTCTCTGCCCCGTCAGCAGTCTCGGGGTTGGGCTGGTGGGAGAGAGTAGGGCCCACGGCTCTATGAGTGGCCCGGTGTGACTGGGGCTCTGCTGGACTTTCTGCAGGAGTTGCCGGGCTGCCACCTGCTAAAGAAGAGGATGTGTCACCCATACTTGCTGCTGGAATTTCTCCCCGGGCAGAGGTGAGGAAGGACAAAAGCAGTGGGGGCCGGGACAGGAGGGGTACCTCAGGCAGGGAAATGGAAAGCTTCCAGACGAGCGCCCGGGGCCAGGACCATCCTGGCTGGCCTGCAGGCACCAAGTCGGCCTGCGTGCTGTCGCTGGTGTGACTCCAAGCCCCTTCCTCTAGTTTTTAAAGTCTTTGCACACATTCAGGTGTTTTACCTGGGAAGGGTGGGAAAAGTTCAGCAGCAGCTGGCCTGGGGCTCAGCTCACGTTTACTCAGAGACGCCTCCTCACGGTCCCCCAGCTTTGCAATGAGGACGCTCCTCGTGTGGGGGCTGCTGGCTGCATGGGAGATGATTCCCACCTGTGACCAACTTCAGAATTGTTTACCACTGGAGCAAGTGCCCTGATAGTGTTTTCCTCTGTATGACCAGTGGGTTCTGTTTTTTTTTTTTTCTTTTTTGGTTCAAGGTAAGTTTTATTCCTCTTTTTGTATTTATGGATATAAGCATGGAAATAATTCATTCATATAAATACGTCTATGGGAAGGACAGAACTTTTTTTTCTGTTTTATTTTTTTAAGTATTATTTATTTTTTAATTTTTGAATTTATTTTATTCATTTTTTTATACAGCAGGCTCTTATTGGTTACCTATTTTATACATATAAGTGTATATATGTCAATCCCAGGCTCGCAATTCATCCCACCACCACCACCCTGACACTTTCCCCCCTTGGTGTCCATACATTTGTTCTCTACATCTGTGTCTCTATTTCTGCCTTGCAAACCGGTTCATCTTTACCATTTTTCTAGGTTCCACATGTATGCGTTAATATACGATATTTGTTTTTCTCTTTCTGACTTACTTCACTCTGTATGCCAGTCTCTAGATCTATCCACGTCTCCACAAATGACCCAATTTCATTCCTTTTTATGGCTGAGTAATATTCCATTTTATATATGTAGCACATCTTTTCTGTTCGTCTGTCTATGGGCATTTAGGTTGCTTCCATGACCTGGCTATTGTAAATAGTGCTGCAATGAATATTGTGGTGAATATGTCTTTTTGAATTATGGATTTCTCTGGGTATATGGCCAGTAGTGGGATTGCTGGGTCATATGGTAATTCTATTTTTAGTATTTTAAGGAACCTCCATGCTGTTCTCCATAGTGACTGTATCAATTTACATTCCCACAAATAGTGTAAGAGGGTTCCCTTTTCTCCACACCCTCTCCAGCATTTGTTGCTTGTAGATTTTCTGATGATGCCCATTCTAACTCGTGTGAGGTGATACCTCATTGTAGTTTTGGTTTATATTTCTCTAATAATTAGTGATGTTGAGCAGCTTTTCATGTGCTTCTTGGTCATCTGTATGTCTTCTTGGGACAAATGTCTATTTACGTCATCTGCCCATTTTTGGATTGGGTTGTTTGTTTTTTTACTGTTGAGCTGCATGAGCTGTTTATATACATTGGAGATTACTCCTTTGTCCATTGATTCGTTTGCAAATATTTTCTCCCATTGTGAGGGTTGTCTTTTCGTCTTGTTTGTAGTTTCCTTTGCTTTGCAAAAGCTTTTAGGTTTCATTTGCTCCCATATGTTTATTTTTTTTTTAATTCCATTACTCTAGGAGGTGGATCAAAAAAGATCTTGCTGTGATTTATGTCAAAGAGTATTCTTCCTATGTTTTCCTCTAAGAGTTTTATAGTGTCCGGTCTTACATTTCGGTCTCTAATCCATTTTGAGTTTATTTTTTGTGTATGGTGTTAGGGAGTGTTCTAATTTCATTCTTTTACATGTAGCTGTCCATTTTTCCCAGCACCACTTATTGAAGAGACTTTCTTTTCTCCTTTTTATACCCTTGCCTCCTTTGTCATAGATTAGTGGGCCATAGGTGTGTAGGTTTATCTCTTGGCTTTTTTTTTCTTTTACATCTTTATTGGAGTATAATTGCTTTACAATTGTGTGTTAGTTTCTGCTGTATAAAAAAAGTGAATCAGCTGTGCGTATACACATAACACCATATCCCCTCCCTCTTGCACCTCCCTCTCACTCCCTTATCCCACCCTTTTAGGTGGTCACAAAGCAAAGAGCTGATCTCCCTGTGCTATGTGGTTGCTTCCCAGTAGCTATCAATTTTACATTTGGTAGTGTATATATGTCCATACCACTCTCACTTTGTCCCAGCTTACCCTTCCCTCTCCCCATGTCCTCAAGTCCTTTCTCTACGTCTGTGTCCTTAATCCTTTCCTGCCCCTAGGTTCTTCATAAACTTTTTTTTTAAGATTCCATATATATGTGTTAGCATACGGTATTTGTTTTTCTCTTTCTGACTTACTTCACTCTGTAGGACAGACTCTAGATCCATCCACCTCACTAAAAATAACTCAATTTCGTTTCTTTTTATGGCTGAATAATGTTCCATTGTATATATATGTGCCACATCTTCTTTATCCATTTATCTGTTGATGGACACTTAAGTTGCTTCCATGTCCTGGCTATTGTAAATAGAGCTACAGTGAACATTGTGGTACATGACTCTTTTTGAATTATGGTTTTCTCAGGGTAAATATCCAGGAGTGGGTTTGCTGGGTTGTATGGTAGTTCTATTTTTAGTTTTTAAGGAACCCCCATACCGTTCTCCCTAGTGGCTATATCAATTTACATTCCCACCAACAGTGCAAGAGGGTTCCCTTTTCTCCAATAAATGCCTCTCCAGCATTTATTGTTGGTAGATTTTTTGATGATGGCCATTCTGACTGGTGTGAGGTGATACCTCACTGTAGTTTTGATTTGCATTTCTCTAATGATTAGTGATATTCAGCATCCTTTCATGTGTTTGTTGGCAACCTGTATATCTTCTTTGGAGAAATGTCTATTTAGGTCTTCTGCCCATTTTTGGATTGGGTTGTTTGGTTTTGTGATATTGAGCTACATGAGCTGCTTTTTGGAGATTAATCCTTTGCCATTTGCTTCATTTGAAAATATTTTCTCCCATTCTGATGGTTGTCTTTTCATCTTGCTTATGTTTTCCTTTGCTGTGCAAAATAATTTATGTTTCATTCGGTCCCATTTTTTTATTTTTGTTTTTATTTCCATTTCTCTAGGAGGTGGGTCAAAAAGGATCTTGCTGTGATTTATGTCATAGACTGCTCTGCTTATGTTTTCCTCTAAGAGTTTTGTAGTGGCTGGTCTTATATTTAGGTCTCTAATCCATTTTGAGTTTATTTTTGTGTATGGTGTTAGGGAGTGTACTAATTTCATTCTTTTACATGTAACTGTCCAGTTTTCCCAGCACCACTTGCTGAAGACACTGTCTTTTCTCCATTGTATACCCTTGCCTCCTTTGTCATAGATTAGTGAACCATAGGTACGTGGGTTTATCTCTGTGCTTTCTATCCTGTTCTATTGACCTATATTTCTGTTTTTGTGTCAGTACCATATTATCTTGATTACTCTAGCTTTGTAATATAGTCTGAAGTCTGGAAGTCTGATTCCTCCAGCTCTTTTTTTCCCCCCTCAAGACTGCTTTGGCTATCCAGGGTCTTTTGTGTCTCCCTACAAATTTTAAGATTTTTTTTTTCTTGTTCTGTAGAAAATGCCAAAGGTATTTTGATCGGGATTGCATTGAATCTGTAGATTGCTTTGGGTAGTATAGTCATTTTCACAATATTGATTCTTCTAATCCGAGAACATGGTATATGTCTCCATCTGTTTATATCATCTTTGATTTCTTTCTTCAGTGTCTTTTAGTTTTCTGAGTACAGGTCTTTTACTTCCTTAGGTAGGTTTATTCCTAGGTATTTTATTCTTATTGTTGCAGTGGTAATGGGATTGTTTCCTTAATTTCTCTTTCTGATCTTTCATTGTTAGTGTAGAGGAATGCAAGCAATTTCTGTGCATTAATTTTGTATCCTGCAACTTTACCAAATTCATTGATTAGCTCCAGTGGTTTTCTGGTGGCATCTTTAGGATTCTCTATCTATGATATCATGTCATCTGCAAACAGTGACAATTTTACTTCTTCTTTTCCTTTTTGTATTCCTTTTATTTCTTTTTCTTCTCTGATTGCCATGGCTAGGACTTCCAAAACTATGTTGAATAGCAGTGGTGAGAGTGGACATCCTTGTCTTGTTCCTGATCTTAGAGGAAACGCTTTCAGTTTTTCACCATTGAGAATGCTGTTTGCTGTGGGTTTGTCATATATGGCCTTTATTATGTTGAGGTAGTTTCCCTCTATGCCCACACTCCAGAGTTTTTATCGTAAATGAGTGTTGAATTTTCTCAAAATCTTTTCCTTCATCTATTGAGATGATCATATGGTTTTATTCTACAATTTGTTAATATGGTGTATCACATTGATTTGTGTATATTGAAGAATCCTTGCATCCCTGGGATAAACCCCACTTGATCATGGTGTATGATCCTTTTAATGTGTTGTTCGATTCTGTTTGCTAGTATTTTGTTGAGGATTTTTACATCTATATTCATCAGTGATATTGGTCTATAATTTTCTTTCCTTGTAGTATCTCTGTCTGATTTTGGTATCAGGGTGATGGTGGTCTCATAGAATGAGTTTGGGAGTGTTCCTTCCCCTGCAATTGTTTTGAAGAATTTGAGAAGGTTGGGTGTTAGCTCTTCTCTAAATGTTTGATAGAATTCACCTGTGATGCCATCTGGTTCTGGACTTTGGTTTATTGGAAGATTTTTAATCACAGTTTCAATTTCATTGCTTGTGATAGGTTTGTTCATATTTTCTATTTCTTCCTGGTTCAGTCTTAGAAGGTTATCCCTTTCTAAGAATTTGTCCATTTCTTCCAGATTGTCCATTTTATTGGCCTAGAGTTGCTTGTAGTAGTCTCTTAGGATGCTTTGTATTCCTGTTGTGTCTGTTGTAACTTCTGCTTTTTCACTTCTAATTTTGTTGATTTGCGTCTTCTCCCTCTTTTTCTTAAGTCTGGCTAAAGGTTGATCATTTTTGCTTATCTTCTCAAAGAACCAGCTTTTAGTTTTATTGATCTTTGCTTTCGTTTTCTTTGTTTCTATTTCATTTATTTCTGCTCTGATGTTTATGATTTCTTTCCTTCTACTAACTTTGGGTTTTGTTCTTCTTTCTCTAGTTCCTCTAGGTGTAAGGTTCGATTGTTTATTTGGGATTTTTCTTGTTTCTTGAGGTAGGCTTGTATTGCTATAAACTTCCCTCTTAGAACTCCTTTTGCTGCATCCCATAGGTTTTGGATCATCGTGTTTTTGTTGTCATTTGTCTCTAGGTAGTTTTTGATTTCCTCTTTGATTTCTTCAGTGATCTCTTGGTTATTTAGTAACGTATTGTTTAGCCTCCATGTGTTTGTGTTTTTTACGTTTTTTTCCGTGTAATTGATTTCTAATCTCATAGCATTGTGGTCGGAACAGCTGCTTGATATGATTTCAGTTTTCTTAAATTTACTGAGGCTTTATCTGTGACCCAAGATATGATCTATCCTGGAGAATGTTCCGTGTGCAGTTGAGAAGAACGTGTAATCTGCTGTTTTTGGATGGAATGTCCTATAAATATCAATTAACTCTATCTGGTCTATTGTGTCATTTAAAGCTTGTGTTTCCTTATTAATTTTCTGTCTGGCTGATCTCCACTGGTGTAAGTGAGCTGTTAAAGTCCCCCGCTATTATTGTGTTACTGTCGATTTCCTCTTTTATAGCTGTTAGCAGTTGCCTTATACATTGAGGTGCTCCTATTTTGGGTACATATATATTTATAATTGTTATATCTTCTTCTTGGATTGATCCCCTGACCATTATGTAGTGTCTTTCCTTGTCTCTTGTAACATTCTTTATTTTAAAGTCTATTTTATCTGATATGAGTATTGCTACTCCAGCTTTCTTTTGATTTTCATTTGCATAGAGTATATTTTTCCATCGCCTCACTTTGAGTCTGTATGTGTCCCTAGGTCTGAAATGGATCTCTTGTAGACAGCATATATATGGGTCTTGTTTTTGTATCCATTCAGCGAGCCTGTGTCTTTTGGTTGGAACATTTAGTGCATTCACGTTTAAGGTAATTATCGATATGTATGTTCCTACTACTATTTTCTTAATTGTTATGGGTTTGTCTTGGTGGGTCCTTTTCTTCTCTTGTGTTTCCCACTTAGAGAAGTTCCTTTAGCATTTGGTGTAGAGCTGGTTTCATGGTGCTGAATTCTCTTAGCTTTTGCTTGTCTGTAAGGCTTTTGATTTCTCCATCAAATCTGAATGAGCTCTTTGCAGGATGGAGTACTCTTGGTTGTAGGTTCTTCCCTTTCATCACTTTAAATTTATCATGCCACTTCCTTCTGGCTTGTAGATTTTCTGCTGAGAAATCAGTTGTTATCCTTATGGGAGTTCCCTTGTATGTTATTGGTCATTTTTCCCTTGCTGCTTTCAATCATTTTTCTTTGTCGTTAATTTTTGTCAATTTGATTACTATGTGTCTTGTCATTTTTCTCCTTTGGTTTATCCTGCCTGGGACACTCTGTGCTTCTGGACTTGGGTGGCTATTTCTTTTCCCATGCTAGGGAAGTTTTTGACCATAATCTCTTCAAATATATTCTCGGGTCCTTTCTCTCTCTCTTCTCCTTCTGGGACCCCTATAATGCGAATGTTGTTGCGTTTAATGTTGTCCCAGAGGACTCTTGGGGTGTCTTCGTTTATTTTCATTCTTTTTCTTTATTCTGTTCCATGGCAGTGATTTCCACCTCTCTGTCTTCCAGGTCACTTATCCGTTCTTCTGCCACAGTTATTCTGCTACTGATTCCTTCTAGTGTATTTTTCATTTCAGTTATTACATTGTTCACCTCTGTTTGTTGGTTCTTTAATTCTTCTAGGTCCTTGTTAAACATTTCTTGCATCTTCTCGATCTTTGCCTCCTTTTTTTTTCCAAGGTCTTGGCTCAACTTCACTATCATTATTCTGAATTCTTTTTCTGGAAGGTTCCCTATCTCCACCTCATTTCGTTTTTTTTCTGGGGTTTTATCTTGTTCCTTGATCTGGTATAAAGTCCTCTGCCTTTTCATTTTGTCTATCTTTCTGTGAATGTGGTTTTCCTTCCACAGGCTGCAGAATTGTAGTTCTTCTTGCTTCTGTTGTCTGCTCTCCGGTGGATGAGTCTATCTTAGAGGCTAGTGCAAGCTTCCTGATGGGAGGGACTGGTGGTGGGTAGAGCTGGGTGTTGCTTTGGTGGGCAGAGCTTTAATCCGCTTGTCTACGGATTAAATAAAACTTTAATAAAAAGTTTAATCCGCTTGTCTGCTGATGCATGGGGCTGGGTTCCCTCCCTGTTGGTTGTTTGGCCTGAGGCGACCCAGCCCTGGAGCCTACCTTGCTCTTGGTGGGGCTAATGGCGGACTCTGGGAGGGCACACACCAAGGAGTATTTCCCAGAACTTCTGCTGCCAGTGTCGTTGTCCTCACGGTGAGCCACAGCCACAGCCACCACCTGCCTCTGCAGGAGACCCTCTAAAAGTAGCAGGTAGTTCTGGTCATTCTCCTACAGGGTCACTGCTCCTTCCCCTGGGTCCTGATGTGCACACTACTTTGTGTGTGCCCTCCAAGAGTGGAGTATCTGAGTGGAGTTGAGACTCTGAGACTCTGTGTGGACTCGCACAGACTCTGGGTCCTGTGAAGCTTCGATGTTTTCTGATTCTAGAAATCCTATAGGAGACGGTCCACAGCAGGTGACGCTAATGTTGTCAGTAGAGGTGTTGAAGCCAAAGATCTGCAGTTCCAACTAGAGGTGCCGATGTACATACAGGACAAAATCATCTCGTGTGAATGTAGTTCAGGCATGTTTAAGATGAATGCAGTCATGTTAATGCCTACCATATTCTATCTTGAGCCTCTCTTCAGGGACCCCCTCCTCAGTTCCTGAGGCTCCTGTAAGTCATGTACAGGGGACTGGAGAGTGGGCTCTGTCCAGTCTGAGCCCTGAGTTACCCTGTGTGTATCTTAGGATACTTTGTATTTCTGTGGTGTCTGTTGTAACATCATCTCTTTCATTTCAGATTTATTTGGGCCCTCTCTTTTTAAAAAAACATATGACTGTTTTCTTTTATTCTTTACAGAAGTTTAATAAGTGTTTGATCTACTATCCTTACCCTATGTATACTTTTTGCAGTGAGATTTTTACTTTTCTTTGTTTCCTTGTTACTATCAATAATTAGTGAGACTTCTTTTAAGCTACCTTCAACATTGCTTATAAAGCTGCTTTATTAGTGATGACAGAGCCTTAATGGAAGTCATGTTCTGGTTGTAAATTAGAATGCAATGTGCCAGCAAATAGCCCCTTAAGTTTATGTCTCATTACTTCTTGTTCTTTTTTTAATTTAATTTTTATTTTTTGTCAGAGCAAATTTAATTAAAATGTTTTGTTTCTTCTAGGTGTGCAAGATGTGGTTCTTTTAAACATATACATATATCTATTCTTCTTTGGATCATTTTCCCATGTAGGTTATGACACGATGTTGAGTAGTCTTGTCTTGGTATTACGTAGGTCTTTGGTGATTACATATTTCACATGTGTTTCTATATCTATCTTAACCCCAATATCCTAATGTATCCAATCCTCACACCTTTCCATTTGGTGAACCATAAGTTTGTTTAATGAATCTGTGATTGCATTTCTCTGTGGAAATATCTTCATTGGTATCAATTTTTAGCTAAGACCTATAAGTGATATTATAGGATATGTGTCTTTTGCTTTCTGACTTAGTACAATTTGCCTGATTACCTCAAGAATCATACATGGTGCTGCAAATGGCATTGTTTCATTTTTTTCCCTGGCTAATATTCCATCTGTACATGTACCAGTTCTTCTTTGGCCATGCACCTCTTGATGGACTTTCTGGTTGCCTCCATGTCTTGGCTATTGCAATACTGCTGCAATGCACATTTGCTTGCCTGTGTCTTTCCAGTTATATCTTCTTATGTTATAGGCCAAGGAGTGGGCTTGCTGTATCATATGGTAGCTCAGTGTGTATGTTTTAAAGGCACCCCCATTCAGTTCTCATTAGTGGCTCTTTCCAGGATACGTCCCACTTAAAATTGAGGCTATGCATTTCTCCAAAACACCTTCAATATTTATTATTGGTAGTTTTCTTGCTGATGGTTATTCTAACAGGTGTGAGCTGATACCTATCTGTGGTTGAATTTGCATGTGTCCCATAATCTGTTGAAATTGAGCTTTAAAGCATGCCCTTTTTATTGATCAAACTGTGATTACAGCTTAGTTCTTCAAAGTGTTTTCTTAAAGTAAGTGTCACATTTTGAAAATTTTTGGCCATTAAATCCCTCAAGACATTTTGAGGGCACGTTTCATTTACAGCCCTGAAGTACTTGTTCATATGAAGTGACCATTAGCACAGGTTTTAAAGCTGCTTGTGCAGGTAACGGCCAGAGGGTGGCAGCCTTTCTATGTTCCCAATCTGGTAAATACGGAAAGAGACCTTCAGCCCCAAGAGTGTCCAGCTTTATTTCTCATCCAGCTGTGGGTCTAGATATGGTCACACCAGGTTGCATCACAGCCCCGGAAAGAATTATGTAAAAATTTCTCCCTCTATCACTATCTTTGTTTTTTGGGATTTTAAAGTAATTTATTTTTATAATGGGGTTTACCTGATTTTCACTGCTGTGTTTATGGCCCTTTACACCCATTGATTAACTTACAGAGAGAAATCAATACATAGGTTTTAAGATTTTTACTAGTCAGATATACACTTGTTCGTTGAATAGGGGGTGTTGTGTCCACTTCACGGAGCAAGGAGTATGTCTTGTCTATTACATATTGGGTTTATGGATCGGTATCTGAGCTAATATGAAACCCTTGTTTTATGCATCACCCCACCTCACCTTTCCCGTTAAGCAGCCATAGTGTGTTTTCTAAATGTGTGACTCTATTCTGTTTTGTAATTCAGTTCAATTGTAGCGGTTTTTACATTCCCTCTATAAGTGATATCTTATGATAAGTGTCTTTTTCTGTGTGACTTATTTCACTTAGAATCGTCGAACCTAAATCCACTCATCTTGCTGCTAATAGCCTTATGACATTGATTTCATGGCTGAGTGATATTCCATTGTACATAAGGACCACAACATCGTTATCCATTTTCCTATTTCCTGGGATATTTAAGGTGTAATGAAGAGGAGGTTCTTGTCAAGAGAGCAGCCCTAAACTTTGGTGTGCCTGTGTCTTGCTGATTTTTAGTTTTCCCAATTTATACGCCCATGAGTGGAAGTGCCCTATGCCCTCTAAGCTGTGTTTTTTAGATGTTTCAGGACACACCGTACACTTCTCCAGAGTGGCTGTTGGCAATTTACATTCCGCCATCAGCGTACCAAGGCTCCCATTTCTCCATGGCCAGTGCTGCATTTCTGGTTTTGACACTTTTTTCAGCATGGCCCTTTTGATCGATGGGAAGCGAGACTTCTTTGTAGCGCTGATTTGCATTTCCAGGTTGCTTGGTTGGCCAAAAAGGGCCTATGCGTTTTTTCCTGAATATATTCAGGAAAAAACGCATAGGCCCTTTTTAGCCAAGGGCATAAGTGTCGACGTTTTGCCGCTTTTCATGTGCTTTAAACGCGATTCGAATCTACCTCCTTAAGTCTGTTTCTGCAGTTCTGCCTTGCTTTCAAATCCTCTTCGTTGCCTTCCCTCAATATATTTGTGGACGAGAGTTATCATTGATAACTCTGCAGGTTTGTGAATTGCAGTGCCCCTGATCTCCATTTTTCAACTCGCTTTTTTGGGAGTTGGCCGCAGAAGCACAGGATTTCTTCAGGCCCTATTCTACTTCCAGGCAGCAGGCTGAGTCTGTGGTTAATTCTTTTTCCTGATGGAAAAATAGAGTGACCTGTGCCTGTCCCAAAACCTAGAGCTTGTCCCTTATTGGTTCCCCCTCTTTCCGTTCATCCTCAGGACAAATTGCAACCTGTACCAAACAGGAGGTTAAAGGTGCTGATTCTCCAAGTACGGAGATTGCAATTATAGCGGCTGGAATGGTGAACCCAAGCACAAGGAGATGAGAAATGAGGTGTGTTTTAGAAACCTTTGCCGATCACACAGTGTACCGTCGTCTGGGTTTCTTATGCGTGTTTTCGATGTAGGAAGATGCCCTTGAACCTAGAGATTTGGGACCAATGAGATGGGTACCACGCAGTATTACTTTAAAGGGTCTGCGTTTGCTCACCCAACCTCACCAAACCTCTCAGCCCCAAGAGTGTACACCCTTATGTCTCATCCAGCTGTGGGTCTAGATATGGTCAATCCAGGTTGCATCACAGCCCCTGAACTAATTTTGTAAGAATTTCTTTCTCTATAACTGTCTTTGTTTCATGGGTTTTTAATTTCTTTTTATAATGGGGTTTAGCTGCTTTTCACTGCTGTGTTTATGCCGCTTTACACCCACTTGACACACTAACAGAGAGATTTCAATACATAGGTTTTAAGATTATTACTAGTCAGGTATATTCTTGTGTGGTGAATAGGGGGTGTTGAGTCCAGTTCTCTGAGCAAGGAGTGGGTCTTGTCTATTACATATTGGGTTTATGGAACGGTATCTCAGCTAATTTGAAACCCTTGTTTTATGTATCACCCCAACTCACCTTTCCCGTTAAGCAGCCATAGTGTGTTTTCTGCATGTGTGACACTGTTCTGTTTTGTAATTCAGTTCAAGTGTAACGGTTTTTACTTTCCCTGTATAAGTGATATCTTATGAGAAGTGTAGTTTTCTGTGTGACTTATTTCACTTAGAATCGTCGTACCTAAATCCACTCATCATGCTGCTACTAGCTTTATGACATTGATTTCATGGCTGAATGATATTCCATTGTACATAAGGACCACAACTTCTTTATCCATTTTTCCCTTTCTTGGGATATTTAAGGTGGAATGAAGTGGAGGTCCTTGGCAACAGAGCAGCCCTAAACTTTGGTGTGCTTGTGTCTTACTGATTTTTAATTTTTCCAATTTATACCCCCATGCGTGGAAGTGCCCTATGCTCTCTAAGGTGTGTTTTTTAGATGTTTCAGGACACACCGTACACTTCTCCAGAGTGGCTGTTGGCAATTAACATCCCGCCCATCAGCGTAGCAGGGCTCCCATTTCTCCATGGCCTTTCCTGCATTTCTGGTTTTGACACTTTTCTCAGTATGGCCCTTTTGACCGATGGGACGCGAGACTTCTTTGAAGCGCTGATTTGCCTTTCCAGGTTGCTTGGTTGGCCAAAAAGGGCGTATGCGTTTTTTCCTGAATATATTCAAGAAAACACGCATACGCCCTTTTTGGCCAAGGACATCATTGTCAACGTTTTGCCGCTTTTGATGTGCTTTAAAGGCGTTTCAGATCTACCTCATGAAATCTGTTTCCTGCAATTCTGCCTTGATTTCAAATCCTCTTCTTTGCCTTCCCTCAATATATTTGTGGACGAGAGTTATCGTTTATAACTCTGCAGGTTTGTGAATTGCAGTGCGCTGATCCTCCATTTTACAACTCGCTTTTTTGGGAGGGGGCCGCAAAAGCGCAGGATGGCTTCAGGCCCTGTTTTGGTTCTGGAGGGCAGGCTGAGCCTGTGGTTAATTCTTCTTCCTGATGGGAAAATAGAGTGACCTGTGTCTGTCCCAATACCAAGAGCTAGTCTCTCATTGGTTCCCCGTCTTCCCGTTCATCCTCAGCACAAATTGCAACCTGTACGGAACAGGAGGTTAAAGGTGATGATACTCCAAGTAGGGAGATTGCTAGTAAAGTGGCTGGAATGGCGAACGCGAGCACAAGGAGATGAGAAATGAGGTGCGTTTTAGAAACCTTTGCCCATCACACGGTGTACCATCTTCTGGGTTTCACATGCATGTTTTCGATGTAGGAAGATGCCCTTGAACCTGGAGATTTGGGACCCATTCGATGGGTAGCACGCAGTGTTACTTTAAAGGGTCTGCGTTTGCTCACCCAACCTCACCAAACCTCTCAGCCCCAAGAGTGTCCACCCTTATGTCTCATCCAGCTATGGGTCTAGATATGGTCAATCCAGGTTGCATCACAGCCCCTGAACGAATTGTGTAAGAATTTCTCTTTCTTTCCCTGTCTTTGTTTCCTGGGTTTTTAAAAGTAATTTATTTTTATAATGGGGTTTAGCTGCTTTTCATGGCTGTGTTTATGCCGCTTTACACCCACTTGACACACTAACAGAGAGATATCAATACATAGGTTTTAAGATTATTACTAGTCAGATATATTCTTGTGCGGTGAATCGGGCGTGTTGAGTCCAGTTCTCTGAGCAAGGAGTAGGTCTTGTCTATTCCATATTGGGTTTATGGAACGGTATCTGAGCTAATTTGAAACTCTTGTTTTATGTATCACCCCACCTCACCTTTCCCGTTAAGCAGCCATAGTGTGTTTTCTGCATGTGTGACTCTGTTCTGTTTTGTAATTCAGTTCAAGTGTAACGGTTTTTACATTCCCTCTATAAGTGACACCTTATGAGAAGTGTCCTTTTCTGTGTGACTTATTTCACTTAGAATCGTCTTACCTAAATCCACTCATCATGCTGCTACTTGCCTTATGACATTGATTCCATGGCTGAGTGATATTCCATTGTACATAAGGACCACAACTTTTTTATCCATTTTTCGCTTTCCTGGGATATTTAAGGTGGAATGAAGTGGAGGTCCTTCTCAACAGAGCAGCCCTAAACTTTTGGGTGCTTGTGTCTTGCTGATTTTCAATTTTCCCACTTTTTACCCCCATGCGTGGAAGTGCCCTATGCTCTCTAAGCTGTGTTTTTTAGATGTTTCAGGACACACCGTACACTTCTCCAGAGTGGCTGTTGGCAATTTACATCCCGCCCATCAGTGTAGCAAGGCTCCCATTTCTCCATGGCCTGTCCTGCATTTCTGGTTTTGACACTTTTTTCAGCATGGCCCTTTTGACCGATGGGAAGCGAGACTTCTTTGTAGCGCTGATTTGCCTTTCCAGGTTGCTTGGTTGGCCAAAAAGGGCGTATGCGTTTTTTCCTGAATATATTCAGGAAAAAAGGCATACGCCCTTTTTGGCCAAGGGCATCATTGTCAACGTTTTGCCGCTTTTCATGTGCTTTAAAGGCGATTCGAATCTACCTCCTGAAATCTGTTTCCTGCAATTCTGCCTTGATTTCAAATCCTCTTCTTTGCCTTCCCTCAATATATTTGTGGACGAGAGTTATCATTTATAACTCTGCAGGTTTGTGAATTGCAGTGCCCTGAAGCTCCATTTTACAACTCGCTTTTTTGGGAGGTGGCCGCAAAAGCGCAGGATGGCTTCAGGCCCTTTTCTGGTTCCGGGGTGCAGGCTGCGCCTGTGGTTAATTCTTCTTCCTGATGGGAAAATAGAGTGACCTGTGCCTGTCCCAACACCAAGAGCTAATCTCTCATTGGTTCCCCGTCTTCCCGTTCATCCTCAGGACAAATTGCAACCTGTATGGAACAGGAGGTTAAAGGTGCTGATGCTCCAAGTCGGGAGATTGCTAGTAAAGTGGCTGGAATGGCGAACCCGAGCACAAGGAGATGAGAAATGAGGTGCGTTTTAGAAACCTTTCCCCATCACACGGTGTACCATCTTCTGGGTTTCTCATGCATGTTTTCGATGTAGGAAGATGCCCTTGAACCTGGAGATTTGGGACCCATGCGATGGGTAGCACGCTGTATTACTTTAAAGGGTCTGCGTTTGCTCACCCAACCTCACCAAACCTCTCAGCCCCAAGAGTGTCCACCCTTATGTCTCATCCAGCTGTGGGTCTAGATATGGTCAATCCAGGTTGCATCACAGCCCCTGAACGAATTGTGTAAGAATTTCTCTCTCTTTCCCTGTCTTTGTTTCATGGGTTTTTAAAAGTAATTTATTTTTATAATGGGGTTTAGCTGCTTTTCACGGCTGTGTTTATGCCGCTTTACACCCACTTGACACACTAACAGAGAGATATCAATACATAGGTTTTAAGATTATTACTAGTCAGATATATTCTTGTGCGGTGAATCGGGCGTGTTGAGTCCAGTTCTCTGAGCAAGGAGTAGGTCTTGTCTATTACATATTGGGTTTATGGAACGGTATCTGAGCTAATTTGAAACTCTTGTTTTATGTATCACCCCACCTCACCTTTCCCGTTAAGCAGCCATAGTGTGATTTCTGCATGTGTGACTCTGTTCTGTTTTGTAATTCAGTTCAAGTGTAACGGTTTTTACATTCCCTCTATGAGTGACACCTTATGAGAAGTGTCCTTTTCTGTGTGACTTATTTCACTTAGAATCGTCTTACCTAAATCCACTCATCATGCTGCTACTAGCCTTATGACATTGATTTCATGGCTGAGTGATATTCCATTGTACATAAGGACCACAACTTTTTTATCCATTTTTCGCTTTCCTGGGATATTTAAGGTGGAAGGAAGTGGAGGTCCTTGTCAACAGAGCAGCCCTAAACTTTGGGGTGCTTGTGTCTTGCTGATTTTCAATTTTCCCACTTTATCCCCCCATGCGTGGAAGTGCCCTATGCTCTCTAAGCTGTGTTTTTTAGATGTTTCAGGACACACCGTACACTTCTCCAGAGTGGCTGTTGGCAATTTACATCCCGCCCATCAGTGTAGCAAGGCTCCCATTTCTCCATGGCCTGTCCTGCATTTCTGGTTTTGACACTTTTTTCAGCATGGCCCTTTTGACCGATGGGAAGCGAGACTTCTTTGTCGCGCTGATTTGCCGTTCCAGGTTGCTTGGTTGGCCAAAAAGGGCGTATGCGTTTTTTCCTGAATATATTCAGGAAAAAAGGCATACGCCCTTTTTGGCCAAGGGCATCATTGTCAACGTTTTGCCGCTTTTCATGTGCTTTAAAGGCGATTCGAATCTACCTCCTGAAATCTGTTTCCTGCAATTCTGCCTTGATTTCAAATCCTCTTCTTTGCCTTCCCTCAATATATTTGTGGATGAGAGTTATCATTTATAACTCTGCAGGTTTGTGAATTGCAGTGCCCTGAAGCTCCATTTTACAAGTCGGTTTTTTGGGAGCTGGCCGCAAAAGCACAGGACGGCATCAGGCCCTATTCTGGTTCCGGGCGACAGGCTGAGCCTGTGGTTAATTCTTCTTCCTGATGGGAAAATAGAGTGACCTGTGCCTGTCCCAACACCTAGAGCTACTCTCTCATTGGCTCCCCGTCTTCCCGTTCATCCTCAGGACAAATTGCAACCTGTACGGAACAGGAGGTTAAAGGTGCTGATTCTCCAAGGAGGGAGATTGCTAGTAAAGCGGCTGGAATGGCGAACCCGAGCACAAGGAGATGAGAAATGAGGTGCGTTTTAGAAACCTTTCCTGGTCACACGGTCTACCACCTTCTGGGTTTCTCATGCATGTTTTCGATGTAGGAAGATGCCCTTGAACCTGTAGATTTGGGACCCATGGGATGGGTAACAGGCAGTAGTACTTTAAAGGCTCTGTTTTGCTCACCCAACCTCACCAAATCTCTCAGCCCCGAGAGTATCCACCCTTACGTCTCATCCAGCTGTGGGTCTAGATATGGTCAATCCAGGTGGCATCACAGCCCCTGAACGAATTTTTTAAGAATTTCTCTGTCTTTCACTGTCTTTGTTTCACGGGTTTTTAAAATTAATTTATTTTTATAATGGGGTTTAGCTGCTTTTCACGGCTGTGTTTATGCTGCTTTACACCCACTTGACTCACATCCAGAGAGATATCAATAAATAGGTTTTAAGATTCTTACTAATCAGATATATTCTTGTGCGGTCAATAGGGGGTGTTGAGTCCAGTTCACTGAGCAAGGAGTAGGTCTTTCTATTACATATTAGGTTTATGGAACGGTATCTCAGCTAATTTGAAACCCTTGTTTTATGCATCACCCCACCTCACCTTTCCCGTTAAGCAGCCATAGTGTGTTTTCTAAACGTGTGACTCTGTTCTGTTTTGTAATTCAGTTCAAGTGTAGCGGTTTTTACATTCCCTCTATAAGTGATAGCTTATGATACGTGTCTTTTTCTGTGTGACTTATTTCACTTAGTATCGTCGTACCTAAATCCACTCATCATGCTGCTACTAGCCTTATGACATTGATTTCATGGCTGAGTGATATTCCATTGTACATAAGGACCAACACTTCTTTATCCATTTTTCTCTTTCCTGGGATATTTAAGGTGTCATGAAGTGGAGGTTCTTGTCAACAGAGCAGCCCTAAACTTTGGAGTGCCTGTGTCTTGCTGATTTTTAGTTTTCCCAATTTATTCGCCCGTGAGGGGAAGTGCCCTATGCGCTCTAAGCTGTGTTTTTTCGATGTTTCAGGACACACCGTACACTTCTCCAGAGTGGCTGTTGGCAATTTACATCCTGCCCATCAGCGTAGCAAGGCTCCCATTTCTCCATGGCCTGTCCTGCATTTCTGGTTTTGACACTTTTTTCAGCATGGCACTTTTGACCGATGGGAAGCGAGACTTCTTTGTAGCGCTGATTTGCCTTTCCTGGTTGCTTTGTTGGCCAAAAAGGGCGTATGCTATTTTTCCTGAATATATTCAGGAAAAAACGCATACGCCCTTTTTGGCCAAGGGCATCATTATCGACGTTTTGCCGCTTCTCATGTGCTTTAAAGGCAATTCGAATCTACCTCCTGAAATCTGTTTCCTGCAATTCTGCCTTGATTTCAAATCGTCTTCTTTGCCTTCCCTCAAGATATTTGTGGACGAGAGTTATCATTTATAACTCTGCAGGTTTGTGAATTGCAGTGCCCCTGCGCTCCATTTTACAACTCGCTTTTTTGGGAGCTGGCCGCAAATGCGCAGGATGGCCTCAGGCACTATTCTGGTTCCGGGCGGCAGGCTGAGCTTGCGGTTAATTCTTCTTCCTGATGGGAAAATAGAGTGACCTGTGCCTGTCCCAACACCTAGAGCTAGTCTCTCATTGGCTACCCCTCTTCCCGTTCATCCTCAGGACAAATTGCAAGCTGTACGGAACAGGAGGTTAAAGGTGCTGATTCTCCAAGGAGGGAGATTGCTAGTAAAGTGGCTGGAATGGCGAACCCGAGCACAAGGAGATGAAAAATGAGGTGCGTTTTAGAAACGTTTCCCGGTCACACGGTCTACCACCTTCTGGGTTTCTCATGCATGTTTTCGATGTAGGAAGATGCCCTTGAACCTGGAGATTTGGGACCCATGGGATGGGTAACAGGCAGTAGTACTTTAAAGGCTCTGCATTTGCTCCCCCTACCTCACCAAAGCTCTCAGCCCCAAGAGTGTCCACCCTTACGTCTCATCCAGCTGTGGGTCTAGATATGGTCAATCCAGGTGGCATCACAGCCTCTGAATGAATTGTATAAGAATTTCTCTCTCTTTCACTGTCTTTGTTTCATGGGGTTTTAAAAGTTCTTTGTTTTTATAGTGGGGTTAACTTCTTTTCACTGCTGTGTTTATGCCGCTTTACACCCCCTTGACACACTTACAGACAGATATCAATACATAGGTTTTAAGATTCTTACTAGTCAGATATGTTCTTGTGCCGTGAATAGGGGGTGTTTAGTCCAGTTCACTGAGCAAGGAGTAGGTCTTGTCTATTACATATTGTGTTTATGGAACGTTATCTGAGCTAATTTGAAATCCTTGTTTTATGCATCACCCCACCTCACCTTTCCCGTTAAGCATCCATAGTGTGTTTTCTAAATGTGTGACTCTGTTCTGTTTTGTAATTCCGTTCAAGTGTAGCGGTTTTTACATTCCCTCTGTTAGTGATGTCTTATGATAAGTGTCTTTTTCTGTGTGACTTATTTCACTTCGAATCATCGTACCTAAATCCACTCATCATGCTGCTACTAGCCTTATGATATTGATTTCACCCTCGATTGATATTCCATTTTACATATGGAGCACAACTTCTTTATCCATTTTTCTCTTTCGTGGGATATTTAAGGTAGAATTAAGTGGAGGTTCTTGTCAACAGAGCAGCCCTAAAATTTGGGGTGCCTGTGTTTTGCTGATTTTTAATTTTCCCAATTTATACGCCCATGAGTGGATGTGCCCCTTTCTCTCTAGCTGTGTTTTTTAGATGTTTTAGGAAACACCATACCCTCCTCCAGAGTCGTCATTGGCAATTTACATCCCACCCATCAGTGTAACAAGGCTCCCTTTCCTCCCTGTCCTCTCCTGCATTTCTTCTTTTTACACTTTTTTAGGAAGGCCATTTTGACCGATGGGAAGTCAGACTTCTTTGTAGTGCTGAATTGCATTTCCGGCTTGCTTGGTTGGCCAAAAGGGGCCTATGGTTTTTTTCCTGAATTCATACAGAAAAAAACGCATATGCTCTTTTTGTCCAAGTGCATCATTGTCGGGTCTGAAGTGTCGGGTGTGGGTCCTCTGCATGTGGAAACCTAGGAGCAAGTGAAATTAGACAAAGCACAAAGGAAAAAATGGTTAGACTTTATTTTATTGCCCAGATTCTATTGTTATCTCCCAGGAATTTTTAATGGGCTTTGCCAGTGACAAAGCCCTCCTCTGCCTTTTGTCCCATTCCTCATTCTTGGGGCGCTGAGGGTGCAGACACGTCTTCTGTAAATGCTTCATGCTGAGTTGGGTGTCCTCATACCCGGGGGGAGGGGCAGGACTTCTCCCCAGCAGCCTCCAGGTGAGGTTGATTGTCCGCAGGCCTCCTCCCTCACTGCTCGTCTGCCTGAGCACCAGCATTGGCAGTTTTATAGATTCTAATGACCTTTAAGTGTCCAGGAAAGAGATGTGCAGAGACGCTGGGGGGGTGGGCGGTTTTACCCTGCTCCACATTGGTTTGGCCCCCTTAGGCTGACGGTTTCTGCCAGCCTAGATGCTCTGACCAGTAGTCTGCGCTTTCTTCAGTTAGGCCTCTGAATTAACGTACAAACAGCACCAGGTGTCAGAGCCCTGCTTGCTCAACTCCCAGACAGTCCAGGGCCGGTGGTGATCCAGGACCATGACGGCCACTCAGTCAACGGCCTTTTGAAGTAGCCAGGAGTACAGCCGGTCTCACTGGCCGCCGTCACCGCGGTGTCTGTAGGCTTTTCTATGGTGGCAGCGTTATTTACGGTTCCCCTGCCAAGTTTATTAGCTCCGCTCTGGGTGCAGTAAGTCCTGTAAGCAATAGTCTGTTCTTTTGGGGCACACTCTTGTTGTTTCCTGAGAGAAGCTCCAGGTCAAGTGATGGTCACACGAGTCGTCATGGGGGCCCATTGCCCCAAGTTGTCTCTCTGGAGGTTGGTGTTGGAGGGCCTCCTCACTCGAGGTCATTGTGCCCACGGAGCAATCCCTGCAACTTCAGGGCATGGTGGGTGGTTAGGATCACCAAGTGGCGTCCTTTTCCCTTAGGAGGGAGCTGGCCTTGCGGGCTGCTGATTTCCAGGTTTTTAGATACCCCCAGTATCCTGGTCGAATGGGGTGGCTGGCCAATGCCTGGAGGGCATTCTTGCATTGTTCCATTTCAAGTGGTCCCAGTTTTTGCACTAATACTCCAAGGGCGATTCACCTTGGACCAGGAATGTAAAGGTCAAAGGGTTTAGCTAACTTAGGGAGGTCCAGGGCCAGGGTCTGAATTGACTGCTCTTTCCAATCTTGAAAGGCCGCTTCTGGATTCTATTCAAAAGGATCATCATCTTTTCCTTTCAGTGTTTCATATAGAGGCCCAGCTATTAGACTGTAGTTAGGGATCCAGATGCAGCAAATCCCGGTCTCCCCAGGAACCCCTAAGCTGTCTTCTAGTTTCAGGAAGGCTGAGGCTGCAAATGGCTTATTCCCTTTCCTGGGGTGGGCTTCTCCGACCTTCTGTTCGAATGAAGCCCAGGAAGGCCACCTTAGTTTGTGATATTTGAGCCTTTTCCTTGGACACCTTCTATCTTTTATTGGCTAGGGAGTTCAGAGGCCTCCTTAGTCGGGCTGGTGATCAGAATGTCATCTGCATATTGAAGGAGGGTTCCCTTCTCCAGAGGTAGATCTTTTAGGTCTTTAGCTAACGTTTCCCCAAAGACGGTGTGGGAATTTTTGAACCCCTGGGGCAGGACGGCCCAGCAGTATTGTTTTTGTTGTATGTTGAGTCCTGCCACTCACAGCCAACATTTCTTGTGACTCTGGGACTAATGGAATACAGAAGAAGGCATCATTGAAGTCTAATACAGAATGCCATGTCCTGGTGGATGGTAGAATGACCAGCAGGGTGTAGGAATTAGGAACTACTAGATGTATATCCACTGTGGCTTCACTGACTGTCCTGGCATCCTCTACCAGGTCCCCAGCAGCCCACGGGGCTCTCGTGGTCAGGCCACTCCCAGGATATGGAGCTCACCTGGGCAGGTACGCAGCAGCCCACGGGGCTCTCGTGGGCATGCCCCTCCCTGGATATGGAGCTCCCATGGACAGGTACCCCGGCAGGGCTGGGCACACAGGAACCGTGCACATAGCCCTCATTGCAGAGCACCCCCAGCACACCTGTCACTCAGAGCTGACACAGAGCACCTCAGAGCAGAGCTTGAACTAACAAACAGCAGCTCCAACAGGTCTGTGACCCTAGGCTTCACTCTGTGCGGCCTCCCTCTGCCTGGTCTTCCAGGGGCTTCCACTGCAGCCGGAGCACCAGGCCTCTGTCTCCACCCACCACCCCTCCTCTCCCTGACTCCTGGGTTCCTCTCATTAGCAGAGGTTCTTCTTGAAGTTGTCTCCCACTCATGGACCAGATAAAATGATTAGAAAACAAGCCAGGGCTGCCGCCCCTTATCTATCCTGACTCTCGGGACCCTACACCTGTTCCTTGGATCTGGCCGGTGCAGCAAGACCCATTTTCTGCAACTCTGAGCCCCTGAGGGGCGAGGATTGGCTGACCTGGGCAGCCTGACCCGGCCGGCCAGCCCTTCCCAGGTGTGCCTGGGTTGAGGTCAATATAAACACCCCTCCAGGCAGCAAAAGCCTCTGCAGCTGTGCCTGACGCCATATTCTCTGCCCCGTCAGCAGTCTCGGGGTTGGGCTGGTGGGAGAGAGTAGGGCCCACGGCTCTATGAGTGGCCCGGTGTGACTGGGGCTCTGCTGGACTTTCTGCAGGAGTTGCCGGGCTGCCACCTGCTAAAGAAGAGGATGTGTCACCCATACTTGCTGCTGGAATTTCTCCCCGGGCAGAGGTGAGGAAGGACAAAAGCAGTGGGGGCCGGGACAGGAGGGGTACCTCAGGCAGGGAAATGGAAAGCTTCCAGACGAGCGCCCGGGGCCAGGACCATCCTGGCTGGCCTGCAGGCACCAAGTCGGCCTGCGTGCTGTCGCTGGTGTGACTCCAAGCCCCTTCCTCTAGTTTTTAAAGTCTTTGCACACATTCAGGTGTTTTACCTGGGAAGGGTGGGAAAAGTTCAGCAGCAGCTGGCCTGGGGCTCAGCTCACGTTTACTCAGAGACGCCTCCTCACGGTCCCCCAGCTTTGCAATGAGGACGCTCCTCGTGTGGGGGCTGCTGGCTGCATGGGAGATGATTCCCACCTGTGACCAACTTCAGAATTGTTTACCACTGGAGCAAGTGCCCTGATAGTGTTTTCCTCTGTATGACCAGTGGGTTCTGTTTTTTTTTTTTTCTTTTTTGGTTCAAGGTAAGTTTTATTCCTCTTTTTGTATTTATGGATATAAGCATGGAAATAATTCATTCATATAAATACGTCTATGGGAAGGACAGAACTTTTTTTTCTGTTTTATTTTTTTAAGTATTATTTATTTTTTAATTTTTGAATTTATTTTATTCATTTTTTTATACAGCAGGCTCTTATTGGTTACCTATTTTATACATATAAGTGTATATATGTCAATCCCAGGCTCGCAATTCATCCCACCACCACCACCCTGACACTTTCCCCCCTTGGTGTCCATACATTTGTTCTCTACATCTGTGTCTCTATTTCTGCCTTGCAAACCGGTTCATCTTTACCATTTTTCTAGGTTCCACATGTATGTGTTAATATACGATATTTGTTTTTCTCTTTCTGACTTACTTCACTCTGTATGCCAGTCTCTAGATCTATCCACGTCTCCACAAATGACCCAATTTCATTCCTTTTTATGGCTGAGTAATATTCCATTTTATATATGTAGCACATCTTTTCTGTTCGTCTGTCTATGGGCATTTAGGTTGCTTCCATGACCTGGCTATTGTAAATAGTGCTGCAATGAATATTGTGGTGAATATGTCTTTTTGAATTATGGATTTCTCTGGGTATATGGCCAGTAGTGGGATTGCTGGGTCATATGGTAATTCTATTTTTAGTATTTTAAGGAACCTCCATGCTGTTCTCCATAGTGACTGTATCAATTTACATTCCCACAAATAGTGTAAGAGGGTTCCCTTTTCTCCACACCCTCTCCAGCATTTGTTGCTTGTAGATTTTCTGATGATGCCCATTCTAACTCGTGTGAGGTGATACCTCATTGTAGTTTTGGTTTATATTTCTCTAATAATTAGTGATGTTGAGCAGCTTTTCATGTGCTTCTTGGTCATCTGTATGTCTTCTTGGGACAAATGTCTATTTACGTCATCTGCCCATTTTTGGATTGGGTTGTTTGTTTTTTTACTGTTGAGCTGCATGAGCTGTTTATATACATTGGAGATTACTCCTTTGTCCATTGATTCGTTTGCAAATATTTTCTCCCATTGTGAGGGTTGTCTTTTCGTCTTGTTTGTAGTTTCCTTTGCTTTGCAAAAGCTTTTAGGTTTCATTTGCTCCCATATGTTTATTTTTTTTTTAATTCCATTACTCTAGGAGGTGGATCAAAAAAGATCTTGCTGTGATTTATGTCAAAGAGTATTCTTCCTATGTTTTCCTCTAAGAGTTTTATAGTGTCCGGTCTTACATTTCGGTCTCTAATCCATTTTGAGTTTATTTTTTGTGTATGGTGTTAGGGAGTGTTCTAATTTCATTCTTTTACATGTAGCTGTCCATTTTTCCCAGCACCACTTATTGAAGAGACTTTCTTTTCTCCTTTTTATACCCTTGCCTCCTTTGTCATAGATTAGTGGGCCATAGGTGTGTAGGTTTATCTCTTGGCTTTTTTTTTCTTTTACATCTTTATTGGAGTATAATTGCTTTACAATTGTGTGTTAGTTTCTGCTGTATAAAAAAAGTGAATCAGCTGTGCGTATACACATAACACCATATCCCCTCCCTCTTGCACCTCCCTCTCACTCCCTTATCCCACCCTTTTAGGTGGTCACAAAGCAAAGAGCTGATCTCCCTGTGCTATGTGGTTGCTTCCCAGTAGCTATCAATTTTACATTTGGTAGTGTATATATGTCCATACCACTCTCACTTTGTCCCAGCTTACCCTTCCCTCTCCCCATGTCCTCAAGTCCTTTCTCTACGTCTGTGTCCTTAATCCTTTCCTGCCCCTAGGTTCTTCATAAACTTTTTTTTTAAGATTCCATATATATGTGTTAGCATACGGTATTTGTTTTTCTCTTTCTGACTTACTTCACTCTGTAGGACAGACTCTAGATCCATCCACCTCACTAAAAATAACTCAATTTCGTTTCTTTTTATGGCTGAATAATGTTCCATTGTATATATATGTGCCACATCTTCTTTATCCATTTATCTGTTGATGGACACTTAAGTTGCTTCCATGTCCTGGCTATTGTAAATAGAGCTACAGTGAACATTGTGGTACATGACTCTTTTTGAATTATGGTTTTCTCAGGGTAAATATCCAGGAGTGGGTTTGCTGGGTTGTATGGTAGTTCTATTTTTAGTTTTTAAGGAACCCCCATACCGTTCTCCCTAGTGGCTATATCAATTTACATTCCCACCAACAGTGCAAGAGGGTTCCCTTTTCTCCAATAAATGCCTCTCCAGCATTTATTGTTGGTAGATTTTTTGATGATGGCCATTCTGACTGGTGTGAGGTGATACCTCACTGTAGTTTTGATTTGCATTTCTCTAATGATTAGTGATATTCAGCATCCTTTCATGTGTTTGTTGGCAACCTGTATATCTTCTTTGGAGAAATGTCTATTTAGGTCTTCTGCCCATTTTTGGATTGGGTTGTTTGGTTTTGTGATATTGAGCTACATGAGCTGCTTTTTGGAGATTAATCCTTTGCCATTTGCTTCATTTGAAAATATTTTCTCCCATTCTGATGGTTGTCTTTTCATCTTGCTTATGTTTTCCTTTGCTGTGCAAAATAATTTATGTTTCATTCGGTCCCATTTTTTTATTTTTGTTTTTATTTCCATTTCTCTAGGAGGTGGGTCAAAAAGGATCTTGCTGTGATTTATGTCATAGACTGCTCTGCTTATGTTTTCCTCTAAGAGTTTTGTAGTGGCTGGTCTTATATTTAGGTCTCTAATCCATTTTGAGTTTATTTTTGTGTATGGTGTTAGGGAGTGTACTAATTTCATTCTTTTACATGTAACTGTCCAGTTTTCCCAGCACCACTTGCTGAAGACACTGTCTTTTCTCCATTGTATACCCTTGCCTCCTTTGTCATAGATTAGTGAACCATAGGTACGTGGGTTTATCTCTGTGCTTTCTATCCTGTTCTATTGACCTATATTTCTGTTTTTGTGTCAGTACCATATTATCTTGATTACTCTAGCTTTGTAATATAGTCTGAAGTCTGGAAGTCTGATTCCTCCAGCTCTTTTTTTCCCCCCTCAAGACTGCTTTGGCTATCCAGGGTCTTTTGTGTCTCCCTACAAATTTTAAGATTTTTTTTTTCTTGTTCTGTAGAAAATGCCAAAGGTATTTTGATCGGGATTGCATTGAATCTGTAGATTGCTTTGGGTAGTATAGTCATTTTCACAATATTGATTCTTCTAATCCGAGAACATGGTATATGTCTCCATCTGTTTATATCATCTTTGATTTCTTTCTTCAGTGTCTTTTAGTTTTCTGAGTACAGGTCTTTTACTTCCTTAGGTAGGTTTATTCCTAGGTATTTTATTCTTATTGTTGCAGTGGTAATGGGATTGTTTCCTTAATTTCTCTTTCTGATCTTTCATTGTTAGTGTAGAGGAATGCAAGCAATTTCTGTGCATTAATTTTGTATCCTGCAACTTTACCAAATTCATTGATTAGCTCCAGTGGTTTTCTGGTGGCATCTTTAGGATTCTCTATCTATGATATCATGTCATCTGCAAACAGTGACAATTTTACTTCTTCTTTTCCTTTTTGTATTCCTTTTATTTCTTTTTCTTCTCTGATTGCCATGGCTAGGACTTCCAAAACTATGTTGAATAGCAGTGGTGAGAGTGGACATCCTTGTCTTGTTCCTGATCTTAGAGGAAACGCTTTCAGTTTTTCACCATTGAGAATGCTGTTTGCTGTGGGTTTGTCATATATGGCCTTTATTATGTTGAGGTAGTTTCCCTCTATGCCCACACTCCAGAGTTTTTATCGTAAATGAGTGTTGAATTTTCTCAAAATCTTTTCCTTCATCTATTGAGATGATCATATGGTTTTATTCTACAATTTGTTAATATGGTGTATCACATTGATTTGTGTATATTGAAGAATCCTTGCATCCCTGGGATAAACCCCACTTGATCATGGTGTATGATCCTTTTAATGTGTTGTTCGATTCTGTTTGCTAGTATTTTGTTGAGGATTTTTACATCTATATTCATCAGTGATATTGGTCTATAATTTTCTTTCCTTGTAGTATCTCTGTCTGATTTTGGTATCAGGGTGATGGTGGTCTCATAGAATGAGTTTGGGAGTGTTCCTTCCCCTGCAATTGTTTTGAAGAATTTGAGAAGGTTGGGTGTTAGCTCTTCTCTAAATGTTTGATAGAATTCACCTGTGATGCCATCTGGTTCTGGACTTTGGTTTATTGGAAGATTTTTAATCACAGTTTCAATTTCATTGCTTGTGATAGGTTTGTTCATATTTTCTATTTCTTCCTGGTTCAGTCTTAGAAGGTTATCCCTTTCTAAGAATTTGTCCATTTCTTCCAGATTGTCCATTTTATTGGCCTAGAGTTGCTTGTAGTAGTCTCTTAGGATGCTTTGTATTCCTGTTGTGTCTGTTGTAACTTCTGCTTTTTCACTTCTAATTTTGTTGATTTGCGTCTTCTCCCTCTTTTTCTTAAGTCTGGCTAAAGGTTGATCATTTTTGCTTATCTTCTCAAAGAACCAGCTTTTAGTTTTATTGATCTTTGCTTTCGTTTTCTTTGTTTCTATTTCATTTATTTCTGCTCTGATGTTTATGATTTCTTTCCTTCTACTAACTTTGGGTTTTGTTCTTCTTTCTCTAGTTCCTCTAGGTGTAAGGTTCGATTGTTTATTTGGGATTTTTCTTGTTTCTTGAGGTAGGCTTGTATTGCTATAAACTTCCCTCTTAGAACTCCTTTTGCTGCATCCCATAGGTTTTGGATCATCGTGTTTTTGTTGTCATTTGTCTCTAGGTAGTTTTTGATTTCCTCTTTGATTTCTTCAGTGATCTCTTGGTTATTTAGTAACGTATTGTTTAGCCTCCATGTGTTTGTGTTTTTTACGTTTTTTTCCGTGTAATTGATTTCTAATCTCATAGCATTGTGGTCGGAACAGCTGCTTGATATGATTTCAGTTTTCTTAAATTTACTGAGGCTTTATCTGTGACCCAAGATATGATCTATCCTGGAGAATGTTCCGTGTGCAGTTGAGAAGAACGTGTAATCTGCTGTTTTTGGATGGAATGTCCTATAAATATCAATTAACTCTATCTGGTCTATTGTGTCATTTAAAGCTTGTGTTTCCTTATTAATTTTCTGTCTGGCTGATCTCCACTGGTGTAAGTGAGCTGTTAAAGTCCCCCGCTATTATTGTGTTACTGTCGATTTCCTCTTTTATAGCTGTTAGCAGTTGCCTTATACATTGAGGTGCTCCTATTTTGGGTACATATATATTTATAATTGTTATATCTTCTTCTTGGATTGATCCCCTGACCATTATGTAGTGTCTTTCCTTGTCTCTTGTAACATTCTTTATTTTAAAGTCTATTTTATCTGATATGAGTATTGCTACTCCAGCTTTCTTTTGATTTTCATTTGCATAGAGTATATTTTTCCATCGCCTCACTTTGAGTCTGTATGTGTCCCTAGGTCTGAAATGGATCTCTTGTAGACAGCATATATATGGGTCTTGTTTTTGTATCCATTCAGCGAGCCTGTGTCTTTTGGTTGGAACATTTAGTGCATTCACGTTTAAGGTAATTATCGATATGTATGTTCCTACTACTATTTTCTTAATTGTTATGGGTTTGTCTTGGTGGGTCCTTTTCTTCTCTTGTGTTTCCCACTTAGAGAAGTTCCTTTAGCATTTGGTGTAGAGCTGGTTTCATGGTGCTGAATTCTCTTAGCTTTTGCTTGTCTGTAAGGCTTTTGATTTCTCCATCAAATCTGAATGAGCTCTTTGCAGGATGGAGTACTCTTGGTTGTAGGTTCTTCCCTTTCATCACTTTAAATTTATCATGCCACTTCCTTCTGGCTTGTAGATTTTCTGCTGAGAAATCAGTTGTAATCCTTATGGGAGTTCCCTTGTATGTTATTGGTCATTTTTCCCTTGCTGCTTTCAATCATTTTTCTTTGTCGTTAATTTTTGTCAATTTGATTACTATGTGTCTTGTCATTTTTCTCCTTTGGTTTATCCTGCCTGGGACACTCTGTGCTTCTGGACTTGGGTGGCTATTTCTTTTCCCATGCTAGGGAAGTTTTTGACCATAATCTCTTCAAATATATTCTCGGGTCCTTTCTCTCTCTCTTCTCCTTCTGGGACCCCTATAATGCGAATGTTGTTGCGTTTAATGTTGTCCCAGAGGACTCTTGGGGTGTCTTCGTTTATTTTCATTCTTTTTCTTTATTCTGTTCCATGGCAGTGATTTCCACCTCTCTGTCTTCCAGGTCACTTATCCGTTCTTCTGCCACAGTTATTCTGCTACTGATTCCTTCTAGTGTATTTTTCATTTCAGTTATTACATTGTTCACCTCTGTTTGTTGGTTCTTTAATTCTTCTAGGTCCTTGTTAAACATTTCTTGCATCTTCTCGATCTTTGCCTCCTTTTTTTTTCCAAGGTCTTGGCTCAACTTCACTATCATTATTCTGAATTCTTTTTCTGGAAGGTTCCCTATCTCCACCTCATTTCGTTTTTTTTCTGGGGTTTTATCTTGTTCCTTGATCTGGTATAAAGTCCTCTGCCTTTTCATTTTGTCTATCTTTCTGTGAATGTGGTTTTCCTTCCACAGGCTGCAGAATTGTAGTTCTTCTTGCTTCTGTTGTCTGCTCTCCGGTGGATGAGTCTATCTTAGAGGCTAGTGCAAGCTTCCTGATGGGAGGGACTGGTGGTGGGTAGAGCTGGGTGTTGCTTTGGTGGGCAGAGCTTTAATCCGCTTGTCTACGGATTAAATAAAACTTTAATAAAAAGTTTAATCCGCTTGTCTGCTGATGCATGGGGCTGGGTTCCCTCCCTGTTGGTTGTTTGGCCTGAGGCGACCCAGCCCTGGAGCCTACCTTGCTCTTGGTGGGGCTAATGGCGGACTCTGGGAGGGCACACACCAAGGAGTATTTCCCAGAACTTCTGCTGCCAGTGTCGTTGTCCTCACGGTGAGCCACAGCCACAGCCACCACCTGCCTCTGCAGGAGACCCTCTAAAAGTAGCAGGTAGTTCTGGTCATTCTCCTACAGGGTCACTGCTCCTTCCCCTGGGTCCTGATGTGCACACTACTTTGTGTGTGCCCTCCAAGAGTGGAGTATCTGAGTGGAGTTGAGACTCTGAGACTCTGTGTGGACTCGCACAGACTCTGGGTCCTGTGAAGCTTCGATGTTTTCTGATTCTAGAAATCCTATAGGAGACGGTCCACAGCAGGTGACGCTAATGTTGTCAGTAGAGGTGTTGAAGCCAAAGATCTGCAGTTCCAACTAGAGGTGCCGATGTACATACAGGACAAAATCATCTCGTGTGAATGTAGTTCAGGCATGTTTAAGATGAATGCAGTCATGTTAATGCCTACCATATTCTATCTTGAGCCTCTCTTCAGGGACCCCCTCCTCAGTTCCTGAGGCTCCTGTAAGTCATGTACAGGGGACTGGAGAGTGGGCTCTGTCCAGTCTGAGCCCTGAGTTACCCTGTGTGTATCTTAGGATACTTTGTATTTCTGTGGTGTCTGTTGTAACATCATCTCTTTCATTTCAGATTTATTTGGGCCCTCTCTTTTTAAAAAAACATATGACTGTTTTCTTTTATTCTTTACAGAAGTTTAATAAGTGTTTGATCTACTATCCTTACCCTATGTATACTTTTTGCAGTGAGATTTTTACTTTTCTTTGTTTCCTTGTTACTATCAATAATTAGTGAGACTTCTTTTAAGCTACCTTCAACATTGCTTATAAAGCTGCTTTATTAGTGATGACAGAGCCTTAATGGAAGTCATGTTCTGGTTGTAAATTAGAATGCAATGTGCCAGCAAATAGCCCCTTAAGTTTATGTCTCATTACTTCTTGTTCTTTTTTTAATTTAATTTTTATTTTTTGTCAGAGCAAATTTAATTAAAATGTTTTGTTTCTTCTAGGTGTGCAAGATGTGGTTCTTTTAAACATATACATATATCTATTCTTCTTTGGATCATTTTCCCATGTAGGTTATGACACGATGTTGAGTAGTCTTGTCTTGGTATTACGTAGGTCTTTGGTGATTACATATTTCACATGTGTTTCTATATCTATCTTAACCCCAATATCCTAATGTATCCAATCCTCACACCTTTCCATTTGGTGAACCATAAGTTTGTTTAATGAATCTGTGATTGCATTTCTCTGTGGAAATATCTTCATTGGTATCAATTTTTAGCTAAGACCTATAAGTGATATTATAGGATATGTGTCTTTTGCTTTCTGACTTAGTACAATTTGCCTGATTACCTCAAGAATCATACATGGTGCTGCAAATGGCATTGTTTCATTTTTTTCCCTGGCTAATATTCCATCTGTACATGTACCAGTTCTTCTTTGGCCACGCACCTCTTGATGGACTTTCTGGTTGCCTCCATGTCTTGGCTATTGCAATACTGCTGCAATGCACATTTGCTTGCCTGTGTCTTTCCAGTTATATCTTCTTATGTTATAGGCCAAGGAGTGGGCTTGCTGTATCATATGGTAGCTCAGTGTGTATGTTTTAAAGGCACCCCCATTCAGTTCTCATTAGTGGCTCTTTCCAGGATACGTCCCACTTAAAATTGAGGCTATGCATTTCTCCAAAACACCTTCAATATTTATTATTGGTAGTTTTCTTGCTGATGGTTATTCTAACAGGTGTGAGCTGATACCTATCTGTGGTTGAATTTGCATGTGTCCCATAATCTGTTGAAATTGAGCTTTAAAGCATGCCCTTTTTATTGATCAAACTGTGATTACAGCTTAGTTCTTCAAAGTGTTTTCTTAAAGTAAGTGTCACATTTTGAAAATTTTTGGCCATTAAATCCCTCAAGACATTTTGAGGGCACGTTTCATTTACAGCCCTGAAGTACTTGTTCATATGAAGTGACCATTAGCACAGGTTTTAAAGCTGCTTGTGCAGGTAACGGCCAGAGGGTGGCAGCCTTTCTATGTTCCCAATCTGGTAAATACGGAAAGAGACCTTCAGCCCCAAGAGTGTCCAGCTTTATTTCTCATCCAGCTGTGGGTCTAGATATGGTCACACCAGGTTGCATCACAGCCCCGGAAAGAATTATGTAAAAATTTCTCCCTCTATCACTATCTTTGTTTTTTGGGATTTTAAAGTAATTTATTTTTATAATGGGGTTTACCTGATTTTCACTGCTGTGTTTATGGCCCTTTACACCCATTGATTAACTTACAGAGAGAAATCAATACATAGGTTTTAAGATTTTTACTAGTCAGATATACACTTGTTCGTTGAATAGGGGGTGTTGTGTCCACTTCACGGAGCAAGGAGTATGTCTTGTCTATTACATATTGGGTTTATGGATCGGTATCTGAGCTAATATGAAACCCTTGTTTTATGCATCACCCCACCTCACCTTTCCCGTTAAGCAGCCATAGTGTGTTTTCTAAATGTGTGACTCTATTCTGTTTTGTAATTCAGTTCAATTGTAGCGGTTTTTATATTCCCTCTATAAGTGATATCTTATGATAAGTGTCTTTTTCTGTGTGACTCATTTCACTTAGAATCGTCGAACCTAAATCCACTCATCTTGCTGCTAATAGCCTTATGACATTGATTTCATGGCTGAGTGATATTCCATTGTACATAAGGACCACAACATCGTTATCCATTTTCCTATTTCCTGGGATATTTAAGGTGTAATGAAGAGGAGGTTCTTGTCAAGAGAGCAGCCCTAAACTTTGGTGTGCCTGTGTCTTGCTGATTTTTAGTTTTCCCAATTTATACGCCCATGAGTGGAAGTGCCCTATGCCCTCTAAGCTGTGTTTTTTAGATGTTTCAGGACACACCGTACACTTCTCCAGAGTGGCTGTTGGCAATTTACATTCCGCCATCAGCGTACCAAGGCTCCCATTTCTCCATGGCCAGTGCTGCATTTCTGGTTTTGACACTTTTTTCAGCATGGCCCTTTTGATCGATGGGAAGCGAGACTTCTTTGTAGCGCTGATTTGCCTTTCCAGGTTGCTTGGTTGGCCAAAAAGGGCCTATGCGTTTTTTCCTGAATATATTCAGGAAAAAACGCATAGGCCCTTTTTAGCCAAGGGCATAAGTGTCGACGTTTTGCCGCTTTTCATGTGCTTTAAACGCGATTCGAATCTACCTCCTTAAGTCTGTTTCTGCAGTTCTGCCTTGCTTTCAAATCCTCTTCGTTGCCTTCCCTCAATATATTTGTGGACGAGAGTTATCATTGATAACTCTGCAGGTTTGTGAATTGCAGTGCCCCTGATCTCCATTTTTCAACTCGCTTTTTTGGGAGTTGGCCGCAGAAGCACAGGATTTCTTCAGGCCCTATTCTACTTCCAGGCAGCAGGCTGAGTCTGTGGTTAATTCTTTTTCCTGATGGAAAAATAGAGTGACCTGTGCCTGTCCCAAAACCTAGAGCTTGTCCCTTATTGGTTCCCCCTCTTTCCGTTCATCCTCAGGACAAATTGCAACCTGTACCAAACAGGAGGTTAAAGGTGCTGATTCTCCAAGTACGGAGATTGCAATTATAGCGGCTGGAATGGTGAACCCAAGCACAAGGAGATGAGAAATGAGGTGTGTTTTAGAAACCTTTGCCGATCACACAGTGTACCGTCGTCTGGGTTTCTTATGCGTGTTTTCGATGTAGGAAGATGACCTTGAACCTAGAGATTTGGGACCAATGAGATGGGTACCACGCAGTATTACTTTAAAGGGTCTGCGTTTGCTCACCCAACCTCACCAAACCTCTCAGCCCCAAGAGTGTACACCCTTATGTCTCATCCAGCTGTGGGTCTAGATATGGTCAATCCAGGTTGCATCACAGCCCCTGAACTAATTTTGTAAGAATTTCTTTCTCTATAACTGTCTTTGTTTCATGGGTTTTTAATTTCTTTTTATAATGGGGTTTAGCTGCTTTTCACTGCTGTGTTTATGCCGCTTTGCACCCACTTGACACACTAACAGAGAGATTTCAATACATAGGTTTTAAGATTATTACTAGTCAGGTATATTCTTGTGTGGTGAATAGGGGGTGTTGAGTCCAGTTCTCTGAGCAAGGAGTGGGTCTTGTCTATTACATATTGGGTTTATGGAACGGTATCTCAGCTAATTTGAAACCCTTGTTTTATGTATCACCCCAACTCACCTTTCCCGTTAAGCAGCCATAGTGTGTTTTCTGCATGTGTGACACTGTTCTGTTTTGTAATTCAGTTCAAGTGTAACGGTTTTTACTTTCCCTGTATAAGTGATATCTTATGAGAAGTGTAGTTTTCTGTGTGACGTATTTCACTTAGAATCGTCTTACCTAAATCCACTCATCATGCTGCTACTAGCCTTATGACATTGATTTCATGGCTGAGTGATATTCCATTGTACATAAGGACCACAACTTTTTTATCCATTTTTCGCTTTCCTGGGGTATTTAAGGTGGAATGAAGTGGAGGTCCTTGGCAACAGAGCAGCCCTAAACTTTGGTGTGCTTGTGTCTTACTGATTTTTAATTTTTCCAATTTATACCCCCATGCGTGGAAGTGCCCTATGCTCTCTAAGGTGTGTTTTTTAGATGTTTCAGGACACACCGTACCCTTCTCCAGAGTGGCTGTTGGCAATTAACATCCCGCGCATCAGCGTAGCAGGGCTCCCATTTCTCCATGGCCTTTCCTGCATTTCTGGTTTTGACACTTTTCTCAGTATGGCCCTTTTGACCGATGGGACGCGAGACTTCTTTGAAGCGCTGATTTGCCTTTCCAGGTTGCTTGGTTTGCCAAAAAGGGCGTATGCGTTTTTTCCTGAATATATTCAAGAAAACACGCATACGCCCTTTTTGGCCAAGGACATCATTGTCAACGTTTTGCCGCTTTTGATGTGCTTTAAAGGCGTTTCAGATCTACCTCATGAAATCTGTTTCCTGCAATTCTGCCTTGATTTCAAATCCTCTTCTTTGCCTTCCCTCAATATATTTGTGGACGAGAGTTATCGTTTATAACTCTGCAGGTTTGTGAATTGCAGTGCGCTGATCCTCCATTTTACAACTCGCTTTTTTGGGAGGGGGCCGCAAAAGCGCAGGATGGCTTCAGGCCCTGTTTTGGTTCTGGAGGGCAGGCTGAGCCTGTGGTTAATTCTTCTTCCTGATGGGAAAATAGAGTGACCTGTGTCTGTCCCAATACCAAGAGCTAGTCTCTCATTGGTTCCCCGTCTTCCCGTTCATCCTCAGCACAAATTGCAACCTGTACGGAACAGGAGGTTAAAGGTGATGATACTCCAAGTAGGGAGATTGCTAGTAAAGTGGCTGGAATGGCGAACGCGAGCACAAGGAGATGAGAAATGAGGTGCGTTTTAGAAACCTTTGCCCATCACACGGTGTACCATCTTCTGGGTTTCACATGCATGTTTTCGATGTAGGAAGATGCCCTTGAACCTGGAGATTTGGGACCCATTCGATGGGTAGCACGCAGTGTTACTTTAAAGGGTCTGCGTTTGCTCACCCAACCTCACCAAACCTCTCAGCCCCAAGAGTGTCCACCCTTATGTCTCATCCAGCTGTGGGTCTAGATATGGTCAATCCAGGTTGCATCACAGCCCCTGAACGAATTGTGTAAGAATTTCTCTCTCTTTCCCTGTCTTTGTTTCCTGGGTTTTTAAAAGTAATTTATTTTTATAATGGGGTTTAGCTGCTTTTCACGGCTGTGTTTATGCCGCTTTACACCCACTTGACACACTAACAGAGAGATATCAATACATAGGTTTTAAGATTATTACTAGTCAGATATATTCTTGTGCGGTGAATCGGGCGTGTTGAGTCCAGTTCTCTGAGCAAGGAATAGGTCTTGTCTATTACATATTGGGTTTATGGAACGGTATCGGAGCTAATTTGAAACTCTTGTTTTATGTATCACCCCACCTCACCTCTCCCGTTAAGCAGCCATAGTGTATTTTCTGCATGTGTGACTCTGTTCTGTTTTGTAATTCAGTTCAAGTGTAACGGTTTTTACATTCCCTCTATAAGTGACACCTTATGAGAAGTGTCCTTTTCTGTGTGACTTATTTCACTTAGAATCGTCATACCTAAATCCACTCATCATGCTGCTACTAGCCTTATGACATTGATTTCATGGCTGAGTGATATTCCACTGTACATAAGGACCACAACTTTTTTATCCATTTTTCGCTTTCCTGGGATATTTAAGGTGGAATGAAGTGGAGGTCCTTGTCAACAGAGCAGCCCTAAACTTTGGGGTTCTTGTGTCTTGCTGATTTTTAATTTTCCCACTTGATACCCCCATGCGTGGAAGTGCCCTATGCTCTCTAAGCTGTGTTTTTTAGATGTTTCAGAACACACCGTACACTTCTCCAGAGTGGCTGTTGGCAATTTACATCCCGCCCATCAGTGTAGCAAGGCTCCCATTTCTCCATGGCCTGTCCTGCATTTCTGGTTTTGACACTTTTTTCAGCATGGCCCTTTTGACCGATGGGAAGCGAGACTTCTTTGTAGCACTGATTTGCCTTTCCAGGTTGCTTGGTTGGCCAAAAAGGGCGTATGCGTTTTTTCTTGAATATATTCAGCAAAAAACGCATACGCCCTTTTTGGCCAAGGGCATCATTGTCAACGTTTTGCCGCTTTTCATGTGCTTTAAAGGCGATTCGAATCTACCTCCTGAAATCTGTTTCCTGCAATTCTGCCTTGATTTCAAATCCTCTTCTTTGCCTTCCCTCAATATATTTGTGGACGAGAGTTATCATTTATAACTGTGCAGGTTTGTGAATTGCAGTGCCCTGAAGCTCCATTTTACAACTCGCTTTTTTGGGAGGTGGCCGCAAAAGCGCAGGATGGCTTCAGGCCCTTTTCTGGTTCCGGGGTGCAGGCTGAGCCTGTGGTTAATTCTTTTTCCTGATGGGAAAATAGAGTGACCTGTGCCTGTCCCAACACCAAGAGCTAATCTCTCATTGGTTCCCCGTCTTCCCGTTCATCCTCAGGACAAATTGCAACCTGTATGGAACAGGAGGTTAAAGGTGCTGATGCTCCAAGTAGGGAGATTGCTAGTAAAGTGGCTGGAATGGCGAACCCGAGCACAAGGAGATGAGAAATGAGGTGCGTTTTAGAAACCTTTCCCCATCACACGGTGTACCATCTTCTGGGTTTCTCATGCATGTTTTCGATGTAGGAAGATGCCCTTGAACCTGGAGATTTGGGACCCATGCGATGGGTAGCACGCAGTATTACTTTAAAGGGTCTGCGTTTGCTCACCCAACTTCACCAAACCTCTCAGCCCCAAGAGTGTCCACCCTTATGTCTCATCCAGCTGTGGGTCTAGATATGGTCAATCCAGGTTGCATCACAGCCCCTGAACGAATTGTGTAAGAATTTCTCTCTCTTTCACTGTCTTTGTTTCATGGGTTTTTAAAAGTAATTTATTTTTATAATGGGGTTTAGCTGCTTTTCACGGCTGTGTTTATGCCGCTTTACACCCACTTGACACACTAACAGAGAGATATCAATACATAGGTTTTAAGATTATTACTAGTCAGATATATTCTTGTGCGGTGAATCGGGCGTGTTGAGTCCAGTTCTCTGAGCAAGGAGTAGGTCTTGTCTATTACATATTGGGTTTATGGAACGGTATCTGAGCTAATTTGAAACTCTTGTTTTATGTATCACCCCACCTCACCTTTCCCGTTAAGCAGCCATAGTGTGTTTTCTGCACGTGTGACTCTGTTCTGTTTTGTAATTCAGTTCAAGTGTAACGGTTTTTACATTTTCTCTATAAGTGACACCTTATGAGAAGTGTCCTTTTCTGTGTGACTTATTTCACTTAGAATCGTCGTACCTAAATCCACTCATCATGCCGCTACTAGCCTTATGACATTGATTTCATGGCTGAGTGATATTCCATTGTACATAAGGACCACAACTTTTTTATCCATTTTTCGCTTTCCTGGGATCTTTAATGTGGAATGAAGTGGAGGTCCTTGTCAACAGAGCAGCCCTAATCTTTGGGGTTCTTGTGTCTTGCTGATTTTTAATTTTCCCACTTTATACCCCCATGCGTGGGAGTGCCCTATGCTCTCTAAGCTGTGTTTTTTAGATGTTTCAGAACACACCGTACACTTCTCCAGAGTGGCTGTTGGCAATTTACATACCACCCATCAGTGTAGCAAGGCTCCCATTTCTCCATGGCCTGTCCTGCATTTCTGGTTTTGACACTTTTTTCAGCATGGCCCTTTTGACCGATGGGAAGCGAGACTTCTTTGTAGCGCTGATTTGCCTTTCCAGGTTGCTTCGTTGGCCAAAAAGGGCGTATGCGTTTTTTCCTGAATATATTCAGGAAAAAACGCATACGCTCTTTTTGGCTAAGGGCATCATTGTCAACGTTTTGCTGCTTTTCATGTGCTTTAAAGGCGATTCGAATCTACCTCCTGAAATCTGTTTCCTGCAATTCTGCCTTGATTTCAAATCCTCTTCTTTGCCTTCCCTCATTATATTTGTGGACGAGAGTTATCATTTATAACTCTGCAGGTTTGTGAATTGCAGTGCACTGAAGCTCCATTTTACAACTCGCTTTTTTGGGAGCTGGCCGCAAAAGCGCAGGATGGCTTCAGGCCCTTTTCTGGTTCCGGGGTGCAGGCTGAGCCTGTGGTTAATTCTTCTTCCTGATGGGAAAATAGAGTGACCTGTGCCTGTCCCAACACCAAGAGCTAATCTCTCATTGGTTCCCCGTCTTCCCGTTCATCCTCAGGACAAACTGCAACCTGTATGGAACAGGAGGTTAAAGGTGCTGATGCTCCAAGTAGGGAGATTGCTAGTAAAGTGGCTGGAATGGCGAACCCGAGCACAAGGAGATGAGAAATGAGGTGCGTTTTAGAAACCTTTCCCCATCACACTGTGTACCATCTTCTGGGTTTCTCATGCATGTTTTCGATGTAGGAAGATGCCCTTGAACCTGGAGATTTGGGACCCATGCGATGGGTAGCACGCAGTATTACTTTAAAGGGTCTGCGTTTGCTCACCCAACCTCACCAAACCTCTCAGCCCCAAGAGTGTCCACCCTTATGTCTCATCCAGCTGTGGGTCTAGATATGGTCAATCCAGGTTGCATCACAGCCCCTGAACGAATTGTGTAAGAATTTCTCTCTCTTTCCCTGTCTTTGTTTCCTGGGTTTTTAAAAGTAATTTATTTTTATAATGGGGTTTAGCTGCTTTTCACGGCTGTGTTTATGCCGCTTTACACCCACTTGACACACTAACAGAGAGATATCAATACATAGGTTTTAAGATTATTACTAGTCAGTTATATTCTTGTGCGGTGAATCGGGCGTGTTGAGTCCAGTTCTCTGAGCAAGGAGTAGGTCTTGTCTATTACATATTGGGTTTATGGAACGGTATCTGAGCTAATTTGAAACTCTTGTTTTATGTATCACCCCACCTCACCTTTCCCGTTAAGCAGCCATAGTGTATTTTCTGCATGTGTGACTCTGTTCTGTTTTGTAATTCAGTTCAAGTGTAACAGTTTTTACATTCCCTCTATAAGTGACACCTTATGAGAAGTGTCCTTTTCTGTGTGACTTATTTCACTTAGAATCGTCATACCTAAATCCACTCATCATGCTGCTACTAGCCTTATGACATTGATTTCATGGCTGAGTGATATTCCACTGTACATAAGGACCACAACTTTTTTATCCATTTTTCGCTTTCCTGGGATATTTAAGGTGGAATGAAGTGGAGGTCCTTATCAACAGAGCAGCCCTAAACTTTGGGGTTCTTGTGTCTTGCTGATTTTTAATTTTCCCACTTTATACCCCCATGCGTGGAAGTGCCCTATGCTCTCTAAGCTGTGTTTTTTAGATTTTTCAGAACACACCGTACACTTCTCCAGAGTGGCTGTTGGCAATTTACATCCCGCCCATCAGTGTAGCAAGGCTCCCATTTCTCCATGGCCTGTCCTGCATTTTTGGTTTTGACACTTTTTTCAGCATGGCCCTTTTGACTGATGGGAAGCGAGACTTCTTTGTAGCGCTGATTTGCCTTTCCAGGTTGCTTGGTTGGCCGAAAAGGGCGTATGCGTTTTTTCCTGAATATATTCAGGAAAAAACGCATACGCTCTTTTTGGCCAAGGGCATCATTGTCAACGTTTTGCTGCTTTTCATGTGCTTTAAAGGCGATTCGAATCTACCTCCTGAAATCTGTTTCCTGCAATTCTGCCTTGATTTCAAATCCTCTTCTTTGCCTTCCCTCATTATATTTGTGGACGAGAGTTATCATTTATAACTCTGCAGGTTTGTGAATTGCAGTGCCCTGAAGCTCCATTTTACAACTCGCTTTTTTGGGAGCTGGCCGCAAAAGCGCAGGATGGCTTCAGGCCCTTTTCTGGTTCCGGGGTGCAGGCTGAGCCTGTGGTTAATTCTTCTTCCTGATGGGAAAATAGAGTGACCTGTGCCTGTCCCAACACCAAGAGCTAATCTCTCATTGGTTCCCCGTCTTCCCGTTCATCCTCAGGACAAACTGCAACCTGTATGGAACAGGAGGTTAAAGGTGCTGATGCTCCAAGTAGGGAGATTGCTAGTAAAGTGGCTGGAATGGCGAACCCGAGCACAAGGAGATGAGAAATGAGGTGCGTTTTAGAAACCTTTCCCCATCACACTGTGTACCATCTTCTGGGTTTCTCATGCATGTTTTCGATGTAGGAAGATGCCCTTGAACCTGGAGATTTGGGACCCATGCGATGGGTAGCACGCAGTATTACTTTAAAGGGTCTGCGTTTGCTCACCCAACCTCACCAAACCTCTCAGCCCCAAGAGTGTCCACCCTTATGTCTCATCCAGCTGTGGGTCTAGATATGGTCAATCCAGGTTGCATCACAGCCCCTGAACGAATTGTGTAAGAATTTCTCTCTCTTTCCCTGTCTTTGTTTCCTGGGTTTTTAAAAGTAATTTATTTTTATAATGGGGTTTAGCTGCTTTTCACGGCTGTGTTTATGCCGCTTTACACCCACTTGACACACTAACAGAGAGATATCAATACATAGGTTTTAAGATTATTACTAGTCAGTTATATTCTTGTGCGGTGAATCGGGCGTGTTGAGTCCAGTTCTCTGAGCAAGGAGTAGGTCTTGTCTATTACATATTGGGTTTATGGAACGGTATCTAAGCTAATTTGAAACTCTTGTTTTATGTATCACCCCACCTCACCTTTCCCGTTAAGCAGCCATAGTGTATTTTCTGCATGTGTGACTCTGTTCTGTTTTGTAATTCAGTTCAAGTGTAACAGTTTTTACATTCCCTCTATAAGTGACACCTTATGAGAAGTGTCCTTTTCTGTGTGACTTATTTCACTTAGAATCGTCATACCTAAATCCACTCATCATGCTGCTACTAGCCTTATGACATTGATTTCATGGCTGAGTGATATTCCACTGTACATAAGGACCACAACTTTTTTATCCATTTTTCGCTTTCCTGGGATATTTAAGGTGGAATGAAGTGGAGGTCCTTGTCAACAGAGCAGCCCTAAACTTTGGGGTTCTTGTGTCTTGCTGATTTTTAATTTTCCCACTTTATACCCCCATGCGTGGAAGTGCCCTATGCTCTCTAAGCTGTGTTTTTTAGATGTTTCAGAACACACCGTACACTTCTCCAGAGTGGCTGTTGGCAATTTACATCCCGCCCATCAGTGTAGCAAGGCTCCCATTTCTCCATGGCCTGTCCTGCATTTCTGGTTTTGACACTTTTTTCAGCATGGCCCTTTTGACCGATGGGAAGCGAGACTTCTTTGTCGCGCTGATTTGCCTTTCCAGGTTGCTTGGTTGGCCAAAAAGGGCGTATGCGTTTTTTCCTGAATATATTCAGGAAAAAACGCATACGCCCTTTTTGGCCAAGGGCATCATTGTCAACGTTTTGCTGCTTTTCATGTGCTTTAAAGGCGATTCGAATCCACCTCCTGAAATCTGTTTCCTGCAATTCTGCCTTGATTTCAAATCCTCTTCTTTGCCTTCCCTCAATATATTTGTGGACGAGAGTTATCATTTATAACTGTGCAGGTTTGTGAATTGCAGTGCCCTGAAGTTCCATTTTACAACTCGCTTTTTTGGGAGCCGGCCGCAAAAGCGCAGGGTGGCTTCAGGCCCTGTTCTGGTTCCGGGGGGCAGGCTGAGCCTGTGGTTAATTCTTCTTCCTGATGGGAAAATAGAGTGACCTGTGCCTGTCCCAACACCAAGAGCTAGTCTCTCATTGGTTCCCCGTCTTCCCGTTCATCCTCAGGACAAATTGCAACCTGTATGGAACAGGAGGTTAAAGGTGCTGATGCTCCAAGTAGGGAGATTGCTAGTAAAGTGGCTGGAATGGCGAACCCGAGCAAAAGGAGATGAGAAATGAGGTGCGTTTTAGAAACCTTTCCCCATCACACGGTGTACCATCTTCTGGGTTTCTCATGCATGTTTTCGATGTAGGAAGATGCCCTTGAACCTGGAGATTTGGGACCCATGCGATGGGTAGCACGCAGTATTACTTTAAAGGGTCTGCGTTTGCTCACCCAACCTCACCAAACCTCTCAGCCCCAAGAGTGTCCACCCTTATGTCTCATCCAGCTGTGTGTCTACATATGGTCAATCCAGGTTGCATCACAGCCCCTGAACGAATTGTGTAAGAATTTCTCTCTCTTTCCCTGTCTTTGTTTCCTGGGTTTTTAAAAGTAATTTATTTTTATAATGGGGTATAGCTGCTTTTCACGGCTGTGTTTATGCCGCTTTACCCCCACTTGACACACTAACAGAGAGATATCAATACATAGGTTTTAAGATTATTACTAGTCAGATATATTCTTGTGCGGTGAATCGGGCGTGTTGAGTCCAGTTCTCTGAGCTTGGAGTAGGTCTTGTCTATTACATATTGGGTTTATGGAACGGTATCTGAGCTAATTTGAAACTCTTGTTTTATGTATCACCCCACCTCACCTTTCCCGTTAAGCAGCCATAGTGTGTTTTCTGCATGTGTGACTCTGTTCTGTTTTGTAATTCAGTTCAAGTGTAACGGCTTTTACATTCCCTCTATAAGTGACACCTTATGAGAAGTGTCCTTTTCTGTGTGACTTATTTCACTTAGAATCGTCGTACCTAAATCCACTCATCATGCCGCTACAAGCCTTATGACATTGATTTCATGGCTGAGTGATATTCCATTGTACATAAGGAACACAAATTTTTTATCCATTTTTCGCTTTCCTGGGATATTTAAGGTGGAATGAAGTGGAGGTCCTTGTCAACAGAGCAGCCCTAAACTTTGGGGTTCTTGTGTCTTGCTGATTTTTAATTTTCCCACTTTATACCCCCATGCGTGGAAGTGCCCTATGCTCTCTAAGCTGTGTTTTTTAGATGTTTCAGAACACACCGTACACTTCTCCAGAGTGGCTGTTGGCAATTTACATCCCGCCCATCAGTGTAGCAAGGCCCCCATTTCTCCATGGCCTGTCCTGCATTTCTGGTTTTGACACTTTTTTCAGCATGGCCCTTTTGACCGATGGGAAGCGAGACTTCTTTGTAGCGCTGATTTGCCTTTCCAGGTTGCTTGGTTGGCCAAAAAGGGCGTATGCGTTTTTTCCTGAATATATTCAGGAAAAAACGCATACGCCGTTTTTGGCCAAGGGCATCATTGTCAACGTTTTCCTGCTTTTCATGTGCTTTAAAGGCGATTCGAATCTACCTCCTGAAATCTGTTTCCTGCAATTCTGCCTTGATTTCAAATCCTCTTCTTTGCCTTCCCTCAATATATTTGTGGACGAGAGTTATCATTTATAACTGTGCAGGTTTGTGAATTGCAGTGCCCTGAAGCTCCATTTTACAACTCGCTTTTTTGGGAGCTGGCCGCAAATGCGCAGGATGGCTTCAGGCCCTGTTCTGGTTCCGGGGGGCAGGCTGAGCCTGTGGTTAATTCTTCTTCCTGATGGGAAAATAGAGTGACCTGTGCCTGTCCCAACACCAAGAGCTAGTCTCTCATTGGTTCCCCGTCTTCCCGTTCATCCTCAGGACAAATTGCAACCTGTATGGAACAGGAGGTTAAAGGTGCTGATGCTCCAAGTAGGGAGATTGCTAGTAAAGTGGCTGGAATGGCGAACCCGAGCAAAAGGAGATGAGAAATGAGGTGCGTTTTAGAAACCTTTCCCCATCACACGGTGTACCATCTTCTGGGTTTCTCATGCATGTTTTCGATGTAGGAAGATGCCCTTGAACCTGGAGATTTGGGACCCATGCGATGGGTAGCACGCAGTATTACTTTAAAGGGTCTGCGTTTGCTAACCCAACCTCACCAAACCTCTCAGCCCCAAGAGTGTCCACCCTTATGTCTCATCCAGCTGTGGGTCTAGATATGGTCAATCCAGGTTGCATCACAGCCCCTGAACGAATTGTGTAAGAATTTCTCTCTCTTTCACTGTCTTTGTTTCATGGGTTTTTAAAAGTAATTTCTTTTTATAATGGGGTTTAGCTGCTTTTCACGGCTGTGTTTATGCCGCTTTACACCCACTTGACACACTAACAGAGAGATATCAATACATAGGTTTTAAGATTATTACTAGTCAGATATATTCTTGTGCGGTGAATCGGGCGTGTTGAGTCCAGTTCTCTGAGCTTGGAGTAGGTCTTGTCTATTACATATTGGGTTTATGGAACGGTATCTGAGCTAATTTGAAACTCTTGTTTTATGTATCACCCCACCTCACCTTTCCCGTTAAGCAGCCATAGTGTGTTTTCTGCATGTGTGACTCTGTTCTGTTTTGTAATTCAGTTCAAGTGTAACGGCTTTTACATTCCCTCTATAAGTGACACCTTATGAGAAGTGTACTTTTCTGTGTGACTTATTTCACTTAGAATCGTCGTACCTAAATCCACTCATCATGCCGCTACAAGCCTTATGACATTGATTTCATGGCTGAGTGATATTCCATTGTACATAAGGAACACAAATTTTTTATCCATTTTTCGCTTTCCTGGGATATTTAAGGTGGAATGAAGTGGAGGTCCTTGTCAACAGAGCAGCCCTAAACTTTGGGGTTCTTGTGTCTTGCTGATTTTTAATTTTCCCACTTTATACCCCCATGCGTGGAAGTGCCCTATGCTCTCTAAGCTGTGTTTTTTAGATGTTTCAGAACACACCGTACACTTCTCCAGAGTGGCTGTTGGCAATTTACATCCCGCCCATCAGTGTAGCAAGGCCCCCATTTCTCCATGGCCTGTCCTGCATTTCTGGTTTTGACACTTTTTTCAGCATGGCCCTTTTGACCGATGGGAAGCGAGACTTCTTTGTAGCGCTGATTTGCCTTTCCAGGTTGCTTGGTTGGCCAAAAAGGGCGTATGCGTTTTTTCCTGAATATATTCAGGAAAAAACGCATACGCCGTTTTTTGCCAAGGGCATCATTGTCAACGTTTTCCTGCTTTTCATGTGCTTTAAAGGCGATTCGAATCTACCTCCTGAAATCTGTTTCCTGCAATTCTGCCTTGATTTCAAATCCTCTTCTTTGCCTTCCCTCAATATATTTGTGGACAAGAGTTATCATTTATAACTGTGCAGGTTTGTGAATTGCAGTGCCCTGAAGCTCCATTTTACAACTCGCTTTTTTGGGAGCTGGCCGCAAATGCGCAGGATGGCTTCAGGCCCTGTTCTGGTTCCGGGGGGCAGGCTGAGCCTGTGGTTAATTCTTCTTCCTGATGGGAAAATAGAGTGACCTGTGCCTGTCCCAACACCAAGAGCTAGTCTCTCATTGGTTCCCCGTCTTCCCGTTCATCCTCAGGACAAATTGCAACCTGTATGGAACAGGAGGTTAAAGGTGCTGATGCTCCAAGTAGGGAGATTGCTAGTAAAGTGGCTGGAATGGCGAACCCGAGCAAAAGGAGATGAGAAATGAGGTGCGTTTTAGAAACCTTTCCCCATCACACGGTGTACCATCTTCTGGGTTTCTCATGCATGTTTTCGATGTAGGAAGATGCCCTTGAACCTGGAGATTTGGGACCCATGCGATGGGTAGCACGCAGTATTACTTTAAAGGGTCTGCGTTTGCTCACCCAACCTCACCAAACCTCTCAGCCCCAAGAGTGTCCACCCTTATGTCTCATCCAGCTGTGGGTCTAGATATGGTCAATCCAGGTTGCATCACAGCCCCTGAACGAATTGTGTAAGAATTTCTCTCTCTTTCCCTGTCTTTGTTTCCTGGGTTTTAAAAAGTAATTTATTTTTATAATGGGGTTTAGCTGCTTTTCACGGCTGTGTTTATGCCGCTTTACACCCACTTGACACACTAACAGAGAGATATCAATACATAGGTTTTAAGATTATTACTAGTCAGTTATATTCTTGTGCGGTGAATCGGGCGTGTTGAGTCCAGTTCTCTGAGCAAGGAGTAGGTCTTGTCTATTACATATTGGGTTTATGGAACGGTATCTGAGCTAATTTGAAACTCTTGTTTTATGTATCACCCCACCTCACCTTTCCCGTTAAGCAGCCATAGTGTATTTTCTGCATGTGTGACTCTGTTCTGTTTTGTAATTCAGTTCAAGTGTAACAGTTTTTACATTCCCTCTATAAGTGACACCTTATGAGAAGTGTCCTTTTCTGTGTGACTTATTTCACTTAGAATCGTCATACCTAAATCCACTCATCATGCTGCTACTAGCCTTATGACATTGATTTCATGGCTGAGTGATATTCCACTGTACATAAGGACCACAACTTTTTTATCCATTTTTCGCTTTCCTGGGATATTTAAGGTGGAATGAAGTGGAGGTCCTTGTCAACAGAGCAGCCCTAAACTTTGGGGTTCTTGTGTCTTGCTGATTTTTAATTTTCCCACTTTATACCCCCATGCGTGGAAGTGCCCTATGCTCTCTAAGCTGTGTTTTTTAGATGTTTCAGAACACACCGTACACTTCTCCAGAGTGGCTGTTGGCAATTTACATCCCGCCCATCAGTGTAGCAAGGCTCCCATTTCTCCATGGCCTGTCCTGCATTTCTGGTTTTGACACTTTTTTCAGCATGGCCCTTTTGACCGATGGGAAGCGAGACTTCTTTGTCGCGCTGATTTGCCTTTCCAGGTTGCTTGGTTGGCCAAAAAGGGCGTATGCGTTTTTTCCTGAATATATTCAGGAAAAAACGCATACGCCCTTTTTGGCCAAGGGCATCATTGTCAACGTTTTGCTGCTTTTCATGTGCTTTAAAGGCGATTCGAATCCACCTCCTGAAATCTGTTTCCTGCAATTCTGCCTTGATTTCAAATCCTCTTCTTTGCCTTCCCTCAATATATTTGTGGACGAGAGTTATCATTTATAACTGTGCAGGTTTGTGAATTGCAGTGCCCTGAAGTTCCATTTTACAACTCGCTTTTTTGGGAGCCGGCCGCAAAAGCGCAGGATGGCTTCAGGCCCTGTTCTGGTTCCGGGGGGCAGGCTGAGCCTGTGGTTAATTCTTCTTCCTGATGGGAAAATAGAGTGACCTGTGCCTGTCCCAACACCAAGAGCTAGTCTCTCATTGGTTCCCCGTCTTCCCGTTCATCCTCAGGACAAATTGCAACCTGTATGGAACAGGAGGTTAAAGGTGCTGATGCTCCAAGTAGGGAGATTGCTAGTAAAGTGGCTGGAATGGCGAACCCGAGCAAAAGGAGATGAGAAATGAGGTGCGTTTTAGAAACCTTTCCCCATCACACGGTGTACCATCTTCTGGGTTTCTCATGCATGTTTTCGATGTAGGAAGATGCCCTTGAACCTGGAGATTTGGGACCCATGCGATGGGTAGCACGCAGTATTACTTTAAAGGGTCTGCGTTTGCTCACCCAACCTCACCAAACCTCTCAGCCCCAAGAGTGTCCACCCTTATGTCTCATCCAGCTGTGGGTCTACATATGGTCAATCCAGGTTGCATCACAGCCCCTGAACGAATTGTGTAAGAATTTCTCTCTCTTTCCCTGTCTTTGTTTCCTGGGTTTTTAAAAGTAATTTATTTTTATAATGGGGTATAGCTGCTTTTCACGGCTGTGTTTATGCCGCTTTACCCCCACTTGACACACTAACAGAGAGATATCAATACATAGGTTTTAAGATTATTACTAGTCAGATATATTCTTGTGCGGTGAATCGGGCGTGTTGAGTCCAGTTCTCTGAGCTTGGAGTAGGTCTTGTCTATTACATATTGGGTTTATGGAACGGTATCTGAGCTAATTTGAAACTCTTGTTTTATGTATCACCCCACCTCACCTTTCCCGTTAAGCAGCCATAGTGTGTTTTCTGCATGTGTGACTCTGTTCTGTTTTGTAATTCAGTTCAAGTGTAACGGCTTTTACATTCCCTCTATAAGTGACACCTTATGAGAAGTGTCCTTTTCTGTGTGACTTATTTCACTTAGAATCGTCGTACCTAAATCCACTCATCATGCCGCTACTAGCCTTATGACATTGATTTCATGGCTGAGTGATATTCCATTGTACATAAGCAACACAACTTTTTTATCCATTTTTCGCTTTCCTGGGATATTTAAGGTGGAATGAAGTGGAGGTCCTTGTCAACAGAGCAGCCCTAAACTTTGGGGTTCTTGTGTCTTGCTGATTTTTAATTTTCCCACTTTATACCCCCATGCGTGGAAGTGCCCTATGCTCTCTAAGCTGTGTTTTTTAGATGTTTCAGAACACACCGTACACTTCTCCAGAGTGGCTGTTGGCAATTTACATCCCGCCCATCAGTGTAGCAAGGCCCCCATTTCTCCATGGCCTGTCCTGCATTTCTGGTTTTGACACTTTTTTCAGCATGGCCCTTTTGACCGATGGGAAGCGAGACTTCTTTGTAGCGCTGATTTGCCTTTCCAGGTTGCTTGGTTGGCCAAAAAGGGCGTATGCGTTTTTTCCTGAATATATTCAGGAAAAAACGCATACGCCGTTTTTGGCCAAGGGCATCATTGTCAACGTTTTCCTGCTTTTCATGTGCTTTAAAGGCGATTCGAATCTACCTCCTGAAATCTGTTTCCTGCAATTCTGCCTTGATTTCAAATCCTCTTCTTTGCCTTCCCTCAATATATTTGTGGACGAGAGTTATCATTTATAACTGTGCAGGTTTGTGAATTGCAGTGCCCTGAAGCTCCATTTTACAACTCGCTTTTTTGGGAGCTGGCCGCAAATGCGCAGGATGGCTTCAGGCCCTGTTCTGGTTCCGGGGGGCAGGCTGAGCCTGTGGTTAATTCTTCTTCCTGATGGGAAAATAGAGTGACCTGTGCCTGTCCCAACACCAAGAGCTAGTCTCTCATTGGTTCCCCGTCTTCCCGTTCATCCTCAGGACAAATTGCAACCTGTATGGAACAGGAGGTTAAAGGTGCTGATGCTCCAAGTAGGGAGATTGCTAGTAAAGTGGCTGGAATGGCGAACCCGAGCAAAAGGAGATGAGAAATGAGGTGCGTTTTAGAAACCTTTCCCCATCACACGGTGTACCATCTTCTGGGTTTCTCATGCATGTTTTCGATGTAGGAAGATGCCCTTGAACCTGGAGATTTGGGACCCATGCGATGGGTAGCACGCAGTATTACTTTAAAGGGTCTGCGTTTGCTAACCCAACCTCACCAAACCTCTCAGCCCCAAGAGTGTCCACCCTTATGTCTCATCCAGCTGTGGGTCTAGATATGGTCAATCCAGGTTGCATCACAGCCCCTGAACGAATTGTGTAAGAATTTCTCTCTCTTTCACTGTCTTTGTTTCATGGGTTTTTAAAAGTAATTTCTTTTTATAATGGGGTTTAGCTGCTTTTCACGGCTGTGTTTATGCCGCTTTACACCCACTTGACACACTAACAGAGAGATATCAATACATAGGTTTTAAGATTATTACTAGTCAGATATATTCTTGTGCGGTGAATCGGGCGTGTTGAGTCCAGTTCTCTGAGCTTGGAGTAGGTCTTGTCTATTACATATTGGGTTTATGGAACGGTATCTGAGCTAATTTGAAACTCTTGTTTTATGTATCACCCCACCTCACCTTTCCCGTTAAGCAGCCATAGTGTGTTTTCTGCATGTGTGACTCTGTTCTGTTTTGTAATTCAGTTCAAGTGTAACGGCTTTTACATTCCCTCTATAAGTGACACCTTATGAGAAGTGTACTTTTCTGTGTGACTTATTTCACTTAGAATCGTCGTACCTAAATCCACTCATCATGCCGCTACAAGCCTTATGACATTGATTTCATGGCTGAGTGATATTCCATTGTACATAAGGAACACAAATTTTTTATCCATTTTTCGCTTTCCTGGGATATTTAAGGTGGAATGAAGTGGAGGTCCTTGTCAACAGAGCAGCCCTAAACTTTGGGGTTCTTGTGTCTTGCTGATTTTTAATTTTCCCACTTTATACCCCCATGCGTGGAAGTGCCCTATGCTCTCTAAGCTGTGTTTTTTAGATGTTTCAGAACACACCGTACACTTCTCCAGAGTGGCTGTTGGCAATTTACATCCCGCCCATCAGTGTAGCAAGGCCCCCATTTCTCCATGGCCTGTCCTGCATTTCTGGTTTTGACACTTTTTTCAGCATGGCCCTTTTGACCGATGGGAAGCGAGACTTCTTTGTAGCGCTGATTTGCCTTTCCAGGTTGCTTGGTTGGCCAAAAAGGGCGTATGCGTTTTTTCCTGAATATATTCAGGAAAAAACGCATACGTCGTTTTTGGCCAAGGGCATCATTGTCAACGTTTTCCTGCTTTTCATGTGCTTTAAAGGCGATTCGAATCTACCTCCTGAAATCTGTTTCCTGCAATTCTGCCTTGATTTCAAATCCTCTTCTTTGCCTTCCCTCAATATATTTGTGGACAAGAGTTATCATTTATAACTGTGCAGGTTTGTGAATTGCAGTGCCCTGAAGCTCCATTTTACAACTCGCTTTTTTGGGAGCTGGCCGCAAATGCGCAGGATGGCTTCAGGCCCTGTTCTGGTTCCGGGGGGCAGGCTGAGCCTGTGGTTAATTCTTCTTCCTGATGGGAAAATAGAGTGACCTGTGCCTGTCCCAACACCAAGAGCTAGTCTCTCATTGGTTCCCCGTCTTCCCGTTCATCCTCAGGACAAATTGCAACCTGTATGGAACAGGAGGTTAAAGGTGCTGATGCTCCAAGTAGGGAGATTGCTAGTAAAGTGGCTGGAATGGCAAACCCGAGCAAAAGGAGATGAGAAATGAGGTGCGTTTTAGAAACCTTTCCCCATCACACGGTGTACCATCTTCTGGGTTTCTCATGCATGTTTTCGATGTAGGAAGATGCCCTTGAACCTGGAGATTTGGGACCCATGCGATGGGTAGCACGCAGTATTACTTTAAAGGGTCTGCGTTTGCTCACCCAACCTCACCAAACCTCTCAGCCCCAAGAGTGTCCACCCTTATGTCTCATCCAGCTGTGGGTCTAGATATGGTCAATCCAGGTTGCATCACAGCCCCTGAACGAATTGTGTAAGAATTTCTCTCTCTTTCCCTGTCTTTGTTTCCTGGGTTTTAAAAAGTAATTTATTTTTATAATGGGGTTTAGCTGCTTTTCACGGCTGTGTTTATGCCGCTTTACACCCACTTGACACACTAACAGAGAGATATCAATACATAGGTTTTAAGATTATTACTAGTCAGTTATATTCTTGTGCGGTGAATCGGGCGTGTTGAGTCCAGTTCTCTGAGCAAGGAGTAGGTCTTGTCTATTACATATTGGGTTTATGGAACGGTATCTGAGCTAATTTGAAACTCTTGTTTTATGTATCACCCCACCTCACCTTTCCCGTTAAGCAGCCATAGTGTATTTTCTGCATGTGTGACTCTGTTCTGTTTTGTAATTCAGTTCAAGTGTAACAGTTTTTACATTCCCTCTATAAGTGACACCTTATGAGAAGTGTCCTTTTCTGTGTGACTTATTTCACTTAGAATCGTCATACCTAAATCCACTCATCATGCTGCTACTAGCCTTATGACATTGATTTCATGGCTGAGTGATATTCCACTGTACATAAGGACCACAACTTTTTTATCCATTTTTCGCTTTCCTGGGATATTTAAGGTGGAATGAAGTGGAGGTCCTTGTCAACAGAGCAGCCCTAAACTTTGGGGTTCTTGTGTCTTGCTGATTTTTAATTTTCCCACTTTATACCCCCATGCGTGGAAGTGCCCTATGCTCTCTAAGCTGTGTTTTTTAGATGTTTCAGAACACACCGTACACTTCTCCAGAGTGGCTGTTGGCAATTTACATCCCGCCCATCAGTGTAGCAAGGCTGCCATTTCTCCATGGCCTGTCCTGCATTTCTGGTTTTGACACTTTTTTCAGCATGGCCCTTTTGACCGATGGGAAGCGAGACTTCTTTGTCGCGCTGATTTGCCTTTCCAGGTTGCTTGGTTGGCCAAAAAGGGCGTATGCGTTTTTTCCTGAATATATTCAGGAAAAAACGCATACGCCCTTTTTGGCCAAGGGCATCATTGTCAACGTTTTGCTGCTTTTCATGTGCTTTAAAGGCGATTCGAATCCACCTCCTGAAATCTGTTTCCTGCAATTCTGCCTTGATTTCAAATCCTCTTCTTTGCCTTCCCTCAATATATTTGTGGACGAGAGTTATCATTTATAACTGTGCAGGTTTGTGAATTGCAGTGCCCTGAAGTTCCATTTTACAACTCGCTTTTTTGGGAGCCGGCCGCAAAAGCGCAGGATGGCTTCAGGCCCTGTTCTGGTTCCGGGGGGCAGGCTGAGCCTGTGGTTAATTCTTCTTCCTGATGGGAAAATAGAGTGACCTGTGCCTGTCCCAACACCAAGAGCTAGTCTCTCATTGGTTCCCCGTCTTCCCGTTCATCCTCAGGACAAATTGCAACCTGTATGGAACAGGAGGTTAAAGGTGCTGATGCTCCAAGTAGGGAGATTGCTAGTAAAGTGGCTGGAATGGCGAACCCGAGCAAAAGGAGATGAGAAATGAGGTGCGTTTTAGAAACCTTTCCCCATCACACGGTGTACCATCTTCTGGGTTTCTCATGCATGTTTTCGATGTAGGAAGATGCCCTTGAACCTGGAGATTTGGGACCCATGCGATGGGTAGCACGCAGTATTACTTTAAAGGGTCTGCGTTTGCTCACCCAACCTCACCAAACCTCTCAGCCCCAAGAGTGTCCACCCTTATGTCTCATCCAGCTGTGGGTCTACATATGGTCAATCCAGGTTGCATCACAGCCCCTGAACGAATTGTGTAAGAATTTCTCTCTCTTTCCCTGTCTTTGTTTCCTGGGTTTTTAAAAGTAATTTATTTTTATAATGGGGTATAGCTGCTTTTCACGGCTGTGTTTATGCCGCTTTACCCCCACTTGACACACTAACAGAGAGATATCAATACATAGGTTTTAAGATTATTACTAGTCAGATATATTCTTGTGCGGTGAATCGGGCGTGTTGAGTCCAGTTCTCTGAGCTTGGAGTAGGTCTTGTCTATTACATATTGGGTTTATGGAACGGTATCTGAGCTAATTTGAAACTCTTGTTTTATGTATCACCCCACCTCACCTTTCCCGTTAAGCAGCCATAGTGTGTTTTCTGCATGTGTGACTCTGTTCTGTTTTGTAATTCAGTTCAAGTGTAACGGCTTTTACATTCCCTCTATAAGTGACACCTTATGAGAAGTGTCCTTTTCTGTGTGACTTATTTCACTTAGAATCGTCGTACCTAAATCCACTCATCATGCCGCTACTAGCCTTATGACATTGATTTCATGGCTGAGTGATATTCCATTGTACATAAGCAACACAACTTTTTTATCCATTTTTCGCTTTCCTGGGATATTTAAGGTGGAATGAAGTGGAGGTCCTTGTCAACAGAGCAGCCCTAAACTTTGGGGTTCTTGTGTCTTGCTGATTTTTAATTTTCCCACTTTATACCCCCATGCGTGGAAGTGCCCTATGCTCTCTAAGCTGTGTTTTTTAGATGTTTCAGAACACACCGTACACTTCTCCAGAGTGGCTGTTGGCAATTTACATCCCGCCCATCAGTGTAGCAAGGCCCCCATTTCTCCATGGCCTGTCCTGCATTTCTGGTTTTGACACTTTATTCAGCATGGCCCTTTTGACCGATGGGAAGCGAGACTTCTTTGTAGCGCTGATTTGCCTTTCCAGGTTGCTTGGTTGGCCAAAAAGGGCGTATGCGTTTTTTCCTGAATATATTCAGGAAAAAACGCATACGCCGTTTTTGGCCAAGGGCATCATTGTCAACGTTTTCCTGCTTTTCATGTGCTTTAAAGGCGATTCGAATCTACCTCCTGAAATCTGTTTCCTGCAATTCTGCCTTGATTTCAAATCCTCTTCTTTGCCTTCCCTCAATATATTTGTGGACGAGAGTTATCATTTATAACTGTGCAGGTTTGTGAATTGCAGTGCCCTGAAGCTCCATTTTACAACTCGCTTTTTTGGGAGCTGGCCGCAAATGCGCAGGATGTCTTCAGGCCCTGTTCTGGTTCCGGGGGGCAGGCTGAGCCTGTGGTTAATTCTTCTTCCTGATGGGAAAATAGAGTGACCTGTGCCTGTCCCAACACCAAGAGCTAGTCTCTCATTGGTTCCCCGTCTTCCCGTTCATCCTCAGGACAAATTGCAACCTGTATGGAACAGGAGGTTAAAGGTGCTGATGCTCCAAGTAGGGAGATTGCTAGTAAAGTGGCTGGAATGGCGAACCCGAGCAAAAGGAGATGAGAAATGAGGTGCGTTTTAGAAACCTTTCCCCATCACACGGTGTACCATCTTCTGGGTTTCTCATGCATGTTTTCGATGTAGGAAGATGCCCTTGAACCTGGAGATTTGGGACCCATGCGATGGGTAGCACGCAGTATTACTTTAAAGGGTCTGCGTTTGCTCACCCAACCTCACCAAACCTCTCAGCCCCAAGAGTGTCCACCCTTATGTCTCATCCAGCTGTGGGTCTACATATGGTCAATCCAGGTTGCATCACAGCCCCTGAACGAATTGTGTAAGAATTTCTCTCTCTTTCCCTGTCTTTGTTTCCTGGGTTTTTAAAAGTAATTTATTTTTATAATGGGATTTAGCTGCTTTTCACGGCTGTGTTTATGCCGCTTTACACCCACTTGACACACTAACAGAGAGATATCAATACATAGGTTTTAAGATTATTACTAGTCAGATATATTCTTGTGCGGTGAATCGGGCGTGTTGAGTCCAGTTCTCTGAGCTTGGAGTAGGTCTTGTCTATTACATATTGGGTTTATGGAACGGTATCTGAGCTAATTTGAAACTCTTGTTTTATGTATCACCCCACCTCACCTTTCCCGTTAAGCAGCCATAGTGTGTTTTCTGCATGTGTGACTCTGTTCTGTTTTGTAATTCAGTTCAAGTGTAACGGCTTTTACATTCCCTCTATAAGTGACACCTTATGAGAAGTGTCCTTTTCTGTGTGACTTATTTCACTTAGAATCGTCGTACCTAAATCCACTCATCATGCCGCTACTAGCCTTATGACATTGATTTCATGGCTGAGTGATATTCCATTGTACATAAGGAACACAACTTTTTTATCCATTTTTCGCTTTCCTGGGATATTTAAGGTGGAATGAAGTGGAGGTCCTTGTCAACAGAGCAGCCCTAAACTTTGGGGTTCTTGTGTCTTGCTGATTTTTAATTTTCCCACTTTATACCCCCATGCGTGGAAGTGCCCTATGCTCTCTAAGCTGTGTTTTTTAGATGTTTCAGAACACACCGTACACTTCTCCAGAGTGGCTGTTGGCAATTTACATCCCGCCCATCAGTGTAGCAAGGCCCCCATTTCTCCATGGCCTGTCCTGCATTTCTGGTTTTGACACTTTTTTCAGCATGGCCCTTTTGACCGATGGGAAGCGAGACTTCTTTGTAGCGCTGATTTGCCTTTCCAGGTTGCTTGGTTGGCCAAAAAGGGCGTATGCGTTTTTTCCTGAATATATTCAGGAAAAAACGCATACGCCGTTTTTGGCCAAGGGCATCATTGTCAACGTTTTCCTGATTTTCATGTGCTTTAAAGGCGATTCGAATCTACCTCCTGAAATCTGTTTCCTGCAATTCTGCCTTGATTTCAAATCCTCTTCTTTGCCTTCCCTCAATATATTTGTGGACGAGAGTTATCATTTATATCTCTGCAGGTTTGTGAATTGCAGTGCCCTGAAGCTCCATTTTACAGCTCGCTTTTTCGGGAGCTGGCCGCAAAAGCGCAGGATGGCTTCAGGCCCTGTTCTGGTTCCGGGGGGCAGGCTGAGCCAGTGGTTAATTCTTCATCCTGATGGGAAAATAGAGTGACCTGTGCCTGTCCCAACACCAAGAGCTAGTCTCTCATTGGTTCCCCGTCTTCCCGTTCATCCTCAGGACAAATTGCAACCTGTACGGAATAGGAGGTTAAAGGTGCTGATGCTCCAAGTAGGGAGATTGCTAGTAAAGTGGCTGGAATGGCGAACCCGAGCACAAGGAGATGAGAAATGAGGTGCGTTTTAGAAACCTTTCCCCATCACACGGTGTACCATCTTCTGGGTTTCTCATGCATGTTTTCGATGTAGGAAGATGCCCTTGAACCTGGAGATTTGGGACCCATGCGATGGGTAGCACGCAGTATTACTTTAAAGGGTCTGCGTTTGCTCACCCAACCTCACCAAACCTCTCAGCCCCAAGAGTGTCCACCGTTATGTCTCATCCAGCTGTGGGTCTAGATATGGTCAATCCAGGTTGCATCACAGCCCCTGAACGAATTGTGTAAGAATTTCTCTCTCTTTCCCTGTCTTTGTTTCCTGGGTTTTTAAAAGTAATTTATTTTTATAATGGGGTTTAGCTGCTTTTCACGGCTGTGTTTATGCCGCTTTACACCCACTTGACACACTAACAGAGAGATATCAATACATAGGTTTTAAGATTATTACTAGTCAGTTATATTCTTGTGCGGTGAATCGGGCGTGTTGAGTCCAGTTCTCTGAGCAAGGAGTAGGTCTTGTCTATTACATATTGGGTTTATGGAACGGTATCTGAGCTAATTTGAAACTCTTGTTTTATGTATCACCCCACCTCACCTTTCCCGTTAAGCAGCCATAGTGTATTTTCTGCATGTGTGACTCTGTTCTGTTTTGTAATTCAGTTCAAGTGTAACGGTTTTTACATTCCCTCTATAAGTGACACCTTATGAGAAGTGTCCTTTTCTGTGTGACTTATTTCACTTAGAATCGTCATACCTAAATCCACTCATCATGATGCTACTAGCCTTATGACATTGATTTCATGGCTGAGTGATATTCCACTGTACATAAGGACCACAACTTTTTTATCCATTTTTCGCTTTCCTGGGATATTTAAGGTGGAATGAAGTGGAGGTCCTTGTCAACAGAGCAGCCCTAAACTTTGGGGTTCTTGTGTCTTGCTGATTTTTAATTTTCCCACTTTATACCCCCATGCGTGGAAGTGTCCTATGCTCTCTAAGCTGTGTTTTTTAGATGTTTCAAAACACACCGTACACTTCTCCAGAGTGGCTGTTGGCAATTTACATCCCGCCCATCAGTGTAGCAAGGCTCCCATTTCTCCATGGCCTGTCCTGCATTTTTGGTTTTGACACTTTTTTCAGCATGGCCCTTTTGACCGATGGGAAGCGAGACTTCTTTGTAGCGCTGATTTGCCTTTCCAGGTTGCTTGGTTGGCCAAAAAGGGCGTATGCGTTTTTTCCTGAATATATTCAGGAAAAAACGCATACGCCGTTTTTGGCCAAGGGCATCATTGTCAACGTTTTGCTGCTTTTCATGTGCTTTAAAGGCGATTCGAATCTACCTCCTGAAATCTGTTTCCTGCAATTCTGCCTTGATTTCAAATCCTCTTCTTTGCCTTCCCTCAATATATTTGTGGACGAGAGTTATCATTTATAACTGTGCAGGTTTGTGAATTGCAGTGCCCTGAAGCTCCATTTTACAACTCGCTTTTTTGGGAGGTGGCCTCAAAAGCGCAGGATGGCTTCAGGCCCTGTTCTGGTTCCGGGGGGCAGGCTGAGCCTGTGGTTAATTCTTGTTCCTGATGGGAAAATAGAGTGACCTGTGCCTGTCCCAACACCAAGAGCTAGTCTCTCATTGGTTCCCCGTCTTCCCGTTCATCCTCAGGACAAATTGCAACCTGTATGGAACAGGAGGTTAAAGGTGCTGATGCTCCAAGTAGGGAGATTGCTAGTAAAGTGGCTGGAATGGCGAACCCGAGCAAAAGGAGATGAGAAATGAGGTGCGTTTTAGAAACCTTTCCCCATCACACGGTGTACCATCTTCTGGGTTTCTCATGCATGTTTTCGATGTAGGAAGATGCCCTTGAACCTGGAGATTTGGGACCCATGCGATGGGTAGCACGCAGTATTACTTTAAAGGGTCTGCGTTTGCTCACCCAACCTCACCAAACCTCTCAGCCCCAAGAGTGTCCACCCTTATGTCTCATCCAGCTGTGGGTCTACATATGGTCAATCCAGGTTGCATCACAGCCCCTGAACGAATTGTGTAAGAATTTCTCTCTCTTTCCCTGTCTTTGTTTCCTGGGTTTTTAAAAGTAATTTATTTTTATAATGGGATTTAGCTGCTTTTCACGGCTGTGTTTATGCCGCTTTACACCCACTTGACACACTAACAGAGAGATATCAATACATAGGTTTTAAGATTATTACTAGTCAGATATATTCTTGTGCGGTGAATCGGGCGTGTTGAGTCCAGTTCTCTGAGCTTGGAGTAGGTCTTGTCTATTACATATTGGGTTTATGGAACGGTATCTGAGCTAATTTGAAACTCTTGTTTTATGTATCACCCCACCTCACCTTTCCCGTTAAGCAGCCATAGTGTGTTTTCTGCATGTGTGACTCTGTTCTGTTTTGTAATTCAGTTCAAGTGTAACGGCTTTTACATTCCCTCTATAAGTGACACCTTATGAGAAGTGTCCTTTTCTGTGTGACTTATTTCACTTAGAATCGTCGTACCTAAATCCACTCATCATGCCGCTACTAGCCTTATGACATTGATTTCATGGCTGAGTGATATTCCATTGTACATAAGGAACACAACTTTTTTATCCATTTTTCGCTTTCCTGGGATATTTAAGGTGGAATGAAGTGGAGGTCCTTGTCAACAGAGCAGCCCTAAACTTTGGGGTTCTTGTGTCTTGCTGATTTTTAATTTTCCCACTTTATACCCCCATGCGTGGAAGTGCCCTATGCTCTCTAAGCTGTGTTTTTTAGATGTTTCAGAACACACCGTACACTTCTCCAGAGTGGCTGTTGGCAATTTACATCCCGCCCATCAGTGTAGCAAGGCCCCCATTTCTCCATGGCCTGTCCTGCATTTCTGGTTTTGACACTTTTTTCAGCATGGCCCTTTTGACCGATGGGAAGCGAGACTTCTTTGTAGCGCTGATTTGCCTTTCCAGGTTGCTTGGTTGGCCAAAAAGGGCGTATGCGTTTTTTCCTGAATATATTCAGGAAAAAATGCATACGCCGTTTTTGGCCAAGGGCATCATTGTCAACGTTTTCCTGATTTTCATGTGCTTTAAAGGCGATTCGAATCTACCTCCTGAAATCTGTTTCCTGCAATTCTGCCTTGATTTCAAATCCTCTTCTTTGCCTTCCCTCAATATATTTGTGGACGAGAGTTATCATTTATATCTCTGCAGGTTTGTGAATTGCAGTGCCCTGAAGCTCCATTTTACAGCTCGCTTTTTCGGGAGCTGGCCGCAAAAGCGCAGGATGGCTTCAGGCCCTGTTCTGGTTCCGGGGGGCAGGCTGAGCCTGTGGTTAATTCTTCATCCTGATGGGAAAATAGAGTGACCTGTGCCTGTCCCAACACCAAGAGCTAGTCTCTCATTGGTTCCCCGTCTTCCCGTTCATCCTCAGGACAAATTGCAACCTGTACGGAACAGGAGATTAAAGGTGCTGATGCTCCAAGTAGGGAGATTGCTAGTAAAGTGGCTGGAATGGCGAACACGAGCACAAGGAGATGAGAAATGAGGTGCGTTTTAGAAACCTTTCCCCATCACACGGTGTACCATCTTCTGGGTTTCTCATGCATGTTTTCGATGTAGGAAGATGCCCTTGAACCTGGAGATTTGGGACCCATGCGATGGGTAGCACGCAGTATTACTTTAAAGGGTCTGCGTTTGCTCACCCAACCTCACCAAACCTCTCAGCCCCAAGAGTGTCCACCCTTATGTCTCATCCAGCTGTGGGTCTAGATATGGTCAATCCAGGTTGCATCACAGCCCCTGAACGAATTGTGTAAGAATTTCTCTCTCTTTCCCTGTCTTTGTTTCCTGGGTTTTTAAAAGTAATTTATTTTTATAATGGGGTTTAGCTGCTTTTCACGGCTGTGTTTATGCCGCTTTACACCCACTTGACACACTAACAGAGAGATATCAATACATAGGTTTTAAGATTATTACTAGTCAGTTATATTCTTGTGCGGTGAATCGGGCGTGTTGAGTCCAGTTCTCTGAGCAAGGAGTAGGTCTTGTCTATTACATATTGGGTTTATGGAACGGTATCTGAGCTAATTTGAAACTCTTGTTTTATGTATCACCCCACCTCACCTTTCCCGTTAAGCAGCCATAGTGTATTTTCTGCATGTGTGACTCTGTTCTGTTTTGTAATTCAGTTCAAGTGTAACGGTTTTTACATTCCCTCTATAAGTGACACCTTATGAGAAGTGTCCTTTTCTGTGTGACTTATTTCACTTAGAATCGTCATACCTAAATCCACTCATCATGATGCTACTAGCCTTATGACATTGATTTCATGGCTGAGTGATATTCCACTGTACATAAGGACCACAACTTTTTTATCCATTTTTCGCTTTCCTGGGATATTTAAGGTGGAATGAAGTGGAGGTCCTTGTCAACAGAGCAGCCCTAAACTTTGGGGTTCTTGTGTCTTGCTGATTTTTAATTTTCCCACTTTATACCCCCATGCGTGGAAGTGCCCTATGCTCTCTAAGCTGTGTTTTTTAGATGTTTCAAAACACACCGTACACTTCTCCAGAGTGGCTGTTGGCAATTTACATCCCGCCCATCAGTGTAGCAAGGCTCCCATTTCTCCATGGCCTGTCCTGCATTTTTGGTTTTGACACTTTTTTCAGCATGGCCCTTTTGACCGATGGGAAGCGAGTCTTCTTTGTAGCGCTGATTTGCCTTTCCAGGTTGCTTGGTTGGCCAAAAAGGGCGTATGCGTATTTCCTGAATATATTCAGGAAAAAACGCATACGCCCTTTTTGGCCAAGGGCATCATTGTCAACGTTTTGCTGCTTTTCATGTGCTTTAAAGGCGATTCGAATCTACCTCCTGAAATCTGTTTCCTGCAATTCTGCCTTGATTTCAAATCCTCTTCTTTGCCTTCCCTCAATATATTTGTGGACGAGAGTTATCATTTATAACTGTGCAGGTTTGTGAATTGCAGTGCCCTGAAGCTCCATTTTACAACTCGCTTTTTTGGGAGCTGGCCGCAAATGCGCAGGATGGCTTCAGGCCCTGTTCTGGTTCCGGGGGGCAGGCTGAGCCTGTGGTTAATTCTTCTTCCTGATGGGAAAATAGAGTGACCTGTGCCTGTCCCAACACCAAGAGCTAGTCTCTCATTGGTTCCCCGTCTTCCCGTTCATCCTCAGGACAAATTGCAACCTGTATGGAACAGGAGGTTAAAGGTGCTGATGCTCCAAGTAGGGAGATTGCTAGTAAAGTGGCTGGAATGGCGAACCCGAGCACAAGGAGATGAGAAATGCGGTGCGTTTTAGAAACCTTTCCCCATCACACGGTGTACCATCTTCTGGGTTTCTCATGCATGTTTTCGATGTAGGAAGATGCCCTTGAACCTGGAGATTTGGGACCCATGCGATGGGTAGCACGCAGTATTACTTTAAAGGGTCTGCGTTTGCTCACCCAACCTCACCAAACCTCTCAGCCCCAAGAGTGTCCACCCTTATGTCTCATCCAGCTGTGGGTCTAGATATGGTCAATCCAGGTTGCATCACAGCCCCTGAACGAATTGTGTAAGAATTTCTCTCTCTTTCCCTGTCTTTGTTTCCTGGGTTTTTAAAAGTAATTTATTTTTATAATGGGGTTTAGCTGCTTTTCACGGCTGTGTTTATGCCGCTTTACACCCACTTGACACACTAACAGAGAGATATCAATACATAGGTTTTAAGATTATTACTAGTCAGTTATATTCTTGTGCGGTGAATCGGGCGTGTTGAGTCCAGTTCTCTGAGCAAGGAGTAGGTCTTGTCTATTACATATTGGGTTTATGGAACGGTATCTGAGCTAATTTGAAACTCTTGTTTTATGTATCACCCCACCTCACCTTTCCCGTTAAGCAGCCATAGTGTATTTTCTGCATGTGTGACTCTGTTCTGTTTTGTAATTCAGTTCAAGTGTAACGGTTTTTACATTCCCTCTATAAGTGACACCTTATGAGAAGTGTTCTTTTCTGTGTGACTTATTTCACTTAGAATCATCGTACCTAAATCCACTCATCATGCCGCTACTAGCCTTATGACATTGATTTCATGGCTGAGTGATATTCCATTGTACATAAGGAACACAATTTTTTTATCCATTTTTCGCTTTCCTGGGATATTTAAGGTGGAATGAAGTGGAGGTCCTTGTCAACAGAGCAGCCCTAAACTTTGGGGTTCTTGTGTCTTGCTGATTTTTAATTTTCCCACTTTATCCCCCCATGCGTGGAAGTGCCCTATGCTCTCTAAGCTGTGTTTTTTAGATGTTTCAGAACACACCGTACACTTCTCCAGAGTGGCTGTTGGCAATTTACATCCCGCCCATCAGTGTAGCAAGGCTCCCATTTCTCCATGGCCTGTCCTGCATTTCTGGTTTTGACACTTTTTTCAGCATGGCCCTTTTGACCGATGGGAAGCGAGACTTCTTTGTAGCGCTGATTTGCCTTTCCAGGTTGCTTGGTTGGCCAAAAAGAGCGTATGCGTTTTTTCCTGAATATATTCAGGAAAAAACGCATACGCTCTTTTTGGCCAAGGGCATCATTGTCAACGTTTAGCTGCTTTTCATGTGCTTTAAAAGCGATTCGAATCTACCTCCTGAAATCTGTTTCCTGCAATTCTGCCTTGATTATAAATCCTCTTCTTTGCCTTCCCTCAATATATTTGTGGACGAGAGTTATCATTTATAACTCTGCAGGTTTGTGAATTGCAGTTCCCTGAAGCTCCATTTTACAACTCGCTGTTTTGGGAGCTGGCCGCAAAAGCGCAGGATGGCTTCAGGCCCTGTTCTGGTTCCGGGGGGCAGGCTGAGCCTGTGGTTAATTCTTCTTCCTGATGGGAAAATAGAGTGACCTGTGCCTGTCCCAACACCAAGAGCTAATCTCTCATTGGTTCCCCGTCTTCCCGTTCATCCTCAGGACAAATTGCAACCTGTACGGAACAGGAGGTTAAAGGTGCTGATGCTCCAAGTAGGGAGATTGCTAGTAAAGTGGCTGGAATGGCGAACCCGAGCAAAAGGAGATGAGAAATGAGGTGCGTTTTAGAAACCTTTCCCCATCACATGGTGTACCATCTTCTGGGTTTCTCATGCATGTTTTCGATGTAGGAAGATGCCCTTGAACCTGGAGATTTGGGACCCATGCGATGGGTAGCACGCAGTATTACTTTAAAGGGTCTGCGTTTGCTCACCCAACCTCACCAAACCTCTCAGCCCCAAGAGTGTCCAACCTTATGTCTCATCCAGCTGTGGGTCTAGATATGGTCAATCCAGGTTGCATCACAGCCCCTGAACGAATTGTGTAAGAATTTCTCTCTCTTTCACTGTCTTTGTTTCATGGGTTTTTAAAAGTAATTTATTTTTATAATGGGGTTTTCCTGCTTTTCACGGCTGTGTTTATGCTGCTTTACACCCACTTGACACACTAACAGAGAGATATCAATACATAGGTTTTAAGATTATTACTAGTCAGATATATTCTTGTGCGGTGAATCGGGCGTGTTGAGTCCAGTTCTCTGAGCAAGGAGTAGGTCTTGTCTATTACATATTGGGTTTATGGAACGGTATCTGAGCTAATTTGAAACTCTTGTTTTATGTATCACCCCACCTCACCTTTCCCGTTAAGCAGCCATAGTGTGTTTTCTGCATGTGTGACTCTGTTCTGTTTTGTAATTCAGTTCAAGTGTAACGGCTTTTACATTCCCTCTATAAGTGACACCTTATGAGAAGTGTCCTTTTCTGTGTGACTTATTTCACTTAGAATCGTCGTACCTAAATCCACTCATCATGCCGCTACTAGCCTTATGACATTGATTTCATGGCTGAGTGATATTCCATTGTACATAAGGACCACAACTTTTTTATCCATTTTTCGCTTTCCTGGGATCTTTAAGGTGGAATGAAGTGGAGGTCCTTGTCAACAGAGCAGCCCTAAACTTTGGGGTTCTTGTGTCTTGCTGATTTTTAATTTTCCCACTTTATACCCCCATGCGTGGGAGTGCCCTATGCTCTCTAAGCAGTGTTTTTTAGATGTTTCAGAACACACCGTACACTTCTCCAGAGTGGCTGTTGGCAATTTACATACCACCCATCTGTGTAGCAAGGCTCCCATTTCTCCATGGCCTGTCCTGCATTTCTGGTTTTGACACTTTTTTCAGCATGGCCCTTTTGACCGATGGGAAGCGAGACTTCTTTGTAGCGCTGATTTGCCTTTCCAGGTTGCTTGGTTGGCCAAAAAGGGCGTATGCGTTTTTTCCTGAATATAATCATGAAAAAACGCATACGCCCTTTTTGGCCAAGGGCATCATTGTCAAAGTTTTGCTGCTTTTCATGTGCTTTAAAGGCGATTCGAATCTACCTCCTGAAATCTGTTTCCTGCAATTCTGCCTTGATTTCAAATCCTCTTCTTTGCCTTCCCTCAATATATTTGTGGACGAGAGTTATCATTTATAACTCTGCAGGTTTGTGAATTGCAGTTCCCTGAAGCTCCATTTTACAACTCGCTTTTTTGGGAGCTGGCCGCAAAAGCGCAGGATGGCTTCAGGCCCTGTTCTGGTTCCGGGGTGCAGGCTGAGCCTGTGGTTAATTCTTCTTCCTGATGGGAAAATAGAGTGACCTGTGCCTGTCCCAACACCAAGAGCTAATCTCTCATTGGTTCCCCGTCTTCCCGTTCATCCTCAGGACAAATTGCAACCTGTATGGAACAGGAGGTTAAAGGTGCTGATGCTCCAAGTAGGGAGATTGCTAGTAAAGTGGATGGAATGGCGAACCCGAGCAAAAGGAGATGAGAAATGAGGTGCGTTTTAGAAACCTTTCCCCATCACATGGTGTACCATCTTCTGGGTTTCTCATGCATGTTTTCGATGTAGGAAGATGCCCTTGAACCTGGAGATTTGGGACCCATGCGATGGGTAGCACGCAGTATTACCTTAAAGGGTCTGCGTTTGCTCACCCAACCTCACCAAACCTCTCAGCCCCAAGAGTGTCCACCCTTATGTCTCATCCAGCTGTGGGTCTAGATATGGTCAATCCAGGTTGCATCACAGCCCCTGAACGAATTGTGTAAGAATTTCTCTCTCTTTCACTGTCTTTGTTTCATGGGTTTTTAAAAGTAATTTATTTTTATAATGGGGTTTAGCTGCTTTTCACGGCTGTGTTTATGCCGCTTTACACCCACTTGACACACTAACAGAGAGATATCAATACATAGGTTTTAAGATTATTACTAGTCAGATATATTCTTGTGCGGTGAATCGGTCGTGTTGAGTCCAGTTCTCTGAGCAAGGAGTAGGTCTTGTCTATTACATATTGGGTTTATGGAACGGTATCTGAGCTAATTTGAAACTCTTGTTTTATGTATCACCCCACCTCACCTTTCCCGTTAAGCAGCTATAGTGTGTTTTCTACACGTGTGACTCTGTTCTGTTTTGTAATTCAGTTCAAGTGTAACGGTTTTTACATTTCCTCTATAAGTGACTCCTTATGAGAAGTGTCCTTTTCTGTGAGACTTATTTCACTTAGAATCGTCGTACCTAAATCCACTCATCATGCCGCTACTAGCCTTATGACATTGATTTCATGGCTGAGTGATATTCCATTGTACATAAGGACCACAACTTTTTTATCCATTTTTCGCTTTCCTGGGATATTTAAGGTGGAATGAAGTGGAGGTCCTTGTCAACAGAGCAGCCCTAATCGTTGGGGTTCTTGTGTCTTGCTGATTTTTAATTTTCCCACTTTATACCCCCATGCGTGGGAGTGCCCTATGCTCTCTAAGCTGTGTTTTTTAGATGTTTCAGAACACACCGTACACTTCTCCAGAGTGGCTGTTGGCAATTTACATACCACCCATCAGTGTAGCAAGGCTCCCATTTCTCCATGGCCTGTCCTGCATTTCTGGTTTTGACGCTTTTTTCAGCATGGCCCTTTTGACCGATGGGAAGCGAGACTTCTTTGTAGCGCTGATTTGCCTTTCCAGGTTGCTTGGTTGGCCAAAAAGGGCGTATGCGTTTTTTCCTGAATATATTCAGGAAAAAACGCATACGCCCTTTTTGGCTAAGGGCATCATTGTCAACGTTTTGCTGCTTTTCATGTGCTTTAAAGGCGATTCGAATCTACCTCCTGAAATCTGTTTCCTGCAATTCTGCCTTGATTTCAAATCCTCTTCTTTGCATTCCCTCAATATATTTGTGGACGAGAGTTATCATTTATAACTCTGCAGGTTTGTGAATTGCAGTGCCCTGAAGCTCCATTTTACAACTCACTTTTTTGGGAGCTGGCCGCAAAAGCGCAGGATGGCTTCAGGCCCTGTTCTGGTTCCGGGGTGCAGGCTGAGCCTGTGGTTAATTCTTCTTCCTGATTTGAAAATAGAGTGACATGTGCCTGTCCCAACACCAAGAGCTAATCTCTCATTGGTTCCCCGTCTTCCCGTTTATCCTCAGGACAAATTGCAACCTGTACGGAACAGGAGGTTAAAGGTGCTGATGCTCCAAGTAGGGAGATTGCTAGTAAAGTGGCTGGAATGGCGAACCCGAGCAAAAGGAGATGAGAAATGAGGTGCGTTTTAGAAACCTTTCCCCATCACATGGTGTACCATCTTCTGGATTTCTCATGCATGTTTTCGATGTAGGAAGATGCCCTTGAACCTGGAGATTTGGGACCCATGCGATGGGTAGCACGCAGTATTACTTTAAAGGGTCTGCGTTTTCTCACCCAACCTCACCAAACCTCTCAGCCCCAAGAGTGTCCAACCTTATGTCTCATCCAGCTGTGGGTCTAGATATGGTCATTCCAGGTTGCATCACAGCCCCTGAACGAATTGTGTAAGAATTTCTCTCTCTTTCACTGTCTTTGTTTCATGGGTTTTTAAAAGTAATTTATTTTTATAATGGGGTTTAGCTGCTTTTCACGGCTGTGTTTATGCTGCTTTACACCCACTTGACACACTAACAGAGAGATATCAATACATAGGTTTTAAGATTATTACTAGTCAGATATATTCTTGTGCGGTGAATCGGGCGTGTTGAGTCCAGTTCTCTGAGCAAGGAGTAGGTCTTGTCTATTACATATTGGGTTTATGGAACGGTATCTGAGCTAATTTGAAACTCTTGTTTTATGTATCACCCCACCTCACCTTTCCCGTTAAGCAGCCATAGTGTGTTTTCTGCATGTGTGACTCTGTTCTGTTTTGTAATTCAGTTCAAGTGTAACGGCTTTTACATTCCCTCTATAAGTGACACCTTATGAGAAGTGTCCTTTTCTGTGTGACTTATTTCACTTAGAATCGTCGTACCTAAATCCACTCATCATGCCGCTAATAGCCTTATGACATTGATTTCATGGCTGAGTGATATTCCATTGTACATAAGGACCACAACTTTTTTATCCATTTTTCGCTTTCCTGGGATATTTAAGGTGGAAGGAAGTGGAGGTCCTTGTCAACAGAGCAGCCCTAAACTTTGGGGTTCTTGTGTCTTGCTGATTTTTAATTTTCCCACTTTATACCCCCATGCGTGGAAGTGCCCTATGCTCTCTAAGCTGTGTTTTTTAGATGTTTCAGAACACACCGTACACTTCTCCAGAGTGGCTGTTGGCAATTTACATCCCGCCCATCAGTGTAGCAAGGCCCCCATTTCTCCATGGCCTGTCCTGCATTTCTGGTTTTGACACTTTTTTCAGCATGGCCCTTTTGACCGATGGGAAGCGAGACTTCTTTGTAGCGCTGATTTGCCTTTCCAGGTTGCTTGGTTGGCCAAAAAGGGCGTATGCGTTTTTTCCTGAATATATTCAGGAAAAAACGCATACGCCGTTTTTGGCCAAGGGCATCATTGTCAACGTTTTCCTGATTTTCATGTGCTTTAAAGGCGTTTCGAATCTACCTCCTGAAATCTGTTTCCTGCAATTCTGCCTTGATTTCAAATCCTCTTCTTTGCCTTCCCTCAATATATTTGTGGACGAGAGTTATCATTTATATCTCTGCAGGTTTGTGAATTGCAGTGCCCTGAAGCTCCATTTTACAACTCGCTTTTTTGGGAGGTGGCCTCAAAAGCGCAGGATGGCTTCAGGCCCTGTTCTGGTTCCGGGGGGCAGGCTGAGCCTGTGGTTAATTCTTGTTCCTGATGGGAAAATAGAGTGACCTGTGCCTGTCCCAACACCAAGAGCTAGTCTCTCATTGGTTCCCCGTTCTCCCGTTCATCCTCAGGACAAATTGCAACCTGTACGGAACAGGAGGTTAAAGGTGTTGATGCTCCAAGTAGGGAGATTGCTAGTAAAGTGGCTGGAATGGCGAAACCGAGCAAAAGGAGATGAGAAATGAGGTGCGTTTTAGAAACCTTTCCCCATCACACGGTGTACCATCTTCTGGGTTTCTCAGGCATGTTTTCGATGTAGGAAGATGCCCTTGAACCTGGCGATTTGGGACCCATGCGATGGGTAGCACGCAGTATTACTTTAAAGGGTCTGCGTTTGCTCACCCAACCTCACCAAACCTCTCAGCCCCAAGAGTGTCCACCCTTATGTCTCATCCAGCTGTGGGTCTAGATATGGTCAATCCAGGTTGCATCACAGCCCCTGAACGAATTGTGTAAGAATTTCTCTCTCTTTCCCTGTCTTTGTTTCCTGGTTTTTTAAAAGTAATTTATTTTTATAATGGGGTTTAGCTGCTTTTTACGGCTGTCTTTATGCCGCTTTACACCCACTTGACACACTAACAGAGAGATATCAATACATAGGTTTTAAGATTATTACTAGTCAGTTATATTCTTGTGCGGTGAATCGGGCGTGTTGAGTCCAGTTCTCTGAGCAAGGAGTAGGTCTTGTCTATTACATATTGGGTTTATGGAACGGTATCTGAGCTAATTTGAAACTCTTGTTTTATGTATCACCCCACCTCACCTTTCCCGTTAAGCAGCCATAGTGTGTTTTCTGCACGTGTGACTCTGTTCTGTTTTGTAATTCAGTTCAAGTGTAACGGTTTTTACATTTTCTCTATAAGTGACACCTTATGAGAAGTGTCCTTTTCTGTGTGACTTATTTCACTTAGAATCGTCGTACCTAAATCCACTCATCATGCCGCTACTAGCCTTATGACATTGATTTCATGGCTGAGTGATATTCCATTGTACATAAGGACCACAACTTTTTTATCCATTTTTCGCTTTCCTGGGATCTTTAATGTGGAATGAAGTGGAGGTCCTTGTCAACAGAGCAGCCCTAATCTTTGGGGTTCTTGTGTCTTGCTGATTTTTAATTTTCCCACTTTATACCCCCATGCGTGGGAGTGCCCTATGCTCTCTAAGCTGTGTTTTTTAGATGTTTCAGAACACACCGTACACTTCTCCAGAGTGGCTGTTGGCAATTTACATACCACCCATCAGTGTAGCAAGGCTCCCATTTCTCCATGGCCTGTCCTGCATTTCTGGTTTTGACACTTTTTTCAGCATGGCCCTTTTGACCGATGGGAAGCGAGACTTCTTTGTAGCGCTGATTTGCCTTTCCACGTTGCTCGGTTGGCCAAAAAGGGCGTATGCGTTTTTTCCTGAATATATTCAGGAAAAAACGCATACGCCCTTTTTGGCCAAGGGCATCATTGTCAACGTTTTGCTGCTTTTCATGTGCTTTAAAGGCGATTCGAATCTACCTCCTGAAATCTGTTTCCTGCAATTCTGCCTTGATTTCAAATCCTCTTCTTTGCCTTCCCTCAATATATTTGTGGACGAGAGTTATCATTTATAACTCTGCAGGTTTGTGAATTGCAGTTCCCTGAAGCTCCATTTTACAACTCGCTTTTTTGGGAGCTGGCCGCAAAAGCGCAGGATGGCTTCAGGCCCTGTTCTGGTTCCGGGGTGCAGGCTGAACCTGTGGTTAATTCTTCTTCCTGATGGGAAAATAGAGTGACCTGTGCCTGTCCCAACACCAAGAGCTAATCTCTCATTGGTTCCCCGTCTTCCCGTTCATCCTCAGGACAAATTGCAACCTGTATGGAACAGGAGGTTAAAGGTGCTGATGCTCCAAGTAGGGAGATTGCTAGTAAAGTGGCTGGAATGGCGAACCCGAGCAAAAGGAGATGAGAAATGAGGTGCGTTTTAGAAACCTTTCCCCATCACATGGTGTACCATCTTCTGGGTTTCTCATGCATGTTTTCGATGTAGGAAGATGCCCTTGAACCTGGAGATTTGGGACCCATGTGATGGGTAGCATGCAGTATTACTTTAAAGGGTCTGCGTTTGCTCACCCAACCTCACCAAACCTCTCAGCCCCAAGAGTGTCCACCCTTATGTCTCATCCAGCTGTGGGTCTAGATATGGTCAATCCAGGTTGCATCACAGCCCCTGAACGAATTGTGTAAGAATTTCTCTCTCTTTCACTGTCTTTGTTTCATGGGTTTTTAAAAGTAATTTATTTTTATAATGGGGTTTAGCTGTTTTTCACGGCTGTGTTTATGCCGCTTTACACCCACTTGACACACTAACAGAGAGATATCAATACATAGGTTTTAAGATTATTACTAGTCAGATATATTCTTGTGCGGTGAATCGGGCGTGTTGAGTCCAGTTCTCTGAGCTTGGAGTAGGTCTTGTCTATTACATATTGGGTTTATGGAACGGTATCTGAGCTAATTTGAAACTCTTGTTTTATGTATCACCCCACCTCACCTTTCCCGTTAAGCAGCCATAGTGTGTTTTCTGCATGTGTGACTCTGTTCTGTTTTGTAATTCAGTTCAAGTGTAACGGTTTTTACATTTCCTCTATAAGTGACTCCTTATGAGAAGTGTCCTTTTCTGTGAGACTTATTTCACTTAGAATCGTCGTACCTAAATCCACTCATCATGCCGCTACTAGCCTTATGACATTGATTTCATGGCTGAGTGATATTCCATTGTACATAAGGACCACAACTTTTTTATCCATTTTTCGCTTTCCTGGGATCTTTAAGGTGGAATGAAGTGGAGGTCCTTGTCAACAGAGCAGCCCTAATCTTTGGGGTTCTTGTGTCTTGCTGATTTTTAATTTTCCCACTTTATACCCCCATTCGTGGGAGTGCCCTATGCTCTCTAAGCTGTGTTTTTTAGATGTTTCAGAACACACCGTACACTTCTCCAGAGTGGCTGTTGGCAATTTACATACCACCCATCAGTGTAGCAAGGCTCCCATTTCTCCATGGCCTGTCCTGCATTTCTGGTTTTGACACTTTTTTCAGCATGGCCCTTTTGACCGATGGGAAGCGAGACTTCTTTGTAGCGCTGATTTGCCTTTCCAGGTTGCTTCGTTGGCCAAAAAGGGCGTATGCGTTTTTTCCTGAATATATTCAGGAAAAAACGCATACGCTCTTTTTGGCTAAGGGCATCATTGTCAACGTTTTGCTGCTTTTCATGTGCTTTAAAGGCGATTCGAATCTACCTCCTGAAATCTGTTTCCTGCAATTCTGCCTTGATTTCAAATCCTCTTCTTTGCCTTCCCTCATTATATTTGTGGACGAGAGTTATCATTTATAACTCTGCAGGTTTGTGAATTGCAGTGCACTGAAGCTCCATTTTACAACTCGCTTTTTTGGGAGCTGGCCGCAAAAGCGCAGGATGGCTTCAGGCCCTTTTCTGGTTCCGGGGTGCAGGCTGAGCCTGTGGTTAATTCTTCTTCCTGATGGGAAAATAGAGTGACCTGTGCCTGTCCCAACACCAAGAGCTAATCTCTCATTGGTTCCCCGTCTTCCCGTTCATCCTCAGGACAAACTGCAACCTGTATGGAACAGGAGGTTAAAGGTGCTGATGCTCCAAGTAGGGAGATTGCTAGTAAAGTGGCTGGAATGGCGAACCCGAGCACAAGGAGATGAGAAATGAGGTGCGTTTTAGAAACCTTTCCCCATCACACTGTGTACCATCTTCTGGGTTTCTCATGCATGTTTTCGATGTAGGAAGATGCCCTTGAACCTGGAGATTTGGGACCCATGCGATGGGTAGCACGCAGTATTACTTTAAAGGGTCTGCGTTTGCTCACCCAACCTCACCAAACCTCTCAGCCCCAAGAGTGTCCACCCTTATGTCTCATCCAGCTGTGGGTCTAGATATGGTCAATCCAGGTTGCATCACAGCCCCTGAACGAATTGTGTAAGAATTTCTCTCTCTTTCCCTGTCTTTGTTTCCTGGGTTTTTAAAAGTAATTTATTTTTATAATGGGGTTTAGCTGCTTTTCACGGCTGTGTTTATGCCGCTTTACACCCACTTGACACACTAACAGAGAGATATCAATACATAGGTTTTAAGATTATTACTAGTCAGTTATATTCTTGTGCGGTGAATCGGGCGTGTTGAGTCCAGTTCTCTGAGCAAGGAGTAGGTCTTGTCTATTACATATTGGGTTTATGGAACGGTATCTGAGCTAATTTGAAACTCTTGTTTTATGTATCACCCCACCTCACCTTTCCCGTTAAGCAGCCATAGTGTATTTTCTGCATGTGTGACTCTGTTCTGTTTTGTAATTCAGTTCAAGTGTAACAGTTTTTACATTCCCTCTATAAGTGACACCTTATGAGAAGTGTCCTTTTCTGTGTGACTTATTTCACTTAGAATCGTCATACCTAAATCCACTCATCATGCTGCTACTAGCCTTATGACATTGATTTCATGGCTGAGTGATATTCCACTGTACATAAGGACCACAACTTTTTTATCCATTTTTCGCTTTCCTGGGATATTTAAGGTGGAATGAAGTGGAGGTCCTTGTCAACAGAGCAGCCCTAAACTTTGGGGTTCTTGTGTCTTGCTGATTTTTAATTTTCCCACTTTATACCCCCATGCGTGGAAGTGCCCTATGCTCTCTAAGCTGTGTTTTTTAGATTTTTCAGAACACACCGTACACTTCTCCAGAGTGGCTGTTGGCAATTTACATCCCGCCCATCAGTGTAGCAAGGCTCCCATTTCTCCATGGCCTGTCCTGCATTTTTGGTTTTGACACTTTTTTCAGCATGGCCCTTTTGACTGATGGGAAGCGAGACTTCTTTGTAGCGCTGATTTGCCTTTCCAGGTTGCTTGGTTGGCCGAAAAGGGCGTATGCGTTTTTTCCTGAATATATTCAGGAAAAAACGCATACGCTCTTTTTGGCCAAGGGCATCATTGTCAACGTTTTGCTGCTTTTCATGTGCTTTAAAGGCGATTCGAATCTACCTCCTGAAATCAGTTTCCTGCAATTCTGCCTTGATTTCAAATCCTCTTCTTTGCCTTCCCTCATTATATTTGTGGACGAGAGTTATCATTTATAACTCTGCAGGTTTGTGAATTGCAGTGCCCTGAAGCTCCATTTTACAACTCGCTTTTTTGGGAGCTGGCCGCAAAAGCGCAGGATGGCTTCAGGCCCTTTTCTGGTTCCGGGGTGCAGGCTGAGCCTGTGGTTAATTCTTCTTCCTGATGGGAAAATAGAGTGACCTGTGCCTGTCCCAACACCAAGAGCTAATCTCTCATTGGTTCCCCGTCTTCCCGTTCATCCTCAGGACAAACTGCAACCTGTATGGAACAGGAGGTTAAAGGTGCTGATGCTCCAAGTAGGGAGATTGCTAGTAAAGTGGCTGGAATGGCGAACCCGAGCACAAGGAGATGAGAAATGAGGTGCGTTTTAGAAACCTTTCCCCATCACACTGTGTACCATCTTCTGGGTTTATCATGCATGTTTTCGATGTAGGAAGATGCCCTTGAACCTGGAGATTTGGGACCCATGCGATGGGTAGCACGCAGTATTACTTTAAAGGGTCTGCGTTTGCTCACCCAACCTCACCAAACCTCTCAGCCCCAAGAGTGTCCACCCTTATGTCTCATCCAGCTGTGGGTCTAGATATGGTCAATCCAGGTTGCATCACAGCCCCTGAACGAATTGTGTAAGAATTTCTCTCTCTTTCCCTGTCTTTGTTTCCTGGGTTTTTAAAAGTAATTTATTTTTATAATGGGGTTTAGCTGCTTTTCACGGCTGTGTTTATGCCGCTTTACACCCACTTGACACACTAACAGAGAGATATCAATACATAGGTTTTAAGATTATTACTAGTCAGTTATATTCTTGTGCGGTGAATCGGGCGTGTTGAGTCCAGTTCTCTGAGCAAGGAGTAGGTCTTGTCTATTACATATTGGGTTTATGGAACGGTATCTAAGCTAATTTGAAACTCTTGTTTTATGTATCACCCCACCTCACCTTTCCCGTTAAGCAGCCATAGTGTATTTTCTGCATGTGTGACTCTGTTCTGTTTTGTAATTCAGTTCAAGTGTAACAGTTTTTACATTCCCTCTATAAGTGACACCTTATGAGAAGTGTCCTTTTCTGTGTGACTTATTTCACTTAGAATCGTCATACCTAAATCCACTCATCATGCTGCTACTAGCCTTATGACATTGATTTCATGGCTGAGTGATATTCCACTGTACATAAGGACCACAACTTTTTTATCCATTTTTCGCTTTCCTGGGATATTTAAGGTGGAATGAAGTGGAGGTCCTTGTCAACAGAGCAGCCCTAAACTTTGGGGTTCTTGTGTCTTGCTGATTTTTAATTTTCCCACTTTATACCCCCATGCGTGGAAGTGCCCTATGCTCTCTAAGCTGTGTTTTTTAGATGTTTCAGAACACACCGTACACTTCTCCAGAGTGGCTGTTGGCAATTTACATCCCGCCCATCAGTGTAGCAAGGCTCCCATTTCTCCATGGCCTGTCCTGCATTTCTGGTTTTGACACTTTTTTCAGCATGGCCCTTTTGACCGATGGGAAGCGAGACTTCTTTGTCGCGCTGATTTGCCTTTCCAGGTTGCTTGGTTGGCCAAAAAGGGCGTATGCGTTTTTTCCTGAATATATTCAGGAAAAAACGCATACGCCCTTTTTGGCCAAGGGCATCATTGTCAACGTTTTGCTGCTTTTCATGTGCTTTAAAGGCGATTCGAATCCACCTCCTGAAATCTGTTTCCTGCAATTCTGCCTTGATTTCAAATCCTCTTCTTTGCCTTCCCTCAATATATTTGTGGACGAGAGTTATCATTTATAACTGTGCAGGTTTGTGAATTGCAGTGCCCTGAAGTTCCATTTTACAACTCGCTTTTTTGGGAGCCGGCCGCAAAAGCGCAGGGTGGCTTCAGGCCCTGTTCTGGTTCCGGGGGGCAGGCTGAGCCTGTGGTTAATTCTTCTTCCTGATGGGAAAATAGAGTGACCTGTGCCTGTCCCAACACCAAGAGCTAGTCTCTCATTGGTTCCCCGTCTTCCCGTTCATCCTCAGGACAAATTGCAACCTGTATGGAACAGGAGGTTAAAGGTGCTGATGCTCCAAGTAGGGAGATTGCTAGTAAAGTGGCTGGAATGGCGAACCCGAGCAAAAGGAGATGAGAAATGAGGTGCGTTTTAGAAACCTTTCCCCATCACACGGTGTACCATCTTCTGGGTTTCTCATGCATGTTTTCGATGTAGGAAGATGCCCTTGAACCTGGAGATTTGGGACCCATGCGATGGGTAGCACGCAGTATTACTTTAAAGGGTCTGCGTTTGCTCACCCAACCTCACCAAACCTCTCAGCCCCAAGAGTGTCCACCCTTATGTCTCATCCAGCTGTGTGTCTACATATGGTCAATCCAGGTTGCATCACAGCCCCTGAACGAATTGTGTAAGAATTTCTCTCTCTTTCCCTGTCTTTGTTTCCTGGGTTTTTAAAAGTAATTTATTTTTATAATGGGGTATAGCTGCTTTTCACGGCTGTGTTTATGCCGCTTTACCCCCACTTGACACACTAACAGAGAGATATCAATACATAGGTTTTAAGATTATTACTAGTCAGATATATTCTTGTGCGGTGAATCGGGCGTGTTGAGTCCAGTTCTCTGAGCTTGGAGTAGGTCTTGTCTATTACATATTGGGTTTATGGAACGGTATCTGAGCTAATTTGAAACTCTTGTTTTATGTATCACCCCACCTCACCTTTCCCGTTAAGCAGCCATAGTGTGTTTTCTGCATGTGTGACTCTGTTCTGTTTTGTAATTCAGTTCAAGTGTAACGGCTTTTACATTCCCTCTATAAGTGACACCTTATGAGAAGTGTCCTTTTCTGTGTGACTTATTTCACTTAGAATCGTCGTACCTAAATCCACTCATCATGCCGCTACAAGCCTTATGACATTGATTTCATGGCTGAGTGATATTCCATTGTACATAAGGAACACAAATTTTTTATCCATTTTTCGCTTTCCTGGGATATTTAAGGTGGAATGAAGTGGAGGTCCTTGTCAACAGAGCAGCCCTAAACTTTGGGGTTCTTGTGTCTTGCTGATTTTTAATTTTCCCACTTTATACCCCCATGCGTGGAAGTGCCCTATGCTCTCTAAGCTGTGTTTTTTAGATGTTTCAGAACACACCGTACACTTCTCCAGAGTGGCTGTTGGCAATTTACATCCCGCCCATCAGTGTAGCAAGGCCCCCATTTCTCCATGGCCTGTCCTGCATTTCTGGTTTTGACACTTTTTTCAGCATGGCCCTTTTGACCGATGGGAAGCGAGACTTCTTTGTAGCGCTGATTTGCCTTTCCAGGTTGCTTGGTTGGCCAAAAAGGGCGTATGCGTTTTTTCCTGAATATATTCAGGAAAAAACGCATACGCCGTTTTTGGCCAAGGGCATCATTGTCAACGTTTTCCTGCTTTTCATGTGCTTTAAAGGCGATTCGAATCTACCTCCTGAAATCTGTTTCCTGCAATTCTGCCTTGATTTCAAATCCTCTTCTTTGCCTTCCCTCAATATATTTGTGGACGAGAGTTATCATTTATAACTGTGCAGGTTTGTGAATTGCAGTGCCCTGAAGCTCCATTTTACAACTCACTTTTTTGGGAGCTGGCCGCAAATGCGCAGGATGGCTTCAGGCCCTGTTCTGGTTCCGGGGGGCAGGCTGAGCCTGTGGTTAATTCTTCTTCCTGATGGGAAAATAGAGTGACCTGTGCCTGTCCCAACACCAAGAGCTAGTCTCTCATTGGTTCCCCGTCTTCCCGTTCATCCTCAGGACAAATTGCAACCTGTATGGAACAGGAGGTTAAAGGTGCTGATGCTCCAAGTAGGGAGATTGCTAGTAAAGTGGCTGGAATGGCGAACCCGAGCAAAAGGAGATGAGAAATGAGGTGCGTTTTAGAAACCTTTCCCCATCACACGGTGTACCATCTTCTGGGTTTCTCATGCATGTTTTCGATGTAGGAAGATGCCCTTGAACCTGGAGATTTGGGACCCATGCGATGGGTAGCACGCAGTATTACTTTAAAGGGTCTGCGTTTGCTAACCCAACCTCACCAAACCTCTCAGCCCCAAGAGTGTCCACCCTTATGTCTCATCCAGCTGTGGGTCTAGATATGGTCAATCCAGGTTGCATCACAGCCCCTGAACGAATTGTGTAAGAATTTCTCTCTCTTTCACTGTCTTTGTTTCATGGGTTTTTAAAAGTAATTTCTTTTTATAATGGGGTTTAGCTGCTTTTCACGGCTGTGTTTATGCCGCTTTACACCCACTTGACACACTAACAGAGAGATATCAATACATAGGTTTTAAGATTATTACTAGTCAGATATATTCTTGTGCGGTGAATCGGGCGTGTTGAGTCCAGTTCTCTGAGCTTGGAGTAGGTCTTGTCTATTACATATTGGGTTTATGGAACGGTATCTGAGCTAATTTGAAACTCTTGTTTTATGTATCACCCCACCTCACCTTTCCCGTTAAGCAGCCATAGTGTGTTTTCTGCATGTGTGACTCTGTTCTGTTTTGTAATTCAGTTCAAGTGTAACGGCTTTTACATTCCCTCTATAAGTGACACCTTATGAGAAGTGTACTTTTCTGTGTGACTTATTTCACTTAGAATCGTCGTACCTAAATCCACTCATCATGCCGCTACAAGCCTTATGACATTGATTTCATGGCTGAGTGATATTCCATTGTACATAAGGAACACAAATTTTTTATCCATTTTTCGCTTTCCTGGGATATTTAAGGTGGAATGAAGTGGAGGTCCTTGTCAACAGAGCAGCCCTAAACTTTGGGGTTCTTGTGTCTTGCTGATTTTTAATTTTCCCACTTTATACCCCCATGCGTGGAAGTGCCCTATGCTCTCTAAGCTGTGTTTTTTAGATGTTTCAGAACACACCGTACACTTCTCCAGAGTGGCTGTTGGCAATTTACATCCCGCCCATCAGTGTAGCAAGGCCCCCATTTCTCCATGGCCTGTCCTGCATTTCTGGTTTTGACACTTTTTTCAGCATGGCCCTTTTGACCGATGGGAAGCGAGACTTCTTTGTAGCGCTGATTTGCCTTTCCAGGTTGCTTGGTTGGCCAAAAAGGGCGTATGCGTTTTTTCCTGAATATATTCAGGAAAAAACGCATACGCCGTTTTTGGCCAAGGGCATCATTGTCAACGTTTTCCTGCTTTTCATGTGCTTTAAAGGCGATTCGAATCTACCTCCTGAAATCTGTTTCCTGCAATTCTGCCTTGATTTCAAATCCTCTTCTTTGCCTTCCCTCAATATATTTGTGGACAAGAGTTATCATTTATAACTGTGCAGGTTTGTGAATTGCAGTGCCCTGAAGCTCCATTTTACAACTCGCTTTTTTGGGAGCTGGCCGCAAATGCGCAGGATGGCTTCAGGCCCTGTTCTGGTTCCGGGGGGCAGGCTGAGCCTGTGGTTAATTCTTCTTCCTGATGGGAAAATAGAGTGACCTGTGCCTGTCCCAACACCAAGAGCTAGTCTCTCATTGGTTCCCCGTCTTCCCGTTCATCCTCAGGACAAATTGCAACCTGTATGGAACAGGAGGTTAAAGGTGCTGATGCTCCAAGTAGGGAGATTGCTAGTAAAGTGGCTGGAATGGCGAACCCGAGCAAAAGGAGATGAGAAATGAGGTGCGTTTTAGAAACCTTTCCCCATCACACGGTGTACCATCTTCTGGGTTTCTCATGCATGTTTTCGATGTAGGAAGATGCCCTTGAACCTGGAGATTTGGGACCCATGCGATGGGTAGCACGCAGTATTACTTTAAAGGGTCTGCGTTTGCTCACCCAACCTCACCAAACCTCTCAGCCCCAAGAGTGTCCACCCTTATGTCTCATCCAGCTGTGGGTCTAGATATGGTCAATCCAGGTTGCATCACAGCCCCTGAACGAATTGTGTAAGAATTTCTCTCTCTTTCCCTGTCTTTGTTTCCTGGGTTTTAAAAAGTAATTTATTTTTATAATGGGGTTTAGCTGCTTTTCACGGCTGTGTTTATGCCGCTTTACACCCACTTGACACACTAACAGAGAGATATCAATACATAGGTTTTAAGATTATTACTAGTCAGTTATATTCTTGTGCGGTGAATCGGGCGTGTTGAGTCCAGTTCTCTGAGCAAGGAGTAGGTCTTGTCTATTACATATTGGGTTTATGGAACGGTATCTGAGCTAATTTGAAACTCTTGTTTTATGTATCACCCCACCTCACCTTTCCCGTTAAGCAGCCATAGTGTATTTTCTGCATGTGTGACTCTGTTCTGTTTTGTAATTCAGTTCAGGTGTAACAGTTTTTACATTCCCTCTATAAGTGACACCTTATGAGAAGTGTCCTTTTCTGTGTGACTTATTTCACTTAGAATCGTCATACCTAAATCCACTCATCATGCTGCTACTAGCCTTATGACATTGATTTCATGGCTGAGTGATATTCTACTGTACATAAGGACCACAACTTTTTTATCCATTTTTCGCTTTCCTGGGATATTTAAGGTGGAATGAAGTGGAGGTCCTTGTCAACAGAGCAGCCCTAAACTTTGGGGTTCTTGTGTCTTGCTGATTTTTAATTTTCCCACTTTATACCCCCATGCGTGGAAGTGCCCTATGCTCTCTAAGCTGTGTTTTTTAGATGTTTCAGAACACACCGTACACTTCTCCAGAGTGGCTGTTGGCAATTTACATCCCGCCCATCAGTGTAGCAAGGCCCCCATTTCTCCATGGCCTGTCCTGCATTTCTGGTTTTGACACTTTTTTCAGCATGGCCCTTTTGACCGATGGGAAGCGAGACTTCTTTGTAGCGCTGATTTGCCTTTCCAGGTTGCTTGGTTGGCCAAAAAGGGCGTATGCGTTTTTTCCTGAATATATTCAGGAAAAAACGCATACGCCGTTTTTGGCCAAGGGCATCATTGTCAACGTTTTCCTGCTTTTCATGTGCTTTAAAGGCGATTCGAATCTACCTCCTGAAATCTGTTTCCTGCAATTCTGCCTTGATTTCAAATCCTCTTCTTTGCCTTCCCTCAATATATTTGTGGACGAGAGTTATCATTTATAACTGTGCAGGTTTGTGAATTGCAGTGCCCTGAAGCTCCATTTTACAACTCGCTTTTTTGGGAGCTGGCCGCAAATGCGCAGGATGGCTTCAGGCCCTGTTCTGGTTCCGGGGGGCAGGCTGAGCCTGTGGTTAATTCTTCTTCCTGATGGGAAAATAGAGTGACCTGTGCCTGTCCCAACACCAAGAGCTAGTCTCTCATTGGTTCCCCGTCTTCCCGTTCATCCTCAGGACAAATTGCAACCTGTATGGAACAGGAGGTTAAAGGTGCTGATGCTCCAAGTAGGGAGATTGCTAGTAAAGTGGCTGGAATGGCGAACACGAGCAAAAGGAGATGAGAAATGAGGTGCGTTTTAGAAACCTTTCCCCATCACACGGTGTACCATCTTCTGGGTTTCTCATGCATGTTTTCGATGTAGGAAGATGCCCTTGAACCTGGAGATTTGGGACCCATGCGATGGGTAGCACGCAGTATTACTTTAAAGGGTCTGCGTTTGCTAACCCAACCTCACCAAACCTCTCAGCCCCAAGAGTGTCCACCCTTATGTCTCATCCAGCTGTGGGTCTAGATATGGTCAATCCAGGTTGCATCACAGCCCCTGAACGAATTGTGTAAGAATTTCTCTCTCTTTCACTGTCTTTGTTTCATGGGTTTTTAAAAGTAATTTCTTTTTATAATGGGGTTTAGCTGCTTTTCACGGCTGTGTTTATGCCGCTTTACACCCACTTGACACACTAACAGAGAGATATCAATACATAGGTTTTAAGATTATTACTAGTCAGATATATTCTTGTGCGGTGAATCGGGCGTGTTGAGTCCAGTTCTCTGAGCTTGGAGTAGGTCTTGTCTATTACATATTGGGTTTATGGAACGGTATCTGAGCTAATTTGAAACTCTTGTTTTATGTATCACCCCACCTCACCTTTCCCGTTAAGCAGCCATAGTGTGTTTTCTGCATGTGTGACTCTGTTCTGTTTTGTAATTCAGTTCAAGTGTAACGGCTTTTACATTCCCTCTATAAGTGACACCTTATGAGAAGTGTACTTTTCTGTGTGACTTATTTCACTTAGAATCGTCGTACCTAAATCCACTCATCATGCCGCTACAAGCCTTATGACATTGATTTCATGGCTGAGTGATATTCCATTGTACATAAGGAACACAAATTTTTTATCCATTTTTCGCTTTCCTGGGATATTTAAGGTGGAATGAAGTGGAGGTCCTTGTCAACAGAGCAGCCCTAAACTTTGGGGTTCTTGTGTCTTGCTGATTTTTAATTTTCCCACTTTATACCCCCATGCGTGGAAGTGCCCTATGCTCTCTAAGCTGTGTTTTTTAGATGTTTCAGAACACACCGTACACTTCTCCAGAGTGGCTGTTGGCAATTTACATCCCGCCCATCAGTGTAGCAAGGCCCCCATTTCTCCATGGCCTGTCCTGCATTTCTGGTTTTGACACTTTTTTCAGCATGGCCCTTTTGACCGATGGGAAGCGAGACTTCTTTGTAGCGCTGATTTGCCTTTCCAGGTTGCTTGGTTGGCCAAAAAGGGCGTATGCGTTTTTTCCTGAATATATTCAGGAAAAAACGCATACGCCGTTTTTGGCCAAGGGCATCATTGTCAACGTTTTCCTGCTTTTCATGTGCTTTAAAGGCGATTCGAATCTACCTCCTGAAATCTGTTTCCTGCAATTCTGCCTTGATTTCAAATCCTCTTCTTTGCCTTCCCTCAATATATTTGTGGACAAGAGTTATCATTTATAACTGTGCAGGTTTGTGAATTGCAGTGCCCTGAAGCTCCATTTTACAACTCGCTTTTTTGGGAGCTGGCCGCAAATGCGCAGGATGGCTTCAGGCCCTGTTCTGGTTCCGGGGGGCAGGCTGAGCCTGTGGTTAATTCTTCTTCCTGATGGGAAAATAGAGTGACCTGTGCCTGTCCCAACACCAAGAGCTAGTCTCTCATTGGTTCCCCGTCTTCCCGTTCATCCTCAGGACAAATTGCAACCTGTATGGAACAGGAGGTTAAAGGTGCTGATGCTCCAAGTAGGGAGATTGCTAGTAAAGTGGCTGGAATGGCAAACCCGAGCAAAAGGAGATGAGAAATGAGGTGCGTTTTAGAAACCTTTCCCCATCACACGGTGTACCATCTTCTGGGTTTCTCATGCATGTTTTCGATGTAGGAAGATGCCCTTGAACCTGGAGATTTGGGACCCATGCGATGGGTAGCACGCAGTATTACTTTAAAGGGTCTGCGTTTGCTCACCCAACCTCACCAAACCTCTCAGCCCCAAGAGTGTCCACCCTTATGTCTCATCCAGCTGTGGGTCTAGATATGGTCAATCCAGGTTGCATCACAGCCCCTGAACGAATTGTGTAAGAATTTCTCTCTCTTTCCCTGTCTTTGTTTCCTGGGTTTTAAAAAGTAATTTATTTTTATAATGGGGTTTAGCTGCTTTTCACGGCTGTGTTTATGCCGCTTTACACCCACTTGACACACTAACAGAGAGATATCAATACATAGGTTTTAAGATTATTACTAGTCAGTTATATTCTTGTGCGGTGAATCGGGCGTGTTGAGTCCAGTTCTCTGAGCAAGGAGTAGGTCTTGTCTATTACATATTGGGTTTATGGAACGGTATCTGAGCTAATTTGAAACTCTTGTTTTATGTATCACCCCACCTCACCTTTCCCGTTAAGCAGCCATAGTGTATTTTCTGCATGTGTGACTCTGTTCTGTTTTGTAATTCAGTTCAAGTGTAACAGTTTTTACATTCCCTCTATAAGTGACACCTTATGAGAAGTGTCCTTTTCTGTGTGACTTATTTCACTTAGAATCGTCATACCTAAATCCACTCATCATGCTGCTACTAGCCTTATGACATTGATTTCATGGCTGAGTGATATTCCACTGTACATAAGGACCACAACTTTTTTATCCATTTTTCGCTTTCCTGGGATATTTAAGGTGGAATGAAGTGGAGGTCCTTGTCAACAGAGCAGCCCTAAACTTTGGGGTTCTTGTGTCTTGCTGATTTTTAATTTTCCCACTTTATACCCCCATGCGTGGAAGTGCCCTATGCTCTCTAAGCTGTGTTTTTTAGATGTTTCAGAACACACCGTACACTTCTCCAGAGTGGCTGTTGGCAATTTACATCCCGCCCATCAGTGTAGCAAGGCTCCCATTTCTCCATGGCCTGTCCTGCATTTCTGGTTTTGACACTTTTTTCAGCATGGCCCTTTTGACCGATGGGAAGCGAGACTTCTTTGTCGCGCTGATTTGCCTTTCCAGGTTGCTTGGTTGGCCAAAAAGGGCGTATGCGTTTTTTCCTGAATATATTCAGGAAAAAACGCATACGCCCTTTTTGGCCAAGGGCATCATTGTCAACGTTTTGCTGCTTTTCATGTGCTTTAAAGGCGATTCGAATCCACCTCCTGAAATCTGTTTCCTGCAATTCTGCCTTGATTTCAAATCCTCTTCTTTGCCTTCCCTCAATATATTTGTGGACGAGAGTTATCATTTATAACTGTGCAGGTTTGTGAATTGCAGTGCCCTGAAGTTCCATTTTACAACTCGCTTTTTTGGGAGCCGGCCGCAAAAGCGCAGGATGGCTTCAGGCCCTGTTCTGGTTCCGGGGGGCAGGCTGAGCCTGTGGTTAATTCTTCTTCCTGATGGGAAAATAGAGTGACCTGTGCCTGTCCCAACACCAAGAGCTAGTCTCTCATTGGTTCCCCGTCTTCCCGTTCATCCTCAGGACAAATTGCAACCTGTATGGAACAGGAGGTTAAAGGTGCTGATGCTCCAAGTAGGGAGATTGCTAGTAAAGTGGCTGGAATGGCGAACCCGAGCAAAAGGAGATGAGAAATGAGGTGCGTTTTAGAAACCTTTCCCCATCACACGGTGTACCATCTTCTGGGTTTCTCATGCATGTTTTCGATGTAGGAAGATGCCCTTGAACCTGGAGATTTGGGACCCATGCGATGGGTAGCACGCAGTATTACTTTAAAGGGTCTGCGTTTGCTCACCCAACCTCACCAAACCTCTCAGCCCCAAGAGTGTCCACCCTTATGTCTCATCCAGCTGTGGGTCTACATATGGTCAATCCAGGTTGCATCACAGCCCCTGAACGAATTGTGTAAGAATTTCTCTCTCTTTCCCTGTCTTTGTTTCCTGGGTTTTTAAAAGTAATTTATTTTTATAATGGGGTATAGCTGCTTTTCACGGCTGTGTTTATGCCGCTTTACCCCCACTTGACACACTAACAGAGAGATATCAATACATAGGTTTTAAGATTATTACTAGTCAGATATATTCTTGTGCGGTGAATCGGGCGTGTTGAGTCCAGTTCTCTGAGCTTGGAGTAGGTCTTGTCTATTACATATTGGGTTTATGGAACGGTATCTGAGCTAATTTGAAACTCTTGTTTTATGTATCACCCCACCTCACCTTTCCCGTTAAGCAGCCATAGTGTGTTTTCTGCATGTGTGACTCTGTTCTGTTTTGTAATTCAGTTCAAGTGTAACGGCTTTTACATTCCCTCTATAAGTGACACCTTATGAGAAGTGTCCTTTTCTGTGTGACTTATTTCACTTAGAATCGTCGTACCTAAATCCACTCATCATGCCGCTACTAGCCTTATGACATTGATTTCATGGCTGAGTGATATTCCATTGTACATAAGCAACACAACTTTTTTATCCATTTTTCGCTTTCCTGGGATATTTAAGGTGGAATGAAGTGGAGGTCCTTGTCAACAGAGCAGCCCTAAACTTTGGGGTTCTTGTGTCTTGCTGATTTTTAATTTTCCCACTTTATACCCCCATGCGTGGAAGTGCCCTATGCTCTCTAAGCTGTGTTTTTTAGATGTTTCAGAACACACCGTACACTTCTCCAGAGTGGCTGTTGGCAATTTACATCCCGCCCATCAGTGTAGCAAGGCCCCCATTTCTCCATGGCCTGTCCTGCATTTCTGGTTTTGACACTTTATTCAGCATGGCCCTTTTGACCGATGGGAAGCGAGACTTCTTTGTAGCGCTGATTTGCCTTTCCAGGTTGCTTGGTTGGCCAAAAAGGGCGTATGCGTTTTTTCCTGAATATATTCAGGAAAAAACGCATACGCCGTTTTTGGCCAAGGGCATCATTGTCAACGTTTTCCTGCTTTTCATGTGCTTTAAAGGCGATTCGAATCTACCTCCTGAAATCTGTTTCCTGCAATTCTGCCTTGATTTCAAATCCTCTTCTTTGCCTTCCCTCAATATATTTGTGGACGAGAGTTATCATTTATAACTGTGCAGGTTTGTGAATTGCAGTGCCCTGAAGCTCCATTTTACAACTCGCTTTTTTGGGAGCTGGCCGCAAATGCGCAGGATGTCTTCAGGCCCTGTTCTGGTTCCGGGGGGCAGGCTGAGCCTGTGGTTAATTCTTCTTCCTGATGGGAAAATAGAGTGACCTGTGCCTGTCCCAACACCAAGAGCTAGTCTCTCATTGGTTCCCCGTCTTCCCGTTCATCCTCAGGACAAATTGCAACCTGTATGGAACAGGAGGTTAAAGGTGCTGATGCTCCAAGTAGGGAGATTGCTAGTAAAGTGGCTGGAATGGCGAACCCGAGCAAAAGGAGATGAGAAATGAGGTGCGTTTTAGAAACCTTTCCCCATCACACGGTGTACCATCTTCTGGGTTTCTCATGCATGTTTTCGATGTAGGAAGATGCCCTTGAACCTGGAGATTTGGGACCCATGCGATGGGTAGCACGCAGTATTACTTTAAAGGGTCTGCGTTTGCTCACCCAACCTCACCAAACCTCTCAGCCCCAAGAGTGTCCACCCTTATGTCTCATCCAGCTGTGGGTCTACATATGGTCAATCCAGGTTGCATCACAGCCCCTGAACGAATTGTGTAAGAATTTCTCTCTCTTTCCCTGTCTTTGTTTCCTGGGTTTTTAAAAGTAATTTATTTTTATAATGGGATTTAGCTGCTTTTCACGGCTGTGTTTATGCCGCTTTACACCCACTTGACACACTAACAGAGAGATATCAATACATAGGTTTTAAGATTATTACTAGTCAGATATATTCTTGTGCGGTGAATCGGGCGTGTTGAGTCCAGTTCTCTGAGCTTGGAGTAGGTCTTGTCTATTACATATTGGGTTTATGGAACGGTATCTGAGCTAATTTGAAACTCTTGTTTTATGTATCACCCCACCTCACCTTTCCCGTTAAGCAGCCATAGTGTGTTTTCTGCATGTGTGACTCTGTTCTGTTTTGTAATTCAGTTCAAGTGTAACGGCTTTTACATTCCCTCTATAAGTGACACCTTATGAGAAGTGTCCTTTTCTGTGTGACTTATTTCACTTAGAATCGTCGTACCTAAATCCACTCATCATGCCGCTACTAGCCTTATGACATTGATTTCATGGCTGAGTGATATTCCATTGTACATAAGGAACACAACTTTTTTATCCATTTTTCGCTTTCCTGGGATATTTAAGGTGGAATGAAGTGGAGGTCCTTGTCAACAGAGCAGCCCTAAACTTTGGGGTTCTTGTGTCTTGCTGATTTTTAATTTTCCCACTTTATACCCCCATGCGTGGAAGTGCCCTATGCTCTCTAAGCTGTGTTTTTTAGATGTTTCAGAACACACCGTACACTTCTCCAGAGTGGCTGTTGGCAATTTACATCCCGCCCATCAGTGTAGCAAGGCCCCCATTTCTCCATGGCCTGTCCTGCATTTCTGGTTTTGACACTTTTTTCAGCATGGCCCTTTTGACCGATGGGAAGCGAGACTTCTTTGTAGCGCTGATTTGCCTTTCCAGGTTGCTTGGTTGGCCAAAAAGGGCGTATGCGTTTTTTCCTGAATATATTCAGGAAAAAACGCATACGCCGTTTTTGGCCAAGGGCATCATTGTCAACGTTTTCCTGATTTTCATGTGCTTTAAAGGCGATTCGAATCTACCTCCTGAAATCTGTTTCCTGCAATTCTGCCTTGATTTCAAATCCTCTTCTTTGCCTTCCCTCAATATATTTGTGGACGAGAGTTATCATTTATATCTCTGCAGGTTTGTGAATTGCAGTGCCCTGAAGCTCCATTTTACAGCTCGCTTTTTCGGGAGCTGGCCGCAAAAGCGCAGGATGGCTTCAGGCCCTGTTCTGGTTCCGGGGGGCAGGCTGAGCCAGTGGTTAATTCTTCATCCTGATGGGAAAATAGAGTGACCTGTGCCTGTCCCAACACCAAGAGCTAGTCTCTCATTGGTTCCCCGTCTTCCCGTTCATCCTCAGGACAAATTGCAACCTGTACGGAATAGGAGGTTAAAGGTGCTGATGCTCCAAGTAGGGAGATTGCTAGTAAAGTGGCTGGAATGGCGAACCCGAGCACAAGGAGATGAGAAATGAGGTGCGTTTTAGAAACCTTTCCCCATCACACGGTGTACCATCTTCTGGGTTTCTCATGCATGTTTTCGATGTAGGAAGATGCCCTTGAACCTGGAGATTTGGGACCCATGCGATGGGTAGCACGCAGTATTACTTTAAAGGGTCTGCGTTTGCTCACCCAACCTCACCAAACCTCTCAGCCCCAAGAGTGTCCACCCTTATGTCTCATCCAGCTGTGGGTCTAGATATGGTCAATCCAGGTTGCATCACAGCCCCTGAACGAATTGTGTAAGAATTTCTCTCTCTTTCCCTGTCTTTGTTTCCTGGGTTTTTAAAAGTAATTTATTTTTATAATGGGGTTTAGCTGCTTTTCACGGCTGTGTTTATGCCGCTTTACACCCACTTGACACACTAACAGAGAGATATCAATACATAGGTTTTAAGATTATTACTAGTCAGTTATATTCTTGTGCGGTGAATCGGGCGTGTTGAGTCCAGTTCTCTGAGCAAGGAGTAGGTCTTGTCTATTACATATTGGGTTTATGGAACGGTATCTGAGCTAATTTGAAACTCTTGTTTTATGTATCACCCCACCTCACCTTTCCCGTTAAGCAGCCATAGTGTATTTTCTGCATGTGTGACTCTGTTCTGTTTTGTAATTCAGTTCAAGTGTAACGGTTTTTACATTCCCTCTATAAGTGACACCTTATGAGAAGTGTCCTTTTCTGTGTGACTTATTTCACTTAGAATCGTCATACCTAAATCCACTCATCATGATGCTACTAGCCTTATGACATTGATTTCATGGCTGAGTGATATTCCACTGTACATAAGGACCACAACTTTTTTATCCATTTTTCGCTTTCCTGGGATATTTAAGGTGGAATGAAGTGGAGGTCCTTGTCAACAGAGCAGCCCTAAACTTTGGGGTTCTTGTGTCTTGCTGATTTTTAATTTTCCCACTTTATACCCCCATGCGTGGAAGTGTCCTATGCTCTCTAAGCTGTGTTTTTTAGATGTTTCAAAACACACCGTACACTTCTCCAGAGTGGCTGTTGGCAATTTACATCCCGCCCATCAGTGTAGCAAGGCTCCCATTTCTCCATGGCCTGTCCTGCATTTTTGGTTTTGACACTTTTTTCAGCATGGCCCTTTTGACCGATGGGAAGCGAGACTTCTTTGTAGCGCTGATTTGCCTTTCCAGGTTGCTTGGTTGGCCAAAAAGGGCGTATGCGTTTTTTCCTGAATATATTCAGGAAAAAACGCATACGCCGTTTTTGGCCAAGGGCATCATTGTCAACGTTTTGCTGCTTTTCATGTGCTTTAAAGGCGATTCGAATCTACCTCCTGAAATCTGTTTCCTGCAATTCTGCCTTGATTTCAAATCCTCTTCTTTGCCTTCCCTCAATATATTTGTGGACGAGAGTTATCATTTATAACTGTGCAGGTTTGTGAATTGCAGTGCCCTGAAGCTCCATTTTACAACTCGCTTTTTTGGGAGGTGGCCTCAAAAGCGCAGGATGGCTTCAGGCCCTGTTCTGGTTCCGGGGGGCAGGCTGAGCCTGTGGTTAATTCTTGTTCCTGATGGGAAAATAGAGTGACCTGTGCCTGTCCCAACACCAAGAGCTAGTCTCTCATTGGTTCCCCGTCTTCCCGTTCATCCTCAGGACAAATTGCAACCTGTATGGAACAGGAGGTTAAAGGTGCTGATGCTCCAAGTAGGGAGATTGCTAGTAAAGTGGCTGGAATGGCGAACCCGAGCAAAAGGAGATGAGAAATGAGGTGCGTTTTAGAAACCTTTCCCCATCACACGGTGTACCATCTTCTGGGTTTCTCATGCATGTTTTCGATGTAGGAAGATGCCCTTGAACCTGGAGATTTGGGACCCATGCGATGGGTAGCACGCAGTATTACTTTAAAGGGTCTGCGTTTGCTCACCCAACCTCACCAAACCTCTCAGCCCCAAGAGTGTCCACCCTTATGTCTCATCCAGCTGTGGGTCTACATATGGTCAATCCAGGTTGCATCACAGCCCCTGAACGAATTGTGTAAGAATTTCTCTCTCTTTCCCTGTCTTTGTTTCCTGGGTTTTTAAAAGTAATTTATTTTTATAATGGGGTTTAGCTGCTTTTCACGGCTGTGTTTATGCCGCTTTACACCCACTTGACACACTAACAGAGAGATATCAATACATAGGTTTTAAGATTATTACTAGTCAGTTATATTCTTGTGCGGTGAATCGGGCGTGTTGAGTCCAGTTCTCTGAGCAAGGAGTAGGTCTTGTCTATTACATATTGGGTTTATGGAACGGTATCTGAGCTAATTTGAAACTCTTGTTTTATGTATCACCCCACCTCACCTTTCCCGTTAAGCAGCCATAGTGTATTTTCTGCATGTGTGACTCTGTTCTGTTTTGTAATTCAGTTCAAGTGTAACGGTTTTTACATTCCCTCTATAAGTGACACCTTATGAGAAGTGTCCTTTTCTGTGTGACTTATTTCACTTAGAATCGTCATACCTAAATCCACTCATCATGATGCTACTAGCCTTATGACATTGATTTCATGGCTGAGTGATATTCCACTGTACATAAGGACCACAACTTTTTTATCCATTTTTCGCTTTCCTGGGATATTTAAGGTGGAATGAAGTGGAGGTCCTTGTCAACAGAGCAGCCCTAAACTTTGGGGTTCTTGTGTCTTGCTGATTTTTAATTTTCCCACTTTATACCCCCATGCGTGGAAGTGCCCTATGCTCTCTAAGCTGTGTTTTTTAGATGTTTCAAAACACACCGTACACTTCTCCAGAGTGGCTGTTGGCAATTTACATCCCGCCCATCAGTGTAGCAAGGCTCCCATTTCTCCATGGCCTGTCCTGCATTTTTGGTTTTGACACTTTTTTCAGCATGGCCCTTTTGACCGATGGGAAGCGAGTCTTCTTTGTAGCGCTGATTTGCCTTTCCAGGTTGCTTGGTTGGCCAAAAAGGGCGTATGCGTATTTCCTGAATATATTCAGGAAAAAACGCATACGCCCTTTTTGGCCAAGGGCATCATTGTCAACGTTTTGCTGCTTTTCATGTGCTTTAAAGGCGATTCGAATCTACCTCCTGAAATCTGTTTCCTGCAATTCTGCCTTGATTTCAAATCCTCTTCTTTGCCTTCCCTCAATATATTTGTGGATGAGAGTTATCATTTATAACTGTGCAGGTTTGTGAATTGCAGTGCCCTGAAGCTCCATTTTACAACTCGCTTTTTTGGGAGGTGGCCTCAAAAGCGCAGGATGGCTTCAGGCCCTGTTCTGGTTCCGGGGGGCAGGCTGAGCCTGTGGTTAATTCTTGTTCCTGATGGGAAAATAGAGTGACCTGTGCCTGTCCCAACACCAAGAGCTAGTCTCTCATTGGTTCCCCGTTCTCCCGTTCATCCTCAGGACAAATTGCAACCTGTACGGAACAGGAGGTTAAAGGTGTTGATGCTCCAAGTAGGGAGATTGCTAGTAAAGTGGCTGGAATGGCGAACCCGAGCAAAAGGAGATGAGAAATGAGGTGCGTTTTAGAAACCTTTCCCCATCACACGGTGTACCATCTTCTGGGTTTCTCAGGCATGTTTTCGATGTAGGAAGATGCCCTTGAACCTGGCGATTTGGGACCCATGCGATGGGTAGCACGCAGTATTACTTTAAAGGGTCTGCGTTTGCTCACCCAACCTCACCAAACCTCTCAGCCCCAAGAGTGTCCACCCTTATGTCTCATCCAGCTGTGGGTCTAGATATGGTCAATCCAGGTTGCATCACAGCCCCTGAACGAATTGTGTAAGAATTTCTCTCTCTTTCCCTGTCTTTGTTTCCTGGTTTTTTAAAAGTAATTTATTTTTATAATGGGGTTTAGCTGCTTTTTACGGCTGTCTTTATGCCGCTTTACACCCACTTGACACACTAACAGAGAGATATCAATACATAGGTTTTAAGATTATTACTAGTCAGTTATATTCTTGTGCGGTGAATCGGGCGTGTTGAGTCCAGTTCTCTGAGCAAGGAGTAGGTCTTGTCTATTACATATTGAGTTTATGGAACGGTATCTGAGCTAATTTGAAACTGTTGTTTTATGTATCACCCCACCTCACCTTTCCCGTTAAGCAGCCATAGTGTATTTTCTGCATGTGTGACTCTGTTCTGTTTTGTAATTCAGTTCAAGTGTAACAGTTTTTACATTCCCTCTATAAGTGACACCTTATGAGAAGTGTCCTTTTCTGTGTGACTTATTTCACTTAGAATCGTCATACGTAAATCCACTCATCATGCTGCTACTAGCCTTATGACATTGATTTCATGGCTGAGTGATATTCCACTGTACATAAGGACCACAACTTTTTTATCCATTTTTCGCTTTCCTGGGATATTTAAGGTGGAATGAAGTGGAGGTCCTTGTCAACAGAGCAGCCCTAAACTTTGGGGTTCTTGTGTCTTGCTTATTTTTAATTTTCCCACTTTATACCCCCATGCGTGGAAGTGCCCTATGCTCTCTAAGCTGTGTTTTTTAGATGTTTCAGAACACACCGTACACTTCTCCAGAGTGGCTGTTGGCAATTTACATCCCGCCCATCAGTGTAGCAAGGCCCCCATTTCTCCATGGCCTGTCCTGCATTTCTGGTTTTGACACTTTATTCAGCATGGCCCTTTTGACCGATGGGAAGCGAGACTTCTTTGTAGCGCTGATTTGCCTTTCCAGGTTGCTTGGTTGGCCAAAAAGGGCGTATGCGTTTTTTCCTGAATATATTCAGGAAAAAACGCATACGCCGTTTTTGGCCAAGGGCATCATTGTCAACGTTTTCCTGCTTTTCATGTGCTTTAAAGGCGATTCGAATCTACCTCCTGAAATCTGTTTCCTGCAATTCTGCCTTGATTTCAAATCCTCTTCTTTGCCTTCCCTCAATATATTTGGGGACGAGAGTTATCATTTATAACTGTGCAGGTTTGTGAATTGCAGTGCCCTGAAGCTCCATTTTACAACTCGCTTTTTTGGGAGCTGGCCGCAAATGCGCAGGATGGCTTCAGGCCCTGTTCTGGTTCCGGGGGGCAGGCTGAGCCTGTGGTTAATTCTTCTTCCTGATGGGAAAATAGAGTGACCTGTGCCTGTCCCAACACCAAGAGCTAGTCTCTCATTGGTTCCCCGTCTTCCCGTTCATCCTCAGGACAAATTGCAACCTGTATGGAACAGGAGGTTAAAGGTGCTGATGCTCCAAGTAGGGAGATTGCTAGTAAAGTGGCTGGAATGGCGAACCCGAGCACAAGGAGATGAGAAATGAGGTGCGTTTTAGAAACCTTTCCCCATCACACGGTGTACCATCTTCTGGGTTTCTCATGCATGTTTTCGATGTAGGAAGATGCCCTTGAACCTGGAGATTTGGGACCCATGCGATGGGTAGCACGCAGTATTACTTTAAAGGGTCTGCATTTGCTATCCCAACCTCACCAAACCTCTCAGCCCCAAGAGTGTCCACCCTTATGTCTCATCCAGCTGTGGGTCTAGATATGGTCAATCCAGGTTGCATCACAGCCCCTGAACGAATTGTGTAAGAATTTCTCTCTCTTTCACTGTCTTTGTTTCATGGGTTTTTAAAAGTAATTTCTTTTTATAATGGGGTTTAGCTGCTTTTCACGGCTGTGTTTATGCCGCTTTACACCCACTTGACACACTAACAGAGAGATATCAATACATAGGTTTTAAGATTATTACTAGTCAGATATATTCTTGTGCGGTCAATCGGGCGTGTTGAGTCCAGTTCTCTGAGCTTGGAGTAGGTCTTGTCTATTACATATTGGGTTTATGGAACGGTATCTGAGCTAATTTGAAACTCTTGTTTTATGTATCACCCCACCTCACCTTTCCCGTTAAGCAGCCATAGTGTGTTTTCTGCATGTGTGACTCTGTTCTGTTTTGTAATTCAGTTCAAGTGTAACGGCTTTTACATTCCCTCTATAAGTGACACCTTATGAGAAGTGTCCTTTTCTGTGTGACTTATTTCACTTAGAATCGTCGTACCTAAATCCACTCATCATTCCGCTACAAGCCTTATGACATTGATTTCATGGCTGAGTGATATTCCATTGTACATAAGGAACACAAATTTTTTATCCATTTTTCGCTTTCCTGGGATATTTAAGGTGGAATGAAGTGGAGGTCCTTGTCAACAGAGCAGCCCTAAACTTTGGGGTTCTTGTGTCTTGCTGATTTTTAATTTTCCCACTTTATACCCCCATGCGTGGAAGTGCCCTATGCTCTCTAAGCTGTGTTTTTTAGATGTTTCAGAACACACCGTACACTTCTCCAGAGTGGCTGTTGGCAATTTACATCCCGCCCATCAGTGTAGCAAGGCCCCCATTTCTCCATGGCCTGTCCTGCATTTCTGGTTTTGACACTTTTTTCAGCATGGCCCTTTTGACCGATGGGAAGCGAGACTTCTTTGTAGCGCTGATTTGCCTTTCCAGGTTGCTTGGTTGGCCAAAAAGGGCGTATGCGTTTTTTCCTGAATATATTCAGGAAAAAACGCATACGCCGTTTTTGGCCAAGGGCATCATTGTCAACGTTTTCCTGCTTTTCATGTGCTTTAAAGGCGATTCGAATCTACCTCCTGAAATCTGTTTCCTGCAATTCTGCCTTGATTTCAAATCCTCTTCTTTGCCTTCCCTCAATATATTTGTGGACGAGAGTTATCATTTATAACTGTGCAGGTTTGTGAATTGCAGTGCCCTGAAGCTCCATTTTACAACTCGCTTTTTTGGGAGCTGGCCGCAAATGCGCAGGATGGCTTCAGGCCCTGTTCTGGTTCCGGGGGGCAGGCTGAGCCTGTGGTTAATTCTTCTTCCTGATGGGAAAATAGAGTGACCTGTGCCTGTCCCAACACCAAGAGCTAGTCTCTCATTGGTTCCCCGTCTTCCCGTTCATCCTCAGGACAAATTGCAACCTGTATGGAACAGGAGGTTAAAGGTGCTGATGCTCCAAGTAGGGAGATTGCTAGTAAAGTGGCTGGAATGGCGAACCCGAGCACAAGGAGATGAGAAATGCGGTGCGTTTTAGAAACCTTTCCCCATCACACGGTGTACCATCTTCTGGGTTTCTCATGCATGTTTTCGATGTAGGAAGATGCCCTTGAACCTGGAGATTTGGGACCCATGCGATGGGTAGCACGCAGTATTACTTTAAAGGGTCTGCGTTTGCTCACCCAACCTCACCAAACCTCTCAGCCCCAAGAGTGTCCACCCTTATGTCTCATCCAGCTGTGGGTCTAGATATGGTCAATCCAGGTTGCATCACAGCCCCTGAACGAATTGTGTAAGAATTTCTCTCTCTTTCCCTGTCTTTGTTTCCTGGGTTTTTAAAAGTAATTTATTTTTATAATGGGGTTTAGCTGCTTTTCACGGCTGTGTTTATGCCGCTTTACACCCACTTGACACACTAACAGAGAGATATCAATACATAGGTTTTAAGATTATTACTAGTCAGTTATATTCTTGTGCGGTGAATCGGGCGTGTTGAGTCCAGTTCTCTGAGCAAGGAGTAGGTCTTGTCTATTACATATTGGGTTTATGGAACGGTATCTGAGCTAATTTGAAACTCTTGTTTTATGTATCACCCCACCTCACCTTTCCCGTTAAGCAGCCATAGTGTATTTTCTGCATGTGTGACTCTGTTCTGTTTTGTAATTCAGTTCAAGTGTAACGGTTTTTACATTCCCTCTATAAGTGACACCTTATGAGAAGTGTCCTTTTCTGTGTGACTTATTTCACTTAGAATCATCGTACCTAAATCCACTCATCATGCCGCTACTAGCCTTATGACATTGATTTCATGGCTGAGTGATATTCCATTGTACATAAGGAACACAATTTTTTTATCCATTTTTCGCTTTCCTGGGATATTTAAGGTGGAATGAAGTGGAGGTCCTTGTCAACAGAGCAGCCCTAAACTTTGGGGTTCTTGTGTCTTGCTGATTTTTAATTTTCCCACTTTATCCCCCCATGCGTGGAAGTGCCCTATGCTCTCTAAGCTGTGTTTTTTAGATGTTTCAGAACACACCGTACACTTCTCCAGAGTGGCTGTTGGCAATTTACATCCCGCCCATCAGTGTAGCAAGGCTCCCATTTCTCCATGGCCTGTCCTGCATTTCTGGTTTTGACACTTTTTTCAGCATGGCCCTTTTGACCGATGGGAAGCGAGACTTCTTTGTAGCGCTGATTTGCCTTTCCAGGTTGCTTGGTTGGCCAAAAAGAGCGTATGCGTTTTTTCCTGAATATATTCAGGAAAAAACGCATACGCTCTTTTTGGCCAAGGGCATCATTGTCAACGTTTAGCTGCTTTTCATGTGCTTTAAAAGCGATTCGAATCTACCTCCTGAAATCTGTTTCCTGCAATTCTGCCTTGATTATAAATCCTCTTCTTTGCCTTCCCTCAATATATTTGTGGACGAGAGTTATCATTTATAACTCTGCAGGTTTGTGAATTGCAGTTCCCTGAAGCTCCATTTTACAACTCGCTGTTTTGGGAGCTGGCCGCAAAAGCGCAGGATGGCTTCAGGCCCTGTTCTGGTTCCGGGGGGCAGGCTGAGCCTGTGGTTAATTCTTCTTCCTGATGGGAAAATAGAGTGACCTGTGCCTGTCCCAACACCAAGAGCTAATCTCTCATTGGTTCCCCGTCTTCCCGTTCATCCTCAGGACAAATTGCAACCTGTACGGAACAGGAGGTTAAAGGTGCTGATGCTCCAAGTAGGGAGATTGCTAGTAAAGTGGCTGGAATGGCGAACCCGAGCAAAAGGAGATGAGAAATGAGGTGCGTTTTAGAAACCTTTCCCCATCACATGGTGTACCATCTTCTGGGTTTCTCATGCATGTTTTCGATGTAGGAAGATGCCCTTGAACCTGGAGATTTGGGACCCATGCGATGGGTAGCACGCAGTATTACTTTAAAGGGTCTGCGTTTGCTCACCCAACCTCACCAAACCTCTCAGCCCCAAGAGTGTCCAACCTTATGTCTCATCCAGCTGTGGGTCTAGATATGGTCAATCCAGGTTGCATCACAGCCCCTGAACGAATTGTGTAAGAATTTCTCTCTCTTTCACTGTCTTTGTTTCATGGGTTTTTAAAAGTAATTTATTTTTATAATGGGGTTTTCCTGCTTTTCACGGCTGTGTTTATGCTGCTTTACACCCACTTGACACACTAACAGAGAGATATCAATACATAGGTTTTAAGATTATTACTAGTCAGATATATTCTTGTGCGGTGAATCGGGCGTGTTGAGTCCAGTTCTCTGAGCAAGGAGTAGGTCTTGTCTATTACATATTGGGTTTATGGAACGGTATCTGAGCTAATTTGAAACTCTTGTTTTATGTATCACCCCACCTCACCTTTCCCGTTAAGCAGCCATAGTGTGTTTTCTGCATGTGTGACTCTGTTCTGTTTTGTAATTCAGTTCAAGTGTAACGGCTTTTACATTCCCTCTATAAGTGACACCTTATGAGAAGTGTCCTTTTCTGTGTGACTTATTTCACTTAGAATCGTCGTACCTAAATCCACTCATCATGCCGCTACTAGCCTTATGACATTGATTTCATGGCTGAGTGATATTCCATTGTACATAAGGACCACAACTTTTTTATCCATTTTTCGCTTTCCTGGGATCTTTAAGGTGGAATGAAGTGGAGGTCCTTGTCAACAGAGCAGCCCTAAACTTTGGGGTTCTTGTGTCTTGCTGATTTTTAATTTTCCCACTTTATACCCCCATGCGTGGGAGTGCCCTATGCTCTCTAAGCAGTGTTTTTTAGATGTTTCAGAACACACCGTACACTTCTCCAGAGTGGCTGTTGGCAATTTACATACCACCCATCTGTGTAGCAAGGCTCCCATTTCTCCATGGCCTGTCCTGCATTTCTGGTTTTGACAGTTTTTTCAGCATGGCCCTTTTGACCGATGGGAAGCGAGACTTCTTTGTAGCGCTGATTTGCCTTTCCAGGTTGCTTGGTTGGCCAAAAAGGGCGTATGCGTTTTTTCCTGAATATAATCATGAAAAAACGCATACGCCCTTTTTGGCCAAGGGCATCATTGTCAAAGTTTTGCTGCTTTTCATGTGCTTTAAAGGCGATTCGAATCTACCTCCTGAAATCTGTTTCCTGCAATTCTGCCTTGATTTCAAATCCTCTTCTTTGCCTTCCCTCAATATATTTGTGGACGAGAGTTATCATTTATAACTCTGCAGGTTTGTGAATTGCAGTTCCCTGAAGCTCCATTTTACAACTCGCTTTTTTGGGAGCTGGCCGCAAAAGCGCAGGATGGCTTCAGGCCCTGTTCTGGTTCCGGGGTGCAGGCTGAGCCTGTGGTTAATTCTTCTTCCTGATGGGAAAATAGAGTGACCTGTGCCTGTCCCAACACCAAGAGCTAATCTCTCATTGGTTCCCCGTCTTCCCGTTCATCCTCAGGACAAATTGCAACCTGTATGGAACAGGAGGTTAAAGGTGCTGATGCTCCAAGTAGGGAGATTGCTAGTAAAGTGGATGGAATGGCGAACCCGAGCAAAAGGAGATGAGAAATGAGGTGCGTTTTAGAAACCTTTCCCCATCACATGGTGTACCATCTTCTGGGTTTCTCATGCATGTTTTCGATGTAGGAAGATGCCCTTGAACCTGGAGATTTGGGACCCATGCGATGGGTAGCACGCAGTATTACCTTAAAGGGTCTGCGTTTGCTCACCCAACCTCACCAAACCTCTCAGCCCCAAGAGTGTCCACCCTTATGTCTCATCCAGCTGTGGGTCTAGATATGGTCAATCCAGGTTGCATCACAGCCCCTGAACGAATTGTGTAAGAATTTCTCTCTCTTTCACTGTCTTTGTTTCATGGGTTTTTAAAAGTAATTTATTTTTATAATGGGGTTTAGCTGCTTTTCACGGCTGTGTTTATGCCGCTTTACACCCACTTGACACACTAACAGAGAGATATCAATACATAGGTTTTAAGATTATTACTAGTCAGATATATTCTTGTGCGGTCAATCGGGCGTGTTGAGTCCAGTTCTCTGAGCTTGGAGTAGGTCTTGTCTATTACATATTGGGTTTATGGAACGGTATCTGAGCTAATTTGAAACTCTTGTTTTATGTATCACCCCACCTCACCTTTCCCGTTAAGCAGCCATAGTGTGTTTTCTGCATGTGTGACTCTGTTCTGTTTTGTAATTCAGTTCAAGTGTAACGGCTTTTACATTCCCTCTATAAGTGACACCTTATGAGAAGTGTCCTTTTCTGTGTGACTTATTTCACTTAGAATCGTCGTACCTAAATCCACTCATCATTCCGCTACAAGCCTTATGACATTGATTTCATGGCTGAGTGATATTCCATTGTACATAAGGAACACAAATTTTTTATCCATTTTTCGCTTTCCTGGGATATTTAAGGTGGAATGAAGTGGAGGTCCTTGTCAACAGAGCAGCCCTAAACTTTGGGGTTCTTGTGTCTTGCTGATTTTTAATTTTCCCACTTTATACCCCCATGCGTGGAAGTGCCCTATGCTCTCTAAGCTGTGTTTTTTAGATGTTTCAGAACACACCGTACACTTCTCCAGAGTGGCTGTTGGCAATTTACATCCCGCCCATCAGTGTAGCAAGGCCCCCATTTCTCCATGGCCTGTCCTGCATTTCTGGTTTTGACACTTTTTTCAGCATGGCCCTTTTGACCGATGGGAAGCGAGACTTCTTTGTAGCGCTGATTTGCCTTTCCAGGTTGCTTGGTTGGCCAAAAAGGGCGTATGCGTTTTTTCCTGAATATATTCAGGAAAAAACGCATACGCCGTTTTTGGCCAAGGGCATCATTGTCAACGTTTTCCTGCTTTTCATGTGCTTTAAAGGCGATTCGAATCTACCTCCTGAAATCTGTTTCCTGCAATTCTGCCTTGATTTCAAATCCTCTTCTTTGCCTTCCCTCAATATATTTGTGGACGAGAGTTATCATTTATAACTGTGCAGGTTTGTGAATTGCAGTGCCCTGAAGCTCCATTTTACAACTCGCTTTTTTGGGAGCTGGCCGCAAATGCGCAGGATGGCTTCAGGCCCTGTTCTGGTTCCGGGGGGCAGGCTGAGCCTGTGGTTAATTCTTCTTCCTGATGGGAAAATAGAGTGACCTGTGCCTGTCCCAACACCAAGAGCTAGTCTCTCATTGGTTCCCCGTCTTCCCGTTCATCCTCAGGACAAATTGCAACCTGTATGGAACAGGAGGTTAAAGGTGCTGATGCTCCAAGTAGGGAGATTGCTAGTAAAGTGGCTGGAATGGCGAACCCGAGCACAAGGAGATGAGAAATGCGGTGCGTTTTAGAAACCTTTCCCCATCACACGGTGTACCATCTTCTGGGTTTCTCATGCATGTTTTCGATGTAGGAAGATGCCCTTGAACCTGGAGATTTGGGACCCATGCGATGGGTAGCACGCAGTATTACTTTAAAGGGTCTGCGTTTGCTCACCCAACCTCACCAAACCTCTCAGCCCCAAGAGTGTCCACCCTTATGTCTCATCCAGCTGTGGGTCTAGATATGGTCAATCCAGGTTGCATCACAGCCCCTGAACGAATTGTGTAAGAATTTCTCTCTCTTTCCCTGTCTTTGTTTCCTGGGTTTTTAAAAGTAATTTATTTTTATAATGGGGTTTAGCTGCTTTTCACGGCTGTGTTTATGCCGCTTTACACCCACTTGACACACTAACAGAGAGATATCAATACATAGGTTTTAAGATTATTACTAGTCAGTTATATTCTTGTGCGGTGAATCGGGCGTGTTGAGTCCAGTTCTCTGAGCAAGGAGTAGGTCTTGTCTATTACATATTGGGTTTATGGAACGGTATCTGAGCTAATTTGAAACTCTTGTTTTATGTATCACCCCACCTCACCTTTCCCGTTAAGCAGCCATAGTGTATTTTCTGCATGTGTGACTCTGTTCTGTTTTGTAATTCAGTTCAAGTGTAACGGTTTTTACATTCCCTCTATAAGTGACACCTTATGAGAAGTGTCCTTTTCTGTGTGACTTATTTCACTTAGAATCATCGTACCTAAATCCACTCATCATGCCGCTACTAGCCTTATGACATTGATTTCATGGCTGAGTGATATTCCATTGTACATAAGGAACACAATTTTTTTATCCATTTTTCGCTTTCCTGGGATATTTAAGGTGGAATGAAGTGGAGGTCCTTGTCAACAGAGCAGCCCTAAACTTTGGGGTTCTTGTGTCTTGCTGATTTTTAATTTTCCCACTTTATCCCCCCATGCGTGGAAGTGCCCTATGCTCTCTAAGCTGTGTTTTTTAGATGTTTCAGAACACACCGTACACTTCTCCAGAGTGGCTGTTGGCAATTTACATCCCGCCCATCAGTGTAGCAAGGCTCCCATTTCTCCATGGCCTGTCCTGCATTTCTGGTTTTGACACTTTTTTCAGCATGGCCCTTTTGACCGATGGGAAGCGAGACTTCTTTGTAGCGCTGATTTGCCTTTCCAGGTTGCTTGGTTGGCCAAAAAGAGCGTATGCGTTTTTTCCTGAATATATTCAGGAAAAAACGCATACGCTCTTTTTGGCCAAGGGCATCATTGTCAACGTTTAGCTGCTTTTCATGTGCTTTAAAAGCGATTCGAATCTACCTCCTGAAATCTGTTTCCTGCAATTCTGCCTTGATTATAAATCCTCTTCTTTGCCTTCCCTCAATATATTTGTGGACGAGAGTTATCATTTATAACTCTGCAGGTTTGTGAATTGCAGTTCCCTGAAGCTCCATTTTACAACTCGCTGTTTTGGGAGCTGGCCGCAAAAGCGCAGGATGGCTTCAGGCCCTGTTCTGGTTCCGGGGGGCAGGCTGAGCCTGTGGTTAATTCTTCTTCCTGATGGGAAAATAGAGTGACCTGTGCCTGTCCCAACACCAAGAGCTAATCTCTCATTGGTTCCCCGTCTTCCCGTTCATCCTCAGGACAAATTGCAACCTGTACGGAACAGGAGGTTAAAGGTGCTGATGCTCCAAGTAGGGAGATTGCTAGTAAAGTGGCTGGAATGGCGAACCCGAGCAAAAGGAGATGAGAAATGAGGTGCGTTTTAGAAACCTTTCCCCATCACATGGTGTACCATCTTCTGGGTTTCTCATGCATGTTTTCGATGTAGGAAGATGCCCTTGAACCTGGAGATTTGGGACCCATGCGATGGGTAGCACGCAGTATTACTTTAAAGGGTCTGCGTTTGCTCACCCAACCTCACCAAACCTCTCAGCCCCAAGAGTGTCCAACCTTATGTCTCATCCAGCTGTGGGTCTAGATATGGTCAATCCAGGTTGCATCACAGCCCCTGAACGAATTGTGTAAGAATTTCTCTCTCTTTCACTGTCTTTGTTTCATGGGTTTTTAAAAGTAATTTATTTTTATAATGGGGTTTTCCTGCTTTTCACGGCTGTGTTTATGCTGCTTTACACCCACTTGACACACTAACAGAGAGATATCAATACATAGGTTTTAAGATTATTACTAGTCAGATATATTCTTGTGCGGTGAATCGGGCGTGTTGAGTCCAGTTCTCTGAGCAAGGAGTAGGTCTTGTCTATTACATATTGGGTTTATGGAACGGTATCTGAGCTAATTTGAAACTCTTGTTTTATGTATCACCCCACCTCACCTTTCCCGTTAAGCAGCTATAGTGTGTTTTCTACACGTGTGACTCTGTTCTGTTTTGTAATTCAGTTCAAGTGTAACGGTTTTTACATTTCCTCTATAAGTGACTCCTTATGAGAAGTGTCCTTTTCTGTGAGACTTATTTCACTTAGAATCGTCGTACCTAAATCCACTCATCATGCCGCTACTAGCCTTATGACATTGATTTCATGGCTGAGTGATATTCCATTGTACATAAGGACCACAACTTTTTTATCCATTTTTCGCTTTCCTGGGATATTTAAGGTGGAATGAAGTGGAGGTCCTTGTCAACAGAGCAGCCCTAATCGTTGGGGTTCTTGTGTCTTGCTGATTTTTAATTTTCCCACTTTATACCCCCATGCGTGGGAGTGCCCTATGCTCTCTAAGCTGTGTTTTTTAGATGTTTCAGAACACACCGTACACTTCTCCAGAGTGGCTGTTGGCAATTTACATACCACCCATCAGTGTAGCAAGGCTCCCATTTCTCCATGGCCTGTCCTGCATTTCTGGTTTTGACGCTTTTTTCAGCATGGCCCTTTTGACCGATGGGAAGCGAGACTTCTTTGTAGCGCTGATTTGCCTTTCCAGGTTGCTTGGTTGGCCAAAAAGGGCGTATGCGTTTTTTCCTGAATATATTCAGGAAAAAACGCATACGCCCTTTTTGGCTAAGGGCATCATTGTCAACGTTTTGCTGCTTTTCATGTGCTTTAAAGGCGATTCGAATCTACCTCCTGAAATCTGTTTCCTACAATTCTGCCTTGATTTCAAATCCTCTTCTTTGCATTCCCTCAATATATTTGTGGACGAGAGTTATCATTTATAACTCTGCAGGTTTGTGAATTGCAGTGCCCTGAAGCTCCATTTTACAACTCACTTTTTTGGGAGCTGGCCGCAAAAGCGCAGGATGGCTTCAGGCCCTGTTCTGGTTCCGGGGTGCAGGCTGAGCCTGTGGTTAATTCTTCTTCCTGATTTGAAAATAGAGTGACCTGTGCCTGTCCCAACACCAAGAGCTAATCTCTCATTGGTTCCCCGTCTTCCCGTTCATCCTCAGGACAAATTGCAACCTGTACGGAACAGGAGGTTAAAGGTGCTGATGCTCCAAGTAGGGAGATTGCTAGTAAAGTGGCTGGAATGGCGAACCCGAGCAAAAGGAGATGAGAAATGAGGTGCGTTTTAGAAACCTTTCCCCATCACATGGTGTACCATCTTCTGGATTTCTCATGCATGTTTTCGATGTAGGAAGATGCCCTTGAACCTGGAGATTTGGGACCCATGCGATGGGTAGCACGCAGTATTACTTTAAAGGGTCTGCGTTTGCTCACCCAACCTCACCAAACCTCTCAGCCCCAAGAGTGTCCAACCTTATGTCTCATCCAGCTGTGGGTCTAGATATGGTCATTCCAGGTTGCATCACAGCCCCTGAACGAATTGTGTAAGAATTTCTCTCTCTTTCACTGTCTTTGTTTCATGGGTTTTTAAAAGTAATTTATTTTTATAATGGGGTTTAGCTGCTTTTCACGGCTGTGTTTATGCTGCTTTACACCCACTTGACACACTAACAGAGAGATATCAATACATAGGTTTTAAGATTATTACTAGTCAGATATATTCTTGTGCGGTGAATCGGGCGTGTTGAGTCCAGTTCTCTGAGCAAGGAGTAGGTCTTGTCTATTACATATTGGGTTTATGGAACGGTATCTGAGCTAATTTGAAACTCTTGTTTTATGTATCACCCCACCTCACCTTTCCCGTTAAGCAGCCATAGTGTGTTTTCTGCATGTGTGACTCTGTTCTGTTTTGTAATTCAGTTCAAGTGTAACGGCTTTTACATTCCCTCTATAAGTGACACCTTATGAGAAGTGTCCTTTTCTGTGTGACTTATTTCACTTAGAATCGTCGTACCTAAATCCACTCATCATGCCGCTAATAGCCTTATGACATTGATTTCATGGCTGAGTGATATTCCATTGTACATAAGGACCACAACTTTTTTATCCATTTTTCGCTTTCCTGGGATATTTAAGGTGGAAGGAAGTGGAGGTCCTTGTCAACAGAGCAGCCCTAAACTTTGGGGTTCTTGTGTCTTGCTGATTTTTAATTTTCCCACTTTATACCCCCATGCGTGGAAGTGCCCTATGCTCTCTAAGCTGTGTTTTTTAGATGTTTCAGAACACACCGTACACTTCTCCAGAGTGGCTGTTGGCAATTTACATCCCGCCCATCAGTGTAGCAAGGCCCCCATTTCTCCATGGCCTGTCCTGCATTTCTGGTTTTGACACTTTTTTCAGCATGGCCCTTTTGACCGATGGGAAGCGAGACTTCTTTGTAGCGCTGATTTGCCTTTCCAGGTTGCTTGGTTGGCCAAAAAGGGCGTATGCGTTTTTTCCTGAATATATTCAGGAAAAAACGCATACGCCGTTTTTGGCCAAGGGCATCATTGTCAACGTTTTCCTGATTTTCATGTGCTTTAAAGGCGTTTCGAATCTACCTCCTGAAATCTGTTTCCTGCAATTCTGCCTTGATTTCAAATCCTCTTCTTTGCCTTCCCTCAATATATTTGTGGACGAGAGTTATCATTTATATCTCTGCAGGTTTGTGAATTGCAGTGCCCTGAAGCTCCATTTTACAACTCGCTTTTTTGGGAGGTGGCCTCAAAAGCGCAGGATGGCTTCAGGCCCTGTTCTGGTTCCGGGGGGCAGGCTGAGCCTGTGGTTAATTCTTGTTCCTGATGGGAAAATAGAGTGACCTGTGCCTGTCCCAACACCAAGAGCTAGTCTCTCATTGGTTCCCCGTTCTCCCGTTCATCCTCAGGACAAATTGCAACCTGTACGGAACAGGAGGTTAAAGGTGTTGATGCTCCAAGTAGGGAGATTGCTAGTAAAGTGGCTGGAATGGCGAAACCGAGCAAAAGGAGATGAGAAATGAGGTGCGTTTTAGAAACCTTTCCCCATCACACGGTGTACCATCTTCTGGGTTTCTCAGGCATGTTTTCGATGTAGGAAGATGCCCTTGAACCTGGCGATTTGGGACCCATGCGATGGGTAGCACGCAGTATTACTTTAAAGGGTCTGCGTTTGCTCACCCAACCTCACCAAACCTCTCAGCCCCAAGAGTGTCCACCCTTATGTCTCATCCAGCTGTGGGTCTAGATATGGTCAATCCAGGTTGCATCACAGCCCCTGAACGAATTGTGTAAGAATTTCTCTCTCTTTCCCTGTCTTTGTTTCCTGTTTTTTAAAAGTAATTTATTTTTATAATGGGGTTTAGCTGCTTTTTACGGCTGTCTTTATGCCGCTTTACACCCACTTGACACACTAACAGAGAGATATCAATACATAGGTTTTAAGATTATTACTAGTCAGGTATATTCTTGTGCGGTGAATCGGGCGTGTTGAGTCCAGTTCTCTGAGCAAGGAGTAGGTCTTGTCTATTCCATATTGGGTTTATGGAACGGTATCTGAGCTAATTTGAAACTCTTGTTTTATGTATCACCCCACCTCACCTTTCCCGTTAAGCAGCCATAGTGTGTTTTCTGCATGTGTGACTCTGTTCTGTTTTGTAATTCAGTTCAAGTGTAACTGTTTTTACATTCCCTCTATAAGTGACACCTTATGAGAAGTGTCCTTTTCTGTGTGACTTATTTCACTTAGAATCGTCATACGTAAATCCACTCATCATGCTGCTACTAGCCTTATGACATTGATTTCATGGCTGAGTGATATTCCACTGTACATAAGGACCACAACTTTTTTATCCATTTTTCGCTTTCCTGGGATATTTAAGGTGGAATGAAGTGGAGGTCCTTGTCAACAGAGCAGCCCTAAACTTTGGGGTTCTTGTGTCTTTCTTATTTTTAATTTTCCCACTTTATACCCCCATGCGTGGAAGTGCCCTATGCTCTCTAAGCTGTGTTTTTTAGATGTTTCAGAACACACCGTACACTTCTCCAGAGTGGCTGTTGGCAATTTACATCCCGCCCATCAGTGTAGCAAGGCCCCCATTTCTCCATGGCCTGTCCTGCATTTCTGGTTTTGACACTTTTTTCAGCATGGCCCTTTTGACCGATGGGAAGCGAGACTTCTTTGTAGCGCTGATTTGCCTTTCCAGGTTGCTTGGTTGGCCAAAAAGGGCGTATGCGTTTTTTCCTGAATATATTCAGGAAAAAACGCATACGCAGTTTTTGGCCAAGGGCATCATTGTCAACGTTTTCCTGCTTTTCATGTGCTTTAAAGGCGATTCGAATCTACCTCCTGAAATCTGTTTCCTGCAATTCTGCCTTGATTTCAAATCCTCTTCTTTGCCTTCCCTCAATATATTTGTGGACGAGAGTTATCATTTATAACTGTGCAGGTTTGTGAATTGCAGTGCCCTGAAGCTCCATTTTACAACTCGCTTTTTTGGGAGCTGGCCGCAAATGCGCAGGATGGCTTCAGGCCCTGTTCTGGTTCCGGGGGGCAGGCTGAGCCTGTGGTTAATTCTTCTTCCTGATGGGAAAATAGAGTGACCTGTGCCTGTCCCAACACCAAGAGCTAGTCTCTCATTGGTTCCCCGTCTTCCCGTTCATCCTCAGGACAAATTGCAACCTGTATGGAACAGGAGGTTAAAGGTGCTGATGCTCCAAGTAGGGAGATTGCTAGTAAAGTGGCTGGAATGGCGAACCCGAGCAAAAGGAGATGAGAAATGAGGTGCGTTTTAGAAACCTTTCCCCATCACACGGTGTACCATCTTCTGGGTTTCTCAGGCATGTTTTCGATGTAGGAAGATGCCCTTGAACCTGGAGATTTGGGACCCATGCGATGGGTAGCACGCAGTATTACTTTAAAGGGTCTGCGTTTGCTAACCCAACCTCACCAAACCTCTCAGCCCCAAGAGTGTCCACCCTTATGTCTCATCCAGCTGTGGGTCTAGATATGGTCAATCCAGGTTGCATCACAGCCCCTGAACGAATTGTGTAAGAATTTCTCTCTCTTTCACTGTCTTTGTTTCATGGGTTTTTAAAAGTAATTTATTTTTATAATGGGGTTTAGCTGCTTTTCACGGCTGTGTTTATGCCGCTTTACACCCACTTGACACACTAACAGAGAGATATCAATACATAGGTTTTAAGATTATTACTAGTCAGATATATTCTTGTGCGGTGAATCGGGCGTGTTGAGTCCAGTTCTCTGAGCTTGGAGTAGGTCTTGTCTATTACATATTGGGTTTATGGAATGGTATCTGAGCTAATTTGAAACTCTTGTTTTATGTATCACCCCACCTCACCTTTCCCGTTAAGCAGCCATAGTGTGTTTTCTGCATGTGTGACTCTGTTCTGTTTTGTAATTCAGTTCAAGTGTAACGGCTTTTACATTCCCTCTATAAGTGACACCTTATGAGAAGTGTCCTTTTCTGTGTGACTTATTTCACTTAGAATCGTCGTACCTAAATCCATTCATCATGCCGCTACTAGCCTTATGACATTGATTTCATGGCTGAGTGATATTCCATTGTACATAAGGAACACAACTTTTTTATCCATTTTTCGCTTTCCTGGGATATTTAAGGTGGAATGAAGTGGAGGTCCTTGTCAACAGAGCAGCCCTAAACTTTGGGGTTCTTGTGTCTTGCTGATTTTTAATTTTCCCACTTTATACCCCCATGCGTGGAAGTGCCCTATGCTCTCTAAGCTGTGTTTTTTAGATGTTTCAGAACACACCGTACACTTCTCCAGAGTGGCTGTTGGCAATTTACATCCCGCCCATCAGTGTAGCAAGGCCCCCATTTCTCCATGGCCTGTAATGCATTTCTGGTTTTGACACTTTTTTCAGCATGGCCCTTTTGACCGATGGGAAGCGAGACTTCTTTGTAGCGCTGATTTGCTTTTCCAGGTTGCTTGGTTGGCCAAAAAGTGCGTATGCGTTTTTTCCTGAATATATTCAGGAAAAAACGCATACGCCGTTTTTGGCCAAGGGCATCATTGTCAACGTTTTCCTGATTTTCATGTGCTTTAAAGGCGATTCGAATCTACCTCCTGAAATCTGTTTCCTGCAATTCTGCCTTGATTTCAAATCCTCTTCTTTGCCTTCCCTCAATATATTTGTGGACGAGAGTTATCATTTATATCTCTGCAGGTTTGTGAATTGCAGTGCCCTGAAGCTCCATTTTACAGCTCGCTTTTTCGGGACCTGGCCGCAAAAGCGCAGGATGGCTTCAGGCCCTGTTCTGGTTCCGGGGGGCAGGCTGAGCCAGTGGTTAATTCTTCATCCTGATGGGAAAATAGAGTGACCTGTGCCTGTCCCAACACCAAGAGCTAGTCTCTCATTGGTTCCCCGTCTTCCCGTTCATCCTCAGGACAAATTGCAACCTGTACGGAATAGGAGGTTAAAGGTGCTGATGCTCCAAGTAGGGAGATTGCTAGTAAAGTGGCTGGAATGGCGAACCCGAGCACAAGGAGATGAGAAATGAGGTGCGTTTTAGAAACCTTTCCCCATCACACGGTGTACCATCTTCTGGGTTTCTCATGCATGTTTTCGATGTAGGAAGATGCCCTTGAACCTGGAGATTTGGGACCCATGCGATGGGTAGCACGCAGTATTACTTTAAAGGGTCTGCGTTTGCTCACCCAACCTCACCAAACCTCTCAGCCCCAAGAGTGTCCACCCTTATGTCTCATCCAGCTGTGGGTCTACATATGGTCAATCCAGGTTGCATCACAGCCCCTGAACGAATTGTGTAAGAATTTCTCTCTCTTTCCCTGTCTTTGTTTCCTGGGTTTTTAAAAGTAATTTATTTTTATAATGGGGTTTAGCTGCTTTTCACGGCTGTGTTTATGCCGCTTTACACCCACTTGACACACTAACAGAGAGATATCAATACATAGGTTTTAAGATTATTACTAGTCAGTTATATTCTTGTGCGGTGAATCGGGCGTGTTGAGTCCAGTTCTCTGAGCAAGGAGTAGGTCTTGTCTATTACATATTGGGTTTATGGAACGGTATCTGAGCTAATTTGAAACTCTTGTTTTATGTATCACCCCACCTCACCTTTCCCGTTAAGCAGCCATAGTGTATTTTCTGCATGTGTGACTCTGTTCTGTTTTGTAATTCAGTTCAAGTGTAACGGTTTTTACATTCCCTCTATAAGTGACACCTTATGAGAAGTGTCCTTTTCTGTGTGACTTATTTCACTTAGAATCGTCATACCTAAATCCACTCATCATGATGCTACTAGCCTTATGACATTGATTTCATGGCTGAGTGATATTCCACTGTACATAAGGACCACAACTTTTTTATCCATTTTTCGCTTTCCTGGGATATTTAAGGTGGAATGAAGTGGAGGTCCTTGTCAACAGAGCAGCCCTAAACTTTGGGGTTCTTGTGTCTTGCTGATTTTTAATTTTCCCACTTTATACCCCCATGCGTGGAAGTGCCCTATGCTCTCTAAGCTGTGTTTTTTAGATGTTTCAAAACACACCGTACACTTCTCCAGAGTGGCTGTTGGCAATTTACATCCCGCCCATCAGTGTAGCAAGGCTCCCATTTCTCCATGGCCTGTCCTGCATTTTTGGTTTTGACACTTTTTTCAGCATGGCCCTTTTGACCGATGGGAAGCGAGACTTCTTTGTAGCGCTGATTTGCCTTTCCAGGTTGCTTGGTTGGCCAAAAAGGGCGTATGCGTATTTCCTGAATATATTCAGGAAAAAACGCATACGCCCTTTTTGGCCAAGGGCATCATTGTCAACGTTTTGCTGCTTTTCATGTGCTTTAAAGGCGATTCGAATCTACCTCCTGAAATCTGTTTCCTGCAATTCTGCCTTGATTTCAAATCCTCTTCTTTGCCTTCCCTCAATATATTTGTGGATGAGAGTTATCATTTATAACTGTGCATGTTTGTGAATTGCAGTGCCCTGAAGCTCCATTTTACAACTCGCTTTTTTGGGAGCTGGCCGCAAATGCGCAGGATGGCTTCAGGCCCTGTTCTGGTTCCGGGGGGCAGGCTGAGCCTGTGGTTAATTCTTCTTCCTGATGGGAAAATAGAGTGACCTGTGCCTGTCCCAACACCAAGAGCTAGTCTCTCATTGGTTCCCCGTCTTCCCGTTCATCCTCAGGACAAATTGCAACCTGTATGGAACAGGAGGTTAAAGGTGCTGATGCTCCAAGTAGGGAGATTGCTAGTAAAGTGGCTGGAATGGCGAACCCGAGCAAAAGGAGATGAGAAATGAGGTGCGTTTTAGAAACCTTTCCCCATCACACGGTGTACCATCTTCTGGGTTTCTCATGCATGTTTTCGATGTAGGAAGATGCCCTTGAACCTGGAGATTTGGGACCCATGCGATGGGTAGCACGCAGTATTACTTTAAAGGGTCTGCGTTTGCTCACCCAACCTCACCAAACCTCTCAGCCCCAAGAGTGTCCACCCTTATGTCTCATCCAGCTGTGGGTCTAGATATGGTCAATCCAGGTTGCATCACAGCCCCTGAACGAATTGTGTAAGAAATTCTCTCTCTTTCCCTGTCTTTGTTTCATGGGTTTTTAAAAGTAATTTCTTTTTATAATGGGGTTTAGCTGCTTTTCACGGCTGTGTTTATGCCGCTTTACACCCACTTGACACACTAACAGAGAGATATCAATACATAGGTTTTAAGATTATTACTAGTCAGATATATTCTTGTGCGGTGAATCGGGCGTGTTGAGTCCAGTTCTCTGAGCTTGGAGTAGGTCTTGTCTATTACATATTGGGTTTATGGAACGGTATCTGAGCTAATTTGAAACTCTTGTTTTATGTATCACCCCACCTCACCTTTCCCGTTAAGCAGCCATAGTGTGTTTTCTGCATGTGTGACTCTGTTCTGTTTTGTAATTCAGTTCAAGTGTAACGGCTTTTACATTCCCTCTATAAGTGACACCTTATGAGAAGTGTCCTTTTCTGTGTGACTTATTTCACTTAGAATCGTCGTACCTAAATCCACTCATCATGCCGCTACAAGCCTTATGACATTGATTTCATGGCTGAGTGATATTCCATTGTACATAAGGAACACAACTTTTTTATCCATTTTTCGCTTTCCTGGGATATTTAAGGTGGAATGAAGTGGAGGTCCTTGTCAACAGAGCAGCCCTAAACTTTGGGGTTCTTGTGTCTTGCTGATTTTTAATTTTCCCACTTTATACCCCCATGCGTGGAAGTGCCCTATGCTCTCTAAGCTGTGTTTTTTAGATGTTTCAGAACACACCGTACACTTCTCCAGAGTGGCTGTTGGCAATTTACATCCCGCCCATCAGTGTAGCAAGGCCCCCATTTCTCCATGGCCTGTCCTGCATTTCTGGTTTTGACACTTTTTTCAGCATGGCCCTTTTGACCGATGGGAAGCGAGACTTCTTTGTAGCGCTGATTTGCCTTTCCAGGTTGCTTGGTTGGCCAAAAAGGGCGTATGCGTTTTTTCCTGAATATATTCAGGAAAAAACGCATACGCCGTTTTTGGCCAAGGGCATCATTGTCAACGTTTTCCTGCTTTTCATGTGCTTTAAAGGCGATTCGAATCTACCTCCTGAAATCTGTTTCCTGCAATTCTGCTTTGATTTCAAATCCTCTTCTTTGCCTTCCCTCAATATATTTGTGGACGAGAGTTATCATTTATAACTGTGCAGGTTTGTGAATTGCAGTGCCCTGAAGCTCCATTTTACAACTCGCTTTTTTGGGAGCTGGCCGCAAATGCGCAGGATGGCTTCAGGCCCTGTTCTGGTTCCGGGGGGCAGGCTGAGCCTGTGGTTAATTCTTCTTCCTGATGGGAAAATAGAGTGACCTGTGCCTGTCCCAACACCAAGAGCTAGTCTCTCATTGGTTCCCCGTCTTCCCGTTCATCCTCAGGACAAATTGCAACCTGTATGGAACAGGAGGTTAAAGGTGCTGATGCTCCAAGTAGGGAGATTGCTAGTAAAGTGGCTGGAATGGCGAACCCGAGCAAAAGGAGATGAGAAATGAGGTGCGTTTTAGAAACCTTTCCCCATCACACGGTGTACCATCTTCTGGGTTTCTCAGGCATGTTTTCGATGTAGGAAGATGCCCTTGAACCTGGAGATTTGGGACCCATGCGATGGGTAGCACGCAGTATTACTTTAAAGGGTCTGCGTTTGCTAACCCAACCTCACCAAACCTCTCAGCCCCAAGAGTGTCCACCCTTATGTCTCATCCAGCTGTGGGTCTAGATATGGTCAATCCAGGTTGCATCACAGCCCCTGAACGAATTGTGTAAGAATTTCTCTCTCTTTCACTGTCTTTGTTTCATGGGTTTTTAAAAGTAATTTATTTTTATAATGGGGTTTAGCTGCTTTTCACGGCTGTGTTTATGCCGCTTTACACCCACTTGACACACTAACAGAGAGATATCAATACATAGGTTTTAAGATTATTACTAGTCAGATATATTCTTGTGCGGTGAATCGGGCGTGTTGAGTCCAGTTCTCTGAGCTTGGAGTAGGTCTTGTCTATTACATATTGGGTTTATGGAATGGTATCTGAGCTAATTTGAAACTCTTGTTTTATGTATCACCCCACCTCACCTTTCCCGTTAAGCAGCCATAGTGTGTTTTCTGCATGTGTGACTCTGTTCTGTTTTGTAATTCAGTTCAAGTGTAACGGCTTTTACATTCCCTCTATAAGTGACACCTTATGAGAAGTGTCCTTTTCTGTGTGACTTATTGAACTTAGAATCGTCGTACCTAAATCCACTCATCATGCCGCTACAAGCCTTATGACATTGATTTCATGGCTGAGTGATATTCCATTGTACATAAGGAACACAAATTTTTTATCCATTTTTCGCTTTCCTGGGATATTTAAGGTGGAATGAAGTGGAGGTCCTTGTCAACAGAGCAGCCCTAAACTTTGGGGTTCTTGTGTCTTGCTGATTTTTAATTTTCCCACTTTATACCCCCATGCGTGGAAGTGCCCTATGCTCTCTAAGCTGTGTTTTTTAGATGTTTCAGAACACACCGTACACTTCTCCAGAGTGGCTGTTGGCAATTTACATCCCGCCCATCAGTGTAGCAAGGCTCCCATTTCTCCATGGCCTGTCCTGCATTTCTGGTTTTGACACTTTTTTCAGCATGGCCCTTTTGACCGATGGGAAGCGAGACTTCTTTGTAGCGCTGATTTGCCTTTCCAGGTTGCTTGGTTGGCCAAAAAGGGCGTATGCGTTTTTTCCTGAATATATTCAGGAAAAAACGCATACGCCGTTTTTGGCCAAGGGCATCATTGTCAACGTTTTCCTGCTTTTCATGTGCTTTAAAGGCGATTCGAATCTACCTCCTGAAATCTGTTTCCTGCAATTCTGCCTTGATTTCAAATCATCTTCTTTGCCTTCCCTCAATATATTTGTGGACGAGAGTTATCATTTATAACTGTGCAGGTTTGTGAATTGCAGTGCCCTGAAGCTCCATTTTACAACTCGCTTTTTTTGGAGCTGGCCGCAAATGCGCAGGATGGCTTCAGGCCCTGTTCTGGTTCCGGGGGGCAGGCTGAGCCTGTGGTTAATTCTTCTTCCTGATGGGAAAATAGAGTGACCTGTGCCTGTCCCAACACCAAGAGCTAGTCTCTCATTGGTTCCCCGTCTTCCCGTTCATCCTCAGGACAAATTGCAACCTGTATGGAACAGGAGGTTAAAGGTGCTGATGCTCCAAGTAGGGAGATTGCTAGTAAAGTGGCTGGAATGGCGAACCCGAGCAAAAGGAGGTGAGAAATGAGGTGCGTTTTAGAAACCTTTCCCCATCACACGGTGTACCATCTTCTGGGTTTCTCATGCATGTTTTCGATGTAGGAAGATGCCCTTGAACCTGGAGATTTGGGACCCATGCGATGGGTAGCACGCAGTATTACTTTAAAGGGTCTGCGTTTGCTCACCCAACCTCACCAAACCTCTCAGCCCCAAGAGTGTCCACCCTTATGTCTCATCCAGCTGTGGGTCTAGATATGGTCAATCCAGGTTGCATCACAGCCCCTGAACGAATTGTGTAAGAATTTCTCTCTCTTTCCCTGTCTTTGTTTCCTGGGTTTTTAAAAGTAATTTATTTTTATAATGGGGTTTAGCTGCTTTTCACGGCTGTGTTTATGCCGCTTTACACCCACTTGACACACTAACAGAGAGATATCAATACATAGGTTTTAAGATTATTACTAGTCAGATATATTCTTGTGCGGTGAATCGGGCGTGTTGAGTCCAGTTCTCTGAGCTTGGAGTAGGTCTTGTCTATTACATATTGGGTTTATGGAACGGTATCTGAGCTAATTTGAAACTCTTGTTTTATGTATCACCCCACCTCACCTTTCCCGTTAAGCAGCCATAGTGTGTTTTCTGCATGTGTGACTCTGTTCTGTTTTGTAATTCAGTTCAAGTGTAACGGCTTTTACATTCCCTCTATAAGTGACACCTTATGAGAAGTGTCCTTTTCTGTGTGACTTATTTCACTTAGAATCGTCGTACCTAAATCCATTCATCATGCCGCTACTAGCCTTATGACATTGATTTCATGGCTGAGTGATATTCCATTGTACATAAGGAACACAACTTTTTTATCCATTTTTCGCTTTCCTGGGATATTTAAGGTGGAATGAAGTGGAGGTCCTTGTCAACAGAGCAGCCCTAAACTTTGGGGTTCTTGTGTCTTGCTGATTTTTAATTTTCCCACTTTATACCCCCATGCGTGGAAGTGCCCTATGCTCTCTAAGCTGTGTTTTTTAGATGTTTCAGAACACACCGTACACTTCTCCAGAGTGGCTGTTGGCAATTTACATCCCGCCCATCAGTGTAGCAAGGCCCCCATTTCTCCATGGCCTGTCCTGCATTTCTGGTTTTGACACTTTTTTCAGCATGGCCCTTTTGACCGATGGGAAGCGAGACTTCTTTGTAGCGCTGATTTGCCTTTCCAGGTTGCTTGGTTGGCCAAAAAGGGCGTATGCGTTTTTTCCTGAATATATTCAGGAAAAAACGCATACGCCGTTTTTGGCCAAGGGCATCATTGTCAACGTTTTCCTGATTTTCATGTGCTTTAAAGGCGATTCGAATCTACCTCCTGAAATCTGTTTCCTGCAATTCTGCCTTGATTTCAAATCCTCTTCTTTGCCTTCCCTCAATATATTTGTGGACGAGAGTTATCATTTATATCTCTGCAGGTTTGTGAATTGCAGTGCCCTGAAGCTCCATTTTACAGCTCGCTTTTTCGGGACCTGGCCGCAAAAGCGCAGGATGGCTTCAGGCCCTGTTCTGGTTCCGGGGGGCAGGCTGAGCCAGTGGTTAATTCTTCATCCTGATGGGAAAATAGAGTGACCTGTGCCTGTCCCAACACCAAGAGCTAGTCTCTCATTGGTTCCCCGTCTTCCCGTTCATCCTCAGGACAAATTGCAACCTGTACGGAATAGGAGGTTAAAGGTGCTGATGCTCCAAGTAGGGAGATTGCTAGTAAAGTGGCTGGAATGGCGAACCCGAGCACAAGGAGATGAGAAATGAGGTGCGTTTTAGAAACCTTTCCCCATCACACGGTGTACCATCTTCTGGGTTTCTCATGCATGTTTTCGATGTAGGAAGATGCCCTTGAACCTGGAGATTTGGGACCCATGCGATGGGTAGCACGCAGTATTACTTTAAAGGGTCTGCGTTTGCTCACCCAACCTCACCAAACCTCTCAGCCCCAAGAGTGTCCACCCTTATGTCTCATCCAGCTGTGGGTCTAGATATGGTCAATCCAGGTTGCATCACAGCCCCTGAACGAATTGTGTAAGAATTTCTCTCTCTTTCCCTGTCTTTGTTTCCTGGGTTTTTAAAAGTAATTTATTTTTATAATGGGGTTTAGCTGCTTTTCACGGCTGTGTTTATGCCGCTTTACACCCACTTGACACACTAACAGAGAGATATCAATACATAGGTTTTAAGATTATTACTAGTCAGTTATATTCTTGTGCGGTGAATCGGGCGTGTTGAGTCCAGTTCTCTGAGCAAGGAGTAGGTCTTGTCTATTACATATTGGGTTTATGGAACGGTATCTGAGCTAATTTGAAACTCTTGTTTTATGTATCACCCCACCTCACCTTTCCCGTTAAGCAGCCATAGTGTATTTTCTGCATGTGTGACTCTGTTCTGTTTTGTAATTCAGTTCAAGTGTAACGGTTTTTACATTCCCTCTATAAGTGACACCTTATGAGAAGTGTCCTTTTCTGTGTGACTTATTTCACTTAGAATCGTCATACCTAAATCCACTCATCATGATGCTACTAGCCTTATGACATTGATTTCATGGCTGAGTGATATTCCACTGTACATAAGGACCACAACTTTTTTATCCATTTTTCGCTTTCCTGGGATATTTAAGGTGGAATGAAGTGGAGGTCCTTGTCAACAGAGCAGCCCTAAACTTTGGGGTTCTTGTGTCTTGCTGATTTTTAATTTTCCCACTTTATACCCCCATGCGTGGAAGTGCCCTATGCTCTCTAAGCTGTGTTTTTTAGATGTTTCAAAACACACCGTACACTTCTCCAGAGTGGCTGTTGGCAATTTACATCCCGCCCATCAGTGTAGCAAGGCTCCCATTTCTCCATGGCCTGTCCTGCATTTTTGGTTTTGACACTTTTTTCAGCATGGCCCTTTTGACCGATGGGAAGCGAGACTTCTTTGTAGCGCTGATTTGCCTTTCCAGGTTGCTTGGTTGGCCAAAAAGGGCGTATGCGTATTTCCTGAATATATTCAGGAAAAAACGCATACGCCCTTTTTGGCCAAGGGCATCATTGTCAACGTTTTGCTGCTTTTCATGTGCTTTAAAGGCGATTCGAATCTACCTCCTGAAATCTGTTTCCTGCAATTCTGCCTTGATTTCAAATCCTCTTCTTTGCCTTCCCTCAATATATTTGTGGATGAGAGTTATCATTTATAACTGTGCAGGTTTGTGAATTGCAGTGCCCTGAAGCTCCATTTTACAACTCGCTTTTTTGGGAGGTGGCCTCAAAAGCGCAGGATGGCTTCAGGCCCTGTTCTGGTTCCGGGGGGCAGGCTGAGCCTGTGGTTAATTCTTGTTCCTGATGGGAAAATAGAGTGACCTGTGCCTGTCCCAACACCAAGAGCTAGTCTCTCATTGGTTCCCCGTCCTCCCGTTCATCCTCAGGACAAATTGCAACCTGTACGGAACAGGAGGTTAAAGGTGCTGATGCTCCAAGTAGGGAGATTGCTAGTAAAGTGGCTGGAATGGCGAACCCGAGCAAAAGGAGATGAGAAATGAGGTGCGTTTTAGAAACCTTTCCCCATCACACGGTGTACCATCTTCTGGGTTTCTCAGGCATGTTTTCGATGTAGGAAGATGCCCTTGAACCTGGCGATTTGGGACCCATGCGATGGGTAGCACGCAGTATTACTTTAAAGGGTCTGCGTTTGCTCACCCAACCTCACCAAACCTCTCAGCCCCAAGAGTGTCCACCCTTATGTCTCATCCAGCTGTGGGTCTAGATATGGTCAATCCAGGTTGCATCACAGCCCCTGAACGAATTGTGTAAGAATTTCTCTCTCTTTCCCTGTCTTTGTTTCCTGGTTTTTTAAAAGTAATTTATTTTTATAATGGGGTTTAGCTGCTTTTTACGGCTGTCTTTATGCCGCTTTACACCCACTTGACACACTAACAGAGAGATATCAATACATAGGTTTTAAGATTATTACTAGTCAGTTATATTCTTGTGCGGTGAATCGGGCGTGTTGAGTCCAGTTCTCTGAGCAAGGAGTAGGTCTTGTCTATTACATATTGGGTTTATGGAATGGTATCTGAGCTAATTTGAAACTCTTGTTTTATGTATCACCCCACCTCACCTTTCCCGTTAAGCAGCCATAGTGTATTTTCTGCATGTGTGACTCTGTTCTGTTTTGTAATTCAGTTCAAGTGTAACAGTTTTTACATTCCCTCTATAAGTGACACCTTATGAGAAGTGTCCTTTTCTGTGTGACTTATTTCACTTAGAATCGTCTTACCTAAATCCACTCATCATGCTTCTACTAGCCTTATGACATTGATTTCATGGCTGAGTGATATTCCACTGTACATAAGGACCACAACTTTTTTATCCATTTTTCGCTTTCCTGGGATATTTAAGGTGGAATGAAGTGGAGGTCCTTGTCAACAGAGCAGCCCTAAACTTTGGGTTTCTTGTGTCTTGCTAATTTTTAATTTTCCCACTTTATACCCCCATGCGTGGGAGTGCCCTATGCTCTCTAAGCTGTGTTTTTTAGATGTTTCAGAACACACCGTAAACTTCTCCAGAGTGGCTGTTGGCAATTTACATCCCGCCCATCAGTGTAGCAAGGCTCCCATTTCTCCATGGCCTGTCCTGCATTTCTGCTTTTGACACTTTTTTCAGCATGTTCCTTTTGACCGATGGGAAGCGAGACTTCTTTGTAGCGCTGATTTGCCTTTCCAGGTTGCTTGGTTGGCCAAAAAGGGCGTATGCGTTTTTTCCTGAATATATTCAGGAAAAAACGCATACGCCCTTTTTGGCCAAGGGCATCATTGTCAACGTTTTGCCGCTTTTCATGTGCTTTAAAGGCGATTCGAATCTACCTCCTGAAATCTGTTTCCTGCAATTCTGCCTTGATTTCAAATCCTCTTCTTTGCCTTCCCTCAATATATTTGTGGACGAGAGTTATCATTTATAACTCTGCAGGTTTGTGAATTGCAGTGCCCTGAAGCTCTATTTTACAAGTCGCTTTTTTGGGAGCCGGCCGCAAAAGCGCCGGATGGCTTCAGGCCCTGTTCTGGTTCCGGGGGGCAGGCTGAGCCTGTGGTTAATTCTTTTTCCTGATGGGAAAATAGAGTGACCTGTGCCTGTCTCAACACCAAGAGCTAGTCTCTCATTGGTTCCCCGTCTTCCCGTTCATCCTCAGGACAAATTGCAACCTGTACGGAACAGGAGGTTAAAGGTGCTGATGCTCCAAGTAGGGAGATTGCTAGTAAAGTGGCTGGAATGGCGAACCCGAGCACAAGGAGATGAGAAATGAGGTGCGTTTTAGAAACCTTTCCCCATCAGACGGTGTACCATCTTCTGGGTTTCTCATGCATATTTTCGATGTAGGAAGATGCCCTTGAACCTGGAGATTTGGGACCCATGCGATGGGTAGCACGCAGTATTACTTTAAAGGGTCTGCGTTTGCTCACCCAACCTCACCAAACCTCTCAGCCCCAAGAGTGTCCACCCTTATGTCTCATCCAGCTGTGGGTCTAGATATGGTCAATCCAGGTTGCATCACAGCCCCTGAACGAATTGTGTAAGAATTTCTCTCTCTTTCCCTGTCTTTGTTTCATGGGTTTTTAAAAGTAATTTCTTTTTATAATGGGGTTTAGCTGCTTTTCACGGCTGTGTTTAGGCCGCTTTACACCCACTTGACACACTAACAGAGAGATATCAATACATAGGTTTTAAGATTATTACTAGTCAGATATATTCTTGTGCGGTGAATCGGGCGTGTTGAGTCCAGTTCTCTGAGCAAGGAGTAGGTCTTGTCTATTCCATATTGGGTTTATGGAACGGTATCTGAGCTAATTTGAAACTCTTGTTTTATGTATCACCCCACCTCACCTTTCCCGTTAAGCAGCCATAGTGTGTTTTCTGCATGTGTGACTCTGTTCTGTTTTGTAATTCAGTTCAAGTGTAACGGTTTTTACATTCCCTCTATAAGTGACACCTTATGAGAAGTGTCCTTTTCTGTGTGACTTATTTCACTTAGAATCGTCTTACCTAAATCCACTCATCATGCTGCTACTAGCCTTATGACATTGATTTCATGGCTGAGTGATATTCCATTGTACATACGGACCACAACTTTTTTATCCATTTTTCGCTTTCCTGGGATATTTAAGGTGGAAGGAAGTGGAGGTCCTTGTCAACAGAGCAGCCCTAAACTTTGGGGTGCTTGTGTCTTGCTGATTTTCAATTTTCCCACTTTATCCCCCCATGCGTGGAAGTGCCCTAGGCTCTCTAAGCTGTGTTTTTTAGATGTTTCAGGACACACCGTACACTTCTCCAGAGTGGCTGTTGGCAATTTACATCCCGCCCATCAGTGTAGCAAGGCTCCCATTTCTCCATGGCCTGTCCTGCATTTCTGGTTTTGACACTTTTTTCAGCATGGCCCTTTTGACCGATGGGAAGCGAGACTTCTTTGTAGCGCTGATTTGCCTTTCCAGGTTGCTTGGTTGGCCAAAAAGGGCGTATGCGTTTTTTCCTGAATATATTCAGGAAAAAACGCATACGCCCTTTTTGGCCAAGGGCATCATTGTCAACGTTTTGCCGCTTTTCATGTGCTTTAAAGGCGATTCGAATCTACCTCCTGAAATCTGTTTCCTGCAATTCTGCCTTGATTTCAAATCCTCTTCTTTGCCTTCCCTCAATATATTTGTGGACGAGAGTTATCATTTATAACTCTGCAGGTTTGTGAATTGCAGTGCCCTGAAGCTCCATTTTACAAGTCGCTTTTTTGGGAGCCGGCCGCAAAAGCGCCGGATGGCTTCAGGCCCTGTTCTGGTTCAGGGGGGCAGGCTGAGCCTGTGGTTAATTCTTCTTCCTGATGGGAAAATAGAGTGACCTGTGCCTGTCCCAACACCAAGAGCTAGTCTCTCATTGGTTCCCCGTCTTCCCGTTCATCCTCAGGACAAATTGCAACCTGTACGGAACAGGAGGTTAAAGGTGCTGATGCTCCAAGTAGGGAGATTGCTAGTAAAGTGGCTGGAATGGCGAACCCGAGCACAAGGAGATGAGAAATGAGGTGCGTTTTAGAAACCTTTCCCCATCACACGGTGTACCATCTTCTGGGTTTCTCATGCATGTTTTCGATGTAGGAAGATGCCCTTGAACCTGGAGATTTGGGACCCATGCGATGGGTCGCACGCAGTATTACTTTAAAGGGTCTGCGTTTGCTCACCCAACCTCACCAAACCTCTCAGCCCCAAGAGTGTCCACCCTTATGTCTCATCCAGCTGTGGGTCTAGATATGGTCAATCCAGGTTGCATCACAGCCCCTGAACGAATTGTGTAAGGATTTCTCTCTCTTTCCCTGTCTTTGTTTCATGGGTTTTTAAAAGTAATTTATTTTTATAATGGGTTTAGCTGCTTTTCACGGCTGTGTTTATGCCGCTTTACACCCACTTGACACACTAACAGAGAGATATCAATACATAGGTTTTAAGATTATTACTAGTCAGATATATTCTTGTGCGGTGAATCGGGCGTGTTGAGTCCAGTTCTCTGAGCAAGGAGTAGGTCTTGTCTATTCCATATTGGGTTTATGGAACGGTATCTGAGCTAATTTGAAACTCTTGTTTTATGTATCACCCCACCTCACCTTTCCCGTTAAGCAGCCATAGTGTGTTTTCTGCATGTGTGACTCTGTTCTGTTTTGTAATTCAGTTCAAGTGTAACGGTTTTTACATTCCCTCTATAAGTGACACCTTATGAGAAGTGTCCTTTTCTGTGTGACTTATTTCACTTAGAATCGTCTTACCTAAATCCACTCATCATGCTGCTACTAGCCTTATGACATTGATTTCATGGCTGAGTGATATTCCATTGTACATAAGGACCACAAATTTTTTATCCATTTTTCGCTTTCCTGGGATATTTAAGGTGGAAGGAAGTGGAGGTCCTTGTCAACAGAGCAGCCCTAAACTTTGGGGTGCTTGTGTCTTGCTGATTTTCAATTTTCCCACTTTATCCCCCCATGCGTGGAAGTGCCCTATGCTCTCTAAGCTGTGTTTTTTAGATGTTTCAGGACACACCGTACACTTCTCCAGAGTGGCTGTTGGCAATTTACATCCCGCCCATCAGTGTAGCAAGGCTCCCATTTCTCCATGGCCTGTCCTGCATTTCTGGTTTTGACACTTTTTTCAGCATGGCCCTTTTGACCGATGGGAAGCGAGACTTCTTTGTAGCGCTGATTTGCCTTTCCAGGTTGCTTGGTTGGCCAAAAAGGGCGTATGCGTTTTTTCCTGAATATATTCAGGAAAAAACGCATACGCCCTTTTTGGCCAAGGGCATCATTGTCAACGTTTTGCCGCTTTTCATGTGCTTTAAAGGCGATTCGAATCTACCTCCTGAAATCTGTTTCCTGCAATTCTGCCTTGATTTCAAATCCTCTTCTTTGCCTTCCCTCAATATATTTGTGGACGAGAGTTATCATTTATAACTCTGCAGGTTTGTGAATTGCAGTGCCCTGAAGCTCCATTTTACAAGTCGCTTTTTTGGGAGCCGGCCGCAAAAGCGCCGGATGGCTTCAGGCCCTGTTCTGGTTCAGGGGGGCAGGCTGAGCCTGTGGTTAATTCTTCTTCCTGATGGGAAAATAGAGTGACCTGTGCCTGTCCCAACACCAAGAGCTAGTCTCTCATTGGTTCCCCGTCTTCCCGTTCATCCTCAGGACAAATTGCAACCTGTACGGAACAGGAGGTTAAAGGTGCTGATGCTCCAAGTAGGGAGATTGCTAGTAAAGTGGCTGGAATGGCGAACCCGAGCACAAGGAGATGAGAAATGAGGTGCGTTTTAGAAACCTTTCCCCATCACACGGTGTACCATCTTCTGGGTTTCTCATGCATGTTTTCGATGTAGGAAGATGCCCTTGAACCTGGAGATTTGGGACCCATGCGATGGGTCGCACGCAGTATTACTTTAAAGGGTCTGCGTTTGCTCACCCAACCTCACCAAACCTCTCAGCCCCAAGAGTGTCCACCCTTATGTCTCATCCAGCTGTGGGTCTAGATATGGTCAATCCAGGTTGCATCACAGCCCCTGAACGAATTGTGTAAGAATTTCTCTCTCTTTCCCTGTCTTTGTTTCATGGGTTTTTAAAAGTAATTTCTTTTTATAATGGGGTTTAGCTGCTTTTCACGGCTGTGTTTAGGCCGCTTTACACCCACTTGACACACTAACAGATAGATATCAATACATAGGTTTTAAGATTATTACTAGTCAGATATATTCTTGTGCGGTGAATCGGGCGTGTTGAGTCCAGTTCTCTGAGCAAGGAGTAGGTCTTGTCTATTCCATATTGGGTTTATGGAACGGTATCTGAGCTAATTTGAAACTCTTGTTTTATGTATCACCCCACCTCACCTTTCCCGTTAAGCAGCCATAGTGTGTTTTCTGCATGTGTGACTCTGTTCTGTTTTGTAATTCAGTTCAAGTGTAACGGTTTTTACATTCCCTCTATAAGTGACACCTTATGAGAAGTGTCCTTTTCTGTGTGACTTATTTCACTTAGAATCGTCTTACCTAAATCCACTCATCATGCTGCTACTAGCCTTATGACATTGATTTCATGGCTGAGTGATATTCCATTGTACATAAGGACCACAAATTTTTATCCATTTTTCGCTTTCCTGGGATATTTAAGGTGGAAGGAAGTGGAGGTCCTTGTCAGCAGAGCAGCCCTAAACTTTGGGGTGCTTGTGTCTTGCTGATTTTCAATTTTCCCGCTTTATCCCCCCATGCGTGGAAGTGCCCTAGGCTCTCTAAGCTGTGTTTTTTAGATGTTTCAGGACACACCGTACACTTCTCCAGAGTGGCTGTTGGCAATTTACATCCCGCCCATCAGTGTAGCAAGGCTCCCATTTCTCCATGGCCTGTCCTGCATTTCTGGTTTTGACACTTTTTTCAGCATGGCCCTTTTGACCGATGGGAAGCGAGACTTCTTTGTCGCGCTGATTTGCCTTTCCAGGTTGCTTGGTTGGCCAAAAAGGGCGTATGCGTTTTTTCCTGAATATATTCAGGAAAAAACGCATACGCCCTTTTTGGCCAAGGGCATCATTGTCAACGTTTTGCCGCTTTTCATGTGCTTTAAAGGCGATTCGAATCTACCTCCTGAAATCTGTTTCCTGCAATTCTGCCTTGATTTCAAATCCTCTTCTTTGCCTTCCCTCAATATATTTGTGGACGAGAGTTATCATTTATAACTCTGCAGGTTTGTGAATTGCAGTGCCCTGAAGCTCCATTTTACAAGTCGCTTTTTTGGGAGCCGGCCGCAAAAGCGCCGGATGGCTTCAGGCCCTGTTCTGGTTCAGGGGGGCAGGCTGAGCCTGTGGTTAATTCTTCTTCCTGATGGGAAAATAGAGTGACCTGTGCCTGTCCCAACACCAAGAGCTAGTCTCTCATTGGTTCCCCATCTTCCCATTCATCCTCAGGACAAATTGCAACCTGTACGGAACAGGAGGTTAAAGGTGCTGATGCTCCAAGTAGGGAGATTGCTAGTAAAGTGGCTGGAATGGCGAACCCGAGCACAAGGAGATGAGAAATGAGGTGCGTTTTAGAAACCTTTCCCCATCACACGGTGTACCATCTTCTGGGTTTCTCATGCATGTTTTCGATGTAGGAAGATGCCCTTGAACCTGGAGATTTGGGACCCATGCGATGGGTCGCACGCAGTATTACTTTAAAGGGTCTGCGTTTGCTCACCCAACCTCACCAAACCTCTCAGCCCCAAGAGTGTCCACCCTTATGTCTCATCCAGCTGTGGGTCTAGATATGGTCAATCCAGGTTGCATCACAGCCCCTGAACGAATTGTGTAAGAATTTCTCTCTCTTTCCCTGTCTTTGTTTCATGGGTTTTTAAAAGTAATTTCTTTTTATAATGGGGTTTAGCTGCTTTTCACGGCTGTGTTTAGGCCGCTTTACACCCACTTGACACACTAACAGAGAGATATCAATACATAGGTTTTAAGATTATTACTAGTCAGATATATTCTTGTGCGGTGAATCGGGCGTGTTGAGTCCAGTTCTCTGAGCAAGGAGTAGGTCTTGTCTATTCCATATTGGGTTTATGGAACGGTATCTGAGCTAATTTGAAACTCTTGTTTTATGTATCACCCCACCTCACCTTTCCCGTTAAGCAGCCATAGTGTGTTTTCTGCATGTGTGACTCTGTTCTGTTTTGTAATTCAGTTCAAGTGTAACGGTTTTTACATTCCCTCTATAAGTGACACCTTATGAGAAGTGTCCTTTTCTGTGTGACTTATTTCACTTAGAATCGTCTTACCTAAATCCACTCATCATGCTGCTACTAGCCTTATGACATTGATTTCATGGCTGAGTGATATTCCATTGTACATAAGGACCACAAATTTTTTATCCATTTTTCGCTTTCCTGGGATATTTAAGGTGGAAGGAAGTGGAGGTCCTTGTCAACAGAGCAGCCCTAAACTTTGGGGTGCTTGTGTCTTGCTGATTTTCAATTTTCCCACTTTATCCCCCCATGCGTGGAAGTGCCCTATGCTCTCTAAGCTGTGTTTTTTAGATGTTTCAGGACACACCGTACACTTCTCCAGAGTGGCTGTTGGCAATTTACATCCCGCCCATCAGTGTAGCAAGGCTCCCATTTCTCCATGGCCTGTCCTGCATTTCTGGTTTTGACACTTTTTTCAGCATGGCCCTTTTGACCGATGGGAAGCGAGACTTCTTTGTAGCGCTGATTTGCCTTTCCAGGTTGCTTGGTTGGCCAAAAAGGGCGTATGCGTTTTTTCCTGAATATATTCAGGAAAAAACGCATACGCCCTTTTTGGCCAAGGGCATCATTGTCAACGTTTTGCCGCTTTTCATGTGCTTTAAAGGCGATTCGAATCTACCTCCTGAAATCTGTTTCCTGCAATTCTGCCTTGATTTCAAATCCTCTTCTTTGCCTTCCCTCAATATATTTGTGGACGAGAGTTATCATTTATAACTCTGCAGGTTTGTGAATTGCAGTGCCCTGAAGCTCCATTTTACAAGTCGCTTTTTTGGGAGCCGGCCGCAAAAGCGCCGGATGGCTTCAGGCCCTGTTCTGGTTCAGGGGGGCAGGCTGAGCCTGTGGTTAATTCTTCTTCCTGATGGGAAAATAGAGTGACCTGTGCCTGTCCCAACACCAAGAGCTAGTCTCTCATTGGTTCCCCGTCTTCCCGTTCATCCTCAGGACAAATTGCAACCTGTACGGAACAGGAGGTTAAAGGTGCTGATGCTCCAAGTAGGGAGATTGCTAGTAAAGTGGCTGGAATGGCGAACCCGAGCACAAGGAGATGAGAAATGAGGTGCGTTTTAGAAACCTTTCCCCATCACACGGTGTACCATCTTCTGGGTTTCTCATGCATGTTTTCGATGTAGGAAGATGCCCTTGAACCTGGAGATTTGGGACCCATGCGATGGGTCGCACGCAGTATTACTTTAAAGGGTCTGCGTTTGCTCACCCAACCTCACCAAACCTCTCAGCCCCAAGAGTGTCCACCCTTATGTCTCATCCAGCTGTGGGTCTAGATATGGTCAATCCAGGTTGCATCACAGCCCCTGAACGAATTGTGTAAGAATTTCTCTCTCTTTCCCTGTCTTTGTTTCATGGGTTTTTAAAAGTAATTTCTTTTTATAATGGGGTTTAGCTGCTTTTCACGGCTGTGTTTAGGCCGCTTTACACCCACTTGACACACTAACAGAGAGATATCAATACATAGGTTTTAAGATTATTACTAGTCAGATATATTCTTGTGCGGTGAATCGGGCGTGTTGAGTCCAGTTCTCTGAGCAAGGAGTAGGTCTTGTCTATTCCATATTGGGTTTATGGAACGGTATCTGAGCTAATTTGAAACTCTTGTTTTATGTATCACCCCACCTCACCTTTCCCGTTAAGCAGCCATAGTGTGTTTTCTGCATGTGTGACTCTGTTCTGTTTTGTAATTCAGTTCAAGTGTAACGGTTTTTACATTCCCTCTATAAGTGACACCTTATGAGAAGTGTCCTTTTCTGTGTGACTTATTTCACTTAGAATCGTCTTACCTAAATCCACTCATCATGCTGCTACTAGCCTTATGACATTGATTTCATGGCTGAGTGATATTCCATTGTACATAAGGACCACAAATTTTTACCCATTTTTCGCTTTCCTGGGATATTTAAGGTGGAAGGAAGTGGAGGTCCTTGTCAGCAGAGCAGCCCTAAACTTTGGGGTGCTTGTGTCTTGCTGATTTTCAATTTTCCCGCTTTATCCCCCCATGCGTGGAAGTGCCCTAGGCTCTCTAAGCTGTGTTTTTTAGATGTTTCAGGACACACCGTACACTTCTCCAGAGTGGCTGTTGGCAATTTACATCCCGCCCATCAGTGTAGCAAGGCTCCCATTTCTCCATGGCCTGTCCTGCATTTCTGGTTTTGACACTTTTTTCAGCATGGCCCTTTTGACCGATGGGAAGCGAGACTTCTTTGTCGCGCTGATTTGCCTTTCCAGGTTGCTTGGTTGGCCAAAAAGGGCGTATGCGTTTTTTCCTGAATATATTCAGGAAAAAACGCATACGCCCTTTTTGGCCAAGGGCATCATTGTCAACGTTTTGCCGCTTTTCATGTGCTTTAAAGGCGATTCGAATCTACCTCCTGAAATCTGTTTCCTGCAATTCTGCCTTGATTTCAAATCCTCTTCTTTGCCTTCCCTCAATATATTTGTGGACGAGAGTTATCATTTATAACTCTGCAGGTTTGTGAATTGCAGTGCCCTGAAGCTCCATTTTACAAGTCGCTTTTTTGGGAGCCGGCCGCAAAAGCACCGGATGGCTTCAGGCCCTGTTCTGGTTCAGGGGGGCAGGCTGAGCCTGTGGTTAATTCTTCTTCCTGATGGGAAAATAGAGTGACCTGTGCCTGTCCCAACACCAAGAGCTAGTCTCTCATTGGTTCCCCGTCTTCCCGTTCATCCTCAGGACAAATTGCAACCTGTACGGAACAGGAGGTTAAAGGTGCTGATGCTCCAAGTAGGGAGATTGCTAGTAAAGTGGCTGGAATGGCGAACCCGAGCACAAGGAGATGAGAAATGAGGTGCGTTTTAGAAACCTTTCCCCATCACACGGTGTACCATCTTCTGGGTTTCTCATGCATGTTTTCGATGTAGGAAGATGCCCTTGAACCTGGAGATTTGGGACCCATGCGATGGGTCGCACGCAGTATTACTTTAAAGGGTCTGCGTTTGCTCACCCAACCTCACCAAACCTCTCAGCCCCAAGAGTGTCCACCCTTATGTCTCATCCAGCTGTGGGTCTAGATATGGTCAATCCAGGTTGCATCACAGCCCCTGAACGAATTGTGTAAGAATTTCTCTCTCTTTCCCTGTCTTTGTTTCATGGGTTTTTAAAAGTAATTTCTTTTTATAATGGGGTTTAGCTGCTTTTCACGGCTGTGTTTAGGCCGCTTTACACCCACTTGACACACTAACAGATAGATATCAATACATAGGTTTTAAGATTATTACTAGTCAGATATATTCTTGTGCGGTGAATCGGGCGTGTTGAGTCCAGTTCTCTGAGCAAGGAGTAGGTCTTGTCTATTCCATATTGGGTTTATGGAACGGTATCTGAGCTAATTTGAAACTCTTGTTTTATGTATCACCCCACCTCACCTTTCCCGTTAAGCAGCCATAGTGTGTTTTCTGCATGTGTGACTCTGTTCTGTTTTGTAATTCAGTTCAAGTGTAACGGTTTTTACATTCCCTCTATAAGTGACACCTTATGAGAAGTGTCCTTTTCTGTGTGACTTATTTCACTTAGAATCGTCTTACCTAAATCCACTCATCATGCTGCTACTAGCCTTATGACATTGATTTCATGGCTGAGTGATATTCCATTGTACATAAGGACCACAAATTTTTATCCATTTTTCGCTTTCCTGGGATATTTAAGGTGGAAGGAAGTGGAGGTCCTTGTCAGCAGAGCAGCCCTAAACTTTGGGGTGCTTGTGTCTTGCTGATTTTCAATTTTCCCGCTTTATCCCCCCATGCGTGGAAGTGCCCTAGGCTCTCTAAGCTGTGTTTTTTAGATGTTTCAGGACACACCGTACACTTCTCCAGAGTGGCTGTTGGCAATTTACATCCCGCCCATCAGTGTAGCAAGGCTCCCATTTCTCCATGGCCTGTCCTGCATTTCTGGTTTTGACACTTTTTTCAGCATGGCCCTTTTGACCGATGGGAAGCGAGACTTCTTTGTAGCGCTGATTTGCCTTTCCAGGTTGCTTGGTTGGCCAAAAAGGGCGTATGCGTTTTTTCCTGAATATATTCAGGAAAAAACGCATACGCCCTTTTTGGCCAAGGGCATCATTGTCAACGTTTTGCCGCTTTTCATGTGCTTTAAAGGCGATTCGAATCTACCTCCTGAAATCTGTTTCCTGCAATTCTGCCTTGATTTCAAATCCTCTTCTTTGCCTTCCCTCAATATATTTGTGGACGAGAGTTATCATTTATAACTCTGCAGGTTTGTGAATTGCAGTGCCCTGAAGCTCCATTTTACAAGTCGCTTTTTTGGGAGCCGGCCGCAAAAGCGCCGGATGGCTTCAGGCCCTGTTCTGGTTCAGGGGGGCAGGCTGAGCCTGTGGTTAATTCTTCTTCCTGATGGGAAAATAGAGTGACCTGTGCCTGTCCCAACACCAAGAGCTAGTCTCTCATTGGTTCCCCGTCTTCCCGTTCATCCTCAGGACAAATTGCAACCTGTACGGAACAGGAGGTTAAAGGTGCTGATGCTCCAAGTAGGGAGATTGCTAGTAAAGTGGCTGGAATGGCGAACCCGAGCACAAGGAGATGAGAAATGAGGTGCGTTTTAGAAACCTTTCCCCATCACACGGTGTACCATCTTCTGGGTTTCTCATGCATGTTTTCGATGTAGGAAGATGCCCTTGAACCTGGAGATTTGGGACCCATGCGATGGGTCGCACGCAGTATTACTTTAAAGGGTCTGCGTTTGCTCACCCAACCTCACCAAACCTCTCAGCCCCAAGAGTGTCCACCCTTATGTCTCATCCAGCTGTGGGTCTAGATATGGTCAATCCAGGTTGCATCACAGCCCCTGAACGAATTGTGTAAGAATTTCTCTCTCTTTCCCTGTCTTTGTTTCATGGGTTTTTAAAAGTAATTTCTTTTTATAATGGGGTTTAGCTGCTTTTCACGGCTGTGTTTAGGCCGCTTTACACCCACTTGACACACTAACAGAGAGATATCAATACATAGGTTTTAAGATTATTACTAGTCAGATATATTCTTGTGCGGTGAATCGGGCGTGTTGAGTCCAGTTCTCTGAGCAAGGAGTAGGTCTTGTCTATTCCATATTGGGTTTATGGAACGGTATCTGAGCTAATTTGAAACTCTTGTTTTATGTATCACCCCACCTCACCTTTCCCGTTAAGCAGCCATAGTGTGTTTTCTGCATGTGTGACTCTGTTCTGTTTTGTAATTCAGTTCAAGTGTAACGGTTTTTACATTCCCTCTATAAGTGACACCTTATGAGAAGTGTCCTTTTCTGTGTGACTTATTTCACTTAGAATCGTCTTACCTAAATCCACTCATCATGCTGCTACTAGCCTTATGACATTGATTTCATGGCTGAGTGATATTCCATTGTACATAAGGACCACAAATTTTTACCCATTTTTCGCTTTCCTGGGATATTTAAGGTGGAAGGAAGTGGAGGTCCTTGTCAGCAGAGCAGCCCTAAACTTTGGGGTGCTTGTGTCTTGCTGATTTTCAATTTTCCCGCTTTATCCCCCCATGCGTGGAAGTGCCCTAGGCTCTCTAAGCTGTGTTTTTTAGATGTTTCAGGACACACCGTACACTTCTCCAGAGTGGCTGTTGGCAATTTACATCCCGCCCATCAGTGTAGCAAGGCTCCCATTTCTCCATGGCCTGTCCTGCATTTCTGGTTTTGACACTTTTTTCAGCATGGCCCTTTTGACCGATGGGAAGCGAGACTTCTTTGTCGCGCTGATTTGCCTTTCCAGGTTGCTTGGTTGGCCAAAAAGGGCGTATGCGTTTTTTCCTGAATATATTCAGGAAAAAACGCATACGCCCTTTTTGGCCAAGGGCATCATTGTCAACGTTTTGCCGCTTTTCATGTGCTTTAAAGGCGATTCGAATCTACCTCCTGAAATCTGTTTCCTGCAATTCTGCCTTGATTTCAAATCCTCTTCTTTGCCTTCCCTCAATATATTTGTGGACGAGAGTTATCATTTATAACTCTGCAGGTTTGTGAATTGCAGTGCCCTGAAGCTCCATTTTACAAGTCGCTTTTTTGGGAGCCGGCCGCAAAAGCGCCGGATGGCTTCAGGCCCTGTTCTGGTTCAGGGGGGCAGGCTGAGCCTGTGGTTAATTCTTCTTCCTGATGGGAAAATTGAGTGACCTGTGCCTGTCCCAACACCAAGAGCTAGTCTCTCATTGGTTCCCCGTCTTCCCGTTCATCCTCAGGACAAATTGCAACCTGTACGGAACAGGAGGTTAAAGGTGCTGATGCTCCAAGTAGGGAGATTGCTAGTAAAGTGGCTGGAATGGCGAACCCGAGCACAAGGAGATGAGAAATGAGGTGCGTTTTAGAAACCTTTCCCCATCACACGGTGTACCATCTTCTGGGTTTCTCATGCATGTTTTCGATGTAGGAAGATGCCCTTGAACCTGGAGATTTGGGACCCATGCGATGGGTCGCACGCAGTATTACTTTAAAGGGTCTGCGTTTGCTCACCCAACCTCACCAAACCTCTCAGCCCCAAGAGTGTCCACCCTTATGTCTCATCCAGCTGTGGGTCTAGATATGGTCAATCCAGGTTGCATCACAGCCCCTGAACGAATTGTGTAAGGATTTCTCTCTCTTTCCCTGTCTTTGTTTCATGGGTTTTTAAAAGTAATTTATTTTTATAATGGGTTTAGCTGCTTTTCACGGCTGTGTTTATGCCGCTTTACACCCACTTGACACACTAACAGAGAGATATCAATACATAGGTTTTAAAATTATTACTAGTCAGATATATTCTTGTGCGGTGAATCGGGCGTGTTGAGTCCAGTTCTCTGAGCAAGGAGTAGGTCTTGTCTATTCCATATTGGGTTTATGGAACGGTATCTGAGCTAATTTGAAACTCTTGTTTTATGTATCACCCCACCTCACCTTTCCCGTTAAGCAGCCATAGTGTGTTTTCTGCATGTGTGACTCTGTTCTGTTTTGTAATTCAGTTCAAGTGTAACGGTTTTTACATTCCCTCTATAAGTGACACCTTATGAGAAGTGTCCTTTTCTGTGTGACTTATTTCACTTAGAATCGTCTTACCTAAATCCACTCATCATGCTGCTACTAGCCTTATGACATTGATTTCATGGCTGAGTGATATTCCATTGTACATAAGGACCACAAATTTTTTATCCATTTTTCGCTTTCCTGGGATATTTAAGGTGGAAGGAAGTGGAGGTCCTTGTCAACAGAGCAGCCCTAAACTTTGGGGTGCTTGTGTCTTGCTGATTTTCAATTTTCCCACTTTATCCCCCCATGCGTGGAAGTGCCCTATGCTCTCTAAGCTGTGTTTTTTAGATGTTTCAGGACACACCGTACACTTCTCCAGAGTGGCTGTTGGCAATTTACATCCCGCCCATCAGTGTAGCAAGGCTCCCATTTCTCCATGGCCTGTCCTGCATTTCTGGTTTTGACACTTTTTTCAGCATGGCCCTTTTGACCGATGGGAAGCGAGACTTCTTTGTAGCGCTGATTTGCCTTTCCAGGTTGCTTGGTTGGCCAAAAAGGGCGTATGCGTTTTTTCCTGAATATATTCAGGAAAAAACGCATACGCCCTTTTTGGCCAAGGGCATCATTGTCAACGTTTTGCCGCTTTTCATGTGCTTTAAAGGCGATTCGAATCTACCTCCTGAAATCTGTTTCCTGCAATTCTGCCTTGATTTCAAATCCTCTTCTTTGCCTTCCCTCAATATATTTGTGGACGAGAGTTATCATTTATAACTCTGCAGGTTTGTGAATTGCAGTGCCCTGAAGCTCCATTTTACAAGTCGCTTTTTTGGGAGCCGGCCGCAAAAGCGCCGGATGGCTTCAGGCCCTGTTCTGGTTCAGGGGGGCAGGCTGAGCCTGTGGTTAATTCTTCTTCCTGATGGGAAAATAGAGTGACCTGTGCCTGTCCCAACACCAAGAGCTAGTCTCTCATTGGTTCCCCGTCTTCCCGTTCATCCTCAGGACAAATTGCAACCTGTACGGAACAGGAGGTTAAAGGTGCTGATGCTCCAAGTAGGGAGATTGCTAGTAAAGTGGCTGGAATGGCGAACCCGAGCACAAGGAGATGAGAAATGAGGTGCGTTTTAGAAACCTTTCCCCATCACACGGTGTACCATCTTCTGGGTTTCTCATGCATGTTTTCGATGTAGGAAGATGCCCTTGAACCTGGAGATTTGGGACCCATGCGATGGGTCGCACGCAGTATTACTTTAAAGGGTCTGCGTTTGCTCACCCAACCTCACCAAACCTCTCAGCCCCAAGAGTGTCCACCCTTATGTCTCATCCAGCTGTGGGTCTAGATATGGTCAATCCAGGTTGCATCACAGCCCCTGAACGAATTGTGTAAGAATTTCTCTCTCTTTCCCTGTCTTTGTTTCATGGGTTTTTAAAAGTAATTTCTTTTTATAATGGGGTTTAGCTGCTTTTCACGGCTGTGTTTAGGCCGCTTTACACCCACTTGACACACTAACAGAGAGATATCAATATATAGGTTTTAAGATTATTACTAGTCAGATATATTCTTGTGCGGTGAATCGGGCGTGTTGAGTCCAGTTCTCTGAGCAAGGAGTAGGTCTTGTCTATTCCATATTGGGTTTATGGAACGGTATCTGAGCTAATTTGAAACTCTTGTTTTATGTATCACCCCACCTCACCTTTCCCGTTAAGCAGCCATAGTGTGTTTTCTGCATGTGTGACTCTGTTCTGTTTTGTAATTCAGTTCAAGTGTAACGGTTTTTACATTCCCTCTATAAGTGACACCTTATGAGAAGTGTCCTTTTCTGTGTGACTTATTTCACTTAGAATCGTCTTACCTAAATCCACTCATCATGCTGCTACTAGCCTTATGACATTGATTTCATGGCTGAGTGATATTCCATTGTACATAAGGACCACAAATTTTTATCCATTTTTCGCTTTCCTGGGATATTTAAGGTGGAAGGAAGTGGAGGTCCTTGTCAGCAGAGCAGCCCTAAACTTTGGGGTGCTTGTGTCTTGCTGATTTTCAATTTTCCCGCTTTATCCCCCCATGCGTGGAAGTGCCCTAGGCTCTCTAAGCTGTGTTTTTTAGATGTTTCAGGACACACCGTACACTTCTCCAGAGTGGCTGTTGGCAATTTACATCCCGCCCATCAGTGTAGCAAGGCTCCCATTTCTCCATGGCCTGTCCTGCATTTCTGGTTTTGACACTTTTTTCAGCATGGCCCTTTTGACCGATGGGAAGCGAGACTTCTTTGTAGCGCTGATTTGCCTTTCCAGGTTGCTTGGTTGGCCAAAAAGGGCGTATGCGTTTTTTCCTGAATATATTCAGGAAAAAACGCATACGCCCTTTTTGGCCAAGGGCATCATTGTCAACGTTTTGCCGCTTTTCATGTGCTTTAAAGGCAATTCGAATCTACCTCCTGAAATCTGTTTCCTGCAATTCTGCCTTGATTTCAAATCCTCTTCTTTGCCTTCCCTCAATATATTTGTGGACGAGAGTTATCATTTATAACTCTGCAGGTTTGTGAATTGCAGTGCCCTGAAGCTCCATTTTACAAGTCGCTTTTTTGGGAGCCGGCTGCAAAAGCGCCGGATGGCTTCAGGCCCTGTTCTGGTTCAGGGGGGCAGGCTGAGCCTGTGGTTAATTCTTCTTCCTGATGGGAAAATAGAGTGACCTGTGCCTGTCCCAACACCAAGAGCTAGTCTCTCATTGGTTCCCCGTCTTCCCGTTCATCCTCAGGACAAATTGCAACCTGTACGGAACAGGAGGTTAAAGGTGCTGATGCTCCAAGTAGGGAGATTGCTAGTAAAGTGGCTGGAATGGCGAACCAGAGCACAAGGAGATGAGAAATTAGGTGCGTTTTAGAAACCTTTCCCCATCACACGGTGTACCATCTTCTGGGTTTCTCATGCATGTTTTCGATGTAGGAAGATGCCCTTGAACCTGGAGATTTGGGACCCATGCGATGGGTAGCACGCAGTATTACTTTAAAGGGTCTGCGTTTGCTCACCCAACCTCACCAAACCTCTCAGCCCCAAGAGTGTCCACCCTTATGTCTCATCCAGCTGTGGGTCTAGATATGGTCAATCCAGGTTGCATCACAGCCCCTGAACGAATTGTGTAAGGATTTCTCTCTCTTTCCCTGTCTTTGTTTCATGGGTTTTTAAAAGTAATTTATTTTTATAATGGGTTTAGCTGCTTTTCACGGCTGTGTTTATGCCGCTTTACACCCACTTGACACACTAACAGAGAGATATCAATACATAGGTTTTAAGATTATTACTAGTCAGATATATTCTTGTGCGGTGAATCGGGCGTGTTGAGTCCAGTTCTCTGAGCAAGGAGTAGGTCTTGTCTATTCCATATTGGGTTTATGGAATGGTATCTGAGCTAATTTGAAACTCTTGTTTTATGTATCACCCCACCTCACCTTTCCCGTTAAGCAGCCATAGTGTGTTTTCTGCATGTGTGACTCTGTTCTGTTTTGTAATTCAGTTCAAGTGTAACGGTTTTTACATTCCCTCTATAAGTGACACCTTATGAGAAGTGTCCTTTTCTGTGTGACTTATTTCACTTAGAATCGTCTTACCTAAATCCACTCATCATGCTGCTACTAGCCTTATGACATTGATTTCATGGCTGAGTGATATTCCATTGTACATAAGGACCACAAATTTTTTATCCATTTTTCGCTTTCCTGGGATATTTAAGGTGGAAGGAAGTGGAGGTCCTTGTCAACAGAGCAGCCCTAAACTTTGGGGTGCTTGTGTCTTGCTGATTTTCAATTTTCCCACTTTATCCCCCCATGCGTGGAAGTGCCCTATGCTCTCTAAGCTGTGTTTTTTAGATGTTTCAGGACACACCGTACACTTCTCCAGAGTGGCTGTTGGCAATTTACATCCCGCCCATCAGTGTAGCAAGGCTCCCATTTCTCCATGGCCTGTCCTGCATTTCTGGTTTTGACACTTTTTTCAGCATGGCCCTTTTGACCGATGGGAAGCGAGACTTCTTTGTAGCGCTGATTTGCCTTTCCAGGTTGCTTGGTTGGCCAAAAAGGGCGTATGCGTTTTTTCCTGAATATATTCAGGAAAAAACGCATACGCCCTTTTTGGCCAAGGGCATCATTGTCAACGTTTTGCCGCTTTTCATGTGCTTTAAAGGCGATTCGAATCTACCTCCTGAAATCTGTTTCCTGCAATTCTGCCTTGATTTCAAATCCTCTTCTTTGCCTTCCCTCAATATATTTGTGGACGAGAGTTATCATTTATAACTCTGCAGGTTTGTGAATTGCAGTGCCCTGAAGCTCCATTTTACAAGTCGCTTTTTTGGGAGCCGGCCGCAAAAGCGCCGGATGGCTTCAGGCCCTGTTCTGGTTCAGGGGGGCAGGCTGAGCCTGTGGTTAATTCTTCTTCCTGATGGGAAAATAGAGTGACCTGTGCCTGTCCCAACACCAAGAGCTAGTCTCTCATTGGTTCCCCGTCTTCCCGTTCATCCTCAGGACAAATTGCAACTTGTACGGAACAGGAGCTTAAAGGTGCTGATGCTCCAAGTAGGGAGATTGCTAGTAAAGTGGCTGGAATGGCGAACCCGAGCACAAGGAGATGAGAAATGAGGTGCGTTTTAGAAACCTTTCCCCATCACACGGTGTACCATCTTCTGGGTTTCTCATGCATGTTTTCGATGTAGGAAGATGCCCTTGAACCTGGAGATTTGGGACCCATGCGATGGGTAGCACGCAGTATTACTTTAAAGGGTCTGCGTTTGCTCACCCAACCTCACCAAACCTCTCAGCCCCAAGAGTGTCCACCCTTATGTCTCATCCAGCTGTGGGTCTAGATATGGTCAATCCAGGTTGCATCACAGCCCCTGAACGAATTGTGTAAGGATTTCTCTCTCTTTCCCTGTCTTTGTTTCATGGGTTTTTAAAAGTAATTTATTTTTATAATGGGTTTAGCTGCTTTTCACGGCTGTGTTTATGCCGCTTTACACCCACTTGACACACTAACAGAGAGATATCAATACATAGGTTTTAAGATTATTACTAGTCAGATATATTCTTGTGCGGTGAATCGGGCGTGTTGAGTCCAGTTCTCTGAGCAAGGAGTAGGTCTTGTCTATTCCATATTGGGTTTATGGAACGGTATCTGAGCTAATTTGAAACTCTTGTTTTATGTATCACCCCACCTCACCTTTCCCGTTAAGCAGCCATAGTGTGTTTTCTGCATGTGTGACTCTGTTCTGTTTTGTAATTCAGTTCAAGTGTAACGGTTTTTACATTCCCTCTATAAGTGACACCTTATGAGAAGTGTCCTTTTCTGTGTGACTTATTTCACTTAGAATCGTCTTACCTAAATCCACTCATCATGCTGCTACTAGCCTTATGACATTGATTTCATGGCTGAGTGATATTCCATTGTACATAAGGACCACAAATTTTTATCCATTTTTCGCTTTCCTGGGATATTTAAGGTGGAAGGAAGTGGAGGTCCTTGTCAGCAGAGCAGCCCTAAACTTTGGGGTGCTTGTGTCTTGCTGATTTTCAATTTTCCCGCTTTATCCCCCCATGCGTGGAAGTGCCCTAGGCTCTCTAAGCTGTGTTTTTTAGATGTTTCAGGACACACCGTACACTTCTCCAGAGTGGCTGTTGGCAATTTACATCCCGCCCATCAGTGTAGCAAGGCTCCCATTTCTCCATGGCCTGTCCTGCATTTCTGGTTTTGACACTTTTTTCAGCATGGCCCTTTTGACCGATGGGAAGCGAGACTTCTTTGTAGTGCTGATTTGCCTTTCCAGGTTGCTTGGTTGGCCAAAAAGGGCGTATGCGTTTTTTCCTGAATATATTCAGGAAAAAACGCATACGCCCTTTTTGGCCAAGGGCATCATTGTCAACGTTTTGCCGCTTTTCATGTGCTTTAAAGGCGATTCGAATCTACCTCCTGAAATCTGTTTCCTGCAATTCTGCCTTGATTTCAAATCCTCTTCTTTGCCTTCCCTCAATATATTTGTGGACGAGAGTTATCATTTATAACTCTGCAGGCTTGTGAATTGCAGTGCCCTGAAGCCCCATTTTACAAGTCGCTTTTTTGGGAGCCGGCCGCAAAAGCGCCGGATGGCTTCAGGCCCTGTTCTGGTTCCGGGGGTCAGGCTGAGCCTGTGGTTAATTCTTCTTCCTGATGGGAAAATAGAGTGACCTGTGCCTGTCCCAACACCAAGAGCTAGTCTCTCATTGGTTCCCCGTCTTCCCGTTCATCCTCAGGACAAATTGCAACCTGTACGGAACAGGAGGTTAAAGGTGCTGATGCTCCAAGTAGGGAGATTGCTAGTAAAGTGGCTGGAATGGCGAACCCGAGCACAAGGAGATGAGAAATGAGGTGCGTTTTAGAAACCTTTCCCCATCACACGGTGTACCATCTTCTGGGTTTCTCATGCATGTTTTCGATGTAGGAAGATGCCCTTGAACCTGGAGATTTGGGACCCATGCGATGGGTAGCACGCAGTATTACTTTAAAGGGTCTGCGTTTGCTCACCCAACCTCACCAAACCTCTCAGCCCCAAGAGTGTCCACCCTTATGTCTCATCCAGCTGTGGGTCTAGATATGGTCAATCCAGGTTGCATCACAGCCCCTGAACGAATTGTGTAAGAATTTCTCTCTCTTTCCCTGTCTTTGTTTCATGGGTTTTTAAAAGTAATTTCTTTTTATAATGGGGTTTAGCTGCTTTTCACGGCTGTGTTTAGGCCGCTTTACACCCACTTGACACACTAACAGAGAGATATCAATACATAGGTTTTAAGATTATTACTAGTCAGATATATTCTTGTGCGGTGAATCGGGCGTGTTGAGTCCAGTTCTCTGAGCAAGGAGTAGGTCTTGTCTATTCCATATTGGGTTTATGGAACGGTATCTGAGCTAATTTGAAACTCTTGTTTTATGTATCACCCCACCTCACCTTTCCCGTTAAGCAGCCATAGTGTGTTTTCTGCATGTGTGACTCTGTTCTGTTTTGTAATTCAGTTCAAGTGTAACGGTTTTTACATTCCCTCTATAAGTGACACCTTATTAGAAGTGTCCTTTTCTGTGTGACTTATTTCACTTAGAATCGTCTTACCTAAATCCACTCATCATGCTGCTACTAGCCTTATGACATTGATTTCATGGCTGAGTGATATTCCATTGTACATAAGGACCACAAATTTTTTATCCATTTTTCGCTTTCCTGGGATATTTAAGGTGGAAGGAAGTGGAGGTCCTTGTCAACAGAGCAGCCCTAAACTTTGGGGTGCTTGTGTCTTGCTGATTTTCAATTTTCCCACTTTATCCCCCCATGCGTGGAAGTGCCCTATGCTCTCTAAGCTGTGTTTTTTAGATGTTTCAGGACACACCGTACACTTCTCCAGAGTGGCTGTTGGCAATTTACATCCCGCCCATCAGTGTAGCAAGGCTCCCATTTCTCCATGGCCTGTCCTGCATTTCTGGTTTTGACACTTTTTTCAGCATGGCCCTTTTGACCGATGGGAAGCGAGACTTCTTTGTAGCGCTGATTTGCCTTTCCAGGTTGCTTGGTTGGCCAAAAAGGGCGTATGCGTTTTTTCCTGAATATATTCAGGAAAAAACGCATACGCCCTTTTTGGCCAAGGGCATCATTGTCAACGTTTTGCCGCTTTTCATGTGCTTTAAAGGCGATTCGAATCTACCTCCTGAAATCTGTTTCCTGCAATTCTGCCTTGATTTCAAATCCTCTTCTTTGCCTTCCCTCAATATATTTGTGGACGAGAGTTATCATTTATAACTCTGCAGGTTTGTGAATTGCAGTGCCCTGAATCTCCATTTTACAAGTCGCTTTTCTGGGAGCTGGCCGCAAAAGCGCAGGATGGCTTCAGGCCCTGTTCTGGTTCCGGGGGGCAGGCTGAGCCTGTGGTTAATTCTTCTTCCTGATGGGAAAATAGAGTGACCTGTGCCTGTCCCAACACCAAGAGCTAGTCTCTCATTGGTTCCCCGTCTTCCCGTTCATCCTCAGGACAAATTGCAACCTGTACGGAACAGGAGGTTAAAGGTGCTGATGCTCCAAGTAGGGAGATTGCTAGTAAAGTGGCTGGAATGGCGAACCCGAGCACAAGGAGATGAGAAATGAGGTGCGTTTTAGAAACCTTTCCCCATCACACGGTGTACCATCTTCTGGGTTTCTCATGCATGTTTTCGATGTAGGAAGATGCCCTTGAACCTGGAGATTTGGGACCCATGCGATGGGTCGCACGCAGTATTACTTTAAAGGGTCTGCGTTTGCTCACCCAACCTCACCAAACCTCTCAGCCCCAAGAGTGTCCACCCTTATGTCTCATCCAGCTGTGGGTCTAGATATGGTCAATCCAGGTTGCATCACAGCCCCTGAACGAATTGTGTAAGGATTTCTCTCTCTTTCCCTGTCTTTGTTTCATGGGTTTTTAAAAGTAATTTATTTTTATAATGGGTTTAGCTGCTTTTCACGGCTGTGTTTATGCCGCTTTACACCCACTTGACACACTAACAGAGAGATATCAATACATAGGTTTTAAGATTATTACTAGTCAGATATATTCTTGTGCGGTGAATCGGGCGTGTTGAGTCCAGTTCTCTGAGCAAGGAGTAGGTCTTGTCTATTCCATATTGGGTTTATGGAATGGTATCTGAGCTAATTTGAAACTCTTGTTTTATGTATCACCCCACCTCACCTTTCCCGTTAAGCAGCCATAGTGTGTTTTCTGCATGTGTGACTCTGTTCTGTTTTGTAATTCAGTTCAAGTGTAACGGTTTTTACATTCCCTCTATAAGTGACACCTTATGAGAAGTGTCCTTTTCTGTGTGACTTATTTCACTTAGAATCGTCTTACCTAAATCCACTCATCATGCTGCTACTAGCCTTATGACATTGATTTCATGGCTGAGTGATATTCCATTGTACATAAGGACCACAAATTTTTTATCCATTTTTCGCTTTCCTGGGATATTTAAGGTGGAAGGAAGTGGAGGTCCTTGTCAACAGAGCAGCCCTAAACTTTGGGGTGCTTGTGTCTTGCTGATTTTCAATTTTCCCACTTTATCCCCCCATGCGTGGAAGTGCCCTAGGCTCTCTAAGCTGTGTTTTTTAGATGTTTCAGGACACACCGTACACTTCTCCAGAGTGGCTGTTGGCAATTTACATCCCGCCCATCAGTGTAGCAAGGCTCCCATTTCTCCATGGCCTGTCCTGCATTTCTGGTTTTGACACTTTTTTCAGCATGGCCCTTTTGACCGATGGGAAGCGAGACTTCTTTGTAGCGCTGATTTGCCTTTCCAGGTTGCTTGGTTGGCCAAAAAGGGCGTATGCGTTTTTTCCTGAATATATTCAGGAAAAAACGCATACGCCCTTTTTGGCCAAGGGCATCATTGTCAACGTTTTGCCGCTTTTCATGTGCTTTAAAGGCGATTCGAATCTACCTCCTGAAATCTGTTTCCTGCAATTCTGCCTTGATTTCAAATCCTCTTCTTTGCCTTCCCTCAATATATTTGTGGACGAGAGTTATCATTTATAACTCTGCAGGTTTGTGAATTGCAGTGCCCTGAATCTCCATTTTACAAGTCGCTTTTCTGGGAGCTGGCCGCAAAAGCGCAGGATGGCTTCAGGCCCTGTTCTGGTTCCGGGGGGCAGGCTGAGCCTGTGGTTAATTCTTCTTCCTGATGGGAAAATAGAGTGACCTGTGCCTGTCCCAACACCAAGAGCTAGTCTCTCATTGGTTCCCCGTCTTCCCGTTCATCCTCAGGACAAATTGCAACCTGTACGGAACAGGAGGTTAAAGGTGCTGATGCTCCAAGTAGGGAGATTGCTAGTAAAGTGGCTGGAATGGCGAACCCGAGCACAAGGAGATGAGAAATGAGGTGCGTTTTAGAAACCTTTCCCCATCACACGGTGTACCATCTTCTGGGTTTCTCATGCATGTTTTCGATGTAGGAAGATGCCCTTGAACCTGGAGATTTGGGACCCATGCGATGGGTCGCACGCAGTATTACTTTAAAGGGTCTGCGTTTGCTCACCCAACCTCACCAAACCTCTCAGCCCCAAGAGTGTCCACCCTTATGTCTCATCCAGCTGTGGGTCTAGATATGGTCAATCCAGGTTGCATCACAGCCCCTGAACGAATTGTGTAAGGATTTCTCTCTCTTTCCCTGTCTTTGTTTCATGGGTTTTTAAAAGTAATTTATTTTTATAATGGGTTTAGCTGCTTTTCACGGCTGTGTTTATGCCGCTTTACACCCACTTGACACACTAACAGAGAGATATCAATACATAGGTTTTAAGATTATTACTAGTCAGATATATTCTTGTGCGGTGAATCGGGCGTGTTGAGTCCAGTTCTCTGAGCAAGGAGTAGGTCTTGTCTATTCCATATTGGGTTTATGGAATGGTATCTGAGCTAATTTGAAACTCTTGTTTTATGTATCACCCCACCTCACCTTTCCCGTTAAGCAGCCATAGTGTGTTTTCTGCATGTGTGACTCTGTTCTGTTTTGTAATTCAGTTCAAGTGTAACGGTTTTTACATTCCCTCTATAAGTGACACCTTATGAGAAGTGTCCTTTTCTGTGTGACTTATTTCACTTAGAATCGTCTTACCTAAATCCACTCATCATGCTGCTACTAGCCTTATGACATTGATTTCATGGCTGAGTGATATTCCATTGTACATAAGGACCACAAATTTTTTATCCATTTTTCGCTTTCCTGGGATATTTAAGGTGGAAGGAAGTGGAGGTCCTTGTCAACAGAGCAGCCCTAAACTTTGGGGTGCTTGTGTCTTGCTGATTTTCAATTTTCCCACTTTATCCCCCCATGCGTGGAAGTGCCCTATGCTCTCTAAGCTGTGTTTTTTAGATGTTTCAGGACACACCGTACACTTCTCCAGAGTGGCTGTTGGCAATTTACATCCCGCCCATCAGTGTAGCAAGGCTCCCATTTCTCCATGGCCTGTCCTGCATTTCTGGTTTTGACACTTTTTTCAGCATGGCCCTTTTGACCGATGGGAAGCGAGACTTCTTTGTCGCGCTGATTTGCCTTTCCAGGTTGCTTGGTTGGCCAAAAAGGGCGTATGCGTTTTTTCCTGAATATATTCAGGAAAAAACGCATACGCCCTTTTTGGCCAAGGGCATCATTGTCAACGTTTTGCCGCTTTTCATGTGCTTTAAAGGCGATTCGAATCTACCTCCTGAAATCTGTTTCCTGCAATTCTGCCTTGATTTCAAATCCTCTTCTTTGCCTTCCCTCAATATATTTGTGGACGAGAGTTATCATTTATAACTCTGCAGGCTTGTGAATTGCAGTGCCCTGAAGCTCCATTTTACAAGTCGCTTTTTTGGGAGCCGGCCGCAAAAGCGCCGGATGGCTTCAGGCCCTGTTCTGGTTCCGGGGGGCAGGCTGAGCCTGTGGTTAATTCTTCTTCCTGATGGGAAAATAGAGTGACCTGTGCCTGTCCCAACACCAAGAGCTAGTCTCTCATTGGTTCCCCGTCTTCCCGTTCATCCTCAGGACAAATTGCAACCTGTACGGAACAGGAGGTTAAAGGTGCTGATGCTCCAAGTAGGGAGATTGCTACTAAAGTGGCTGGAATGGCGAACCCGAGCACAAGGAGATGAGAAATGAGGTGCGTTTTAGAAACCTTTCCCCATCACACGGTGTACCATCTTCTGGGTTTCTCATGCATGTTTTCGATGTAGGAAGATGCCCTTGAACCTGGAGATTTGGGACCCATGCGATGGGTAGCACGCAGTATTACTTTAAAGGGTCTGCGTTTGCTCACCCAACCTCACCAAACCTCTCAGCCCCAAGAGTGTCCACCCTTATGTCTCATCCAGCTGTGGGTCTAGATATGGTCAATCCAGGTTGCATCACAGCCCCTGAACGAATTGTGAAAGAATTTCTCTCTCTTTCCCTGTCTTTGTTTCATGGGTTTTTAAAAGTAATTTCTTTTTATAATGGGGTTTAGCTGCTTTTCACGGCTGTGTTTAGGCCGCTTTACACCCACTTGACACACTAACAGAGAGATATCAATACATAGGTTTTAAGATTATTACTAGTCAGATATATTCTTGTGCGGTGAATCGGGCGTGTTGAGTCCAGTTCTCTGAGCAAGGAGTAGGTCTTGTCTATTCCATATTGGGTTTATGGAACGGTATCTGAGCTAATTTGAAACTCTTGTTTTATGTATCACCCCACCTCACCTTTCCCGTTAAGCAGCCATAGTGTGTTTTCTGCATGTGTGACTCTGTTCTGTTTTGTAATTCAGTTCAAGTGTAACGGTTTTTACATTCCCTCTATAAGTGACACCTTATGAGAAGTGTCCTTTTCTGTGTGACTTATTTCACTTAGAATCGTCTTACCTAAATCCACTCATCATGCTGCTACTAGCCTTATGACATTGATTTCATGGCTGAGTGATATTCCATTGTACATAAGGACCACAACTTTTTTATCCATTTTTCGCTTTCCTGGGATATTTAAGGTGGAAGGAAGTGGAGGTCCTTGTCAACAGAGCAGCCCTAAACTTTGGGGTGCTTGTGTCTTGCTGATTTTCAATTTTCCCACTTTATCCCCCCATGCGTGGAAGTGCCCTATGCTCTCTAAGCTGTGTTTTTTAGATGTTTCAGGACACACCGTACACTTCTCCAGAGTGGCTGTTGGCAATTTACATCCCGCCCATCAGTGTAGCAAGGCTCCCATTTCTCCATGGCCTGTCCTGCATTTCTGGTTTTGACACTTTTTTCAGCATGGCCCTTTTGACCGATGGGAAGCGAGACTTCTTTGTAGCGCTGATTTGCCTTTCCAGGTTGCTTGGTTGGCCAAAAAGGGCGTATGCGTTTTTTCCTGAATATATTCAGGAAAAAACGCATACGCGCTTTTTGGCCAAGGGCATCATTGTCAACGTTTTGCCGCTTTTCATGTGCTTTAAAGGCGATTCGAATCTACCTCCTGAAATCTGTTTCCTGCAATTCTGCCTTGATTTCAAATCCTCTTCTTTGCCTTCCCTCAATATATTTGTGGACGAGAGTTATCATTTATAACTCTGCAGGTTTGTGAATTGCAGTGCCCTGAAGCTCCATTTTACAAGTCGCTTTTTTGGGAGCCGGCCGCAAAAGCGCCGGATGGCTTCAGGCCCTGTTCTGGTTCCGGGGGGCAGGCTGAGCCTGTGGTTAATTCTTCTTCCTGATGGGAAAATAGAGTGACCTGTGCCTGTCCCAACACCAAGAGCTAGTCTCTCATTGGTTCCCCGTCTTCCCGTTCATCCTCAGGACAAATTGCAACCTGTACGGAACAGGAGGTTAAAGGTGCTGATGCTCCAAGTAGGGAGATTGCTAGTAAAGTGGCTGGAATGGCGAACCCGAGCACAAGGAGATGAGAAATGAGGTGCGTTTTAGAAACCTTTCCCCATCACACGGTGTACCATCTTCTGGGTTTCTCATGCATGTTTTCGATGTAGGAAGATGCCCTTGAACCTGGAGAATTGGGACCCATGCGATGGGTAGCACGCAGTATTACTTTAAAGGGTCTGCGTTTGCTCACCCAACCTCACCAAACCTCTCAGCACCAAGAGTGTCCACCCTTATGTCTCATCCAGCTGTGGGTCTAGATATGGTCAATCCAGGTTGCATCACAGCCCCTGAACGAATTGTGTAAGAATTTCTCTCTCTTTCCCTGTCTTTGTTTCATGGGTTTTTAAAAGTAATTTCTTTTTATAATGGGGTTTAGCTGCTTTTCACGGCTGTGTTTAGGCCGCTTTACACCCACTTGACACACTAACAGAGAGATATCAATACATAGGTTTTAAGATTATTACTAGTCAGATATATTCTTGTGCGGTGAATCGGGCGTGTTGAGTCCAGTTCTCTGAGCAAGGAGTAGGTCTTGTCTATTCCATATTGGGTTTATGGAACGGTATCTGAGCTAATTTGAAACTCTTGTTTTATGTATCACCCCACCTCACCTTTCCCGTTAAGCAGCCATAGTGTGTTTTCTGCATGTGTGACTCTGTTCTGTTTTGTAATTCAGTTCAAGTGTAACGGTTTTTACATTCCCTCTATAAGTGACACCTTATGAGAAGTGTCCTTTTCTGTGTGACTTATTTCACTTAGAATCGTCTTACCTAAATCCACTCATCATGCTGCTACTAGCCTTATGACATTGATTTCATGGCTGAGTGATATTCCATTGTACATAAGGACCACAACTTTTTTATCCATTTTTCGCTTTCCTGGGATATTTAAGGTGGAAGGAAGTGGAGGTCCTTGTCAACAGAGCAGCCCTAAACTTTGGGGTGCTTGTGTCTTGCTGATTTTCAATTTTCCCACTTTATCCCCCCATGCGTGGAAGTGCCCTAGGCTCTCTAAGCTGTGTTTTTTAGATGTTTCAGGACACACCGTACACTTCTCCAGAGTGGCTGTTGGCAATTTACATCCCGCCCATCAGTGTAGCAAGGCTCCCATTTCTCCATGGCCTGTCCTGCATTTCTGGTTTTGACACTTTTTTCAGCATTGCCCTTTTGACCGATGGGAAGCGAGACTTCTTTGTAGCGCTGATTTGCCTTTCCAGGTTGCTTGGTTGGCCAAAAAGGGCGTATGCGTTTTTTCCTGAATATATTCAGGAAAAAACGCATACGCCCTTTTTGGCCAAGGGCATCATTGTCAACGTTTTGCCGCTTTTCATGTGCTTTAAAGGCGATTCGAATCTACCTCCTGAAATCTGTTTCCTGCAATTCTGCCTTGATTTCAAATCCTCTTCTTTGCCTTCCCTCAATATATTTGTGGACGAGAGTTATCATTTATAACTCTGCATGTTTGTGAATTGCAGTGCCCTGAAGCTCCATTTTACATGTCGCTTTTTTGGGAGCCGGCCGCAAAAGCGCCGGATGGCTTCAGGCCCTGTTCTGGTTCAGGGGGGCAGGCTGAGCCTGTGGTTAATTCTTCTTCCTGATGGGAAAATAGAGTGACCTGTGCCTGTCCCAACACCAAGAGCTAGTCTCTCATTGGTTCCCCGTCTTCCCGTTCATCCTCAGGACAAATTGCAACCTGTACGGAACAGGAGCTTAAAGGTGCTGATGCTCCAAGTAGGGAGATTGCTAGTAAAGTGGCTGGAATGGCGAACCCGAGCACAAGGAGATGAGAAATGAGGTGCGTTTTAGAAACCTTTCCCCATCACACGGTGTACCATCTTCTGGGTTTCTCATGCATGTTTTCGATGTAGGAAGATGCCCTTGAACCTGGAGATTTGGGACCCATGCGATGGGTCGCACGCAGTATTACTTTAAAGGGTCTGCGTTTGCTCACCCAACCTCACCAAACCTCTCAGCCCCAAGAGTGTCCACCCTTATGTCTCATCCAGCTGTGGGTCTAGATATGGTCAATCCAGGTTGCATCACAGCCCCTGAACGAATTGTGTAAGAATTTCTCTCTCTTTCCCTGTCTTTGTTTCATGGGTTTTTAAAGGTAACTTATTTTTATAATGGGGTTTAGCTGCTTTTCACGGCTGTGTTTAGGCCGCTTTACACCCACTTGACACACTAACAGAGAGATATCAATACATAGGTTTTAAGATTATTACTAGTCAGATATATTCTTGTGCGGTGAATCGGGCGTGTTGAGTCCAGTTCTCTGAGCAAGGAGTAGGTCTTGTCTATTCCATATTGGGTTTATGGAACGGTATCTGAGCTAATTTGAAACTCTTGTTTTATGTATCACCCCACCTCACCTTTCCCGTTAAGCAGCCATAGTGTGTTTTCTGCATGTGTGACTCTGTTCTGTTTCGTAATTCAGTTCAAGTGTAACGGTTTTTACATTCCCTCTATAAGTGACACCTTATGAGAAGTGTCCTTTTCTGTGTGACTTATTTCACTTAGAATCGTCTTACCTAAATCCACTCATCATGCTGCTACTAGCCTTATGACATTGATTTCATGGCTGAGTGATATTCCATTGTACATAAGGACCACAACTTTTTTATCCATTTTTCGCTTTCCTGGGATATTTAAGGTGGAAGGAAGTGGAGGTCCTTGTCAACAGAGCAGCCCTAAACTTTGGGGTGCTTGTGTCTTGCTGATTTTCAATTTTCCCACTTTATCCCCCCATGCGTGGAAGTGCCCTAGGCTCTCTAAGCTGTGTTTTTTAGATGTTTCAGGACACACCGTACACTTCTCCAGAGTGGCTGTTGGCAATTTACATCCCGCCCATCAGTGTAGCAAGGCTCCCATTTCTCCATGGCCTGTCCTGCATTTCTGGTTTTGACACTTTTTTCAGCATGGCCCTTTTGACCGATGGGAAGCGAGACTTCTTTGTAGCGCTGATTTGCCTTTCCAGGTTGCTTGGTTGGCCAAAAAGGGCGTATGCGTTTTTTCCTGAATATATTCAGGAAAAAACGCATACGCCCTTTTTGGCCAAGGGCATCATTGTCAACGTTTTGCCGCTTTTCATGTGCTTTAAAGGCGATTCGAATCTACCTCCTGAAATCTGTTTCCTGCAATTCTGCCTTGATTTCAAATCCTCTTCTTTGCCTTCCCTCAATATATTTGTGGACGAGAGTTATCATTTATAACTCTGCAGGTTTGTGAATTGTAGTGCCCTGAAGCTCCATTTTACAAGTCGCTTTTTTGGGAGCCGGCCGCAAAAGCGCCGGATGGCTTCAGGCCCTGTTCTGGTTCAGGGGGGCAGGCTGAGCCTGTGGTTAATTCTTCTTCCTGATGGGAAAATAGAGTGACCTGTGCCTGTCCCAACACCAAGAGCTAGTCTCTCATTGGTTCCCCGTCTTCCCGTTCATCCTCAGGACAAATTGCAACCTGTACGGAACAGGAGCTTAAAGGTGCTGATGCTCCAAGTAGGGAGATTGCTAGTAAAGTGGCTGGAATGGCGAACCCGAGCACAAGGAGATGAGAAATGAGGTGCGTTTTAGAAACCTTTCCCCATCACACGGTGTACCATCTTCTGGGTTTCTCATGCATGTTTTCGATGTAGGAAGATGCCCTTGAACCTGGAGATTTGGGACCCATGCGATGGGTAGCACGCAGTATTACTTTAAAGGGTCTGCGTTTGCTCACCCAACCTCACCAAACCTCTCAGCCCCAAGAGTGTCCACCCTTATGTCTCATCCAGCTGTGGGTCTAGATATGGTCAATCCAGGTTGCATCACAGCCCCTGAACGAATTGTGTAAGAATTTCTCTCTCTTTCCCTGTCTTTGTTTCATGGGTTTTTAAAAGTAATTTCTTTTTATAATGGGGTTTAGCTGCTTTTCACGGCTGTGTTTAGACCGCTTTACACCCACTTGACACACTAACAGAGAGATATCAATACATAGGTTTTAAGATTATTACTAGTCAGATATATTCTTGTGCGGTGAATCGGGCGTGTTGAGTCCAGTTCTCTGAGCAAGGAGTAGGTCTTGTCTATTCCATATTGGGTTTATGGAACGGTATCTGAGCTAATTTGAAACTCTTGTTTTATGTATCACCCCACCTCACCTTTCCCGTTAAGCAGCCATAGTGTGTTTTCTGCATGTGTGACTCTGTTCTGTTTTGTAATTCAGTTCAAGTGTAACGGTTTTTACATTCCCTCTATAAGTGACACCTTATGAGAAGTGTCCTTTTCTGTGTGACTTATTTCACTTAGAATCGTCTTACCTAAATCCACTCATCATGCTGCTACTAGCCTTATGACATTGATTTCATGGCTGAGTGATATTCCATTGTACATAAGGACCACAACTTTTTTATCCATTTTTCGCTTTCCTGGGATATTTAAGGTGGAAGGAAGTGGAGGTCCTTGTCAACAGAGCAGCCCTAAACTTTGGGGTGCTTGTGTCTTGCTGATTTTCAATTTTCCCACTTTATCCCCCCATGCGTGGAAGTGCCCTAGGCTCTCTAAGCTGTGTTTTTTAGATGTTTCAGGACACACCGTACACTTCTCCAGAGTGGCTGTTGGCAATTTACATCCCGCCCATCAGTGTAGCAAGGCTCCCATTTCTCCATGGCCTGTCCTGCATTTCTGGTTTTGACACTTTTTTCAGCATGGCCCTTTTGACCGATGGGAAGCGAGACTTCTTTGTCGCGCTGATTTGCCTTTCCAGGTTGCTTGGTTGGCCAAAAAGGGCGTATGCGTTTTTTCCTGAATATATTCAGGAAAAAACGCATACGCCCTTTTTGGCCAAGGGCATCATTGTCAACGTTTTGCCGCTTTTCATGTGCTTTAAAGGCGATTCGAATCTACCTCCTGAAATCTGTTTCCTGCAATTCTGCCTTGATTTCAAATCCTCTTCTTTGCCTTCCCTCAATATATTTGTGGACGAGAGTTATCATTTATAACTCTGCAGGTTTGTGAATTGCAGTGCCCTGAAGCTCCATTTTACAAGTCGCTTTTTTGGGAGCCGGCCGCAAAAGCGCCGGATGGCTTCAGGCCCTGTTCTGGTTCAGGGGGGCAGGCTGAGCCTGTGGTTAATTCTTCTTCCTGATGGGAAAATAGAGTGACCTGTGCCTGTCCCAACACCAAGAGCTAGTCTCTCATTGGTTCCCCGTCTTCCCGTTCATCCTCAGGACAAATTGCAACCTGTACGGAACAGAAGCTTAAAGGTGCTGATGCTCCAAGTAGGGAGATTGCTAGTAAAGTGGCTGGAATGGCGAACCCGAGCACAAGGAGATGAGAAATGAGGTGCGTTTTAGAAACCTTTCCCCATCACACGGTGTACCATCTTCTGGGTTTCTCATGCATGTTTTCGATGTAGGAAGATGCCCTTGAACCTGGAGATTTGTGACCCATGCGATGGGTAGCACGCAGTATTACTTTAAAGGGTCTGCGTTTGCTCACCCAACCTCACCAAACCTCTCAGCCCCAAGAGTGTCCACCCTTATGTCTCATCCAGCTGTGGGTCTAGATATGGTCAATCCAGGTTGCATCACAGCCCCTGAACGAATTGTGTAAGAATTTCTCTCTCTTTCCCTGTCTTTGTTTCATGGGTTTTTAAAAGTAATTTCTTTTTATAATGGGGTTTAGCTGCTTTTCACGGCTGTGTTTAGGCCGCTTTACACCCACTTGACACACTAACAGAGAGATATCAATACATAGGTTTTAAGATTATTACTAGTCAGATATATTCTTGTGCGGTGAATCGGGCGTGTTGAGTCCAGTTCTCTGAGCAAGGAGTAGGTCTTGTCTATTCCATATTGGGTTTATGGAACGGTATCTGAGCTAATTTGAAACTCTTGTTTTATGTATCACCCCACCTCACCTTTCCCGTTAAGCAGCCATAGTGTGTTTTCTGCATGTGTGACTCTGTTCTGTTTTGTAATTCAGTTCAAGTGTAACGGTTTTTACATTCCCTCTATAAGTGACACCTTATGAGAAGTGTCCTTTTCTGTGTGACTTATTTCACTTAGAATCGTCTTACCTAAATCCACTCATCATGCTGCTACTAGCCTTATGACATTGATTTCATGGCTGAGTGATATTCCATTGTACATAAGGACCACAACTTTTTTATCCATTTTTCGCTTTCCTGGGATATTTAAGGTGGAAGGAAGTGGAGGTCCTTGTCAACAGAGCAGCCCTAAACTTTGGGGTGCTTGTGTCTTGCTGATTTTCAATTTTCCCGCTTTATCCCCCCATGCGTGGAAGTGCCCTATGCTCTCTAAGCTCTGTTTTTTAGATGTTTCAGGACACACCGTACACTTCTCCAGAGTGGCTGTTGGCAATTTACATCCCGCCCATCAGTGTAGCAAGGCTCCCATTTCTCCATGGCCTGTCCTGCATTTCTGGTTTTGACACTTTTTTCAGCATGGCCCTTTTGACCGATGGGAAGCGAGACTTCTTTGTCGCGCTGATTTGCCTTTCCAGGTTGCTTGGTTGGCCAAAAAGGGCGTATGCGTTTTTTCCTGAATATATTCAGGAAAAAACGCATACGCCCTTTTTGGCCAAGGGCATCATTGTCAACGTTTTGCCGCTTTTCATGTGCTTTAAAGGCGATTCGAATCTACCTCCTGAAATCTATTTCCTGCAATTCTGCCTTGATTTCAAATCCTCTTCTTTGCCTTCCCTCAATATATTTGTGGACGAGAGTTATCATTTATAACTCTGCAGGTTTGTGAATTGCAGTGCCCTGAAGCTCCATTTTACAAGTCGCTTTTTTGGGAGCCGGCCGCAAAAGTGCCGGATGGCTTCAGGCCCTGTTCTGGTTCCGGGGGGCAGGCTGAGCCTGTGGTTAATTCTTCTTCCTGATGGGAAAATAGAGTGACCTGTGCCTGTCCCAACACCAAGAGCTAGTCTCTCATTGGTTCCCCGTCTTCCCGTTCATCCTCAGGACAAATTGCAACCTGTACGGAACAGGAGGTTAAAGGTGCTGATGCTCCAAGTAGGGAGATTGCTAGTAAAGTGGCTGGAATGGCGAACCCGAGCACAAGGAGATGAGAAATGAGGTGCGTTTTAGAAACCTTTCCCCATCACACGGTGTACCATCTTCTGGGTTTCTCATGCATGTTTTCGATGTAGGAAGATGCCCTTGAACCTGGAGATTTGGGACCCATGCGATGGGTCGCACGCAGTATTACTTTAAAGGGTCTGCGTTTGCTCACCCAACCTCACCAAACCTCTCAGCCCCAAGAGTGTCCACCCTTATGTCTCATCCAGCTGTGGGTCTAGATATGGTCAATCCAGGTTGCATCACAGCCCCTGAACGAATTGTGTAAGAATTTCTCTCTCTTTCCCTGTCTTTGTTTCATGGGTTTTTAAAAGTAATTTCTTTTTATAATGGGGTTTAGCTGCTTTTCACGGCTGTGTTTAGGCCGCTTTACACCCACTTGACACACTAACAGAGAGATATCAATACATAGGTTTTAAGATTATTACTGGTCAGATATATTCTTGTGCGGTGAATCGGGCGTGTTGAGTCCAGTTCTCTGAGCAAGGAGTAGGTCTTGTCTATTCCATATTGGGTTTATGGAACGGTATCTGAGCTAATTTGAAACTCTTGTTTTATGTATCACCCCACCTCACCTTTCCCGTTAAGCAGCCATAGTGTGTTTTCTGCATGTGTGACTCTGTTCTGTTTTGTAATTCAGTTCAAGTGTAACGGTTTTTACATTCCCTCTATAAGTGACACCTTATGAGAAGTGTCCTTTTCTGTGTGACTTATTTCACTTAGAATCGTCTTACCTAAATCCACTCATCATGCTGCTACTAGCCTTATGACATTGATTTCATGGCTGAGTGATATTCCATTGTACATAAGGACCACAACTTTTTTATCCATTTTTCGCTTTCCTGGGATATTTAAGGTGGAAGGAAGTGGAGGTCCTTGTCAACAGAGCAGCCCTAAACTTGGGGTGCTTGTGTCTTGCTGATTTTCAATTTTCCCGCTTTATCCCCCCATGCGTGGAAGTGCCCTATGCTCTCTAAGCTGTGTTTTTTAGATGTTTCAGGACACACCGTACACTTCTCCAGAGTGGCTGTTGGCAATTTACATCCCGCCCATCAGTGTAGCAAGGCTCCCATTTCTCCATGGCCTGTCCTGCATTTCTGGTTTTGACACTTTTTTCAGCATGGCCCTTTTGACCGATGGGAAGCGAGACTTCTTTGTCGCGCTGATTTGCCTTTCCAGGTTGCTTGGTTGGCCAAAAAGGGCGTATGCGTTTTTTCCTGAATATATTCAGGAAAAAACGCATACGCCCTTTTTGGCCAAGGGCATCATTGTCAACGTTTTGCCGCTTTTCATGTGCTTTAAAGGCGATTCGTATCTACCTCCTGAAATCTGTTTCCTGCAATTCTGCCTTGATTTCAAATCCTCTTCTTTGCCTTCCCTCAATATATTTGTGGACGAGAGTTATCATTTATAACTCTGCAGGTTTGTGAATTGCAGTGCCCTGAAGCTCCATTTTACAAGTCGCTTTTTTGGGAGCCGGCCGCAAAAGTGCAGGATGGCTTCAGGCCCTGTTCTGGTTCCGGGGGGCAGGCTGAGCCTGTGGTTAATTCTTCTTCCTGATGGGAAAATAGAGTGACCTGTGCCTGTCCCAACACCAAGAGCTAGTCTCTCATTGGTTCCCCGTCTTCCCGTTCATCCTCAGGACAAATTGCAACCTGTACGGAACAGGAGGTTAAAGGTGCTGATGCTCCAAGTAGGGAGATTGCTAGTAAAGTGGCTGGAATGGCGAACCCGAGCACAAGGAGATGAGAAATGAGGAGCGTTTTAGAAACCTTTCCCCATCACACGGTGTACCATCTTCTGGGTTTCTCATGCATGTTTTCGATGTAGGAAGATGCCCTTGAACCTGGAGATTTGGGACCCATGCGATGGGTAGCACGCAGTATTACTTTAAAGGGTCTGCGTTTGCTCACCCAACCTCACCAAACCTCTCAGCCCCAAGAGTGTCCACCCTTATGTCTCATCCAGCTGTGGGTCTAGATATGGTCAATCCAGGTTGCATCACAGCCCCTGAACGAATTGTGTAAGAATTTCTCTCTCTTTCCCTGTCTTTGTTTCATGGGTTTTTAAAAGTAATTTATTTTTATAATGGGGTTTAGCTGCTTTTCACGGCTGTGTTTAGGCCGCTTTACACCCACTTGACACACTAACAGAGAGATATCAATACATAGGTTTTAAGATTATTACTAGTCAGATATATTCTTGTGCGGTGAATCGGGCGTGTTGAGTCCAGTTCTCTGAGCAAGGAGTAGGTCTTGTCTATTCCATATTGGGTTTATGGAACGGTATCTGAGCTAATTTGAAACTCTTGTTTTATGTATCACCCCACCTCACCTTTCCCGTTAAGCAGCCATAGTGTGTTTTCTGCATGTGTGACTCTGTTCTGTTTTGTAATTCAGTTCAAGTGTAACGGTTTTTACATTCCCTCTATAAGTGACACCTTATGAGAAGTGTCCTTTTCTGTGTGACTTATTTCACTTAGAATCGTCTTACCTAAATCCACTCATCATGCTGCTACTAGCCTTATGACATTGATTTCATGGCTGAGTGATATTCCATTGTACATAAGGACCACAACTTTTTTATCCATTTTTCGCTTTCCTGGGATATTTAAGGTGGAAGGAAGTGGAGGTCCTTGTCAACAGAGCAGCCCTAAACTTTGGGGTGCTTGTGTCTTGCTGATTTTCAATTTTCCCGCTTTATCCCCCCATGCGTGGAAGTGCCCTATGCTCTCTAAGCTGTGTTTTTTAGATGTTTCAGGACACACCGTACACTTCTCCAGAGTGGCTGTTGGCAATTTACATCACGCCCATCAGTGTAGCAAGGCTCCCATTTCTCCATGGCCTGTCCTGCATTTCTGGTTTTGACACTTTTTTCAGCATGGCCCTTTTGACCGATGGGAAGCGAGACTTCTTTGTCGCGCTGATTTGCCTTTCCAGGTTGCTTGGTTGGCCAAAAAGGGCGTATGCGTTTTTTCCTGAATATATTCAGGAAAAAACGCATACGCCCTTTTTGGCCAAGGGCATCATTGTCAACGTTTTGCCGCTTTTCATGTGCTTTAAAGGCGATTCGTATCTACCTCCTGAAATCTGTTTCCTGCAATTCTGCCTTGATTTCAAATCCTCTTCTTTGCCTTCCCTCAATATATTTGTGGACGAGAGTTATCATTTATAACTCTGCAGGTTTGTGAATTGCAGTGCCCTGAAGCTCCATTTTACAAGTCGCTTTTTTGGGAGCCGGCCGCAAAAGTGCAGGATGGCTTCAGGCCCTGTTCTGGTTCCGGGGGGCAGGCTGAGCCTGTGGTTAATTCTTCTTCCTGATGGGAAAATAGAGTGACCTGTGCCTGTCCCAACACCAAGAGCTAGTCTCTCATTGGTTCCCCGTCTTCCCGTTCATCCTCAGGACAAATTGCAACCTGTACGGAACAGGAGGTTAAAGGTGCTGATGCTCCAAGTAGGGAGATTGCTAGTAAAGTGGCTGGAATGGCGAACCCGAGCACAAGGAGATGAGAAATGAGGAGCGTTTTAGAAACCTTTCCCCATCACACGGTGTACCATCTTCTGGGTTTCTCATGCATGTTTTCGATGTAGGAAGATGCCCTTGAACCTGGAGATTTGGGACCCATGCGATGGGTAGCACGCAGTATTACTTTAAAGGGTCTGCGTTTGCTCACCCAACCTCACCAAACCTCTCAGCCCCAAGAGTGTCCACCCTTATGTCTCATCCAGCTGTGGGTCTAGATATGGTCAATCCAGGTTGCATCACAGCCCCTGAACGAATTGTGTAAGAATTTCTCTCTCTTTCCCTGTCTTTGTTTCATGGGTTTTTAAAAGTAATTTATTTTTATAATGGGGTTTAGCTGCTTTTCACGGCTGTGTTTAGGCCGCTTTACACCCACTTGACACACTAACAGAGAGATATCAATACATAGGTTTTAAGATTATTACTGGTCAGATATATTCTTGTGCGGTGAATCGGGCGTGTTGAGTCCAGTTCTCTGAGCAAGGAGTAGGTCTTGTCTATTCCATATTGGGTTTATGGAACGGTATCTGAGCTAATTTGAAACTCTTGTTTTATGTATCACCCCACCTCACCTTTCCCGTTAAGCAGCCATAGTGTGTTTTCTGCATGTGTGACTCTGTTCTGTTTTGTAATTCAGTTCAAGTGTAACGGTTTTTACATTCCCTCTATAAGTGACACCTTATGAGAAGTGTCCTTTTCTGTGTGACTTATTTCACTTAGAATCGTCTTACCTAAATCCACTCATCATGCTGCTACTAGCCTTATGACATTGATTTCATGGCTGAGTGATATTCCATTGTACATAAGGACCACAACTTTTTTATCCATTTTTCGCTTTCCTGGGATATTTAAGGTGGAAGGAAGTGGAGGTCCTTGTCAACAGAGCAGCCCTAAACTTTGGGGTGCTTGTGTCTTGCTGATTTTCAATTTTCCCGCTTTATCCCCCCATGCGTGGAAGTGCCCTATGCTCTCTAAGCTGTGTTTTTTAGATGTTTCAGGACACACCGTACACTTCTCCAGAGTGGCTGTTGGCAATTTACATCCCGCCCATCAGTGTAGCAAGGCTCCCATTTCTCCATGGCCTGTCCTGCATTTCTGGTTTTGACACTTTTTTCAGCATGGCCCTTTTGACCGATGGGAAGCGAGACTTCTTTGTCGCGCTGATTTGCCTTTCCAGGTTGCTTGGTTGGCCAAAAAGGGCGTATGCGTTTTTTCCTGAATATATTCAGGAAAAAACGCATACGCCCTTTTTGGCCAAGGGCATCATTGTCAACGTTTTGCCGCTTTTCATGTGCTTTAAAGGCGATTCGAATCTACCTCCTGAAATCTGTTTCCTGCAATTCTGCCTTGATTTCAAATCCTCTTCTTTGCCTTCCCTCAATATATTTGTGGACGAGAGTTATCATTTATAACTCTGCAGGTTTGTGAATTGCAGTGCCCTGAAGCTCCATTTTACAAGTCGCTTTTTTGGGAGCCGGCCGCAAAAGCGCAGGATGGCTTCAGGCCCTGTTCTGGTTCCGGGGGGCAGGCTGAGCCTGTGGGTAATTCTTCTTCCTGATGGGAAAATAGAGTGACCTGTGCCTGTCCCAACACCAAGAGCTAGTCTCTCATTGGTTCCCCGTCTTCCCGTTCATCCTCAGGACAAATTGCAACCTGTACGGAACAGGAGGTTAAAGGTGCTGATGCTCCAAGTAGGGAGATTGCTAGTAAAGTGGCTGGAATGGCGAACCCGAGCACAAGGAGATGAGAAATGAGGTGCGTTTTAGAAACCTTTCCCCATCACACGGTGTACCATCTTCTGGGTTTCTCATGCATGTTTTCGATGTAGGAAGATGCCCTTGAACCTGGAGATTTGGGACCCATGCGATGGGTCGCACGCAGTATTACTTTAAAGGGTCTGCGTTTGCTCACCCAACCTCACCAAACCTCTCAGCCCCAAGAGTGTCCACCCTTATGTCTCATCCAGCTGTGGGTCTAGATATGGTCAATCCAGGTTGCATCACAGCCCCTGAACGAATTGTGTAAGAATTTCTCTCTCTTTCCCTGTCTTTGTTTCATGGGTTTTTAAAAGTATTTTCTTTTTATAATGGGGTTTAGCTGCTTTTCACGGCTGTGTTTAGGCCGCTTTACACCCACTTGACACACTAACAGAGAGATATCAATACATAGGTTTTAAGATTATTACTAGTCAGATATATTCTTGTGCGGTGAATCGGGCGTGTTGAGTCCAGTTCTCTGAGCAAGGAGTAGGTCTTGTCTATTCCATATTGGGTTTATGGAACGGTATCTGAGCTAATTTGAAACTCTTGTTTTATGTATCACCCCACCTCACCTTTCCCGTTAAGCAGCCATAGTGTGTTTTCTGCATGTGTGACTCTGTTCTGTTTTGTAATTCAGTTCAAGTGTAACGGTTTTTACATTCCCTCTATAAGTGACACCTTATGAGAAGTGTCCTTTTCTGTGTGACTTATTTCACTTAGAATCGTCTTACCTAAATCCACTCATCATGCTGCTACTAGCCTTATGACATTGATTTCTTGGCTGAGTGATATTCCATTGTACATAAGGACCACAACTTTTTTATCCATTTTTCGCTTTCCTGGGATATTTAAGGTGGAAGGAAGTGGAGGTCCTTGTCAACAGAGCAGCCCTAAACTTTGGGGTGCTTGTGTCTTGCTGATTTTCAATTTTCCCGCTTTATCCCCCCATGCGTGGAAGTGCCCTATGCTCTCTAAGCTGTGTTTTTTAGATGTTTCAGGACACACCGTACACTTCTTCAGAGTGGCTGTTGGCAATTTACATCCCGCCCATCAGTGTAGCAAGGCTCCCATTTCTCCATGGCCTGTCCTGCATTTCTGGTTTTGACACTTTTTTCAGCATGGCCCTTTTGACCGATGGGAAGCGAGACTTCTTTGTCGCGCTGATTTGCCTTTCCAGGTTGCTTGGTTGGCCAAAAAGGGCGTATGCGTTTTTTCCTGAATATATTCAGGAAAAAACGCATACGCCCTTTTTGGCCAAGGACATCATTGTCAACGTTTTGCCGCTTTTCATGTGCTTTAAAGGCGATTCGAATCTACCTCCTGAAATCTGTTTCCTGCAATTCTGCCTTGATTTCAAATCCTCTTCTTTGCCTTCCCTCAATATATTTGTGGACGAGAGTTATCATTTATAACTCTGCAGGTTTGTGAATTGCAGTGCCCTGAAGCTCCATTTTACAAGTCGCTTTTTTGGGAGCCGGCCGCAAAAGCGCAGGATGGCTTCAGGCCCTGTTCTGGTTCCGGGGGGCAGGCTGAGCCTGTGGGTAATTCTTCTTCCTGATGGGAAAATAGAGTGACCTGTGCCTGTCCCAACACCAAGAGCTAGTCTCTCATTGGTTCCCCGTCTTCCCGTTCATCCTCAGGACAAATTGCAACCTGTACGGAACAGGAGGTTAAAGGTGCTGATGCTCCAAGTAGGGAGATTGCTAGTAAAGTGGCTGGAATGGCGAACCCGAGCACAAGGAGATGAGAAATGAGGTGCGTTTTAGAAACCTTTCCCCATCACACGGTGTACCATCTTCTGGGTTTCTCATGCATGTTTTCGATGTAGGAAGATGCCCTTGAACCTGGAGATTTGGGACCCATGCGATGGGTCGCACGCAGTATTACTTTAAAGGGTCTGCGTTTGCTCACCCAACCTCACCAAACCTCTCAGCCCCAAGAGTGTCCACCCTTATGTCTCATCCAGCTGTGGGTCTAGATATGGTCAATCCAGGTTGCATCACAGCCCCTGAACGAATTGTGTAAGAATTTCTCTCTCTTTCCCTGTCTTTGTTTCATGGGTTTTTAAAAGTAATTTCTTTTTATAATGGGGTTTAGCTGCTTTTCACGGCTGTGTTTAGGCCGCTTTACACCCACTTGACACACTAACAGAGAGATATCAATACATAGGTTTTAAGATTATTACTAGTCAGATATATTCTTGTGCGGTGAATCGGGCGTGTTGAGTCCAGTTCTCTGAGCAAGGAGTAGGTCTTGTCTATTCCATATTGGGTTTATGGAACGGTATCTGAGCTAATTTGAAACTCTTGTTTTATGTATCACCCCACCTCACCTTTCCCGTTAAGCAGCCATAGTGTGTTTTCTGCATGTGTGACTCTGTTCTGTTTTGTAATTCAGTTCAAGTGTAACGGTTTTTACATTCCCTCTATAAGTGACACCTTATGAGAAGTGTCCTTTTCTGTGTGACTTATTTCACTTAGAATCGTCTTACCTAAATCCACTCATCATGCTGCTACTAGCCTTATGACATTGATTTCTTGGCTGAGTGATATTCCATTGTACATAAGGACCACAACTTTTTTATCCATTTTTCGCTTTCCTGGGATATTTAAGGTGGAAGGAAGTGGAGGTCCTTGTCAACAGAGCAGCCCTAAACTTTGGGGTGCTTGTGTCTTGCTGATTTTCAATTTTCCCGCTTTATCCCCCCATGCGTGGAAGTGCCCTATGCTCTCTAAGCTGTGTTTTTTAGATGTTTCAGGACACACCGTACACTTCTCCAGAGTGGCTGTTGGCAATTTACATCCCGCCCATCAGTGTAGCAAGGCTCCCATTTCTCCATGGCCTGTCCTGCATTTCTGGTTTTGACACTTTTTTCAGCATGGCCCTTTTGACCGATGGGAAGCGAGACTTCTTTGTCGCGCTGATTTGCCTTTCCAGGTTGCTTGGTTGGCCAAAAAGGGCGTATGCGTTTTTTCCTGAATATATTCAGGAAAAAACGCATACGCCCTTTTTGGCCAAGGGCATCATTGTCAACGTTTTGCCGCTTTTCATGTGCTTTAAAGGCGATTCGTATCTACCTCCTGAAATCTGTTTCCTGCAATTCTGCCTTGATTTCAAATCCTCTTCTTTGCCTTCCCTCAATATATTTGTGGACGAGAGTTATCATTTATAACTCTGCAGGTTTGTGAATTGCAGTGCCCTGAAGCTCCATTTTACAAGTCGCTTTTTTGGGAGCCGGCCGCAAAAGTGCAGGATGGCTTCAGGCCCTGTTCTGGTTCCGGGGGTCAGGCTGAGCCTGTGGTTAATTCTTCTTCCTGATGGGAAAATAGAGTGACCTGTGCCTGTCCCAACACCAAGAGCTAGTCTCTCATTGGTTCCCCGTCTTCCCGTTCATCCTCAGGACAAATTGCAACCTGTACGGAACAGGAGGTTAAAGGTGCTGATGCTCCAAGTAGGGAGATTGCTAGTAAAGTGGCTGGAATGGCGAACCCGAGCACAAGGAGATGAGAAATGAGGTGCGTTTTAGAAACCTTTCCCCATCACACGGTGTACCATCTTCTGGGTTTCTCATGCATGTTTTCGATGTAGGAAGATGCCCTTGAACCTGGAGATTTGGGACCCATGCGATGGGTCGCACGCAGTATTACTTTAAAGGGTCTGCGTTTGCTCACCCAACCTCACCAAACCTCTCAGCCCCAAGAGTGTCCACCCTTATGTCTCATCCAGCTGTGGGTCTAGATATGGTCAATCCAGGTTGCATCACAGCCCCTGAACGAATTGTGTAAGAATTTCTCTCTCTTTCCCTGTCTTTGTTTCATGGGTTTTTAAAAGTAATTTCTTTTTATAATGGGGTTTAGCTGCCTTTCACGGCTGTGTTTAGGCCGCTTTACACCCACTTGACACACTAACAGAGAGATATCAATACATAGGTTTTAAGATTATTACTAGTCAGATATATTCTTGTGCGGTGAATCGGGCGTGTTGAGTCCAGTTCTCTGAGCAAGGAGTAGGTCTTGTCTATTCCATATTGGGTTTATGGAACGGTATCTGAGCTAATTTGAAACTCTTGTTTTATGTATCACCCCACCTCACCTTTCCCGTTAAGCAGCCATAGTGTGTTTTCTGCATGTGTGACTCTGTTCTGTTTTGTAATTCAGTTCAAGTGTAACGGTTTTTACATTCCCTCTATAAGTGACACCTTATGAGAAGTGTCCTTTTCTGTGTGACTTATTTCACTTAGAATCGTCTTACCTAAATCCACTCATCATGCTGCTACTAGCCTTATGACATTGATTTCATGGCTGAGTGATATTCCATTGTACATAAGGACCACAACTTTTTTATCCATTTTTCGCTTTCCTGGGATATTTAAGGTGGAAGGAAGTGGAGGTCCTTGTCAACAGAGCAGCCCTAAACTTTGGGGTGCTTGTGTCTTGCTGATTTTCAATTTTCCCGCTTTATCCCCCCATGCGTGGAAGTGCCCTATGCTCTCTAAGCTGTGTTTTTTAGATGTTTCAGGACACACCGTACACTTCTCCAGAGTGGCTGTTGGCAATTTACATCCCGCCCATCAGTGTAGCAAGGCTCCCATTTCTCCATGGCCTGTCCTGCATTTCTGGTTTTGACACTTTTTTCAGCATGGCCCTTTTGACCGATGGGAAGCGAGACTTCTTTGTCGCGCTGATTTGCCTTTCCAGGTTGCTTGGTTGGCCAAAAAGGGCGTATGCGTTTTTTCCTGAATATATTCAGGAAAAAACGCATACGCCCTTTTTGGCCAAGGGCATCATTTTCAACGTTTTGCCGCTTTTCATGTGCTTTAAAGGCGATTCGTATCTACCTCCTGAAATCTGTTTCCTGCAATTCTGCCTTGATTTCAAATCCTCTTCTTTGCCTTCCCTCAATATATTTGTGGACGAGAGTTATCATTTATAACTCTGCAGGTTTGTGAATTGCAGTGCCCTGAAGCTCCATTTTACAAGTCGCTTTTTTGGGAGCCGGCCGCAAAAGTGCAGGATGGCTTCAGGCCCTGTTCTGGTTCCGGGGGGCAGGCTGAGCCTGTGGTTAATTCTTCTTCCTGATGGGAAAATAGAGTGACCTGTGCCTGTCCCAACACCAAGAGCTAGTCTCTCATTGGTTCCCCGTCTTCCCGTTCATCCTCAGGACAAATTGCAACCTGTACGGAACAGGAGGTTAAAGGTGCTGATGCTCCAAGTAGGGAGATTGCTAGTAAAGTGGCTGGAATGGCGTACCCGAGCACAAGGAGATGAGAAATGAGGTGCATTTTAGAAACCTTTCCCCATCACACGGTGTACCATCTTCTGGGTTTCTCATGCATGTTTTCGATGTAGGAAGATGCCCTTGAACCTGGAGATTTGGGACCCATGCGATGGGTCGCACGCAGTATTACTTTAAAGGGTCTGCGTTTGCTCACCCAACCTCACCAAACCTCTCAGCCCCAAGAGTGTCCACCCTTATGTCTCATCCAGCTGTGGGTCTAGATATGGTCAATCCAGGTTGCATCACAGCCCCTGAACGAATTGTGTAAGAATTTCTCTCTCTTTCCCTGTCTTTGTTTCATGGGTTTTTAAAAGTAATTTCTTTTTATAATGGGGTTTAGCTGCTTTTCACGGCTGTGTTTAGGCCGCTTTACACCCACTTGACACACTAACAGAGAGATATCAATATATAGGTTTTAAGATTATTACTGGTCAGATATATTCTTGTGCGGTGAATCGGGCGTGTTGAGTCCAGTTCTCTGAGCAAGGAGTAGGTCTTGTCTATTCCATATTGGGTTTATGGAACGGTATCTGAGCTAATTTGAAACTCTTGTTTTATGTATCACCCCACCTCACCTTTCCCGTTAAGCAGCCATAGTGTGTTTTCTGCATGTGTGACTCTGTTCTGTTTTGTAATTCAGTTCAAGTGTAACGGTTTTTACATTCCCTCTATAAGTGACACCTTATGAGAAGTGTCCTTTTCTGTGTGACTTATTTCACTTAGAATCGTCTTACCTAAATCCACTCATCATGCTGCTACTAGCCTTATGACATTGATTTCATGGCTGAGTGATATTCCATTGTACATAAGGACCACAACTTTTTTATCCATTTTTCGCTTTCCTGGGATATTTAAGGTGGAAGGAAGTGGAGGTCCTTGTCAACAGAGCAGCCCTAAACTTTGGGGTGCTTGTGTCTTGCTGATTTTCAATTTTCCCGCTTTATCCCCCCATGCGTGGAAGTGCCCTATGCTCTCTAAGCTGTGTTTTTTAGATGTTTCAGGACACACCGTACACTTCTCCAGAGTGGCTGTTGGCAATTTACATCCCGCCCATCAGTGTAGCAAGGCTCCCATTTCTCCATGGCCTGTCCTGCATTTCTGGTTTTGACACTTTTTTCAGCATGGCCCTTTTGACCGATGGGAAGCGAGACTTCTTTGTCGCGCTGATTTGCCTTTCCAGGTTGCTTGGTTGGCCAAAAAGGGCGTATGCGTTTTTTCCTGAATATATTCAGGAAAAAACGCATACGCCCTTTTTGGCCAAGGGCATCATTGTCAACGTTTTGCCGCTTTTCATGTGCTTTAAAGGCGATTCGTATCTACCTCCTGAAATCTGTTTCCTGCAATTCTGCCTTGATTTCAAATCCTCTTCTTTGCCTTCCCTCAATATATTTGTGGACGAGAGTTATCATTTATAACTCTGCAGGTTTGTGAATTGCAGTGCCCTGAAGCTCCATTTTACAAGTCGCTTTTTTGGGAGCCGGCCGCAAAAGCGCAGGATGGCTTCAGGCCCTGTTCTGGTTCCGGGGGTCAGGCTGAGCCTGTGGTTAATTCTTCTTCCTGATGGGAAAATAGAGTGACCTGTGCCTGTCCCAACACCAAGAGCTAGTCTCTCATTGGTTCCCCGTCTTCCCGTTCATCCTCAGGACAAATTGCAACCTGTATGGAACAGGAGGTTAAAGGTGCTGATGCTCCAAGTAGGGAGATTGCTAGTAAAGTGGCTGGAATGGCGAACCCGAGCACAAGGAGATGAGAAATGAGGTGCGTTTTAGAAACCTTTCCCCATCACACGGTGTACCATCTTCTGGGTTTCTCATGCATGTTTTCGATGTAGGAAGATGCCCTTGAACCTGGAGATTTGGGACCCATGCGATGGGTCGCACGCAGTATTACTTTAAAGGGTCTGCGTTTGCTCATCCAACCTCACCAAACCTCTCAGCCCCAAGAGTGTCCACCCTTATGTCTCATCCAGCTGTGGGTCTAGATATGGTCAATCCAGGTTGCATCACAGCCCCTGAACGAATTGTGTAAGAATTTCTCTCTCTTTCCCTGTCTTTGTTTCATGGGTTTTTAAAAGTAATTTCTTTTTATAATGGGGTTTAGCTGCTTTTCACGGCTGTGTTTAGGCCGCTTTACACCCACTTGACACACTAACAGAGAGATATCAATACATAGGTTTTAAGATTATTACTAGTCAGATATATTCTTGTGCGGTGAATCGGGCGTGTTGAGTCCAGTTCTCTGAGCAAGGAGTAGGTCTTGTCTATTCCATATTGGGTTTATGGAACGGTATCTGAGCTAATTTGAAACTCTTGTTTTATGTATCACCCCACCTCACCTTTCCCGTTAAGCAGCCATAGTGTGTTTTCTGCATGTGTGACTCTGTTCTGTTTTGTAATTCAGTTCAAGTGTAACTGTTTTTACATTCCCTCTATAAGTGACACCTTATGAGAAGTGTCCTTTTCTGTGTGACCTATTTCACTTAGAATCGTCTTACCTAAATCCACTCATCATGCTGCTACTAGCCTTATGACATTGATTTCATGGCTGAGTGATATTCCATTGTACATAAGGACCACAACTTTTTTATCCATTTTTCGCTTTCCTGGGATTTTTAAGGTGGAAGGAAGTGGAGGTCCTTGTCAACAGAGCAGCCGTAAACTTTGGGGTGCTTGTGTCTTGCTGATTTTCAATTTTCCTGCTTTATCCCCCCATGCGTGGAAGTGCCCTATGCTCTCTAAGCTGTGTTTTTTAGATGTTTCAGGACACACCGTACACTTCTCCAGAGTGGCTGTTGGCAATGTACATCCCGCCCATCAGTGTAGCAAGGCTCCCATTTCTCCATGGCCTGTCCTGCATTTCTGGTTTTGACACTTTTTTCAGCATGGCCCTTTTGACCGATGGGAAGCGAGACTTCTTTGTCGCGCTGATTTGCCTTTCCAGGTTGCTTGGTTGGCCAAAAAGGGCGTATGCGTTTTTTCCTGAATATATTCAGGAAAAAACGCATACGCCCTTTTTGGCCAAGGGCATCATTGTCAACGTTTTGCCGCTTTTCATGTGCTTTAAAGGCGATTCGAATCTACCTCCTGAAATCTGTTTCCTGCAATTCTGCCTTGATTTCAAATCCTCTTCTTTGCCTTCCCTCAATATATTTGTGGACGAGAGTTATCATTTATAACTCTGCAGGTTTGTGAATTGCAGTGCCCTGAAGCTCCATTTTACAAGTCGCTTTTTTGGGAGCCGGCCGCAAAAGCGCAGGATGGCTTCAGGCCCTGTTCTGGTTCCGGGGGGCAGGCTGAGCCTGTGGTTAATTCTTCTTCCTGATGGGAAAATAGAGTGACCTGTGCCTGTCCCAACACCAAGAGCTAGTCTCTCATTGGTTCCCCGTCTTCCCGTTCATCCTCAGGACAAATTGCAACCTGTACGGAACAGGAGGTTAAAGGTGCTGATGCTCCAAGTAGGGAGATTGCTAGTAAAGTGGCTGGAATGGCGAACCCGAGCACAAGGAGATGAGAAATGAGGTGCGTTTTAGAAACCTTTCCCCATCACACGGTGTACCATCTTCTGGGTTTCTCATGCATGTTTTCGATGTAGGAAGATGCCCTTGAACCTGGAGATTTGGGACCCATGCGATGGGTCGCACGCAGTATTACTTTAAAGGGTCTGCGTTTGCTCACCCAACCTCACCAAACCTCTCAGCCCCAAGAGTGTCCACCCTTATGTCTCATCCAGCTGTGGGTCTAGATATGGTCAATCCAGGTTGCATCACAGCCCCTGAACGAATTGTGTAAGAATTTCTCTCTCTTTCCCTGTCTTTGTTTCATGGGTTTTTAAAAGTAATTTCTTTTTATAATGGGGTTTAGCTGCTTTTCACGGCTGTGTTTAGGCCGCTTTACACCCACTTGACACACTAACAGAGAGATATCAATACATAGGTTTTAAGATTATTACTGGTCAGATATATTCTTGTGCGGTGAATCGGGCGTGTTGAGTCCAGTTCTCTGAGCAAGGAGTAGGTCTTGTCTATTCCATATTGGGTTTATGGAACGGTATCTGAGCTAATTTGAAACTCTTGTTTTATGTATCACCCCACCTCACCTTTCCCGTTAAGCAGCCATAGTGTGTTTTCTGCATGTGTGACTCTGTTCTGTTTTGTAATTCAGTTCAAGTGTAACTGTTTTTACATTCCCTCTATAAGTGACACCTTATGAGAAGTGTCCTTTTCTGTGTGACTTATTTCACTTAGAATCGTCTTACCTAAATCCACTCATCATGCTGCTACTAGCCTTATGACATTGATTTCATGGCTGAGTGATATTCCATTGTACATAAGGACCACAACTTTTTTATCCATTTTTCGCTTTCCTGGGATTTTTAAGGTGGAAGGAAGTGGAGGTCCTTGTCAACAGAGCAGCCCTAAACTTTGGGGTGCTTGTGTCTTGCTGATTTTCAATTTTCCTGCTTTATCCCCCCATGCGTGGAAGTGCCCTATGCTCTCTAAGCTGTGTTTTTTAGATGTTTCAGGACACACCGTACACTTCTCCAGAGTGGCTGTTGGCAATGTACATCCCGCCCATCAGTGTAGCAAGGCTCCCATTTCTCCATGGCCTGTCCTGCATTTCTGGTTTTGACACTTTTTTCAGCATGGCCCTTTTGACCGATGGGAAGCGAGACTTCTTTGTCGCGCTGATTTGCCTTTCCAGGTTGCTTGGTTGGCCAAAAAGGGCGTATGCGTTTTTTCCTGAATATATTCAGGAAAAAACGCATACGCCCTTTTTGGCCAAGGGCATCATTGTCAACGTTTTGCCGCTTTTCATGTGCTTTAAAGGCGATTCGAATCTACCTCCTGAAATCTGTTTCCTGCAATTCTGCCTTGATTTCAAATCCTCTTCTTTGCCTTCCCTCAATATATTTGTGGACGAGAGTTATCATTTATAACTCTGCAGGTTTGTGAATTGCAGTGCCCTGAAGCTCCATTTTACAAGTCGCTTTTTTGGGAGCCGGCCGCAAAAGCGCAGGATGGCTTCAGGCCCTGTTCTGGTTCCGGGGGGCAGGCTGAGCCTGTGGTTAATTCTTCTTCCTGATGGGAAAATAGAGTGACCTGTGCCTGTCCCAACACCAAGAGCTAGTCTCTCATTGGTTCCCCGTCTTCCCGTTCATCCTCAGGACAAATTGCAACCTGTACGGAACAGGAGGTTAAAGGTGCTGATGCTCCAAGTAGGGAGATTGCTAGTAAAGTGGCTGGAATGGCGAACCCGAGCACAAGGAGATGAGAAATGAGGTGCGTTTTAGAAACCTTTCCCCATCACACGGTGTACCATCTTCTGGGTTTCTCATGCATGTTTTCGATGTAGGAAGATGCCCTTGAACCTGGAGATTTGGGACCCATGCGATGGGTCGCACGCAGTATTACTTTAAAGGGTCTGCGTTTGCTCACCCAACCTCACCAAACCTCTCAGCCCCAAGAGTGTCCACCCTTATGTCTCATCCAGCTGTGGGTCTAGATATGGTCAATCCAGGTTGCATCACAGCCCCTGAACGAATTGTGTAAGAATTTCTCTCTCTTTCCCTGTCTTTGTTTCATGGGTTTTTAAAAGTAATTTCTTTTTATAATGGGGTTTAGCTGCTTTTCACGGCTGTGTTTAGGCCGCTTTACACCCACTTGACACACTAACAGAGAGATATCAATACATAGGTTTTAAGATTATTACTAGTCAGATATATTCTTGTGCGGTGAATCGGGCGTGTTGAGTCCAGTTCTCTGAGCAAGGAGTAGGTCTTGTCTATTCCATATTGGGTTTATGGAACGGTATCTGAGCTAATTTGAAACTCTTGTTTTATGTATCACCCCACCTCACCTTTCCCGTTAAGCAGCCATAGTGTGTTTTCTGCATGTGTGACTCTGTTCTGTTTTGTAATTCAGTTCAAGTGTAACGGTTTTTACATTCCCTCTATAAGTGACACCTTATGAGAAGTGTCCTTTTCTGTGTGACTTATTTCACTTAGAATCGTCTTACCTAAATCCACTCATCATGCTGCTACTAGCCTTATGACATTGATTTCATGGCTGAGTGATATTCCATTGTACATAAGGACCACAACTTTTTTATCCATTTTTCGCTTTCCTGGGATATTTAAGGTGGAAGGAAGTGGAGGTCCTTGTCAACAGAGCAGCCCTAAACTTTGGGGTGCTTGTGTCTTGCTGATTTTCAATTTTCCCGCTTTATCCCCCCATGCGTGGAAGTGCCCTATGCTCTCCAAGCTGTGTTTTTTAGATGTTTCAGGACACACCGTACACTTCTCCAGAGTGGCTGTTGGCAATTTACATCCCGCCCACCAGTGTAGCAAGGCTCCCATTTCTCCATGGCCTGACCTGCATTTCTGGTTTTGACACTTTTTTCAGCATGGCCCTTTTGACCGATGGGAAGCGAGACTTCTTTGTAGTGTTGATTTGCCTTTCCAGGTTGCTTGGTTGGCCAAAAAGGGCGTATGCGTTTTTTCCTGAATATATTCAGGAAAAAACGCATACGCCCTTTTTGGCCAAGGGCATCATTGTCAACGTTTTGCCGCTTTTCATGTGCTTTAAAGGCGATTCGAATCTACCTCCTGAAATCTGTTTCCTGCAATTCTGCCTTGATTTCAAATCCTCTTCTTTGCCTTCCCTCAATATATTTGTGGACGAGAGTTATCATTTATAACTCTGCAGGTTTGTGAATTGCAGTGCCCTGAAGCTCCATTTTACAAGTCGCTTTTTTGGGAGCCGGCCGCAAAAGCGCAGGATGGCTTCAGGCCCTGTTCTGGTTCCGGGGGGCAGGCTGAGCCTGTGGTTAATTCTTCTTCCTGATGGGAAAATAGAGTGACCTGTGCCTGTCCCAACACCAAGAGCTAGTCTCTCATTGGTTCCCCGTCTTCCCGTTCATCCTCAGGACAAATTGCAACCTGTACGGAACAGGAGGTTAAAGGTGCTGATGCTCCAAGTAGGGAGATTGCTAGTAAAGTGGCTGGAATGGCGAACCCGAGCACAAGGAGATGAGAAATGAGGTGCGTTTTAGAAACCTTTCCCCATCACACGGTGTACCATCTTCTGGGTTTCTCATGCATGTTTTCGATGTAGGAAGATGCCCTTGAACCTGGAGATTTGGGACCCATGCGATGGGTCGCACGCAGTATTACTTTAAAGGGTCTGCGTTTGCTCACCCAACCTCACCAAACCTCTCAGCCCCAAGAGTGTCCACCCTTATGTCTCATCCAGCTGTGGGTCTAGATATGGTCAATCCAGGTTGCATCACAGCCCCTGAACGAATTGTGTAAGAATTTCTCTCTCTTTCCCTGTCTTTGTTTCATGGGTTTTTAAAAGTAATTTCTTTTTATAATGGGGTTTAGCTGCTTTTCACGGCTGTGTTTAGGCCGCTTTACACCCACTTGACACACTAACAGAGAGATATCAATACATAGGTTTTAAGATTATTACTGGTCAGATATATTCTTGTGCGGTGAATCGGGCGTGTTGAGTCCAGTTCTCTGAGCAAGGAGTAGGTCTTGTCTATTCCATATTGGGTTTATGGAACGGTATCTGAGCTAATTTGAAACTCTTGTTTTATGTATCACCCCACCTCACCTTTCCCGTTAAGCAGCCATAGTGTGTTTTCTGCATGTGTGACTCTGTTCTGTTTTGTAATTCAGTTCAAGTGTAACTGTTTTTACATTCCCTCTATAAGTGACACCTTATGAGAAGTGTCCTTTTCTGTGTGACTTATTTCACTTAGAATCGTCTTACCTAAATCCACTCATCATGCTGCTACTAGCCTTATGACATTGATTTCATGGCTGAGTGATATTCCATTGTACATAAGGACCACAACTTTTTTATCCATTTTTCGCTTTCCTGGGATTTTTAAGGTGGAAGGAAGTGGAGGTCCTTGTCAACAGAGCAGCCCTAAACTTTGGGGTGCTTGTGTCTTGCTGATTTTCAATTTTCCTGCTTTATCCCCCCATGCGTGGAAGTGCCCTATGCTCTCTAAGCTGTGTTTTTTAGATGTTTCAGGACACACCGTACACTTCTCCAGAGTGGCTGTTGGCAATGTACATCCCGCCCATCAGTGTAGCAAGGCTCCCATTTCTCCATGGCCTGTCCTGCATTTCTGGTTTTGACACTTTTTTCAGCATGGCCCTTTTGACCGATGGGAAGCGAGACTTCTTTGTCGCGCTGATTTGCCTTTCCAGGTTGCTTGGTTGGCCAAAAAGGGCGTATGCGTTTTTTCCTGAATATATTCAGGAAAAAACGCATACGCCCTTTTTGGCCAAGGGCATCATTGTCAACGTTTTGCCGCTTTTCATGTGCTTTAAAGGCGATTCGAATCTACCTCCTGAAATCTGTTTCCTGCAATTCTGCCTTGATTTCAAATCCTCTTCTTTGCCTTCCCTCAATATATTTGTGGACGAGAGTTATCATTTATAACTCTGCAGGTTTGTGAATTGCAGTGCCCTGAAGCTCCATTTTACAAGTCGCTTTTTTGGGAGCCGGCCGCAAAAGCGCAGGATGGCTTCAGGCCCTGTTCTGGTTCCGGGGGGCAGGCTGAGCCTGTGGTTAATTCTTCTTCCTGATGGGAAAATAGAGTGACCTGTGCCTGTCCCAACACCAAGAGCTAGTCTCTCATTGGTTCCCCGTCTTCCCGTTCATCCTCAGGACAAATTGCAACCTGTACGGAACAGGAGGTTAAAGGTGCTGATGCTCCAAGTAGGGAGATTGCTAGTAAAGTGGCTGGAATGGCGAACCCGAGCACAAGGAGATGAGAAATGAGGTGCGTTTTAGAAACCTTTCCCCATCACACGGTGTACCATCTTCTGGGTTTCTCATGCATGTTTTCGATGTAGGAAGATGCCCTTGAACCTGGAGATTTGGGACCCATGCGATGGGTCGCACGCAGTATTACTTTAAAGGGTCTGCGTTTGCTCACCCAACCTCACCAAACCTCTCAGCCCCAAGAGTGTCCACCCTTATGTCTCATCCAGCTGTGGGTCTAGATATGGTCAATCCAGGTTGCATCACAGCCCCTGAACGAATTGTGTAAGAATTTCTCTCTCTTTCCCTGTCTTTGTTTCATGGGTTTTTAAAAGTAATTTCTTTTTATAATGGGGTTTAGCTGCTTTTCACGGCTGTGTTTAGGCCGCTTTACACCCACTTGACACACTAACAGAGAGATATCAATACATAGGTTTTAAGATTATTACTAGTCAGATATATTCTTGTGCGGTGAATCGGGCGTGTTGAGTCCAGTTCTCTGAGCAAGGAGTAGGTCTTGTCTATTCCATATTGGGTTTATGGAACGGTATCTGAGCTAATTTGAAACTCTTGTTTTATGTATCACCCCACCTCACCTTTCCCGTTAAGCAGCCATAGTGTGTTTTCTGCATGTGTGACTCTGTTCTGTTTTGTAATTCAGTTCAAGTGTAACGGTTTTTACATTCCCTCTATAAGTGACACCTTATGAGAAGTGTCCTTTTCTGTGTGACTTATTTCACTTAGAATCGTCTTACCTAAATCCACTCATCATGCTGCTACTAGCCTTATGACATTGATTTCATGGCTGAGTGATATTCCATTGTACATAAGGACCACAACTTTTTTATCCATTTTTCGCTTTCCTGGGATATTTAAGGTGGAAGGAAGTGGAGGTCCTTGTCAACAGAGCAGCCCTAAACTTTGGGGTGCTTGTGTCTTGCTGATTTTCAATTTTCCCGCTTTATCCCCCCATGCGTGGAAGTGCCCTATGCTCTCCAAGCTGTGTTTTTTAGATGTTTCAGGACACACCGTACACTTCTCCAGAGTGGCTGTTGGCAATTTACATCCCGCCCACCAGTGTAGCAAGGCTCCCATTTCTCCATGGCCTGACCTGCATTTCTGGTTTTGACACTTTTTTCAGCATGGCCCTTTTGACCGATGGGAAGCGAGACTTCTTTGTAGTGTTGATTTGCCTTTCCAGGTTGCTTGGTTGGCCAAAAAGGGCGTATGCGTTTTTTCCTGAATATATTCAGGAAAAAACGCATACGCCCTTTTTGGCCAAGGGCATCATTGTCAACGTTTTGCCGCTTTTCATGTGCTTTAAAGGCGATTCGAATCTACCTCCTGAAATCTGTTTCCTGCAATTCTGCCTTGATTTCAAATCCTCTTCTTTGCCTTCCCTCAATATATTTGTGGACGAGAGTTATCATTTATAACTCTGCAGGTTTGTGAATTGCAGTGCCCTGAAGCTCCATTTTACAAGTCGCTTTTTTGGGAGCCGGCCGCAAAAGCGCAGGATGGCTTCAGGCCCTGTTCTGGTTCCGGGGGGCAGGCTGAGCCTGTGGTTAATTCTTCTTCCTGATGGGAAAATAGAGTGACCTGTGCCTGTCCCAACACCAAGAGCTAGTCTCTCATTGGTTCCCCGTCTTCCCGTTCATCCTCAGGACAAATTGCAACCTGTACGGAACAGGAGGTTAAAGGTGCTGATGCTCCAAGTAGGGAGATTGCTAGTAAAGTGGCTGGAATGGCGAACCCGAGCACAAGGAGATGAGAAATGAGGTGCGTTTTAGAAACCTTTCCCCATCACACGGTGTACCATCTTCTGGGTTTCTCATGCATGTTTTCGATGTAGGAAGATGCCCTTGAACCTGGAGATTTGGGACCCATGCGATGGGTCGCACGCAGTATTACTTTAAAGGGTCTGCGTTTGCTCACCCAACCTCACCAAACCTCTCAGCCCCAAGAGTGTCCACCCTTATGTCTCATCCAGCTGTGGGTCTAGATATGGTCAATCCAGGTTGCATCACAGCCCCTGAACGAATTGTGTAAGAATTTCTCTCTCTTTCCCTGTCTTTGTTTCATGGGTTTTTAAAAGTAATTTCTTTTTATAATGGGGTTTAGCTGCTTTTCACGGCTGTGTTTAGGCCGCTTTACACCCACTTGACACACTAACAGAGAGATATCAATACATAGGTTTTAAGATTATTACTAGTCAGATATATTCTTGTGCGGTGAATCGGGCGTGTTGAGTCCAGTTCTCTGAGCAAGGAGTAGGTCTTGTCTATTCCATATTGGGTTTATGGAACGGTATCTGAGCTAATTTGAAACTCTTGTTTTATGTATCACCCCACCTCACCTTTCCCGTTAAGCAGCCATAGTGTGTTTTCTGCATGTGTGACTCTGTTCTGTTTTGTAATTCAGTTCAAGTGTAACGGTTTTTACATTCCCTCTATAAGTGACACCTTATGAGAAGTGTCCTTTTCTGTGTGACTTATTTCACTTAGAATCGTCTTACCTAAATCCACTCATCATGCTGCTACTAGCCTTATGACATTGATTTCATGGCTGAGTGATATTCCATTGTACATAAGGACCACAAATTTTTATCCATTTTTCGCTTTCCTGGGATATTTAAGGTGGAAGGAAGTGGAGGTCCTTGTCAACAGAGCAGCCCTAAACTTTGGGGTGCTTGTGTCTTGCTGATTTTCAATTTTCCCGCTTTATCCCCCCATGCGTGGAAGTGCCCTAGGCTCTCTAAGCTGTGTTTTTTAGATGTTTCAGGACACACCGTACACTTCTCCAGAGTGGCTGTTGGCAATTTACATCCCGCCCATCAGTGTAGCAAGGTTCCCATTTCTCCATGGCCTGTCCTGCATTTCTGGTTTTGACACTTTTTTCAGCATGGCCCTTTTGACCGATGGGAAGCGAGACTTCTTTGTAGTGCTGATTTGCCTTTCCAGGTTGCTTGGTTGGCCAAAAAGGGCGTATGCGTTTTTTCCTGAATATATTCAGGAAAAAACGCATACGCCCTTTTTGGCCAAGGGCATCATTGTCAACGTTTTGCCGCTTTTCATGTGCTTTAAAGGCGATTCGAATCTACCTCCTGAAATCTGTTTCCTGCAATTCTGCCTTGATTTCAAATCCTCTTCTTTGCCTTCCCTCAATATATTTGTGGACGAGAGTTATCATTTATAACTCTGCAGGTTTGTGAATTGCAGTGCCCTGAAGCTCCATTTTACAAGTCGCTTTTTTGGGAGCCGGCCGCAAAAGCGCCGGATGGCTTCAGGCCCTGTTCTGGTTCAGGGGGGCAGGCTGAGCCTGTGGTTAATTCTTCTTCCTGATGGGAAAATAGAGTGACCTGTGCCTGTCCCAACACCAAGAGCTAGTCTCTCATTGGTTCCCCGTCTTCCCGTTCATCCTCAGGACAAATTGCAACCTGTACGGAACAGGAGCTTAAAGGTGCTGATGCTCCAAGTAGGGAGATTGCTAGTAAAGTGGCTGGAATGGCGAACCCGAGCACAAGGAGATGAGAAATGAGGTGCGTTTTAGAAACCTTTCCCCATCACACGGTGTACCATCTTCTGGGTTTCTCATGCATGTTTTCGATGTAGGAAGATGCCCTTGAACCTGGAGATTTGGGACCCATGCGATGGGTAGCACGCAGTATTACTTTAAAGGGTCTGCGTTTGCTCACCCAACCTCACCAAACCTCTCAGCCCCAAGAGTGTCCACCCTTATGTCTCATCCAGCTGTGGGTCTAGATATGGTCAATCCAGGTTGCATCACAGCCCCTGAACGAATTGTGTAAGAATTTCTCTCTCTTTCCCTGTCTTTGTTTCATGGGTTTTTAAAAGTAATTTCTTTTTATAATGGGGTTTAGCTGCTTTTCACGGCTGTGTTTAGGCCGCTTTACACCCACTTGACACACTAACAGAGAGATATCAATACATAGGTTTTAAGATTATTACTAGTCAGATATATTCTTGTGCGGTGAATCGGGCGTGTTGAGTCCAGTTCTCTGAGCAAGGAGTAGGTCTTGTCTATTCCATATTGGGTTTATGGAACGGTATCTGAGCTAATTTGAAACTCTTGTTTTATGTATCACCCCACCTCACCTTTCCCGTTAAGCAGCCATAGTGTGTTTTCTGCATGTGTGACTCTGTTCTGTTTTGTAATTCAGTTCAAGTGTAACGGTTTTTACATTCCCTCTATAAGTGACACCTTATGAGAAGTGTCCTTTTCTGTGTGACTTATTTCACTTAGAATCGTCTTACCTAAATCCACTCATCATGCTGCTACTAGCCTTATGACATTGATTTCATGGCTGAGTGATATTCCATTGTACATAAGGACCACAACTTTTTTATCCATTTTTCGCTTTCCTGGGATATTTAAGGTGGAAGGAAGTGGAGGTCCTTGTCAACAGAGCAGCCCTAAACTTTGGGGTGCTTGTGTCTTGCTGATTTTCAATTTTCCCACTTTATCCCCCCATGCGTGGAAGTGCCCTATGCTCTCTAAGCTGTGTTTTTTAGATGTTTCAGGACACACCGTACACTTCTCCAGAGTGGCTGTTGGCAATTTACATCCCGCCCATCAGTGTAGCAAGGCTCCCATTTCTCCATGGCCTGTCCTGCATTTCTGGTTTTGACACTTTTTTCAGCATGGCCCTTTTGACCGATGGGAAGCGAGACTTCTTTGTCGCGCTGATTTGCCTTTCCAGGTTGCTTGGTTGGCCAAAAAGGGCGTATGCGTTTTTTCCTGAATATATTCAGGAAAAAACGCATACGCCCTTTTTGGCCAAGGGCATCATTGTCAACGTTTTGCCGCTTTTCATGTGCTTTAAAGGCGATTCGAATCTACCTCCTGAAATCTGTTTCCTGCAATTCTGCCTTGATTTCAAATCCTCTTCTTTGCCTTCCCTCAATATATTTGTGGACGAGAGTTATCATTTATAACTCTGCAGGTTTGTGAATTGCAGTGCCCTGAAGCTCCATTTTACAAGTCGCTTTTTTGGGAGCCGGCCGCAAAAGCGCCGGATGGCTTCAGGCCCTGTTCTGGTTCCGGGGGGCAGGCTGAGCCTGTGGTTAATTCTTCTTCCTGATGGGAAAATAGAGTGACCTGTGCCTGTCCCAACACCAAGAGCTAGTCTCTCATTGGTTCCCCGTCTTCCCGTTCATCCTCAGGACAAATTGCAACCTGTACGGAACAGGAGGTTAAAGGTGCTGATGCTCCAAGTAGGGAGATTGCTAGTAAAGTGGCTGGAATGGCGAACCCGAGCACAAGGAGATGAGAAATGAGGTGCGTTTTAGAAACCTTTCCCCATCACACGGTGTACCATCTTCTGGGTTTCTCATGCATGTTTTCGATGTAGGAAGATGCCCTTGAACCTGGAGATTTGGGACCCATGCGATGGGTCGCACGCAGTATTACTTTAAAGGGTCTGCGTTTGCTCACCCAACCTCACCAAACCTCTCAGCCCCAAGAGTGTCCACCCTTATGTCTCATCCAGCTGTGGGTCTAGATATGGTCAATCCAGGTTGCATCACAGCCCCTGAACGAATTGTGTAAGAATTTCTCTCTCTTTCCCTGTCTTTGTTTCATGGGTTTTTAAAAGTAATTTCTTTTTATAATGGGGTTTAGCTGCTTTTCACGGCTGTGTTTAGGCCGCTTTACACCCACTTGACACACTAACAGAGAGATATCAATACATAGGTTTTAAGATTATTACTGGTCAGATATATTCTTGTGCGGTGAATCGGGCGTGTTGAGTCCAGTTCTCTGAGCAAGGAGTAGGTCTTGTCTATTCCATATTGGGTTTATGGAACGGTATCTGAGCTAATTTGAAACTCTTGTTTTATGTATCACCCCACCTCACCTTTCCCGTTAAGCAGCCATAGTGTGTTTTCTGCATGTGTGACTCTGTTCTGTTTTGTAATTCAGTTCAAGTGTAACGGTTTTTACATTCCCTCTATAAGTGACACCTTATGAGAAGTGTCCTTTTCTGTGTGACTTATTTCACTTAGAATCGTCTTACCTAAATCCACTCATCATGCTGCTACTAGCCTTATGACATTGATTTCATGGCTGAGTGATATTCCATTGTACATAAGGACCACAACTTTTTTATCCATTTTTCGCTTTCCTGGGATATTTAAGGTGGAAGGAAGTGGAGGTCCTTGTCAACAGAGCAGCCCTAAACTTTGGGGTGCTTGTGTCTTGCTGATTTTCAATTTTCCCGCTTTATCCCCCCATGCGTGGAAGTGCCCTATGCTCTCTAAGCTGTGTTTTTTAGCTGTTTCAGGACACACCGTACACTTCTCCAGAGTGGCTGTTGGCAATTTACATCCCGCCCATCAGTGTAGCAAGGCTCCCATTTCTCCATGGCCTGTCCTGCATTTCTGGTTTTGACACTTTTTTCAGCATGGCCCTTTTGACCGATGGGAAGCGAGACTTCTTTGTAGCGCTGATTTGCCTTTCCAGGTTGCTTGGTTGGCCAAAAAGGGCGTATGCGTTTTTTCCTGAATATATTCAGGAAAAAACGCATACGCCCTTTTTGGCCAAGGGCATCATTGTCAACGTTTTGCCGCTTTTCATGTGCTTTAAAGGCGATTCGAATCTACCTCCTGAAATCTGTTTCCTGCAATTCTGCCTTGATTTCAAATCCTCTTCTTTGCCTTCCCTCAATATATTTGTGGACGAGAGTTATCATTTATAACTCTGCAGGCTTGTGAATTGCAGTGCCCTGAAGCTCCATTTTACAAGTCGCTTTTTTGGGAGCCGGCCGCAAAAGCGCCGGATGGCTTCAGGCCCTGTTCTGGTTCCGGGGGGCAGGCTGAGCCTGTGGTTAATTCTTCTTCCTGATGGGAAAATAGAGTGACCTGTGCCTGTCCCAACACCAAGAGCTAGTCTCTCATTGGTTCCCCGTCTTCCCGTTCATCCTCAGGACAAATTGCAACCTGTACGGAACAGGAGGTTAAAGGTGCTGATGCTCCAAGTAGGGAGATTGCTAGTAAAGTGGCTGGAATGGCGAACCCGAGCACAAGGAGATGAGAAATGAGGTGCGTTTTAGAAACCTTTCCCCATCACACGGTGTACCATCTTCTGGGTTTCTCATGCATGTTTTCGATGTAGGAAGATGCCCTTGAACCTGGAGATTTGGGACCCATGCGATGGGTCGCACGCAGTATTACTTTAAAGGGTCTGCGTTTGCTCACCCAACCTCACCAAACCTCTCAGCCCCAAGAGTGTCCACCCTTATGTCTCATCCAGCTGTGGGTCTAGATATGGTCAATCCAGGTTGCATCACAGCCCCTGAACGAATTGTGTAAGAATTTCTCTCTCTTTCCCTGTCTTTGTTTCATGGGTTTTTAAAAGTAATTTCTTTTTATAATGGGGTTTAGCTGCTTTTCACGGCTGTGTTTAGGCCGCTTTACACCCACTTGACACACTAACAGAGAGATATCAATACATAGGTTTTAAGATTATTACTAGTCAGATATATTCTTGTGCGGTGAATCGGGCGTGTTGAGTCCAGTTCTCTGAGCAAGGAGTAGGTCTTGTCTATTCCATATTGGGTTTATGGAACGGTATCTGAGCTAATTTGAAACTCTTGTTTTATGTATCACCCCACCTCACCTTTCCCGTTAAGCAGCCATAGTGTGTTTTCTGCATGTGTGACTCTGTTCTGTTTTGTAATTCAGTTCAAGTGTAACGGTTTTTACATTCCCTCTATAAGTGACACCTTATGAGAAGTGTCCTTTTCTGTGTGACTTATTTCACTTAGAATCGTCTTACCTAAATCCACTCATCATGCTGCTACTAGCCTTATGACATTGATTTCATGGCTGAGTGATATTCCATTGTACATAAGGACCACAACTTTTTTATCCATTTTTCGCTTTCCTGGGATATTTAAGGTGGAAGGAAGTGGAGGTCCTTGTCAACAGAGCAGCCCTAACCTTTGGGGTGCTTGTGTCTTGCTGATTTTCAATTTTCCCGCTTTATCCCCCCATGCGTGGAAGTGCCCTATGCTCTCTAAGCTGTGTTTTTTAGATGTTTCAGGACACACCGTACACTTCTCCAGAGTGGCTGTTGGCAATTTACATCCCGCCCATCAGTGTAGCAAGGCTCCCATTTCTCCATGGCCTGTCCTGCATTTCTGGTTTTGACACTTTTTTCAGCATGGACCTGTTGACCGATGGGAAGCGAGACTTCTTTGTCGCGCTGATTTGCCTTTCCAGGTTGCTTGGTTGGCCAAAAAGGGCGTATGCGTTTTTTCCTGAATATATTCAGGAAAAAACGCATACGCCCTTTTTGGCCAAGGGCATCATTGTCAACGTTTTGCCGCTTTTCATGTGCTTTAAAGGCGATTCGAATCTACCTCCTGAAATCTGTTTCCTGCAATTCTGCCTTGATTTCAAATCCTCTTCTTTGCCTTCCCTCAATATATTTGTGGACGAGAGTTATCATTTATAACTCTGCAGGCTTGTGAATTGCAGTGCCCTGAAGCTCCATTTTACAAGTCGCTTTTTTGGGAGCCGGCCGCAAAAGCGCAGGATGGCTTCAGGCCCTGTTCTGGTTCCGGGGGGCAGGCTGAGCCTGTGGTTAATTCTTCTTCCTGATGGGAAAATAGAGTGACCTGTGCCTGTCCCAACACCAAGAGCTAGTCTCTCATTGGTTCCCCGTCTTCCCGTTCATCCTCAGGACAAATTGCAACCTGTACGGAACAGGAGGTTAAAGGTGCTGATGCTCCAAGTAGGGAGATTGCTAGTAAAGTGGCTGGAATGGCGAACCCGAGCACAAGGAGATGAGAAATGAGGTGCGTTTTAGAAACCTTTCCCCATCACACGGTGTACCATCTTCTGGGTTTCTCATGCATGTTTTCGATGTAGGAAGATGCCCTTGAACCTGGAGATTTGGGACCCATGCGATGGGTCGCACGCAGTATTACTTTAAAGGGTCTGCGTTTGCTCACCCAACCTCACCAAACCTCTCAGCCCCAAGAGTGTCCACCCTTATGTCTCATCCAGCTGTGGGTCTAGATATGGTCAATCCAGGTTGCATCACAGCCCCTGAACGAATTGTGTAAGAATTTCTCTCTCTTTCCCTGTCTTTGTTTCATGGGTTTTTAAAAGTAATTTCTTTTTATAATGGGGTTTAGCTGCTTTTCACGGCTGTGTTTAGGCCGCTTTACACCCACTTGACACACTAACAGAGAGATATCAATACATAGGTTTTAAGATTATTAGTAGTCAGATATATTCTTGTGCGGTGAATCGGGCGTGTTGAGTCCAGTTCTCTGAGCAAGGAGTAGGTCTTGTCTATTCCATATTGGGTTTATGGAACGGTATCTGAGCTAATTTGAAACTCTTGTTTTATGTATCACCCCACCTCACCTTTCCCGTTAAGCAGCCATAGTGTGTTTTCTGCATGTGTGACTCTGTTCTGTTTTGTAATTCAGTTCAAGTGTAACGGTTTTTACATTCCCTCTATAAGTGACACCTTATGAGAAGTGTCCTTTTCTGTGTGACTTATTTCACTTAGAATCGTCTTACCTAAATCCACTCATCATGCTGCTACTAGCCTTATGACATTGATTTCATGGCTGAGTGATATTCCATTGTACATAAGGACCACAACTTTTTTATCCATTTTTCGCTTTCCTGGGATATTTAAGGTGGAAGGAAGTGGAGGTCCTTGTCAACAGAGCAGCCCTAAACTTTGGGGTGCTTGTGTCTTGCTGATTTTCAATTTTCCCGCTTTATCCCCCCATGCGTGGAAGTGCCCTATGCTCTCTAAGCTGTGTTTTTTAGATGTTTCAGGACACACCGTACACTTCTCCAGAGTGGCTGTTGGCAATTTACATCCCGCCCATCAGTGTAGCAAGGCTCCCATTTCTCCATGGCCTGTCCTGCATTTCTGGTTTTGACACTTTTTTCAGCATGGACCTTTTGACCGATGGGAAGCGAGACTTCTTTGTCGCGCTGATTTGCCTTTCCAGGTTGCTTGGTTGGCCAAAAAGGGCGTATGCGTTTTTTCCTGAATATATTCAGGAAAAAACGCATACGCCCTTTTTGGCCAAGGGCATCATTGTCAACGTTTTGCCGCTTTTCATGTGCTTTAAAGGCGATTCGAATCTACCTCCTGAAATCTGTTTCCTGCAATTCTGCCTTGATTTCAAATCCTCTTCTTTGCCTTCCCTCAATATATTTGTGGACGAGAGTTATCATTTATAACTCTGCAGGTTTGTGAATTGCAGTGCCCTGAAGCTCCATTTTACAAGTCGCTTTTTTGGGAGCCGGCCGCAAAAGCGCAGGATGGCTTCAGGCCCTGTTCTGGTTCCGGGGGGCAGGCTGAGCCTGTGGTTAATTCTTCTTCCTGATGGGAAAATAGAGTGACCTGTGCCTGTCCCAACACCAAGAGCTAGTCTCTCATTGGTTCCCCGTCTTCCCGTTCATCCTCAGGACAAATTGCAACCTGTACGGAACAGGAGGTTAAAGGTGCTGATGCTCCAAGTAGGGAGATTGCTAGTAAAGTGGCTGGAATGGCGAACCCGAGCACAAGGAGATGAGAAATGAGGTGCGTTTTGGAAACCTTTCCCCATCACACGGTGTACCATCTTCTGGGTTTCTCATGCATGTTTTCGATGTAGGAAGATGCCCTTGAACCTGGAGATTTGGGACCCATGCGATGGGTCGCACGCAGTATTACTTTAAAGGGTCTGCGTTTGCTCACCCAACCTCACCAAACCTCTCAGCCCCAAGAGTGTCCACCCTTATGTCTCATCCAGCTGTGGGTCTAGATATGGTCAATCCAGGTTGCATCACAGCCCCCGAACGAATTGTGTAAGAATTTCTCTCTCTTTCCCTGTCTTTGTTTCATGGGTTTTTAAAAGTAATTTCTTTTTATAATGGGGTTTAGCTGCTTTTCACGGCTGTGTTTAGGCCGCTTTACACCCACTTGACACACTAACAGAGAGATATCAATACATAGGTTTTAAGATTATTACTAGTCAGATATATTCTTGTGCGGTGAATCGGGCGTGTTGAGTCCAGTTCTCTGAGCAAGGAGTAGGTCTTGTCTATTCCATATTGGGTTTATGGAACGGTATCTGAGCTAATTTGAAACTCTTGTTTTATGTATCACCCCACCTCACCTTTCCCGTTAAGCAGCCATAGTGTGTTTTCTGCATGTGTGACTCTGTTCTGTTTTGTAATTCAGTTCAAGTGTAACGGTTTTTACATTCCCTCTATAAGTGACACCTTATGAGAAGTGTCCTTTTCTGTGTGACTTATTTCACTTAGAATCGTCTTACCTAAATCCACTCATCATGCTGCTACTAGCCTTATGACATTGATTTCATGGCTGAGTGATATTCCATTGTACATAAGGACCACAACTTTTTTATCCATTTTTCGCTTTCCTGGGATATTTAAGGTGGAAGGAAGTGGAGGTCCTTGTCAACAGAGCAGCCCTAAACTTTGGGGTGCTTGTGTCTTGCTGATTTTCAATTTTCCCGCTTTATCCCCCCATGCGTGGAAGTGCCCTAGGCTCTCTAAGCTGTGTTTTTTAGATGTTTCAGGACACACCGTACACTTCTCCAGAGTGGCTGTTGGCAATTTACATCCCGCCCATCAGTGTAGCAAGGCTCCCATTTCTCCATGGCCTGTCCTGCATTTCTGGTTTTGACACTTTTTTCAGCATGGACCTTTTGACCGATGGGAAGCGAGACTTCTTTGTCGCGCTGATTTGCCTTTCCAGGTTGCTTGGTTGGCCAAAAAGGGCGTATGCGTTTTTTCCTGAATATATTCAGGAAAAAACGCATACGCCCTTTTTGGCCAAGGGCATCATTGTCAACGTTTTGCCGCTTTTCATGTGCTTTAAAGGCGATTCGAATCTACCTCCTGAAATCTGTTTCCTGCAATTCTGCCTTGATTTCAAATCCTCTTCTTTGCCTTCCCTCAATATATTTGTGGACGAGAGTTACCATTTATAACTCTGCAGGTTTGTGAATTGCAGTGCCCTGAAGCTCCATTTTACAAGTCGCTTTTTTGGGAGCCGGCCGCAAAAGCGCAGGATGGCTTCAGGCCCTGTTCTGGTTCCGGGGGGCAGGCTGAGCCTGTGGTTAATTCTTCTTCCTGATGGGAAAATAGAGTGACCTGTGCCTGTCCCAACACCAAGAGCTAGTCTCTCATTGGTTCCCCGTCTTCCCGTTCATCCTCAGGACAAATTGCAACCTGTACGGAACAGGAGGTTAAAGGTGCTGATGCTCCAAGTAGGGAGATTGCTAGTAAAGTGGCTGGAATGGCGAACCCGAGCACAAGGAGATGAGAAATGAGGTGCGTTTTAGAAACCTTTCCCCATCACACGGTGTACCATCTTCTGTGTTTCTCATGCATGTTTTCGATGTAGGAAGATGCCCTTGAACCTGGAGATTTGGGACCCATGCGATGGGTCGCACGCAGTATTACTTTAAAGGGTCTGCGTTTGCTCACCCAACCTCACCAATCCTCTCAGCCCCAAGAGTGTCCACCCTTATGTCTCATCCAGCTGTGGGTCTAGATATGGTCAATCCAGGTTGCATCACAGCCCCTGAACGAATTGTGTAAGAATTTCTCTCTCTTTCCCTGTCTTTGTTTCATGGGTTTTTAAAAGTAATTTCTTTTTATAATGGGGTTTAGCTGCTTTTCACGGCTGTGTTTAGGCCGCTTTACACCCACTTGACACACTAACAGAGAGATATCAATACATAGGTTTTAAGATTATTACTGGTCAGATATATTCTTGTGCGGTGAATCGGGCGTGTTGAGTCCAGTTCTCTGAGCAAGGAGTAGGTCTTGTCTATTCCATATTGGGTTTATGGAACGGTATCTGAGCTAATTTGAAACTCTTGTTTTATGTATCACCCCACCTCACCTTTCCCGTTAAGCAGCCATAGTGTGTTTTCTGCATGTGTGACTCTGTTCTGTTTTGTAATTCAGTTCAAGTGTAACGGTTTTTACATTCCCTCTATAAGTGACACCTTATGAGAAGTGTCCTTTTCTGTGTGACTTATTTCACTTAGAATCGTCTTACCTAAATCCACTCATCATGCTGCTACTAGCCTTATGACATTGATTTCATGGCTGAGTGATATTCCATTGTACATAAGGACCACAACTTTTTTATCCATTTTTCGCTTTCCTGGGATATTTAAGGTGGAAGGAAGTGGAGGTCCTTGTCAACAGAGCAGCCCTAAACTTTGGGGTGCTTGTGTCTTGCTGATTTTCAATTTTCCCGCTTTATCCCCCCATGCGTGGAAGTGCCCTATGCTCTCTAAGCTGTGTTTTTTAGATGTTTCAGGACACACCGTACACTTCTCCAGAGTGGCTGTTGGCAATTTACATCCCGCCCATCAGTGTAGCAAGGCTCCCATTTCTCCATGGCCTGTCCTGCATTTCTGGTTTTGACACTTTTTTCAGCATGGCCCTTTTGACCGATGGGAAGCGAGACTTCTTTGTCGCGCTGATTTGCCTTTCCAGGTTGCTTGGTTGGCCAAAAAGGGCGTATGCGTTTTTTCCTGAATATATTCAGGAAAAAACGCATACGCCCTTTTTGGCCAAGGGCATCATTGTCAACGTTTTGCCGCTTTTCATGTGCTTTAAAGGCGATTCGAATCTACCTCCTGAAATCTGTTTCCTGCAATTCTGCCTTGATTTCAAATCCTCTTCTTTGCCTTCCCTCAATATATTTGTGGACGAGAGTTATCATTTATAACTCTGCAGGTTTGTGAATTGCAGTGCCCTGAAGCTCCATTTTACAAGTCGCTTTTTTGGGAGCCGGCCGCAAAAGCGCAGGATGGCTTCAGGCCCTGTTCTGGTTCCGGGGGGCAGGCTGAGCCTGTGGTTAATTCTTCTTCCTGATGGGAAAATAGAGTGACCTGTGCCTGTCCCAACACCAAGAGCTAGTCTCTCATTGGTTCCCCGTCTTCCCGTTCATCCTCAGGACAAATTGCAACCTGTACGGAACAGGAGGTTAAAGGTGCTGATGCTCCAAGTAGGGAGATTGCTAGTAAAGTGGCTGGAATGGCGAACCCGAGCACAAGGAGATGAGAAATGAGGTGCGTTTTAGAAACCTTTCCCCATCACACGGTGTACCATCTTCTGGGTTTCTCATGCATGTTTTCGATGTAGGAAGATGCCCTTGAACCTGGAGATTTGGGACCCATGCGATGGGTCGCACGCAGTATTACTTTAAAGGGTCTGCGTTTGCTCACCCAACCTCACCAAACCTCTCAGCCCCAAGAGTGTCCACCCTTATGTCTCATCCAGCTGTGGGTCTAGATATGGTCAATCCAGGTTGCATCACAGCCCCTGAACGAATTGTGTAAGAATTTCTCTCTCTTTCCCTGTCTTTGTTTCATGGGTTTTTAAAAGTAATTTATTTTTATAATGGGGTTTAGCAGCTTTTCACGGCTATGTTTATGTCGCTTTACACCCACTTGACACACTAACAGAGAGATATCAATACATAGGTTTTAAGATTATTACTGGTCAGATATATTCTTGTGCGGTGAATCGGGCGTGTTGAGTCCAGTTCTCTGAGCAAGGAGTAGGTCTTGTCTATTCCATATTGGGTTTATGGAACGGTATCTGAGCTAATTTGAAACTCTTGTTTTATGTATCGCCCCACCTCACCTTTCCCGTTAAGCAGCCATAGTGTGTTTTCTGCATGTGTGACTCTGTTCTGTTTTGTAATTCAGTTCAAGTGTAACGGTTTTTACATTCCCTCTATAAGTGACACCTTATGAGAAGTGTCCTTTTCTGTGTGACTTATTTCACTTAGAATCGTCTTACCTAAATCCACTCATCATGCTGCTACTAGCCTTATGACATTGATTTCATGGCTGAGTGATATTCCATTGTACATAAGGACCACAACTTTTTTATCCATTTTTCGCTTTCCTGGGATATTTAAGGTGGAAGGAAGTGGAGGTCCTTGTCAACAGAGCAGCCCTAAACTTTGGGGTGCTTGTGTCTTGCTGATTTTCAATTTTCCCGCTTTATCCCCCCATGCGTGGAAGTGCCCTATGCTCTCTAAGCTGTGTTTTTTAGATGTTTCAGGACACACCGTACACTTCTCCAGAGTGGCTGTTGGCAATTTACATCCCGCCCATCAGTGTAGCAAGGCTCCCATTTCTCCATGGCCTGTCCTGCATTTCTGGTTTTGACACTTTTTTCAGCATGGCCCTTTTGACCGATGGGAAGCGAGACTTCTTTGTCGCGCTGATTTGCCTTTCCAAGTTGCTTGGTTGGCCAAAAAGGGCGTATGCGTTTTTTCCTGAATATATTCAGGAAAAAACGCATACGCCCTTTTTGGCCAAGGGCATCATTGTCAACGTTTTGCCGCTTTTCATGTGCTTTAAAGGCGATTCGAATCTACCTCCTGAAATCTGTTTCCTGCAATTCTGCCTTGATTTCAAATCCTCTTCTTTGCCTTCCCTCAATATATTTGTGGACGAGAGTTATCATTTATAACTCTGCAGGTTTGTGAATTGCAGTGCCCTGAAGCTCCATTTTACAAGTCGCTTTTTTGGGAGCCGGCCGCAAAAGCGCAGGATGGCTTCAGGCCCTGTTCTGGTTCCGGGGGGCAGGCTGAGCCTGTGGTTAATTCTTCTTCCTGATGGGAAAATAGAGTGACCTGTGCCTGTCCCAACACCAAGAGCTAGTCTCTCATTGGTTCCCCGTCTTCCCGTTCATCCTCAGGACAAATTGCAACCTGTACGGAACAGGAGGTTAACGGTGCTGATGCTCCAAGTAGGGAGATTGCTAGTAAAGTGGCTGGAATGGCGAACCCGAGCACAAGGAGATGAGAAATGAGGTGCGTTTTAGAAACCTTTCCCCATCACACGGTGTACCATCTTCTGGGTTTCTCATGCATGTTTTCGATGTAGGAAGATGCCCTTGAACCTGGAGATTTGGGACCCATGCGATGGGTCGCACGCAGTATTACTTTAAAGGGTCTGCGTTTGCTCACCCAACCTCACCAAACCTCTCAGCCCCAAGAGTGTCCACCCTTATGTCTCATCCAGCTGTGGGTCTAGATATGGTCAATCCAGGTTGCATCACAGCCCCTGAACGAATTGTGTAAGAATTTCTCTCTCTTTCCCTGTCTTTGTTTCATGGGTTTTTAAAAGTAATTTCTTTTTATAATGGGGTTTAGCTGCTTTTCACGGCTGTGTTTAGGCTGCTTTACACCCACTTGACACACTAACAGAGAGATATCAATACATAGGTTTTAAGATTATTACTGGTCAGATATATTCTTGTGCGGTGAATCGGGCGTGTTGAGTCCAGTTCTCTGAGCAAGGAGTAGGTCTTGTCTATTCCATATTGGGTTTATGGAACGGTATCTGAGCTAATTTGAAACTCTTGTTTTATGTATCGCCCCACCTCACCTTTCCGTTAAGCAGCCATAGTGTGTTTTCTGCATGTGTGACTCTGTTCTGTTTTGTAATTCAGTTCAAGTGTAACGGTTTTTACATTCCCTCTATAAGTGACACCTTATGAGAAGTGTCCTTTTCTGTGTGACTTATTTCACTTAGAATCGTCTTACCTAAATCCACTCATCATGCTGCTACTAGCCTTATGACATTGATTTCATGGCTGAGTGATATTCCATTGTACATAAGGACCACAACTTTTTTATCCATTTTTCGCTTTCCTGGGATATTTAAGGTGGAAGGAAGTGGAGGTCCTTGTCAACAGAGCAGCCCTAAACTTTGGGGTGCTTGTGTCTTGCTGATTTTCAATTTTCCCGCTTTATCCCCCCATGCGTGGAAGTGCCCTATGCTCTCTAAGCTGTGTTTTTTAGATGTTTCAGGACACACCGTACACTTCTCCAGAGTGGCTGTTGGCAATTTACATCCCGCCCATCAGTGTAGCAAGGCTCCCATTTCTCCATGGCCTGTCCTGCATTTCTGGTTTTGACACTTTTTTCAGCATGGCCCTTTTGACCGATGGGAAGCGAGACTTCTTTGTCGCGCTGATTTGCCTTTCCAAGTTGCTTGGTTGGCCAAAAAGGGCGTATGCGTTTTTTCCTGAATATATTCAGGAAAAAACGCATACGCCCTTTTTGGCCAAGGGCATCATTGTCAACGTTTTGCCGCTTTTCATGTGCTTTAAAGGCGATTCGAATCTACCTCCTGAAATCTGTTTCCTGCAATTCTGCCTTGATTTCAAATCCTCTTCTTTGCCTTCCCTCAATATATTTGTGGACGAGAGTTATCATTTATAACTCTGCAGGTTTGTGAATTGCAGTGCCCTGAAGCTCCATTTTACAAGTCGCTTTTTTGGGAGCCGGCCGCAAAAGCGCAGGATGGCTTCAGGCCCTGTTCTGGTTCCGGGGGGCAGGCTGAGCCTGTGGTTAATTCTTCTTCCTGATGGGAAAATAGAGTGACCTGTGCCTGTCCCAACACCAAGAGCTAGTCTCTCATTGGTTCCCCGTCTTCCCGTTCATCCTCAGGACAAATTGCAACCTGTACGGAACAGGAGGTTAACGGTGCTGATGCTCCAAGTAGGGAGATTGCTAGTAAAGTGGCTGGAATGGCGAACCCGAGCACAAGGAGATGAGAAATGAGGTGCGTTTTAGAAACCTTTCCCCATCACACGGTGTACCATCTTCTGGGTTTCTCATGCATGTTTTCGATGTAGGAAGATGCCCTTGAACCTGGAGATTTGGGACCCATGCGATGGGTCGCACGCAGTATTACTTTAAAGGGTCTGCGTTTGCTCACCCAACCTCACCAAACCTCTCAGCCCCAAGAGTGTCCACCCTTATTTCTCATCCAGCTGTGGGTCTAGATATGGTCAATCCAGGTTGCATCACAGCCCCTGAACGAATTGTGTAAGAATTTCTCTCTCTTTCCCTGTCTTTGTTTCATGGGTTTTTAAAAGTAATTTCTTTTTATAATGGGGTTTAGCTGCTTTTCACGGCTGTGTTTAGGCTGCTTTACACCCACTTGACACACTAACAGAGAGATATCAATACATAGGTTTTAAGATTATTACTGGTCAGATATATTCTTGTGCGGTGAATCGGGCGTGTTGAGTCCAGTTCTCTGAGCAAGGAGTAGGTCTTGTCTATTCCATATTGGGTTTATGGAACGGTATCTGAGCTAATTTGAAACTCTTGTTTTATGTATCGCCCCACCTCACCTTTCCGTTAAGCAGCCATAGTGTGTTTTCTGCATGTGTGACTCTGTTCTGTTTTGTAATTCAGTTCAAGTGTAACGGTTTTTACATTCCCTCTATAAGTGACACCTTATGAGAAGTGTCCTTTTCTGTGTGACTTATTTCACTTAGAATCGTCTTACCTAAATCCACTCATCATGCTGCTACTAGCCTTATGACATTGATTTCATGGCTGAGTGATATTCCATTGTACATAAGGACCACAACTTTTTTATCCATTTTTCGCTTTCCTGGGATATTTAAGGTGGAAGGAAGTGGAGGTCCTTGTCAACAGAGCAGCCCTAAACTTTGGGGTGCTTGTGTCTTGCTGATTTTCAATTTTCCCGCTTTATCCCCCCATGCGTGGAAGTGCCCTATGCTCTCTAAGCTGTGTTTTTTAGATGTTTCAGGACACACCGTACACTTCTCCAGAGTGGCTGTTGGCAATTTACATCCCGCCCATCAGTGTAGCAAGGCTCCCATTTCTCCATGGCCTGTCCTGCATTTCTGGTTTTGACACTTTTTTCAGCATGGCCCTTTTGACCGATGGGAAGCGAGACTTCTTTGTCGCGCTGATTTGCCTTTCCAGGTTGCTTGGTTGGCCAAAAAGGGCGTATGCGTTTTTTCCTGAATATATTCAGGAAAAAACGCATACGCCCTTTTTGGCCAAGGGCATCATTGTCAACGTTTTGCCGCTTTTCATGTGCTTTAAAGGCGATTCGAATCTACCTCCTGAAATCTGTTTCCTGCAATTCTGCCTTGATTTCAAATCCTCTTCTTTGCCTTCCCTCAATATATTTGTGGACGAGAGTTATCATTTATAACTCTGCAGGTTTGTGAATTGCAGTGCCCTGAAGCTCCATTTTACAAGTCGCTTTTTTGGGAGCCGGCCGCAAAAGCGCAGGATGGCTTCAGGCCCTGTTCTGGTTCCGGGGGGCAGGCTGAGCCTGTGGTTAATTCTTCTTCCTGATGGGAAAATAGAGTGACCTGTGCCTGTCCCAACACCAAGAGCTAGTCTCTCATTGGTTCCCCGTCTTCCCGTTCATCCTCAGGACAAATTGCAACCTGTACGGAACAGGAGGTTAACGGTGCTGATGCTCCAAGTAGGGAGATTGCTAGTAAAGTGGCTGGAATGGCGAACCCGAGCACAAGGAGATGAGAAATGAGGTGCGTTTTAGAAACCTTTCCCCATCACACGGTGTACCATCTTCTGGGTTTCTCATGCATGTTTTCGATGTAGGAAGATGCCCTTGAACCTGGAGATTTGGGACCCATGCGATGGGTCGCACGCAGTATTACTTTAAAGGGTCTGCGTTTGCTCACCCAACCTCACCAAACCTCTCAGCCCCAAGAGTGTCCACCCTTATGTCTCATCCAGCTGTGGGTCTAGATATGGTCAATCCAGGTTGCATCACAGCCCCTGAACGAATTGTGTAAGAATTTCTCTCTCTTTCCCTGTCTTTGTTTCATGGGTTTTTAAAAGTAATTTCTTTTTATAATGGGGTTTAGCTGCTTTTCACGGCTGTGTTTAGGCTGCTTTACACCCACTTGACACACTAACAGAGAGATATCAATACATAGGTTTTAAGATTATTACTGGTCAGATATATTCTTGTGCGGTGAATCGGGCGTGTTGAGTCCAGTTCTCTGAGCAAGGAGTAGGTCTTGTCTATTCCATATTGGGTTTATGGAACGGTATCTGAGCTAATTTGAAACTCTTGTTTTATGTATCGCCCCACCTCACCTTTCCGTTAAGCAGCCATAGTGTGTTTTCTGCATGTGTGACTCTGTTCTGTTTTGTAATTCAGTTCAAGTGTAACGGTTTTTACATTCCCTCTATAAGTGACACCTTATGAGAAGTGTCCTTTTCTGTGTGACTTATTTCACTTAGAATCGTCTTACCTAAATCCACTCATCATGCTGCTACTAGCCTTATGACATTGATTTCATGGCTGAGTGATATTCCATTGTACATAAGGACCACAACTTTTTTATCCATTTTTCGCTTTCCTGGGATATTTAAGGTGGAAGGAAGTGGAGGTCCTTGTCAACAGAGCAGCCCTAAACTTTGGGGTGCTTGTGTCTTGCTGATTTTCAATTTTCCCGCTTTATCCCCCCATGCGTGGAAGTGCCCTATGCTCTCTAAGCTGTGTTTTTTAGATGTTTCAGGACACACCGTACACTTCTCCAGAGTGGCTGTTGGCAATTTACATCCCGCCCATCAGTGTAGCAAGGCTCCCATTTCTCCATGGCCTGTCCTGCATTTCTGGTTTTGACACTTTTTTCAGCATGGCCCTTTTGACCGATGGGAAGCGAGACTTCTTTGTCGCGCTGATTTGCCTTTCCAAGTTGCTTGGTTGGCCAAAAAGGGCGTATGCGTTTTTTCCTGAATATATTCAGGAAAAAACGCATACGCCCTTTTTGGCCAAGGGCATCATTGTCAACGTTTTGCCGCTTTTCATGTGCTTTAAAGGCGATTCGAATCTACCTCCTGAAATCTGTTTCCTGCAATTCTGCCTTGATTTCAAATCCTCTTCTTTGCCTTCCCTCAATATATTTGTGGACGAGAGTTATCATTTATAACTCTGCAGGTTTGTGAATTGCAGTGCCCTGAAGCTCCATTTTACAAGTCGCTTTTTTGGGAGCCGGCCGCAAAAGCGCAGGATGGCTTCAGGCCCTGTTCTGGTTCCGGGGGGCAGGCTGAGCCTGTGGTTAATTCTTCTTCCTGATGGGAAAATAGAGTGACCTGTGCCTGTCCCAACACCAAGAGCTAGTCTCTCATTGGTTCCCCGTCTTCCCGTTCATCCTCAGGACAAATTGCAACCTGTACGGAACAGGAGGTTAACGGTGCTGATGCTCCAAGTAGGGAGATTGCTAGTAAAGTGGCTGGAATGGCGAACCCGAGCACAAGGAGATGAGAAATGAGGTGCGTTTTAGAAACCTTTCCCCATCACACGGTGTACCATCTTCTGGGTTTCTCATGCATGTTTTCGATGTAGGAAGATGCCCTTGAACCTGGAGATTTGGGACCCATGCGATGGGTCGCACGCAGTATTACTTTAAAGGGTCTGCGTTTGCTCACCCAACCTCACCAAACCTCTCAGCCCCAAGAGTGTCCACCCTTATGTCTCATCCAGCTGTGGGTCTAGATATGGTCAATCCAGGTTGCATCACAGCCCCTGAACGAATTGTGTAAGAATTTCTCTCTCTTTCCCTGTCTTTGTTTCATGGGTTTTTAAAAGTAATTTCTTTTTATAATGGGGTTTAGCTGCTTTTCACGGCTGTGTTTAGGCTGCTTTACACCCACTTGACACACTAACAGAGAGATATCAATACATAGGTTTTAAGATTATTACTGGTCAGATATATTCTTGTGCGGTGAATCGGGCGTGTTGAGTCCAGTTCTCTGAGCAAGGAGTAGGTCTTGTCTATTCCATATTGGGTTTATGGAACGGTATCTGAGCTAATTTGAAACTCTTGTTTTATGTATCGCCCCACCTCACCTTTCCGTTAAGCAGCCATAGTGTGTTTTCTGCATGTGTGACTCTGTTCTGTTTTGTAATTCAGTTCAAGTGTAACGGTTTTTACATTCCCTCTATAAGTGACACCTTATGAGAAGTGTCCTTTTCTGTGTGACTTATTTCACTTAGAATCGTCTTACCTAAATCCACTCATCATGCTGCTACTAGCCTTATGACATTGATTTCATGGCTGAGTGATATTCCATTGTACATAAGGACCACAACTTTTTTATCCATTTTTCGCTTTCCTGGGATATTTAAGGTGGAAGGAAGTGGAGGTCCTTGTCAACAGAGCAGCCCTAAACTTTGGGGTGCTTGTGTCTTGCTGATTTTCAATTTTCCCGCTTTATCCCCCCATGCGTGGAAGTGCCCTATGCTCTCTAAGCTGTGTTTTTTAGATGTTTCAGGACACACCGTACACTTCTCCAGAGTGGCTGTTGGCAATTTACATCCCGCCCATCAGTGTAGCAAGGCTCCCATTTCTCCATGGCCTGTCCTGCATTTCTGGTTTTGACACTTTTTTCAGCATGGCCCTTTTGACCGATGGGAAGCGAGACTTCTTTGTCGCGCTGATTTGCCTTTCCAAGTTGCTTGGTTGGCCAAAAAGGGCGTATGCGTTTTTTCCTGAATATATTCAGGAAAAAACGCATACGCCCTTTTTGGCCAAGGGCATCATTGTCAACGTTTTGCCGCTTTTCATGTGCTTTAAAGGCGATTCGAATCTACCTCCTGAAATCTGTTTCCTGCAATTCTGCCTTGATTTCAAATCCTCTTCTTTGCCTTCCCTCAATATATTTGTGGACGAGAGTTATCATTTATAACTCTGCAGGTTTGTGAATTGCAGTGCCCTGAAGCTCCATTTTACAAGTCGCTTTTTTGGGAGCCGGCCGCAAAAGCGCAGGATGGCTTCAGGCCCTGTTCTGGTTCCGGGGGGCAGGCTGAGCCTGTGGTTAATTCTTCTTCCTGATGGGAAAATAGAGTGACCTGTGCCTGTCCCAACACCAAGAGCTAGTCTCTCATTGGTTCCCCGTCTTCCCGTTCATCCTCAGGACAAATTGCAACCTGTACGGAACAGGAGGTTAACGGTGCTGATGCTCCAAGTAGGGAGATTGCTAGTAAAGTGGCTGGAATGGCGAACCCGAGCACAAGGAGATGAGAAATGAGGTGCGTTTTAGAAACCTTTCCCCATCACACGGTGTACCATCTTCTGGGTTTCTCATGCATGTTTTCGATGTAGGAAGATGCCCTTGAACCTGGAGATTTGGGACCCATGCGATGGGTCGCACGCAGTATTACTTTAAAGGGTCTGCGTTTGCTCACCCAACCTCACCAAACCTCTCAGCCCCAAGAGTGTCCACCCTTATTTCTCATCCAGCTGTGGGTCTAGATATGGTCAATCCAGGTTGCATCACAGCCCCTGAACGAATTGTGTAAGAATTTCTCTCTCTTTCCCTGTCTTTGTTTCATGGGTTTTTAAAAGTAATTTCTTTTTATAATGGGGTTTAGCTGCTTTTCACGGCTGTGTTTAGGCTGCTTTACACCCACTTGACACACTAACAGAGAGATATCAATACATAGGTTTTAAGATTATTACTGGTCAGATATATTCTTGTGCGGTGAATCGGGCGTGTTGAGTCCAGTTCTCTGAGCAAGGAGTAGGTCTTGTCTATTCCATATTGGGTTTATGGAACGGTATCTGAGCTAATTTGAAACTCTTGTTTTATGTATCGCCCCACCTCACCTTTCCGTTAAGCAGCCATAGTGTGTTTTCTGCATGTGTGACTCTGTTCTGTTTTGTAATTCAGTTCAAGTGTAACGGTTTTTACATTCCCTCTATAAGTGACACCTTATGAGAAGTGTCCTTTTCTGTGTGACTTATTTCACTTAGAATCGTCTTACCTAAATCCACTCATCATGCTGCTACTAGCCTTATGACATTGATTTCATGGCTGAGTGATATTCCATTGTACATAAGGACCACAACTTTTTTATCCATTTTTCGCTTTCCTGGGATATTTAAGGTGGAAGGAAGTGGAGGTCCTTGTCAACAGAGCAGCCCTAAACTTTGGGGTGCTTGTGTCTTGCTGATTTTCAATTTTCCCGCTTTATCCCCCCATGCGTGGAAGTGCCCTATGCTCTCTAAGCTGTGTTTTTTAGATGTTTCAGGACACACCGTACACTTCTCCAGAGTGGCTGTTGGCAATTTACATCCCGCCCATCAGTGTAGCAAGGCTCCCATTTCTCCATGGCCTGTCCTGCATTTCTGGTTTTGACACTTTTTTCAGCATGGCCCTTTTGACCGATGGGAAGCGAGACTTCTTTGTCGCGCTGATTTGCCTTTCCAGGTTGCTTGGTTGGCCAAAAAGGGCGTATGCGTTTTTTCCTGAATATATTCAGGAAAAAACGCATACGCCCTTTTTGGCCAAGGGCATCATTGTCAACGTTTTGCCGCTTTTCATGTGCTTTAAAGGCGATTCGAATCTACCTCCTGAAATCTGTTTCCTGCAATTCTGCCTTGATTTCAAATCCTCTTCTTTGCCTTCCCTCAATATATTTGTGGACGAGAGTTATCATTTATAACTCTGCAGGTTTGTGAATTGCAGTGCCCTGAAGCTCCATTTTACAAGTCGCTTTTTTGGGAGCCGGCCGCAAAAGCGCAGGATGGCTTCAGGCCCTGTTCTGGTTCCGGGGGGCAGGCTGAGCCTGTGGTTAATTCTTCTTCCTGATGGGAAAATAGAGTGACCTGTGCCTGTCCCAACACCAAGAGCTAGTCTCTCATTGGTTCCCCGTCTTCCCGTTCATCCTCAGGACAAATTGCAACCTGTACGGAACAGGAGGTTAAAGGTGCTGATGCTCCAAGTAGGGAGATTGCTAGTAAAGTGGCTGGAATGGCGAACCCGAGCACAAGGAGATGAGAAATGAGGTGCGTTTTAGAAACCTTTCCCCATCACACGGTGTACCATCTTCTGGGTTTCTCATGCATGTTTTCGATGTAGGAAGATGCCCTTGAACCTGGAGATTTGGGACCCATGCGATGGGTCGCACGCAGTATTACTTTAAAGGGTCTGCGTTTGCTCACCCAACCTCACCAAACCTCTCAGCCCCAAGAGTGTCCACCCTTATGTCTCATCCAGCTGTGGGTCTAGATATGGTCAATCCAGGTTGCATCACAGCCCCTGAACGAATTGTGTAAGAATTTCTCTCTCTTTCCCTGTCTTTGTTTCATGGGTTTTTAAAAGTAATTTCTTTTTATAATGGGGTTTAGCTGCTTTTCACGGCTGTGTTTAGGCTGCTTTACACCCACTTGACACACTAACAGAGAGATATCAATACATAGGTTTTAAGATTATTACTGGTCAGATATATTCTTGTGCGGTGAATCGGGCGTGTTGAGTCCAGTTCTCTGAGCAAGGAGTAGGTCTTGTCTATTCCATATTGGGTTTATGGAACGGTATCTGAGCTAATTTGAAACTCTTGTTTTATGTATCGCCCCACCTCACCTTTCCGTTAAGCAGCCATAGTGTGTTTTCTGCATGTGTGACTCTGTTCTGTTTTGTAATTCAGTTCAAGTGTAACGGTTTTTACATTCCCTCTATAAGTGACACCTTATGAGAAGTGTCCTTTTCTGTGTGACTTATTTCACTTAGAATCGTCTTACCTAAATCCACTCATCATGCTGCTACTAGCCTTATGACATTGATTTCATGGCTGAGTGATATTCCATTGTACATAAGGACCACAACTTTTTTATCCATTTTTCGCTTTCCTGGGATATTTAAGGTGGAAGGAAGTGGAGGTCCTTGTCAACAGAGCAGCCCTAAACTTTGGGGTGCTTGTGTCTTGCTGATTTTCAATTTTCCCGCTTTATCCCCCCATGCGTGGAAGTGCCCTATGCTCTCTAAGCTGTGTTTTTTAGATGTTTCAGGACACACCGTACACTTCTCCAGAGTGGCTGTTGGCAATTTACATCCCGCCCATCAGTGTAGCAAGGCTCCCATTTCTCCATGGCCTGTCCTGCATTTCTGGTTTTGACACTTTTTTCAGCATGGCCCTTTTGACCGATGGGAAGCGAGACTTCTTTGTCGCGCTGATTTGCCTTTCCAGGTTGCTTGGTTGGCCAAAAAGGGCGTATGCGTTTTTTCCTGAATATATTCAGGAAAAAACGCATACGCCCTTTTTGGCCAAGGGCATCATTGTCAACGTTTTGCCGCTTTTCATGTGCTTTAAAGGCGATTCGAATCTACCTCCTGAAATCTGTTTCCTGCAATTCTGCCTTGATTTCAAATCCTCTTCTTTGCCTTCCCTCAATATATTTGTGGACGAGAGTTATCATTTATAACTCTGCAGGTTTGTGAATTGCAGTGCCCTGAAGCTCCATTTTACAAGTCGCTTTTTTGGGAGCCGGCCGCAAAAGCGCAGGATGGCTTCAGGCCCTGTTCTGGTTCCGGGGGGCAGGCTGAGCCTGTGGTTAATTCTTCTTCCTGATGGGAAAATAGAGTGACCTGTGCCTGTCCCAACACCAAGAGCTAGTCTCTCATTGGTTCCCCGTCTTCCCGTTCATCCTCAGGACAAATTGCAACCTGTACGGAACAGGAGGTTAACGGTGCTGATGCTCCAAGTAGGGAGATTGCTAGTAAAGTGGCTGGAATGGCGAACCCGAGCACAAGGAGATGAGAAATGAGGTGCGTTTTAGAAACCTTTCCCCATCACACGGTGTACCATCTTCTGGGTTTCTCATGCATGTTTTCGATGTAGGAAGATGCCCTTGAACCTGGAGATTTGGGACCCATGCGATGGGTCGCACGCAGTATTACTTTAAAGGGTCTGCGTTTGCTCACCCAACCTCACCAAACCTCTCAGCCCCAAGAGTGTCCACCCTTATTTCTCATCCAGCTGTGGGTCTAGATATGGTCAATCCAGGTTGCATCACAGCCCCTGAACGAATTGTGTAAGAATTTCTCTCTCTTTCCCTGTCTTTGTTTCATGGGTTTTTAAAAGTAATTTCTTTTTATAATGGGGTTTAGCTGCTTTTCACGGCTGTGTTTAGGCCGCTTTACACCCACTTGACACACTAACAGAGAGATATCAATACATAGGTTTTAAGATTATTACTGGTCAGATATATTCTTGTGCGGTGAATCGGGCGTGTTGAGTCCAGTTCTCTGAGCAAGGAGTAGGTCTTGTCTATTCCATATTGGGTTTATGGAACGGTATCTGAGCTAATTTGAAACTCTTGTTTTATGTATCGCCCCACCTCACCTTTCCGTTAAGCAGCCATAGTGTGTTTTCTGCATGTGTGACTCTGTTCTGTTTTGTAATTCAGTTCAAGTGTAACGGTTTTTACATTCCCTCTATAAGTGACACCTTATGAGAAGTGTCCTTTTCTGTGTGACTTATTTCACTTAGAATCGTCTTACCTAAATCCACTCATCATGCTGCTACTAGCCTTATGACATTGATTTCATGGCTGAGTGATATTCCATTGTACATAAGGACCACAACTTTTTTATCCATTTTTCGCTTTCCTGGGATATTTAAGGTGGAAGGAAGTGGAGGTCCTTGTCAACAGAGCAGCCCTAAACTTTGGGGTGCTTGTGTCTTGCTGATTTTCAATTTTCCCGCTTTATCCCCCCATGCGTGGAAGTGCCCTATGCTCTCTAAGCTGTGTTTTTTAGATGTTTCAGGACACACCGTACACTTCTCCAGAGTGGCTGTTGGCAATTTACATCCCGCCCATCAGTGTAGCAAGGCTCCCATTTCTCCATGGCCTGTCCTGCATTTCTGGTTTTGACACTTTTTTCAGCATGGACCTTTTGACCGATGGGAAGCGAGACTTCTTTGTCGCGCTGATTTGCCTTTCCAGGTTGCTTGGTTGGCCAAAAAGGGCGTATGCGTTTTTTCCTGAATATATTCAGGAAAAAACGCATACGCCCTTTTTGGCCAAGGGCATCATTGTCAACGTTTTGCCGCTTTTCATGTGCTTTAAAGGCGATTCGAATCTACCTCCTGAAATCTGTTTCCTGCAATTCTGCCTTGATTTCAAATCCTCTTCTTTGCCTTCCCTCAATATATTTGTGGACGAGAGTTATCATTTATAACTCTGCAGGTTTGTGAATTGCAGTGCCCTGAAGCTCCATTTTACAAGTCGCTTTTTTGGGAGCCGGCCGCAAAAGCGCAGGATGGCTTCAGGCCCTGTTCTGGTTCCGGGGGGCAGGCTGAGCCTGTGGTTAATTCTTCTTCCTGATGGGAAAATAGAGTGACCTGTGCCTGTCCCAACACCAAGAGCTAGTCTCTCATTGGTTCCCCGTCTTCCCGTTCATCCTCAGGACAAATTGCAACCTGTACGGAACAGGAGGTTAAAGGTGCTGATGCTCCAAGTAGGGAGATTGCTAGTAAAGTGGCTGGAATGGCGAACCCGAGCACAAGGAGATGAGAAATGAGGTGCGTTTTAGAAACCTTTCCCCATCACACGGTGTACCATCTTCTGGGTTTCTCATGCATGTTTTCGATGTAGGAAGATGCCCTTGAACCTGGAGATTTGGGACCCATGCGATGGGTCGCACGCAGTATTACTTTAAAGGGTCTGCGTTTGCTCACCCAACCTCACCAAACCTCTCAGCCCCAAGAGTGTCCACCCTTATGTCTCATCCAGCTGTGGGTCTAGATATGGTCAATCCAGGTTGCATCACAGCCCCTGAACGAATTGTGTAAGAATTTCTCTCTCTTTCCCTGTCTTTGTTTCATGGGTTTTTAAAAGTAATTTCTTTTTATAATGGGGTTTAGCTGCTTTTCACGGCTGTGTTTAGGCCGCTTTACACCCACTTGACACACTAACAGAGAGATATCAATACATAGGTTTTAAGATTATTAGTAGTCAGATATATTCTTGTGCGGTGAATCGGGCGTGTTGAGTCCAGTTCTCTGAGCAAGGAGTAGGTCTTGTCTATTCCATATTGGGTTTATGGAACGGTATCTGAGCTAATTTGAAACTCTTGTTTTATGTATCACCCCACCTCACCTTTCCCGTTAAGCAGCCATAGTGTGTTTTCTGCATGTGTGACTCTGTTCTGTTTTGTAATTCAGTTCAAGTGTAACGGTTTTTACATTCCCTCTATAAGTGACACCTTATGAGAAGTGTCCTTTTCTGTGTGACTTATTTCACTTAGAATCGTCTTACCTAAATCCACTCATCATGCTGCTACTAGCCTTATGACATTGATTTCATGGCTGAGTGATATTCCATTGTACATAAGGACCACAACTTTTTTATCCATTTTTCGCTTTCCTGGGATATTTAAGGTGGAAGGAAGTGGAGGTCCTTGTCAACAGAGCAGCCCTAAACTTTGGGGTGCTTGTGTCTTGCTGATTTTCAATTTTCCCACTTTATCCCCCCATGCGTGGAAGTGCCCTATGCTCTCTAAGCTGTGTTTTTTAGATGTTTCAGGACACACCGTACACTTCTCCAGAGTGGCTGTTGGCAATTTACATCCCGCCCATCAGTGTAGCAAGGCTCCCATTTCTCCATGGCCTGTCCTGCATTTCTGGTTTTGACACTTTTTTCAGCATGGCCCTTTTGACCGATGGGAAGCGAGACTTCTTTGTCGCGCTGATTTGCCTTTCCAGGTTGCTTGGTTGGCCAAAAAGGGCGTATGCGTTTTTTCCTGAATATATTCAGGAAAAAACGCATACGCCCTTTTTGGCCAAGGGCATCATTGTCAACGTTTTGCCGCTTTTCATGTGCTTTAAAGGCGATTCGAATCTACCTCCTGAAATCTGTTTCCTGCAATTCTGCCTTGATTTCAAATCCTCTTCTTTGCCTTCCCTCAATATATTTGTGGACGAGAGTTATCATTTATAACTCTGCAGGCTTGTGAATTGCAGTGCCCTGAAGCTCCATTTTACAAGTCGCTTTTTTGGGAGCCGGCCGCAAAAGCGCCGGATGGCTTCAGGCCCTGTTCTGGTTCCGGGGGGCAGGCTGAGCCTGTGGTTAATTCTTCTTCCTGATGGGAAAATAGAGTGACCTGTGCCTGTCCCAACACCAAGAGCTAGTCTCTCATTGGTTCCCCGTCTTCCCGTTCATCCTCAGGACAAATTGCAACCTGTACGGAACAGGAGGTTAAAGGTGCTGATGCTCCAAGTAGGGAGATTGCTAGTAAAGTGGCTGGAATGGCGAACCCGAGCACAAGGAGATGAGAAATGAGGTGCGTTTTAGAAACCTTTCCCCATCACACGGTGTACCATCTTCTGGGTTTCTCATGCATGTTTTCGATGTAGGAAGATGCCCTTGAACCTGGAGATTTGGGACCCATGCGATGGGTCGCACGCAGTATTACTTTAAAGGGTCTGCGTTTGCTCACCCAACCTCACCAAACCTCTCAGCCCCAAGAGTGTCCACCCTTATGTCTCATCCAGCTGTGGGTCTAGATATGGTCAATCCAGGTTGCATCACAGCCCCTGAACGAATTGTGTAAGAATTTCTCTCTCTTTCCCTGTCTTTGTTTCATGGGTTTTTAAAAGTAATTTCTTTTTATAATGGGGTTTAGCTGCTTTTCACGGCTGTGTTTAGGCCGCTTTACACCCACTTGACACACTAACAGAGAGATATCAATACATAGGTTTTAAGATTATTAGTAGTCAGATATATTCTTGTGCGGTGAATCGGGCGTGTTGAGTCCAGTTCTCTGAGCAAGGAGTAGGTCTTGTCTATTCCATATTGGGTTTATGGAACGGTATCTGAGCTAATTTGAAACTCTTGTTTTATGTATCGCCCCACCTCACCTTTCCGTTAAGCAGCCATAGTGTGTTTTCTGCATGTGTGACTCTGTTCTGTTTTGTAATTCAGTTCAAGTGTAACGGTTTTTACATTCCCTCTATAAGTGACACCTTATGAGAAGTGTCCTTTTCTGTGTGACTTATTTCACTTAGAATCGTCTTACCTAAATCCACTCATCATGCTGCTACTAGCCTTATGACATTGATTTCATGGCTGAGTGATATTCCATTGTACATAAGGACCACAACTTTTTTATCCATTTTTCGCTTTCCTGGGATATTTAAGGTGGAAGGAAGTGGAGGTCCTTGTCAACAGAGCAGCCCTAAACTTTGGGGTGCTTGTGTCTTGCTGATTTTCAATTTTCCCGCTTTATCCCCCCATGCGTGGAAGTGCCCTAGGCTCTCTAAGCTGTGTTTTTTAGATGTTTCAGGACACACCGTACACTTCTCCAGAGTGGCTGTTGGCAATTTACATCCCGCCCATCAGTGTAGCAAGGCTCCCATTTCTCCATGGCCTGTCCTGCATTTCTGGTTTTGACACTTTTTTCAGCATGGACCTTTTGACCGATGGGAAGCGAGACTTCTTTGTCGCGCTGATTTGCCTTTCCAGGTTGCTTGGTTGGCCAAAAAGGGCGTATGCGTTTTTTCCTGAATATATTCAGGAAAAAACGCATACGCCCTTTTTGGCCAAGGGCATCATTGTCAACGTTTTGCCGCTTTTCATGTGCTTTAAAGGCGATTCGAATCTACCTCCTGAAATCTGTTTCCTGCAATTCTGCCTTGATTTCAAATCCTCTTCTTTGCCTTCCCTCAATATATTTGTGGACGAGAGTTATCATTTATAACTCTGCAGGTTTGTGAATTGCAGTGCCCTGAAGCTCCATTTTACAAGTCGCTTTTTTGGGAGCCGGCCGCAAAAGCGCAGGATGGCTTCAGGCCCTGTTCTGGTTCCGGGGGGCAGGCTGAGCCTGTGGTTAATTCTTCTTCCTGATGGGAAAATAGAGTGACCTGTGCCTGTCCCAACACCAAGAGCTAGTCTCTCATTGGTTCCCCGTCTTCCCGTTCATCCTCAGGACAAATTGCAACCTGTACGGAACAGGAGGTTAAAGGTGCTGATGCTCCAAGTAGGGAGATTGCTAGTAAAGTGGCTGGAATGGCGAACCCGAGCACAAGGAGATGAGAAATGAGGTGCGTTTTAGAAACCTTTCCCCATCACACGGTGTACCATCTTCTGGGTTTCTCATGCATGTTTTCGATGTAGGAAGATGCCCTTGAACCTGGAGATTTGGGACCCATGCGATGGGTCGCACGCAGTATTACTTTAAAGGGTCTGCGTTTGCTCACCCAACCTCACCAAACCTCTCAGCCCCAAGAGTGTCCACCCTTATGTCTCATCCAGCTGTGGGTCTAGATATGGTCAATCCAGGTTGCATCACAGCCCCTGAACGAATTGTGTAAGAATTTCTCTCTCTTTCCCTGTCTTTGTTTCATGGGTTTTTAAAAGTAATTTCTTTTTATAATGGGGTTTAGCTGCTTTTCACGGCTGTGTTTAGGCCGCTTTACACCCACTTGACACACTAACAGAGAGATATCAATACATAGGTTTTAAGATTATTAGTAGTCAGATATATTCTTGTGCGGTGAATCGGGCGTGTTGAGTCCAGTTCTCTGAGCAAGGAGTAGGTCTTGTCTATTCCATATTGGGTTTATGGAACGGTATCTGAGCTAATTTGAAACTCTTGTTTTATGTATCACCCCACCTCACCTTTCCCGTTAAGCAGCCATAGTGTGTTTTCTGCATGTGTGACTCTGTTCTGTTTTGTAATTCAGTTCAAGTGTAACGGTTTTTACATTCCCTCTATAAGTGACACCTTATGAGAAGTGTCCTTTTCTGTGTGACTTATTTCACTTAGAATCGTCTTACCTAAATCCACTCATCATGCTGCTACTAGCCTTATGACATTGATTTCATGGCTGAGTGATATTCCATTGTACATAAGGACCACAACTTTTTTATCCATTTTTCGCTTTCCTGGGATATTTAAGGTGGAAGGAAGTGGAGGTCCTTGTCAACAGAGCAGCCCTAAACTTTGGGGTGCTTGTGTCTTGCTGATTTTCAATTTTCCCACTTTATCCCCCCATGCGTGGAAGTGCCCTATGCTCTCTAAGCTGTGTTTTTTAGATGTTTCAGGACACACCGTACACTTCTCCAGAGTGGCTGTTGGCAATTTACATCCCGCCCATCAGTGTAGCAAGGCTCCCATTTCTCCATGGCCTGTCCTGCATTTCTGGTTTTGACACTTTTTTCAGCATGGCCCTTTTGACCGATGGGAAGCGAGACTTCTTTGTCGCGCTGATTTGCCTTTCCAGGTTGCTTGGTTGGCCAAAAAGGGCGTATGCGTTTTTTCCTGAATATATTCAGGAAAAAACGCATACGCCCTTTTTGGCCAAGGGCATCATTGTCAACGTTTTGCCGCTTTTCATGTGCTTTAAAGGCGATTCGAATCTACCTCCTGAAATCTGTTTCCTGCAATTCTGCCTTGATTTCAAATCCTCTTCTTTGCCTTCCCTCAATATATTTGTGGACGAGAGTTATCATTTATAACTCTGCAGGCTTGTGAATTGCAGTGCCCTGAAGCTCCATTTTACAAGTCGCTTTTTTGGGAGCCGGCCGCAAAAGCGCCGGATGGCTTCAGGCCCTGTTCTGGTTCCGGGGGGCAGGCTGAGCCTGTGGTTAATTCTTCTTCCTGATGGGAAAATAGAGTGACCTGTGCCTGTCCCAACACCAAGAGCTAGTCTCTCATTGGTTCCCCGTCTTCCCGTTCATCCTCAGGACAAATTGCAACCTGTACGGAACAGGAGGTTAAAGGTGCTGATGCTCCAAGTAGGGAGATTGCTAGTAAAGTGGCTGGAATGGCGAACCCGAGCACAAGGAGATGAGAAATGAGGTGCGTTTTAGAAACCTTTCCCCATCACACGGTGTACCATCTTCTGGGTTTCTCATGCATGTTTTCGATGTAGGAAGATGCCCTTGAACCTGGAGATTTGGGACCCATGCGATGGGTCGCACGCAGTATTACTTTAAAGGGTCTGCGTTTGCTCACCCAACCTCACCAAACCTCTCAGCCCCAAGAGTGTCCACCCTTATGTCTCATCCAGCTGTGGGTCTAGATATGGTCAATCCAGGTTGCATCACAGCCCCTGAACGAATTGTGTAAGAATTTCTCTCTCTTTCCCTGTCTTTGTTTCATGGGTTTTTAAAAGTAATTTCTTTTTATAATGGGGTTTAGCTGCTTTTCACGGCTGTGTTTAGGCCGCTTTACACCCACTTGACACACTAACAGAGAGATATCAATACATAGGTTTTAAGATTATTAGTAGTCAGATATATTCTTGTGCGGTGAATCGGGCGTGTTGAGTCCAGTTCTCTGAGCAAGGAGTAGGTCTTGTCTATTCCATATTGGGTTTATGGAACGGTATCTGAGCTAATTTGAAACTCTTGTTTTATGTATCGCCCCACCTCACCTTTCCGTTAAGCAGCCATAGTGTGTTTTCTGCATGTGTGACTCTGTTCTGTTTTGTAATTCAGTTCAAGTGTAACGGTTTTTACATTCCCTCTATAAGTGACACCTTATGAGAAGTGTCCTTTTCTGTGTGACTTATTTCACTTAGAATCGTCTTACCTAAATCCACTCATCATGCTGCTACTAGCCTTATGACATTGATTTCATGGCTGAGTGATATTCCATTGTACATAAGGACCACAACTTTTTTATCCATTTTTCGCTTTCCTGGGATATTTAAGGTGGAAGGAAGTGGAGGTCCTTGTCAACAGAGCAGCCCTAAACTTTGGGGTGCTTGTGTCTTGCTGATTTTCAATTTTCCCGCTTTATCCCCCCATGCGTGGAAGTGCCCTAGGCTCTCTAAGCTGTGTTTTTTAGATGTTTCAGGACACACCGTACACTTCTCCAGAGTGGCTGTTGGCAATTTACATCCCGCCCATCAGTGTAGCAAGGCTCCCATTTCTCCATGGCCTGTCCTGCATTTCTGGTTTTGACACTTTTTTCAGCATGGACCTTTTGACCGATGGGAAGCGAGACTTCTTTGTCGCGCTGATTTGCCTTTCCAGGTTGCTTGGTTGGCCAAAAAGGGCGTATGCGTTTTTTCCTGAATATATTCAGGAAAAAACGCATACGCCCTTTTTGGCCAAGGGCATCATTGTCAACGTTTTGCCGCTTTTCATGTGCTTTAAAGGCGATTCGAATCTACCTCCTGAAATCTGTTTCCTGCAATTCTGCCTTGATTTCAAATCCTCTTCTTTGCCTTCCCTCAATATATTTGTGGACGAGAGTTATCATTTATAACTCTGCAGGTTTGTGAATTGCAGTGCCCTGAAGCTCCATTTTACAAGTCGCTTTTTTGGGAGCCGGCCGCAAAAGCGCAGGATGGCTTCAGGCCCTGTTCTGGTTCCGGGGGGCAGGCTGAGCCTGTGGTTAATTCTTCTTCCTGATGGGAAAATAGAGTGACCTGTGCCTGTCCCAACACCAAGAGCTAGTCTCTCATTGGTTCCCCGTCTTCCCGTTCATCCTCAGGACAAATTGCAACCTGTACGGAACAGGAGGTTAAAGGTGCTGATGCTCCAAGTAGGGAGATTGCTAGTAAAGTGGCTGGAATGGCGAACCCGAGCACAAGGAGATGAGAAATGAGGTGCGTTTTAGAAACCTTTCCCCATCACACGGTGTACCATCTTCTGGGTTTCTCATGCATGTTTTCGATGTAGGAAGATGCCCTTGAACCTGGAGATTTGGGACCCATGCGATGGGTCGCACGCAGTATTACTTTAAAGGGTCTGCGTTTGCTCACCCAACCTCACCAAACCTCTCAGCCCCAAGAGTGTCCACCCTTATGTCTCATCCAGCTGTGGGTCTAGATATGGTCAATCCAGGTTGCATCACAGCCCCTGAACGAATTGTGTAAGAATTTCTCTCTCTTTCCCTGTCTTTGTTTCATGGGTTTTTAAAAGTAATTTCTTTTTATAATGGGGTTTAGCTGCTTTTCACGGCTGTGTTTAGGCCGCTTTACACCCACTTGACACACTAACAGAGAGATATCAATACATAGGTTTTAAGATTATTACTGGTCAGATATATTCTTGTGCGGTGAATCGGGCGTGTTGAGTCCAGTTCTCTGAGCAAGGAGTAGGTCTTGTCTATTCCATATTGGGTTTATGGAACGGTATCTGAGCTAATTTGAAACTCTTGTTTTATGTATCACCCCACCTCACCTTTCCCGTTAAGCAGCCATAGTGTGTTTTCTGCATGTGTGACTCTGTTCTGTTTTGTAATTCAGTTCAAGTGTAACGGTTTTTACATTCCCTCTATAAGTGACACCTTATGAGAAGTGTCCTTTTCTGTGTGACTTATTTCACTTAGAATCGTCTTACCTAAATCCACTCATCATGCTGCTACTAGCCTTATGACATTGATTTCATGGCTGAGTGATATTCCATTGTACATAAGGACCACAACTTTTTTATCCATTTTTCGCTTTCCTGGGATATTTAAGGTGGAAGGAAGTGGAGGTCCTTGTCAACAGAGCAGCCCTAAACTTTGGGGTGCTTGTGTCTTGCTGATTTTCAATTTTCCCGCTTTATCCCCCCATGCGTGGAAGTGCCCTATGCTCTCTAAGCTGTGTTTTTTAGATGTTTCAGGACACACCGTACACTTCTCCAGAGTGGCTGTTGGCAATTTACATCCCGCCCATCAGTGTAGCAAGGCTCCCATTTCTCCATGGCCTGTCCTGCATTTCTGGTTTTGACACTTTTTTCAGCATGGACCTTTTGACCGATGGGAAGCGAGACTTCTTTGTCGCGCTGATTTGCCTTTCCAGGTTGCTTGGTTGGCCAAAAAGGGCGTATGCGTTTTTTCCTGAATATATTCAGGAAAAAACGCATACGCCCTTTTTGGCCAAGGGCATCATTGTCAACGTTTTGCCGCTTTTCATGTGCTTTAAAGGCGATTCGAATCTACCTCCTGAAATCTGTTTCCTGCAATTCTGCCTTGATTTCAAATCCTCTTCTTTGCCTTCCCTCAATATATTTGTGGACGAGAGTTATCATTTATAACTCTGCAGGTTTGTGAATTGCAGTGCCCTGAAGCTCCATTTTACAAGTCGCTTTTTTGGGAGCCGGCCGCAAAAGCGCAGGATGGCTTCAGGCCCTGTTCTGGTTCCGGGGGGCAGGCTGAGCCTGTGGTTAATTCTTCTTCCTGATGGGAAAATAGAGTGACCTGTGCCTGTCCCAACACCAAGAGCTAGTCTCTCATTGGTTCCCCGTCTTCCCGTTCATCCTCAGGACAAATTGCAACCTGTACGGAACAGGAGGTTAAAGGTGCTGATGCTCCAAGTAGGGAGATTGCTAGTAAAGTGGCTGGAATGGCGAACCCGAGCACAAGGAGATGAGAAATGAGGTGCGTTTTAGAAACCTTTCCCCATCACACGGTGTACCATCTTCTGGGTTTCTCATGCATGTTTTCGATGTAGGAAGATGCCCTTGAACCTGGAGATTTGGGACCCATGCGATGGGTCGCACGCAGTATTACTTTAAAGGGTCTGCGTTTGCTCACCCAACCTCACCAAACCTCTCAGCCCCAAGAGTGTCCACCCTTATGTCTCATCCAGCTGTGGGTCTAGATATGGTCAATCCAGGTTGCATCACAGCCCCCGAACGAATTGTGTAAGAATTTCTCTCTCTTTCCCTGTCTTTGTTTCATGGGTTTTTAAAAGTAATTTCTTTTTATAATGGGGTTTAGCTGCTTTTCACGGCTGTGTTTAGGCCGCTTTACACCCACTTGACACACTAACAGAGAGATATCAATACATAGGTTTTAAGATTATTACTGGTCAGATATATTCTTGTGCGGTGAATCGGGCGTGTTGAGTCCAGTTCTCTGAGCAAGGAGTAGGTCTTGTCTATTCCATATTGGGTTTATGGAACGGTATCTGAGCTAATTTGAAACTCTTGTTTTATGTATCGCCCCACCTCACCTTTCCCGTTAAGCAGCCATAGTGTGTTTTCTGCATGTGTGACTCTGTTCTGTTTTGTAATTCAGTTCAAGTGTAACGGTTTTTACATTCCCTCTATAAGTGACACCTTATGAGAAGTGTCCTTTTCTGTGTGACTTATTTCACTTAGAATCGTCTTACCTAAATCCACTCATCATGCTGCTACTAGCCTTATGACATTGATTTCATGGCTGAGTGATATTCCATTGTACATAAGGACCACAACTTTTTTATCCATTTTTCGCTTTCCTGGGATATTTAAGGTGGAAGGAAGTGGAGGTCCTTGTCAACAGAGCAGCCCTAAACTTTGGGGTGCTTGTGTCTTGCTGATTTTCAATTTTCCCGCTTTATCCCCCCATGCGTGGAAGTGCCCTAGGCTCTCTAAGCTGTGTTTTTTAGATGTTTCAGGACACACCGTACACTTCTCCAGAGTGGCTGTTGGCAATTTACATCCCGCCCATCAGTGTAGCAAGGCTCCCATTTCTCCATGGCCTGTCCTGCATTTCTGGTTTTGACACTTTTTTCAGCATGGCCCTTTTGACCGATGGGAAGCGAGACTTCTTTGTCGCGCCGATTTGCCTTTCCAGGTTGCTTGGTTGGCCAAAAAGGGCGTATGCGTTTTTTCCTGAATATATTCAGGAAAAAACGCATACGCCCTTTTTGGCCAAGGGCATCATTGTCAACGTTTTGCCGCTTTTCATGTGCTTTAAAGGCGATTCGAATCTACCTCCTGAAATCTGTTTCCTGCAATTCTGCCTTGATTTCAAATCCTCTTCTTTGCCTTCCCTCAATATATTTGTGGACGAGAGTTATCATTTATAACTCTGCAGGTTTGTGAATTGCAGTGCCCTGAAGCTCCATTTTACAAGTCGCTTTTTTGGGAGCCGGCCGCAAAAGCGCAGGATGGCTTCAGGCCCTGTTCTGGTTCCGGGGGGCAGGCTGAGCCTGTGGTTAATTCTTCTTCCTGATGGGAAAATAGAGTGACCTGTGCCTGTCCCAACACCAAGAGCTAGTCTCTCATTGGTTCCCCGTCTTCCCGTTCATCCTCAGGACAAATTGCAACCTGTACGGAACAGGAGGTTAACGGTGCTGATGCTCCAAGTAGGGAGATTGCTAGTAAAGTGGCTGGAATGGCGAACCCGAGCACAAGGAGATGAGAAATGAGGTGCGTTTTAGAAACCTTTCCCCATCACACGGTGTACCATCTTCTGGGTTTCTCATGCATGTTTTCGATGTAGGAAGATGCCCTTGAACCTGGAGATTTGGGACCCATGCGATGGGTCGCACGCAGTATTACTTTAAAGGGTCTGCGTTTGCTCACCCAACCTCACCAAACCTCTCAGCCCCAAGAGTGTCCACCCTTATGTCTCATCCAGCTGTGGGTCTAGATATGGTCAATCCAGGTTGCATCACAGCCCCTGAACGAATTGTGTAAGAATTTCTCTCTCTTTCCCTGTCTTTGTTTCATGGGTTTTTAAAAGTAATTTCTTTTTATAATGGGGTTTAGCTGCTTTTCACGGCTGTGTTTAGGCCGCTTTACACCCACTTGACACACTAACAGAGAGATATCAATACATAGGTTTTAAGATTATTACTGGTCAGATATATTCTTGTGCGGTGAATCGGGCGTGTTGAGTCCAGTTCTCTGAGCAAGGAGTAGGTCTTGTCTATTCCATATTGGGTTTATAGAACGGTATCTGAGCTAATTTGAAACTCTTGTTTTATGTATCGCCCCACCTCACCTTTCCCGTTAAGCAGCCATAGTGTGTTTTCTGCATGTGTGACTCTGTTCTGTTTTGTAATTCAGTTCAAGTGTAACGGTTTTTACATTCCCTCTATAAGTGACACCTTATGAGAAGTGTCCTTTTCTGTGTGACTTATTTCACTTAGAATCGTCTTACCTAAATCCACTCATCATGCTGCTACTAGCCTTATGACATTGATTTCATGGCTGAGTGATATTCCATTGTACATAAGGACCACAACTTTTTTATCCATTTTTCGCTTTCCTGGGATATTTAAGGTGGAAGGAAGTGGAGGTCCTTGTCAACAGAGCAGCCCTAAACTTTGGGGTGCTTGTGTCTTGCTGATTTTCAATTTTCCCGCTTTATCCCCCCATGCGTGGAAGTGCCCTATGCTCTCTAAGCTGTGTTTTTTAGATGTTTCAGGACACACCGTACACTTCTCCAGAGTGGCTGTTGGCAATTTACATCCCGCCCATCAGTGTAGCAAGGCTCCCATTTCTCCATGGCCTGTCCTGCATTTCTGGTTTTGACACTTTTTTCAGCATGGCCCTTTTGACCGATGGGAAGCGAGACTTCTTTGTCGCGCTGATTTGCCTTTCCAAGTTGCTTGGTTGGCCAAAAAGGGCGTATGCGTTTTTTCCTGAATATATTCAGGAAAAAACGCATACGCCCTTTTTGGCCAAGGGCATCATTGTCAACGTTTTGCCGCTTTTCATGTGCTTTAAAGGCGATTCGAATCTACCTCCTGAAATCTGTTTCCTGCAATTCTGCCTTGATTTCAAATCCTCTTCTTTGCCTTCCCTCAATATATTTGTGGACGAGAGTTATCATTTATAACTCTGCAGGTTTGTGAATTGCAGTGCCCTGAAGCTCCATTTTACAAGTCGCTTTTTTGGGAGCCGGCCGCAAAAGCGCAGGATGGCTTCAGGCCCTGTTCTGGTTCCGGGGGGCAGGCTGAGCCTGTGGTTAATTCTTCTTCCTGATGGGAAAATAGAGTGACCTGTGCCTGTCCCAACACCAAGAGCTAGTCTCTCATTGGTTCCCCGTCTTCCCGTTCATCCTCAGGACAAATTGCAACCTGTACGGAACAGGAGGTTAACGGTGCTGATGCTCCAAGTAGGGAGATTGCTAGTAAAGTGGCTGGAATGGCGAACCCGAGCACAAGGAGATGAGAAATGAGGTGCGTTTTAGAAACCTTTCCCCATCACACGGTGTACCATCTTCTGGGTTTCTCATGCATGTTTTCGATGTAGGAAGATGCCCTTGAACCTGGAGATTTGGGACCCATGCGATGGGTCGCACGCAGTATTACTTTAAAGGGTCTGCGTTTGCTCACCCAACCTCACCAAACCTCTCAGCCCCAAGAGTGTCCACCCTTATGTCTCATCCAGCTGTGGGTCTAGATATGGTCAATCCAGGTTGCATCACAGCCCCTGAACGAATTGTGTAAGAATTTCTCTCTCTTTCCCTGTCTTTGTTTCATGGGTTTTTAAAAGTAATTTATTTTTATAATGGGGTTTAGCAGCTTTTCACGGCTGTGTTTATGTCGCTTTACACCCACTTGACACACTAACAGAGAGATATCAATACATAGGTTTTAAGATTATTACTGGTCAGATATATTCTTGTGCGGTGAATCGGGCGTGTTGAGTCCAGTTCTCTGAGCAAGGAGTAGGTCTTGTCTATTCCATATTGGGTTTATGGAACGGTATCTGAGCTAATTTGAAACTCTTGTTTTATGTATCGCCCCACCTCACCTTTCCCGTTAAGCAGCCATAGTGTGTTTTCTGCATGTGTGACTCTGTTCTGTTTTGTAATTCAGTTCAAGTGTAACGGTTTTTACATTCCCTCTATAAGTGACACCTTATGAGAAGTGTCCTTTTCTGTGTGACTTATTTCACTTAGAATCGTCTTACCTAAATCCACTCATCATGCTGCTACTAGCCTTATGACATTGATTTCATGGCTGAGTGATATTCCATTGTACATAAGGACCACAACTTTTTTATCCATTTTTCGCTTTCCTGGGATATTTAAGGTGGAAGGAAGTGGAGGTCCTTGTCAACAGAGCAGCCCTAAACTTTGGGGTGCTTGTGTCTTGCTGATTTTCAATTTTCCCGCTTTATCCCCCCATGCGTGGAAGTGCCCTATGCTCTCTAAGCTGTGTTTTTTAGATGTTTCAGGACACACCGTACACTTCTCCAGAGTGGCTGTTGGCAATTTACATCCCGCCCATCAGTGTAGCAAGGCTCCCATTTCTCCATGGCCTGTCCTGCATTTCTGGTTTTGACACTTTTTTCAGCATGGCCCTTTTGACCGATGGGAAGCGAGACTTCTTTGTCGCGCTGATTTGCCTTTCCAGGTTGCTTGGTTGGCCAAAAAGGGCGTATGCGTTTTTTCCTGAATATATTCAGGAAAAAACGCATACGCCCTTTTTGGCCAAGGGCATCATTGTCAACGTTTTGCCGCTTTTCATGTGCTTTAAAGGCGATTCGAATCTACCTCCTGAAATCTGTTTCCTGCAATTCTGCCTTGATTTCAAATCCTCTTCTTTGCCTTCCCTCAATATATTTGTGGACGAGAGTTATCATTTATAACTCTGCAGGTTTGTGAATTGCAGTGCCCTGAAGCTCCATTTTACAAGTCGCTTTTTTGGGAGCCGGCCGCAAAAGCGCAGGATGGCTTCAGGCCCTGTTCTGGTTCCGGGGGGCAGGCTGAGCCTGTGGTTAATTCTTCTTCCTGATGGGAAAATAGAGTGACCTGTGCCTGTCCCAACACCAAGAGCTAGTCTCTCATTGGTTCCCCGTCTTCCCGTTCATCCTCAGGACAAATTGCAACCTGTACGGAACAGGAGGTTAACGGTGCTGATGCTCCAAGTAGGGAGATTGCTAGTAAAGTGGCTGGAATGGCGAACCCGAGCACAAGGAGATGAGAAATGAGGTGCGTTTTAGAAACCTTTCCCCATCACACGGTGTACCATCTTCTGGGTTTCTCATGCATGTTTTCGATGTAGGAAGATGCCCTTGAACCTGGAGATTTGGGACCCATGCGATGGGTCGCACGCAGTATTACTTTAAAGGGTCTGCGTTTGCTCACCCAACCTCACCAAACCTCTCAGCCCCAAGAGTGTCCACCCTTATGTCTCATCCAGCTGTGGGTCTAGATATGGTCAATCCAGGTTGCATCACAGCCCCTGAACGAATTGTGTAAGAATTTCTCTCTCTTTCCCTGTCTTTGTTTCATGGGTTTTTAAAAGTAATTTCTTTTTATAATGGGGTTTAGCTGCTTTTCACGGCTGTGTTTAGGCCGCTTTACACCCACTTGACACACTAACAGAGAGATATCAATACATAGGTTTTAAGATTATTACTAGTCAGATATATTCTTGTGCGGTGAATCGGGCGTGTTGAGTCCAGTTCTCTGAGCAAGGAGTAGGTCTTGTCTATTCCATATTGGGTTTATGGAACGGTATCTGAGCTAATTTGAAACTCTTGTTTTATGTATCACCCCACCTCACCTTTCCCGTTAAGCAGCCATAGTGTGTTTTCTGCATGTGTGACTCTGTTCTGTTTTGTAATTCAGTTCAAGTGTAACGGTTTTTACATTCCCTCTATAAGTGACACCTTATGAGAAGTGTCCTTTTCTGTGTGACTTATTTCACTTAGAATCGTCTTACCTAAATCCACTCATCATGCTGCTACTAGCCTTATGACATTGATTTCATGGCTGAGTGATATTCCATTGTACATAAGGACCACAACTTTTTTATCCATTTTTCGCTTTCCTGGGATATTTAAGGTGGAAGGAAGTGGAGGTCCTTGTCAACAGAGCAGCCCTAAACTTTGGGGTGCTTGTGTCTTGCTGATTTTCAATTTTCCCACTTTATCCCCCCATGCGTGGAAGTGCCCTATGCTCTCTAAGCTGTGTTTTTTAGATGTTTCAGGACACACCGTACACTTCTCCAGAGTGGCTGTTGGCAATTTACATCCCGCCCATCAGTGTAGCAAGGCTCCCATTTCTCCATGGCCTGTCCTGCATTTCTGGTTTTGACACTTTTTTCAGCATGGCCCTTTTGACCGATGGGAAGCGAGACTTCTTTGTCGCGCTGATTTGCCTTTCCAGGTTGCTTGGTTGGCCAAAAAGGGCGTATGCGTTTTTTCCTGAATATATTCAGGAAAAAACGCATACGCCCTTTTTGGCCAAGGGCATCATTGTCAACGTTTTGCCGCTTTTCATGTGCTTTAAAGGCGATTCGAATCTACCTCCTGAAATCTGTTTCCTGCAATTCTGCCTTGATTTCAAATCCTCTTCTTTGCCTTCCCTCAATATATTTGTGGACGAGAGTTATCATTTATAACTCTGCAGGCTTGTGAATTGCAGTGCCCTGAAGCTCCATTTTACAAGTCGCTTTTTTGGGAGCCGGCCGCAAAAGCGCCGGATGGCTTCAGGCCCTGTTCTGGTTCCGGGGGGCAGGCTGAGCCTGTGGTTAATTCTTCTTCCTGATGGGAAAATAGAGTGACCTGTGCCTGTCCCAACACCAAGAGCTAGTCTCTCATTGGTTCCCCGTCTTCCCGTTCATCCTCAGGACAAATTGCAACCTGTACGGAACAGGAGGTTAAAGGTGCTGATGCTCCAAGTAGGGAGATTGCTAGTAAAGTGGCTGGAATGGCGAACCCGAGCACAAGGAGATGAGAAATGAGGTGCGTTTTAGAAACCTTTCCCCATCACACGGTGTACCATCTTCTGGGTTTCTCATGCATGTTTTCGATGTAGGAAGATGCCCTTGAACCTGGAGATTTGGGACCCATGCGATGGGTCGCACGCAGTATTACTTTAAAGGGTCTGCGTTTGCTCACCCAACCTCACCAAACCTCTCAGCCCCAAGAGTGTCCACCCTTATGTCTCATCCAGCTGTGGGTCTAGATATGGTCAATCCAGGTTGCATCACAGCCCCTGAACGAATTGTGTAAGAATTTCTCTCTCTTTCCCTGTCTTTGTTTCATGGGTTTTTAAAAGTAATTTCTTTTTATAATGGGGTTTAGCTGCTTTTCACGGCTGTGTTTAGGCTGCTTTACACCCACTTGACACACTAACAGAGAGATATCAATACATAGGTTTTAAGATTATTACTAGTCAGATATATTCTTGTGCGGTGAATCGGGCGTGTTGAGTCCAGTTCTCTGAGCAAGGAGTAGGTCTTGTCTATTCCATATTGGGTTTATGGAACGGTATCTGAGCTAATTTGAAACTCTTGTTTTATGTATCGCCCCACCTCACCTTTCCGTTAAGCAGCCATAGTGTGTTTTCTGCATGTGTGACTCTGTTCTGTTTTGTAATTCAGTTCAAGTGTAACGGTTTTTACATTCCCTCTATAAGTGACACCTTATGAGAAGTGTCCTTTTCTGTGTGACTTATTTCACTTAGAATCGTCTTACCTAAATCCACTCATCATGCTGCTACTAGCCTTATGACATTGATTTCATGGCTGAGTGATATTCCATTGTACATAAGGACCACAACTTTTTTATCCATTTTTCGCTTTCCTGGGATATTTAAGGTGGAAGGAAGTGGAGGTCCTTGTCAACAGAGCAGCCCTAAACTTTGGGGTGCTTGTGTCTTGCTGATTTTCAATTTTCCCGCTTTATCCCCCCATGCGTGGAAGTGCCCTATGCTCTCTAAGCTGTGTTTTTTAGATGTTTCAGGACACACCGTACACTTCTCCAGAGTGGCTGTTGGCAATTTACATCCCGCCCATCAGTGTAGCAAGGCTCCCATTTCTCCATGGCCTGTCCTGCATTTCTGGTTTTGACACTTTTTTCAGCATGGCCCTTTTGACCGATGGGAAGCGAGACTTCTTTGTCGCGCTGATTTGCCTTTCCAGGTTGCTTGGTTGGCCAAAAAGGGCGTATGCGTTTTTTCCTGAATATATTCAGGAAAAAACGCATACGCCCTTTTTGGCCAAGGGCATCATTGTCAACGTTTTGCCGCTTTTCATGTGCTTTAAAGGCGATTCGAATCTACCTCCTGAAATCTGTTTCCTGCAATTCTGCCTTGATTTCAAATCCTCTTCTTTGCCTTCCCTCAATATATTTGTGGACGAGAGTTATCATTTATAACTCTGCAGGCTTGTGAATTGCAGTGCCCTGAAGCTCCATTTTACAAGTCGCTTTTTTGGGAGCCGGCCGCAAAAGCGCAGGATGGCTTCAGGCCCTGTTCTGGTTCCGGGGGGCAGGCTGAGCCTGTGGTTAATTCTTCTTCCTGATGGGAAAATAGAGTGACCTGTGCCTGTCCCAACACCAAGAGCTAGTCTCTCATTGGTTCCCCGTCTTCCCGTTCATCCTCAGGACAAATTGCAACCTGTACGGAACAGGAGGTTAAAGGTGCTGATGCTCCAAGTAGGGAGATTGCTAGTAAAGTGGCTGGAATGGCGAACCCGAGCACAAGGAGATGAGAAATGAGGTGCGTTTTAGAAACCGTTCCCCATCACACGGTGTACCATCTTCTGGGTTTCTCATGCATGTTTTCGATGTAGGAAGATGCCCTTGAACCTGGAGATTTGGGACCCATGCGATGGGTCGCACGCAGTATTACTTTAAAGGGTCTGCGTTTGCTCACCCAACCTCACCAAACCTCTCAGCCCCAAGAGTGTCCACCCTTATGTCTCATCCAGCTGTGGGTCTAGATATGGTCAATCCAGGTTGCATCACAGCCCCTGAACGAATTGTGTAAGAATTTCTCTCTCTTTCCCTGTCTTTGTTTCATGGGTTTTTAAAAGTAATTTCTTTTTATAATGGGGTTTAGCTGCTTTTCACGGCTGTGTTTAGGCCGCTTTACACCCACTTGACACACTAACAGAGAGATATCAATACATAGGTTTTAAGATTATTAGTAGTCAGATATATTCTTGTGCGGTGAATCGGGCGTGTTGAGTCCAGTTCTCTGAGCAAGGAGTAGGTCTTGTCTATTCCATATTGGGTTTATGGAACGGTATCTGAGCTAATTTGAAACTCTTGTTTTATGTATCACCCCACCTCACCTTTCCCGTTAAGCAGCCATAGTGTGTTTTCTGCATGTGTGACTCTGTTCTGTTTTGTAATTCAGTTCAAGTGTAACGGTTTTTACATTCCCTCTATAAGTGACACCTTATGAGAAGTGTCCTTTTCTGTGTGACTTATTTCACTTAGAATCGTCTTACCTAAATCCACTCATCATGCTGCTACTAGCCTTATGACATTGATTTCATGGCTGAGTGATATTCCATTGTACATAAGGACCACAACTTTTTTATCCATTTTTCGCTTTCCTGGGATATTTAAGGTGGAAGGAAGTGGAGGTCCTTGTCAACAGAGCAGCCCTAAACTTTGGGGTGCTTGTGTCTTGCTGATTTTCAATTTTCCCGCTTTATCCCCCCATGCGTGGAAGTGCCCTATGCTCTCTAAGCTGTGTTTTTTAGATGTTTCAGGACACACCGTACACTTCTCCAGAGTGGATGTTGGCAATTTACATCCCGCCCATCAGTGTAGCAAGGCTCCCATTTCTCCATGGCCTGTCCTGCATTTCTGGTTTTGACACTTTTTTCAGCATGGACCTTTTGACCGATGGGAAGCGAGACTTCTTTGTCGCGCTGATTTGCCTTTCCAGGTTGCTTGGTTGGCCAAAAAGGGCGTATGCGTTTTTTCCTGAATATATTCAGGAAAAAACGCATACGCCCTTTTTGGCCAAGGGCATCATTGTCAACGTTTTGCCGCTTTTCATGTGCTTTAAAGGCGATTCGAATCTACCTCCTGAAATCTGTTTCCTGCAATTCTGCCTTGATTTCAAATCCTCTTCTTTGCCTTCCCTCAATATATTTGTGGACGAGAGTTATCATTTATAACTCTGCAGGTTTGTGAATTGCAGTGCCCTGAAGCTCCATTTTACAAGTCGCTTTTTTGGGAGCCGGCCGCAAAAGCGCAGGATGGCTTCAGGCCCTGTTCTGGTTCCGGGGGGCAGGCTGAGCCTGTGGTTAATTCTTCTTCCTGATGGGAAAATAGAGTGACCTGTGCCTGTCCCAACACCAAGAGCTAGTCTCTCATTGGTTCCCCGTCTTCCCGTTCATCCTCAGGACAAATTGCAACCTGTACGGAACAGGAGGTTAAAGGTGCTGATGCTCCAAGTAGGGAGATTGCTAGTAAAGTGGCTGGAATGGCGAACCCGAGCACAAGGAGATGAGAAATGAGGTGCGTTTTAGAAACCTTTCCCCATCACACGGTGTACCATCTTCTGGGTTTCTCATGCATGTTTTCGATGTAGGAAGATGCCCTTGAACCTGGAGATTTGGGACCCATGCGATGGGTCGCACGCAGTATTACTTTAAAGGGTCTGCGTTTGCTCACCCAACCTCACCAAACCTCTCAGCCCCAAGAGTGTCCACCCTTATGTCTCATCCAGCTGTGGGTCTAGATATGGTCAATCCAGGTTGCATCACAGCCCCTGAACGAATTGTGTAAGAATTTCTCTCTCTTTCCCTGTCTTTGTTTCATGGGTTTTTAAAAGTAATTTCTTTTTATAATGGGGTTTAGCTGCTTTTCACGGCTGTGTTTAGGCCGCTTTACACCCACTTGACACACTAACAGAGAGATATCAATACATAGGTTTTAAGATTATTAGTAGTCAGATATATTCTTGTGCGGTGAATCGGGCGTGTTGAGTCCAGTTCTCTGAGCAAGGAGTAGGTCTTGTCTATTCCATATTGGGTTTATGGAACGGTATCTGAGCTAATTTGAAACTCTTGTTTTATGTATCGCCCCACCTCACCTTTCCCGTTAAGCAGCCATAGTGTGTTTTCTGCATGTGTGACTCTGTTCTGTTTTGTAATTCAGTTCAAGTGTAACGGTTTTTACATTCCCTCTATAAGTGACACCTTATGAGAAGTGTCCTTTTCTGTGTGACTTATTTCACTTAGAATCGTCTTACCTAAATCCACTCATCATGCTGCTACTAGCCTTATGACATTGATTTCATGGCTGAGTGATATTCCATTGTACATAAGGACCACAACTTTTTTATCCATTTTTCGCTTTCCTGGGATATTTAAGGTGGAAGGAAGTGGAGGTCCTTGTCAACAGAGCAGCCCTAAACTTTGGGGTGCTTGTGTCTTGCTGATTTTCAATTTTCCCGCTTTATCCCCCCATGCGTGGAAGTGCCCTATGCTCTCTAAGCTGTGTTTTTTAGATGTTTCAGGACACACCGTACACTTCTCCAGAGTGGCTGTTGGCAATTTACATCCCGCCCATCAGTGTAGCAAGGCTCCCATTTCTCCATGGCCTGTCCTGCATTTCTGGTTTTGACACTTTTTTCAGCATGGACCTTTTGACCGATGGGAAGCGAGACTTCTTTGTCGCGCTGATTTGCCTTTCCAGGTTGCTTGGTTGGCCAAAAAGGGCGTATGCGTTTTTTCCTGAATATATTCAGGAAAAAACGCATACGCCCTTTTTGGCCAAGGGCATCATTGTCAACGTTTTGCCGCTTTTCATGTGCTTTAAAGGCGATTCGAATCTACCTCCTGAAATCTGTTTCCTGCAATTCTGCCTTGATTTCAAATCCTCTTCTTTGCCTTCCCTCAATATATTTGTGGACGAGAGTTATCATTTATAACTCTGCAGGCTTGTGAATTGCAGTGCCCTGAAGCTCCATTTTACAAGTCGCTTTTTTGGGAGCCGGCCGCAAAAGCGCCGGATGGCTTCAGGCCCTGTTCTGGTTCCGGGGGGCAGGCTGAGCCTGTGGTTAATTCTTCTTCCTGATGGGAAAATAGAGTGACCTGTGCCTGTCCCAACACCAAGAGCTAGTCTCTCATTGGTTCCCCGTCTTCCCGTTCATCCTCAGGACAAATTGCAACCTGTACGGAACAGGAGGTTAAAGGTGCTGATGCTCCAAGTAGGGAGATTGCTAGTAAAGTGGCTGGAATGGCGAACCCGAGCACAAGGAGATGAGAAATGAGGTGCGTTTTAGAAACCTTTCCCCATCACACGGTGTACCATCTTCTGGGTTTCTCATGCATGTTTTCGATGTAGGAAGATGCCCTTGAACCTGGAGATTTGGGACCCATGCGATGGGTCGCACGCAGTATTACTTTAAAGGGTCTGCGTTTGCTCACCCAACCTCACCAAACCTCTCAGCCCCAAGAGTGTCCACCCTTATGTCTCATCCAGCTGTGGGTCTAGATATGGTCAATCCAGGTTGCATCACAGCCCCTGAACGAATTGTGTAAGAATTTCTCTCTCTTTCCCTGTCTTTGTTTCATGGGTTTTTAAAAGTAATTTCTTTTTATAATGGGGTTTAGCTGCTTTTCACGGCTGTGTTTAGGCCGCTTTACACCCACTTGACACACTAACAGAGAGATATCAATACATAGGTTTTAAGATTATTAGTAGTCAGATATATTCTTGTGCGGTGAATCGGGCGTGTTGAGTCCAGTTCTCTGAGCAAGGAGTAGGTCTTGTCTATTCCATATTGGGTTTATGGAACGGTATCTGAGCTAATTTGAAACTCTTGTTTTATGTATCACCCCACCTCACCTTTCCCGTTAAGCAGCCATAGTGTGTTTTCTGCATGTGTGACTCTGTTCTGTTTTGTAATTCAGTTCAAGTGTAACGGTTTTTACATTCCCTCTATAAGTGACACCTTATGAGAAGTGTCCTTTTCTGTGTGACTTATTTCACTTAGAATCGTCTTACCTAAATCCACTCATCATGCTGCTACTAGCCTTATGACATTGATTTCATGGCTGAGTGATATTCCATTGTACATAAGGACCACAACTTTTTTATCCATTTTTCGCTTTCCTGGGATATTTAAGGTGGAAGGAAGTGGAGGTCCTTGTCAACAGAGCAGCCCTAAACTTTGGGGTGCTTGTGTCTTGCTGATTTTCAATTTTCCCGCTTTATCCCCCCATGCGTGGAAGTGCCCTATGCTCTCTAAGCTGTGTTTTTTAGATGTTTCAGGACACACCGTACACTTCTCCAGAGTGGCTGTTGGCAATTTACATCCCGCCCATCAGTGTAGCAAGGCTCCCATTTCTCCATGGCCTGTCCTGCATTTCTGGTTTTGACACTTTTTTCAGCATGGACCTTTTGACCGATGGGAAGCGAGACTTCTTTGTCGCGCTGATTTGCCTTTCCAGGTTGCTTGGTTGGCCAAAAAGGGCGTATGCGTTTTTTCCTGAATATATTCAGGAAAAAACGCATACGCCCTTTTTGGCCAAGGGCATCATTGTCAACGTTTTGCCGCTTTTCATGTGCTTTAAAGGCGATTCGAATCTACCTCCTGAAATCTGTTTCCTGCAATTCTGCCTTGATTTCAAATCCTCTTCTTTGCCTTCCCTCAATATATTTGTGGACGAGAGTTATCATTTATAACTCTGCAGGTTTGTGAATTGCAGTGCCCTGAAGCTCCATTTTACAAGTCGCTTTTTTGGGAGCCGGCCGCAAAAGCGCAGGATGGCTTCAGGCCCTGTTCTGGTTCCGGGGGGCAGGCTGAGCCTGTGGTTAATTCTTCTTCCTGATGGGAAAATAGAGTGACCTGTGCCTGTCCCAACACCAAGAGCTAGTCTCTCATTGGTTCCCCGTCTTCCCGTTCATCCTCAGGACAAATTGCAACCTGTACGGAACAGGAGGTTAAAGGTGCTGATGCTCCAAGTAGGGAGATTGCTAGTAAAGTGGCTGGAATGGCGAACCCGAGCACAAGGAGATGAGAAATGAGGTGCGTTTTAGAAACCTTTCCCCATCACACGGTGTACCATCTTCTGGGTTTCTCATGCATGTTTTCGATGTAGGAAGATGCCCTTGAACCTGGAGATTTGGGACCCATGCGATGGGTCGCACGCAGTATTACTTTAAAGGGTCTGCGTTTGCTCACCCAACCTCACCAAACCTCTCAGCCCCAAGAGTGTCCACCCTTATGTCTCATCCAGCTGTGGGTCTAGATATGGTCAATCCAGGTTGCATCACAGCCCCTGAACGAATTGTGTAAGAATTTCTCTCTCTTTCCCTGTCTTTGTTTCATGGGTTTTTAAAAGTAATTTCTTTTTATAATGGGGTTTAGCTGCTTTTCACGGCTGTGTTTAGGCCGCTTTACACCCACTTGACACACTAACAGAGAGATATCAATACATAGGTTTTAAGATTATTACTGGTCAGATATATTCTTGTGCGGTGAATCGGGCGTGTTGAGTCCAGTTCTCTGAGCAAGGAGTAGGTCTTGTCTATTCCATATTGGGTTTATGGAACGGTATCTGAGCTAATTTGAAACTCTTGTTTTATGTATCGCCCCACCTCACCTTTCCCGTTAAGCAGCCATAGTGTGTTTTCTGCATGTGTGACTCTGTTCTGTTTTGTAATTCAGTTCAAGTGTAACGGTTTTTACATTCCCTCTATAAGTGACACCTTATGAGAAGTGTCCTTTTCTGTGTGACTTATTTCACTTAGAATCGTCTTACCTAAATCCACTCATCATGCTGCTACTAGCCTTATGACATTGATTTCATGGCTGAGTGATATTCCATTGTACATAAGGACCACAACTTTTTTATCCATTTTTCGCTTTCCTGGGATATTTAAGGTGGAAGGAAGTGGAGGTCCTTGTCAACAGAGCAGCCCTAAACTTTGGGGTGCTTGTGTCTTGCTGATTTTCAATTTTCCCGCTTTATCCCCCCATGCGTGGAAGTGCCCTATGCTCTCTAAGCTGTGTTTTTTAGATGTTTCAGGACACACCGTACACTTCTCCAGAGTGGCTGTTGGCAATTTACATCCCGCCCATCAGTGTAGCAAGGCTCCCATTTCTCCATGGCCTGTCCTGCATTTCTGGTTTTGACACTTTTTTCAGCATGGACCTTTTGACCGATGGGAAGCGAGACTTCTTTGTCGCGCTGATTTGCCTTTCCAGGTTGCTTGGTTGGCCAAAAAGGGCGTATGCGTTTTTTCCTGAATATATTCAGGAAAAAACGCATACGCCCTTTTTGGCCAAGGGCATCATTGTCAACGTTTTGCCGCTTTTCATGTGCTTTAAAGGCGATTCGAATCTACCTCCTGAAATCTGTTTCCTGCAATTCTGCCTTGATTTCAAATCCTCTTCTTTGCCTTCCCTCAATATATTTGTGGACGAGAGTTATCATTTATAACTCTGCAGGTTTGTGAATTGCAGTGCCCTGAAGCTCCATTTTACAAGTCGCTTTTTTGGGAGCCGGCCGCAAAAGCGCAGGATGGCTTCAGGCCCTGTTCTGGTTCCGGGGGGCAGGCTGAGCCTGTGGTTAATTCTTCTTCCTGATGGGAAAATAGAGTGACCTGTGCCTGTCCCAACACCAAGAGCTAGTCTCTCATTGGTTCCCCGTCTTCCCGTTCATCCTCAGGACAAATTGCAACCTGTACGGAACAGGAGGTTAACGGTGCTGATGCTCCAAGTAGGGAGATTGCTAGTAAAGTGGCTGGAATGGCGAACCCGAGCACAAGGAGATGAGAAATGAGGTGCGTTTTAGAAACCTTTCCCCATCACACGGTGTACCATCTTCTGGGTTTCTCATGCATGTTTTCGATGTAGGAAGATGCCCTTGAACCTGGAGATTTGGGACCCATGCGATGGGTCGCACGCAGTATTACTTTAAAGGGTCTGCGTTTGCTCACCCAACCTCACCAAACCTCTCAGCCCCAAGAGTGTCCACCCTTATGTCTCATCCAGCTGTGGGTCTAGATATGGTCAATCCAGGTTGCATCACAGCCCCCGAACGAATTGTGTAAGAATTTCTCTCTCTTTCCCTGTCTTTGTTTCATGGGTTTTTAAAAGTAATTTCTTTTTATAATGGGGTTTAGCTGCTTTTCACGGCTGTGTTTAGGCCGCTTTACACCCACTTGACACACTAACAGAGAGATATCAATACATAGGTTTTAAGATTATTACTGGTCAGATATATTCTTGTGCGGTGAATCGGGCGTGTTGAGTCCAGTTCTCTGAGCAAGGAGTAGGTCTTGTCTATTCCATATTGGGTTTATGGAACGGTATCTGAGCTAATTTGAAACTCTTGTTATATGTATCACCCCACCTCACCTTTCCCGTTAAGCAGCCATAGTGTGTTTTCTGCATGTGTGACTCTGTTCTGTTTTGTAATTCAGTTCAAGTGTAACGGTTTTTACATTCCCTCTATAAGTGACACCTTATGAGAAGTGTCCTTTTCTGTGTGACTTATTTCACTTAGAATCGTCTTACCTAAATCCACTCATCATGCTGCTACTAGCCTTATGACATTGATTTCATGGCTGAGTGATATTCCATTGTACATAAGGACCACAACTTTTTTATCCATTTTTCGCTTTCCTGGGATATTTAAGGTGGAAGGAAGTGGAGGTCCTTGTCAACAGAGCAGCCCTAAACTTTGGGGTGCTTGTGTCTTGCTGATTTTCAATTTTCCCGCTTTATCCCCCCATGCGTGGAAGTGCCCTATGCTCTCTAAGCTGTGTTTTTTAGATGTTTCAGGACACACCGTACACTTCTCCAGAGTGGCTGTTGGCAATTTACATCCCGCCCATCAGTGTAGCAAGGCTCCCATTTCTCCATGGCCTGTCCTGCATTTCTGGTTTTGACACTTTTTTCAGCATGGCCCTTTTGACCGATGGGAAGCGAGACTTCTTTGTCGCGCTGATTTGCCTTTCCAGGTTGCTTGGTTGGCCAAAAAGGGCGTATGCGTTTTTTCCTGAATATATTCAGGAAAAAACGCATACGCCCTTTTTGGCCAAGGGCATCATTGTCAACGTTTTGCCGCTTTTCATGTGCTTTAAAGGCGATTCGAATCTACCTCCTGAAATCTGTTTCCTGCAATTCTGCCTTGATTTCAAATCCTCTTCTTTGCCTTCCCTCAATATATTTGTGGACGAGAGTTATCATTTATAACTCTGCAGGTTTGTGAATTGCAGTGCCCTGAAGCTCCATTTTACAAGTCCCTTTTTTGGGAGCCGGCCGCAAAAGCGCAGGATGGCTTCAGGCCCTGTTCTGGTTCCGGGGGGCAGGCTGAGCCTGTGGTTAATTCTTCTTCCTGATGGGAAAATAGAGTGACCTGTGCCTGTCCCAACACCAAGAGCTAGTCTCTCATTGGTTCCCCGTCTTCCCGTTCATCCTCAGGACAAATTGCAACCTGTACGGAACAGGAGGTTAAAGGTGCTGATGCTCCAAGTAGGGAGATTGCTAGTAAAGTGGCTGGAATGGCGAACCCGAGCACAAGGAGATGAGAAATGAGGTGCGTTTTAGAAACCTTTCCCCATCACACGGTGTACCATCTTCTGGGTTTCTCATGCATGTTTTCGATGTAGGAAGATGCCCTTGAACCTGGAGATTTGGGACCCATGCGATGGGTCGCACGCAGTATTACTTTAAAGGGTCTGCGTTTGCTCACCCAACCTCACCAAACCTCTCAGCCCCAAGAGTGTCCACCCTTATGTCTCATCCAGCTGTGGGTCTAGATATGGTCAATCCAGGTTGCATCACAGCCCCTGAACGAATTGTGTAAGAATTTCTCTCTCTTTCCCTGTCTTTGTTTCATGGGTTTTTAAAAGTAATTTATTTTTATAATGGGGTTTAGCAGCTTTTCACGGCTATGTTTATGTCGCTTTACACCCACTTGACACACTAACAGAGAGATATCAATACATAGGTTTTAAGATTATTACTGGTCAGATATATTCTTGTGCGGTGAATCGGGCGTGTTGAGTCCAGTTCTCTGAGCAAGGAGTAGGTCTTGTCTATTCCATATTGGGTTTATGGAACGGTATCTGAGCTAATTTGAAACTCTTGTTTTATGTATCGCCCCACCTCACCTTTCCCGTTAAGCAGCCATAGTGTGTTTTCTGCATGTGTGACTCTGTTCTGTTTTGTAATTCAGTTCAAGTGTAACGGTTTTTACATTCCCTCTATAAGTGACACCTTATGAGAAGTGTCCTTTTCTGTGTGACTTATTTCACTTAGAATCGTCTTACCTAAATCCACTCATCATGCTGCTACTAGCCTTATGACATTGATTTCATGGCTGAGTGATATTCCATTGTACATAAGGACCACAACTTTTTTATCCATTTTTCGCTTTCCTGGGATATTTAAGGTGGAAGGAAGTGGAGGTCCTTGTCAACAGAGCAGCCCTAAACTTTGGGGTGCTTGTGTCTTGCTGATTTTCAATTTTCCCGCTTTATCCCCCCATGCGTGGAAGTGCCCTATGCTCTCTAAGCTGTGTTTTTTAGATGTTTCAGGACACACCGTACACTTCTCCAGAGTGGCTGTTGGCAATTTACATCCCGCCCATCAGTGTAGCAAGGCTCCCATTTCTCCATGGCCTGTCCTGCATTTCTGGTTTTGACACTTTTTTCAGCATGGCCCTTTTGACCGATGGGAAGCGAGACTTCTTTGTCGCGCTGATTTGCCTTTCCAAGTTGCTTGGTTGGCCAAAAAGGGCGTATGCGTTATTTCCTGAATATATTCAGGAAAAAACGCATACGCCCTTTTTGGCCAAGGGCATCATTGTCAACGTTTTGCCGCTTTTCATGTGCTTTAAAGGCGATTCGAATCTACCTCCTGAAATCTGTTTCCTGCAATTCTGCCTTGATTTCAAATCCTCTTCTTTGCCTTCCCTCAATATATTTGTGGACGAGAGTTATCATTTATAACTCTGCAGGTTTGTGAATTGCAGTGCCCTGAAGCTCCATTTTACAAGTCGCTTTTTTGGGAGCCGGCCGCAAAAGCGCAGGATGGCTTCAGGCCCTGTTCTGGTTCCGGGGGGCAGGCTGAGCCTGTGGTTAATTCTTCTTCCTGATGGGAAAATAGAGTGACCTGTGCCTGTCCCAACACCAAGAGCTAGTCTCTCATTGGTTCCCCGTCTTCCCGTTCATCCTCAGGACAAATTGCAACCTGTACGGAACAGGAGGTTAACGGTGCTGATGCTCCAAGTAGGGAGATTGCTAGTAAAGTGGCTGGAATGGCGAACCCGAGCACAAGGAGATGAGAAATGAGGTGCGTTTTAGAAACCTTTCCCCATCACACGGTGTACCATCTTCTGGGTTTCTCATGCATGTTTTCGATGTAGGAAGATGCCCTTGAACCTGGAGATTTGGGACCCATGCGATGGGTCGCACGCAGTATTACTTTAAAGGGTCTGCGTTTGCTCACCCAACCTCACCAAACCTCTCAGCCCCAAGAGTGTCCACCCTTATGTCTCATCCAGCTGTGGGTCTAGATATGGTCAATCCAGGTTGCATCACAGCCCCTGAACGAATTGTGTAAGAATTTCTCTCTCTTTCCCTGTCTTTGTTTCATGGGTTTTTAAAAGTAATTTCTTTTTATAATGGGGTTTAGCTGCTTTTCACGGCTGTGTTTAGGCTGCTTTACACCCACTTGACACACTAACAGAGAGATATCAATACATAGGTTTTAAGATTATTACTGGTCAGATATATTCTTGTGCGGTGAATCGGGCGTGTTGAGTCCAGTTCTCTGAGCAAGGAGTAGGTCTTGTCTATTCCATATTGGGTTTATGGAACGGTATCTGAGCTAATTTGAAACTCTTGTTTTATGTATCGCCCCACCTCACCTTTCCGTTAAGCAGCCATAGTGTGTTTTCTGCATGTGTGACTCTGTTCTGTTTTGTAATTCAGTTCAAGTGTAACGGTTTTTACATTCCCTCTATAAGTGACACCTTATGAGAAGTGTCCTTTTCTGTGTGACTTATTTCACTTAGAATCGTCTTACCTAAATCCACTCATCATGCTGCTACTAGCCTTATGACATTGATTTCATGGCTGAGTGATATTCCATTGTACATAAGGACCACAACTTTTTTATCCATTTTTCGCTTTCCTGGGATATTTAAGGTGGAAGGAAGTGGAGGTCCTTGTCAACAGAGCAGCCCTAAACTTTGGGGTGCTTGTGTCTTGCTGATTTTCAATTTTCCCGCTTTATCCCCCCATGCGTGGAAGTGCCCTATGCTCTCTAAGCTGTGTTTTTTAGATGTTTCAGGACACACCGTACACTTCTCCAGAGTGGCTGTTGGCAATTTACATCCCGCCCATCAGTGTAGCAAGGCTCCCATTTCTCCATGGCCTGTCCTGCATTTCTGGTTTTGACACTTTTTTCAGCATGGCCCTTTTGACCGATGGGAAGCGAGACTTCTTTGTCGCGCTGATTTGCCTTTCCAAGTTGCTTGGTTGGCCAAAAAGGGCGTATGCGTTTTTTCCTGAATATATTCAGGAAAAAACGCATACGCCCTTTTTGGCCAAGGGCATCATTGTCAACGTTTTGCCGCTTTTCATGTGCTTTAAAGGCGATTCGAATCTACCTCCTGAAATCTGTTTCCTGCAATTCTGCCTTGATTTCAAATCCTCTTCTTTGCCTTCCCTCAATATATTTGTGGACGAGAGTTATCATTTATAACTCTGCAGGTTTGTGAATTGCAGTGCCCTGAAGCTCCATTTTACAAGTCGCTTTTTTGGGAGCCGGCCGCAAAAGCGCAGGATGGCTTCAGGCCCTGTTCTGGTTCCGGGGGGCAGGCTGAGCCTGTGGTTAATTCTTCTTCCTGATGGGAAAATAGAGTGACCTGTGCCTGTCCCAACACCAAGAGCTAGTCTCTCATTGGTTCCCCGTCTTCCCGTTCATCCTCAGGACAAATTGCAACCTGTACGGAACAGGAGGTTAACGGTGCTGATGCTCCAAGTAGGGAGATTGCTAGTAAAGTGGCTGGAATGGCGAACCCGAGCACAAGGAGATGAGAAATGAGGTGCGTTTTAGAAACCTTTCCCCATCACACGGTGTACCATCTTCTGGGTTTCTCATGCATGTTTTCGATGTAGGAAGATGCCCTTGAACCTGGAGATTTGGGACCCATGCGATGGGTCGCACGCAGTATTACTTTAAAGGGTCTGCGTTTGCTCACCCAACCTCACCAAACCTCTCAGCCCCAAGAGTGTCCACCCTTATTTCTCATCCAGCTGTGGGTCTAGATATGGTCAATCCAGGTTGCATCACAGCCCCTGAACGAATTGTGTAAGAATTTCTCTCTCTTTCCCTGTCTTTGTTTCATGGGTTTTTAAAAGTAATTTCTTTTTATAATGGGGTTTAGCTGCTTTTCACGGCTGTGTTTAGGCTGCTTTACACCCACTTGACACACTAACAGAGAGATATCAATACATAGGTTTTAAGATTATTACTGGTCAGATATATTCTTGTGCGGTGAATCAGGCGTGTTGAGTCCAGTTCTCTGAGCAAGGAGTAGGTCTTGTCTATTCCATATTGGGTTTATGGAACGGTATCTGAGCTAATTTGAAACTCTTGTTTTATGTATCGCCCCACCTCACCTTTCCGTTAAGCAGCCATAGTGTGTTTTCTGCATGTGTGACTCTGTTCTGTTTTGTAATTCAGTTCAAGTGTAACGGTTTTTACATTCCCTCTATAAGTGACACCTTATGAGAAGTGTCCTTTTCTGTGTGACTTATTTCACTTAGAATCGTCTTACCTAAATCCACTCATCATGCTGCTACTAGCCTTATGACATTGATTTCATGGCTGAGTGATATTCCATTGTACATAAGGACCACAACTTTTTTATCCATTTTTCGCTTTCCTGGGATATTTAAGGTGGAAGGAAGTGGAGGTCCTTGTCAACAGAGCAGCCCTAAACTTTGGGGTGCTTGTGTCTTGCTGATTTTCAATTTTCCCGCTTTATCCCCCCATGCGTGGAAGTGCCCTATGCTCTCTAAGCTGTGTTTTTTAGATGTTTCAGGACACACCGTACACTTCTCCAGAGTGGCTGTTGGCAATTTACATCCCGCCCATCAGTGTAGCAAGGCTCCCATTTCTCCATGGCCTGTCCTGCATTTCTGGTTTTGACACTTTTTTCAGCATGGCCCTTTTGACCGATGGGAAGCGAGACTTCTTTGTCGCGCTGATTTGCCTTTCCAGGTTGCTTGGTTGGCCAAAAAGGGCGTATGCGTTTTTTCCTGAATATATTCAGGAAAAAACGCATACGCCCTTTTTGGCCAAGGGCATCATTGTCAACGTTTTGCCGCTTTTCATGTGCTTTAAAGGCGATTCGAATCTACCTCCTGAAATCTGTTTCCTGCAATTCTGCCTTGATTTCAAATCCTCTTCTTTGCCTTCCCTCAATATATTTGTGGACGAGAGTTATCATTTATAACTCTGCAGGTTTGTGAATTGCAGTGCCCTGAAGCTCCATTTTACAAGTCGCTTTTTTGGGAGCCGGCCGCAAAAGCGCAGGATGGCTTCAGGCCCTGTTCTGGTTCCGGGGGGCAGGCTGAGCCTGTGGTTAATTCTTCTTCCTGATGGGAAAATAGAGTGACCTGTGCCTGTCCCAACACCAAGAGCTAGTCTCTCATTGGTTCCCCGTCTTCCCGTTCATCCTCAGGACAAATTGCAACCTGTACGGAACAGGAGGTTAAAGGTGCTGATGCTCCAAGTAGGGAGATTGCTAGTAAAGTGGCTGGAATGGCGAACCCGAGCACAAGGAGATGAGAAATGAGGTGCGTTTTAGAAACCTTTCCCCATCACACGGTGTACCATCTTCTGGGTTTCTCATGCATGTTTTCGATGTAGGAAGATGCCCTTGAACCTGGAGATTTGGGACCCATGCGATGGGTCGCACGCAGTATTACTTTAAAGGGTCTGCGTTTGCTCACCCAACCTCACCAAACCTCTCAGCCCCAAGAGTGTCCACCCTTATGTCTCATCCAGCTGTGGGTCTAGATATGGTCAATCCAGGTTGCATCACAGCCCCTGAACGAATTGTGTAAGAATTTCTCTCTCTTTCCCTGTCTTTGTTTCATGGGTTTTTAAAAGTAATTTCTTTTTATAATGGGGTTTAGCTGCTTTTCACGGCTGTGTTTAGGCCGCTTTACACCCACTTGACACACTAACAGAGAGATATCAATACATAGGTTTTAAGATTATTACTAGTCAGATATATTCTTGTGCGGTGAATCGGGCGTGTTGAGTCCAGTTCTCTGAGCAAGGAGTAGGTCTTGTCTATTCCATATTGGGTTTATGGAACGGTATCTGAGCTAATTTGAAACTCTTGTTTTATGTATCACCCCACCTCACCTTTCCCGTTAAGCAGCCATAGTGTGTTTTCTGCATGTGTGACTCTGTTCTGTTTTGTAATTCAGTTCAAGTGTAACGGTTTTTACATTCCCTCTATAAGTGACACCTTATGAGAAGTGTCCTTTTCTGTGTGACTTATTTCACTTAGAATCGTCTTACCTAAATCCACTCATCATGCTGCTACTAGCCTTATGACATTGATTTCATGGCTGAGTGATATTCCATTGTACATAAGGACCACAACTTTTTTATCCATTTTTCGCTTTCCTGGGATATTTAAGGTGGAAGGAAGTGGAGGTCCTTGTCAACAGAGCAGCCCTAAACTTTGGGGTGCTTGTGTCTTGCTGATTTTCAATTTTCCCGCTTTATCCCCCCATGCGTGGAAGTGCCCTATGCTCTCTAAGCTGTGTTTTTTAGATGTTTCAGGACACACCGTACACTTCTCCAGAGTGGCTGTTGGCAATTTACATCCCGCCCATCAGTGTAGCAAGGCTCCCATTTCTCCATGGCCTGTCCTGCATTTCTGGTTTTGACACTTTTTTCAGCATGGCCCTTTTGACCGATGGGAAGCGAGACTTCTTTGTCGCGCTGATTTGCCTTTCCAGGTTGCTTGGTTGGCCAAAAAGGGCGTATGCGTTTTTTCCTGAATATATTCAGGAAAAAACGCATACGCCCTTTTTGGCCAAGGGCATCATTGTCAACGTTTTGCCGCTTTTCATGTGCTTTAAAGGCGATTCGAATCTACCTCCTGAAATCTGTTTCCTGCAATTCTGCCTTGATTTCAAATCCTCTTCTTTGCCTTCCCTCAATATATTTGTGGACGAGAGTTATCATTTATAACTCTGCAGGTTTGTGAATTGCAGTGCCCTGAAGCTCCATTTTACAAGTCGCTTTTTTGGGAGCCGGCCGCAAAAGCGCAGGATGGCTTCAGGCCCTGTTCTGGTTCCGGGGGGCAGGCTGAGCCTGTGGTTAATTCTTCTTCCTGATGGGAAAATAGAGTGACCTGTGCCTGTCCCAACACCAAGAGCTAGTCTCTCATTGGTTCCCCGTCTTCCCGTTCATCCTCAGGACAAATTGCAACCTGTACGGAACAGGAGGTTAAAGGTGCTGATGCTCCAAGTAGGGAGATTGCTAGTAAAGTGGCTGGAATGGCGAACCCGAGCACAAGGAGATGAGAAATGAGGTGCGTTTTAGAAACCTTTCCCCATCACACGGTGTACCATCTTCTGGGTTTCTCATGCATGTTTTCGATGTAGGAAGATGCCCTTGAACCTGGAGATTTGGGACCCATGCGATGGGTAGCACGCAGTATTACTTTAAAGGGTCTGCGTTTGCTCACCCAACCTCACCAAACCTCTCAGCCCCAAGAGTGTCCACCCTTATGTCTCATCCAGCTGTGGGTCTAGATATGGTCAATCCAGGTTGCATCACAGCCCCTGAACGAATTGTGTAAGAATTTCTCTCTCTTTCCCTGTCTTTGTTTCATGGGTTTTTAAAAGTAATTTCTTTTTATAATGGGGTTTAGCTGCTTTTCACGGCTGTGTTTAGGCCGCTTTACACCCACTTGACACACTAACAGAGAGATATCAATACATAGGTTTTAAGATTATTACTGGTCAGATATATTCTTGTGCGGTGAATCGGGCGTGTTGAGTCCAGTTCTCTGAGCAAGGAGTAGGTCTTGTCTATTCCATATTGGGTTTATGGAACGGTATCTGAGCTAATTTGAAACTCTTGTTTTATGTATCACCCCACCTCACCTTTCCCGTTAAGCAGCCATAGTGTGTTTTCTGCATGTGTGACTCTGTTCTGTTTTGTAATTCAGTTCAAGTGTAACGGTTTTTACATTCCCTCTATAAGTGACACCTTATGAGAAGTGTCCTTTTCTGTGTGACTTATTTCACTTAGAATCGTCTTACCTAAATCCACTCATCATGCTGCTACTAGCCTTATGACATTGATTTCATGGCTGAGTGATATTCCATTGTACATAAGGACCACAACTTTTTTATCCATTTTTCGCTTTCCTGGGATATTTAAGGTGGAAGGAAGTGGAGGTCCTTGTCAACAGAGCAGCCCTAAACTTTGGGGTGCTTGTGTCTTGCTGATTTTCAATTTTCCCGCTTTATCCCCCCATGCGTGGAAGTGCCCTATGCTCTCTAAGCTGTGTTTTTTAGATGTTTCAGGACACACCGTACACTTCTCCAGAGTGGCTGTTGGCAATTTACATCCCGCCCATCAGTGTAGCAAGGCTCCCATTTCTCCATGGCCTGTCCTGCATTTCTGGTTTTGACACTTTTTTCAGCATGGCCCTTTTGACCGATGGGAAGCGAGACTTCTTTGTAGCGCTGATTTGCCTTTCCAGGTTGCTTGGTTGGCCAAAAAGGGCGTATGCGTTTTTTCCTGAATATATTCAGGAAAAAACGCATACGCCCTTTTTGGCCAAGGGCATCATTGTCAACGTTTTGCCGCTTTTCATGTGCTTTAAAGGCGATTCGAATCTACCTCCTGAAATCTGTTTCCTGCAATTCTGCCTTGATTTCAAATCCTCTTCTTTGCCTTCCCTCAATATATTTGTGGACGAGAGTTATCATTTATAACTCTGAAGGTTTGTGAATTGCAGTGCCCTGAAGCTCCATTTTACAAGTCGCTTTTTTGGGAGCCGGCCGCAAAAGCGCAGGATGGCTTCAGGCCCTGTTCTGGTTCCGGGGGGCAGACTGAGCCTGTGGTTAATTCTTCTTTCTGATGGGAAAATAGAGTGACCTGTGCCTGTCCCAACACCAAGAGCTAGTCTCTCATTGGTTCCCCGTCTTCTCGTTCATCCTCAGGACAAATTGCAACCTGTACGGAACAGGAGGTTAAAGGTGCTGATGCTCCAAGTAGGGAGATTGCTAGTAAAGTGGCTGGAATGGCGAACCCGAGCACAAGGAGATGAGAAATGAGGTGCGTTTTAGAAACCTTTCCCCATCACACGGTGTACCATCTTCTGGGTTTCTCATGCATGTTTTCGATGTAGGAAGATGCCCTTGAACCTGGAGATTTGGGACCCATGCGATGGGTCGCACGCAGTATTACTTTAAAGGGTCTGCGTTTGCTCACCCAACCTCACCAAACCTCTCAGCCCGAAGAGTGTCCACCCTTATGTCTCATCCAGCTGTGGGTCTAGATATGGTCAATCCAGGTTGCATCACAGCCCCTGAACGAATTGTGTAAGAATTTCTCTCTCTTTCCCTGTCTTTGTTTCATGGGTTTTTAAAAGTAATTTCTTTTTATAATGGGGTTTAGCTGCTTTTCACGGCTGTGTTTAGGCCGCTTTACACCCACTTGACACACTAACAGAGAGATATCAATACATAGGTTTTAAGATTATTACTGGTCAGATATATTCTTGTGCGGTGAATCGGGCGTGTTGAGTCCAGTTCTCTGAGCAAGGAGTAGGTCTTGTCTATTCCATATTGGGTTTATGGAACGGTATCTGAGCTAATTTGAAACTCTTGTTTTATGTATCACCCCACCTCACCTTTCCCGTTAAGCAGCCATAGTGTGTTTTCTGCATGTGTGACTCTGTTCTGTTTTGTAATTCAGTTCAAGTGTAACGGTTTTTACATTCCCTCTATAAGTGACACCTTATGAGAAGTGTCCTTTTCTGTGTGACTTATTTCACTTAGAATCGTCTTACCTAAATCCACTCATCATGCTGCTACTAGCCTTATGACATTGATTTCATGGCTGAGTGATATTCCATTGTACATAAGGACCACAACTTTTTTATCCATTTTTCGCTTTCCTGGGATATTTAAGGTGGAAGGAAGTGGAGGTCCTTGTCAACAGAGCAGCCCTAAACTTTGGGTTGCTTGTGTCTTGCTGATTTTCAATTTTCCCGCTTTATCCCCCCATGCGTGGAAGTGCCCTATGCTCTCTAAGCTGTGTTTTTTAGATGTTTCAGGACACACCGTACACTTCTCAAGAGTGGCTGTTGGCAATTTACATCCCGCCCATCAGTGTAGCAAGGCTCCCATTTCTCCATGGCCTGTCCTGCATTTCTGGTTTTGACACTTTTTTCAGCATGGCCCTTTTGACCGATGGGAAGCGAGACTTCTTTGTAGCGCTGATTTGCCTTTCCAGGTTGCTTGGTTGGCCAAAAAGGGCGTATGCGTTTTTTCCTGAATATATTCAGGAAAAAACGCATACGCCCTTTTTGGCCAAGGGCATCATTGTCAACGTTTTGCCGCTTTTCATGTGCTTTAAAGGCGATTCGAATCTACCTCCTGAAATCTGTTTCCTGCAATTCTGCCTTGATTTCAAATCCTCTTCTTTGCCTTCCCTCAATATATTTGTGGACGAGAGTTATCATTTATAACTCTGCAGGTTTGTGAATTGCAGTGCCCTGAAGCTCCATTTTACAAGTCGCTTTTTTGGGAGCCGGCCGCAAAAGCGCAGGATGGCTTCAGGCCCTGTTCTGGTTCCGGGGGGCAGGCTGAGCCTGTGGTTAATTCTTCTTCCTGATGGGAAAATAGAGTGACCTGTGCCTGTCCCAACACCAAGAGCTAGTCTCTCATTGGTTCCCCGTCTTCCCGTTCATCCTCAGGACAAATTGCAACCTGTACGGAACAGGAGGTTAAAGGTGCTGATGCTCCAAGTAGGGAGATTGCTAGTAAAGTGGCTGGAATGGCGAACCCGAGCACAAGGAGATGAGAAATGAGGTGCGTTTTAGAAACCTTTCCCCATCACACGGTGTACCATCTTCTGGGTTTCTCATGCATGTTTTCGATGTAGGAAGATGCCCTTGAACCTGGAGATTTGGGACCCATGCGATGGGTAGCACGCAGTATTACTTTAAAGGGTCTGCGTTTGCTCACCCAACCTCACCAAACCTCTCAGCGCCAAGAGTGTCCACCCTTATGTCTCATCCAGCTGTGGGTCTAGATATGGTCAATCCAGGTTGCATCACAGCCCCTGAACGAATTGTGTAAGAATTTCTCTCTCTTTCCCTGTCTTTGTTTCATGGGTTTTTAAAAGTAATTTCTTTTTATAATGGGGTTTAGCTGCTTTTCACGGCTGTGTTTAGGCCGCTTTACACCCACTTGACACACTAACAGAGAGATATCAATACATAGGTTTTAAGATTATTACTGGTCAGATATATTCTTGTGCGGTGAATCGGGCGTGTTGAGTCCAGTTCTCTGAGCAAGGAGTAGGTCTTGTCTATTCCATATTGGGTTTATGGAACGGTATCTGAGCTAATTTGAAACTCTTGTTTTATGTATCACCCCACCTCACCTTTCCCGTTAAGCAGCCATAGTGTGTTTTCTGCATGTGTGACTCTGTTCTGTTTTGTAATTCAGTTCAAGTGTAACGGTTTTTACATTCCCTCTATAAGTGACACCTTATGAGAAGTGTCCTTTTCTGTGTGACTTATTTCACTTAGAATCGTCTTACCTAAATCCACTCATCATGCTGCTACTAGCCTTATGACATTGATTTCATGGCTGAGTGATATTCCATTGTACATAAGGACCACAACTTTTTTATCCATTTTTCGCTTTCCTGGGATATTTAAGGTGGAAGGAAGTGGAGGTCCTTGTCAACAGAGCAGCCCTAAACTTTGGGGTGCTTGTGTCTTGCTGATTTTCAATTTTCCCGCTTTATCCCCCCATGCGTGGAAGTGCCCTATGCTCTCTAAGCTGTGTTTTTTAGATGTTTCAGGACACACCGTACACTTCTCCAGAGTGGCTGTTGGCAATTTACATCCCGCCCATCAGTGTAGCAAGGCTCCCATTTCTCCATGGCCTGTCCTGCATTTCTGGTTTTGACACTTTTTTCAGCATGGCCCTTTTGACCGATGGGAAGCGAGACTTCTTTGTCGCGCTGATTTGCCTTTCCAGGTTGCTTGGTTGGCCAAAAAGGGCGTATGCGTTTTTTCCTGAATATATTCAGGAAAAAACGCATACGCCCTTTTTGGCCAAGGGCATCATTGTCAACGTTTTGCCGCTTTTCATGTGCTTTAAAGGCGATTCGAATCTACCTCCTGAAATCTGTTTCCTGCAATTCTGCCTTGATTTCAAATCCTCTTCTTTGCCTTCCCTCAATATATTTGTGGACGAGAGTTATCATTTATAACTCTGCAGGTTTGTGAATTGCAGTGCCCTGAAGCTCCATTTTACAAGTCGCTTTTTTGGGAGCCGGCCGCAAAAGCGCAGGATGGCTTCAGGCCCTGTTCTGGTTCCGGGGGGCAGGCTGAGCCTGTGGTTAATTCTTCTTCCTGATGGGAAAATAGAGTGACCTGTGCCTGTCCCAACACCAAGAGCTAGTCTCTCATTGGTTCCCCGTCTTCCCGTTCATCCTCAGGACAAATTGCAACCTGTACGGAACAGGAGGTTAAAGGTGCTGATGCTCCAAGTAGGGAGATTGCTAGTAAAGTGGCTGGAATGGCGAACCCGAGCACAAGGAGATGAGAAATGAGGTGCGTTTTAGAAACCTTTCCCCATCACACGGTGTACCATCTTCTGGGTTTCTCATGCATGTTTTCGATGTAGGAAGATGCCCTTGAACCTGGAGATTTGGGACCCATGCGATGGGTCGCACGCAGTATTACTTTAAAGGGTCTGCGTTTGCTCACCCAACCTCACCAAACCTCTCAGCCCCAAGAGTGTCCACCCTTATGTCTCATCCAGCTGTGGGTCTAGATATGGTCAATCCAGGTTGCATCACAGCCCCTGAACGAATTGTGTAAGAATTTCTCTCTCTTTCCCTGTCTTTGTTTCATGGGTTTTTAAAAGTAATTTCTTTTTATAATGGGGTTTAGCTGCTTTTCACGGCTGTGTTTAGGCCGCTTTACACCCACTTGACACACTAACAGAGAGATATCAATACATAGGTTTTAAGATTATTACTGGTCAGATATATTCTTGTGCGGTGAATCGGGCGTGTTGAGTCCAGTTCTCTGAGCAAGGAGTAGGTCTTGTCTATTCCATATTGGGTTTATGGAACGGTATCTGAGCTAATTTGAAACTCTTGTTTTATGTATCACCCCACCTCACCTTTCCCGTTAAGCAGCCATAGTGTGTTTTCTGCATGTGTGACTCTGTTCTGTTTTGTAATTCAGTTCAAGTGTAACGGTTTTTACATTCCCTCTATAAGTGACACCTTATGAGAAGTGTCCTTTTCTGTGTGACTTATTTCACTTAGAATCGTCTTACCTAAATCCACTCATCATGCTGCTACTAGCCTTATGACATTGATTTCATGGCTGAGTGATATTCCATTGTACATAAGGACCACAACTTTTTTATCCATTTTTCGCTTTCCTGGGATATTTAAGGTGGAAGGAAGTGGAGGTCCTTGTCAACAGAGCAGCCCTAAACTTTGGGGTGCTTGTGTCTTGCTGATTTTCAATTTTCCCGCTTTATCCCCCCATGCGTGGAAGTGCCCTATGCTCTCTAAGCTGTGTTTTTTAGATGTTTCAGGACACACCGTACACTTCTCCAGAGTGGCTGTTGGCAATTTACATCCCGCCCATCAGTGTAGCAAGGCTCCCATTTCTCCATGGCCTGTCCTGCATTTCTGGTTTTGACACTTTTTTCAGCATGGCCCTTTTGACCGATGGGAAGCGAGACTTCTTTGTCGCGCTGATTTGCCTTTCCAGGTTGCTTGGTTGGCCAAAAAGGGCGTATGCGTTTTTTCCTGAATATATTCAGGAAAAAACGCATACGCCCTTTTTGGCCAAGGGCATCATTGTCAACGTTTTGCCGCTTTTCATGTGCTTTAAAGGCGATTCGAATCTACCTCCTGAAATCTGTTTCCTGCAATTCTGCCTTGATTTCAAATCCTCTTCTTTGCCTTCCCTCAATATATTTGTGGACGAGAGTTATCATTTATAACTCTGCAGGTTTGTGAATTGCAGTGCCCTGAAGCTCCATTTTACAAGTCGCTTTTTTGGGAGCCGGCCGCAAAAGCGCAGGATGGCTTCAGGCCCTGTTCTGGTACCGGGGGGCAGGCTGAGCCTGTGGTTAATTCTTCTTCCTGATGGGAAAATAGAGTGTGACCTGTGCCTGTCCCAACACCAAGAGCTAGTCTCTCATTGGTTCCCCGTCTTCCCGTTCATCCTCAGGACAAATTGCAACCTGTACGGAACAGGAGGTTAAAGGTGCTGATGCTCCAAGTAGGGAGATTGCTAGTAAAGTGGCTGGAATGGCGAACCCGAGCACAAGGAGATGAGAAATGAGGTGCGTTTTAGAAACCTTTCCCCATCACACGGTGTACCATCTTCTGGGTTTCTCATGCATGTTTTCGATGTAGGAAGATGCCCTTGAACCTGGAGATTTGGGACCCATGCGATGGGTCGCACGCAGTATTACTTTAAAGGGTCTGCGTTTGCTCACCCAACCTCACCAAACCTCTCAGCCCCAAGAGTGTCCACCCTTATGTCTCATCCAGCTGTGGGTCTAGATATGGTCAATCCAGGTTGCATCACAGCCCCTGAACGAATTGTGTAAGAATTTCTCTCTCTTTCCCTGTCTTTGTTTCATGGGTTTTTAAAAGTAATTTATTTTTATAATGGGGTTTAGCTGCTTTTCACGGCTGTGTTTAGGCCGCTTTACACCCACTTGACACACTAACAGAGAGATATCAATACATAGGTTTTAAGATTATTACTGGTCAGATATATTCTTGTGCGGTGAATCGGGCGTGTTGAGTCCAGTTCTCTGAGCAAGGAGTAGGTCTTGTCTATTCCATATTGGGTTTATGGAACGGTATCTGAGCTAATTTGAAACTCTTGTTTTATGTATCACCCCACCTCACCTTTCCCGTTAAGCAGCCATAGTGTGTTTTCTGCATGTGTGACTCTGTTCTGTTTTGTAATTCAGTTCAAGTGTAACGGATTTTACATTCCCTCTATAAGTGACACCTTATGAGAAGTGTCCTTTTCTGTGTGACTTATTTCACTTAGAATCGTCTTACCTAAATCCACTCATCATGCTGCTACTAGCCTTATGACATTGATTTCATGGCTGAGTGATATTCCATTGTACATAAGGACCACAACTTTTTTATCCATTTTTCGCTTTCCTGGGATATTTAAGGTGGAAGGAAGTGGAGGTCCTTGTCAACAGAGCAGCCCTAAACTTTGGGGTGCTTGTGTCTTGCTGATTTTCAATTTTCCCGCTTTATCCCCCCATGCGTGGAAGTGCCCTATGCTCTCTAAGCTGTGTTTTTTAGATGTTTCAGGACACACCGTACACTTCTCCAGAGTGGCTGTTGGCAATTTACATCCCGCCCATCAGTGTAGCAAGGCTCCCATTTCTCCATGGCCTGTCCTGCATTTCTGGTTTTGACACTTTTTTCAGCATGGCCCTTTTGACCGATGGGAAGCGAGACTTCTTTGTCGCGCTGATTTGCCTTTCCAGGTTGCTTGGTTGGCCAAAAAGGGCGTATGCGTTTTTTCCTGAATATATTCAGGAAAAAACGCATACGCCCTTTTTGGCCAAGGGCATCATTGTCAACGTTTTGCCGCTTTTCATGTGCTTTAAAGGCGATTCGAATCTACCTCCTGAAATCTGTTTCCTGCAATTCTGCCTTGATTTCAAATCCTCTTCTTTGCCTTCCCTCAATATATTTGTGGACGAGAGTTATCATTTATAACTCTGCAGGTTTGTGAATTGCAGTGCCCTGAAGCTCCATTTTACAAGTCGCTTTTTTGGGAGCCGGCCGCAAAAGCGCAGGATGGCTTCAGGCCCTGTTCTGGTTCCGGGGGGCAGGCTGAGCCTGTGGTTAATTCTTCTTCCTGATGGGAAAATAGAGTGTGACCTGTGCCTGTCCCAACACCAAGAGCTAGTCTCTCATTGGTTCCCCGTCTTCCCGTTCATCCTCAGGACAAATTGCAACCTGTACGGAACAGGAGGTTAAAGGTGCTGATGCTCCAAGTAGGGAGATTGCTAGTAAAGTGGCTGGAATGGCGAACCCGAGCACAAGGAGATGAGAAATGAGGTGCGTTTTAGAAACCTTTCCCCATCACACGGTGTACCATCTTCTGGGTTTCTCATGCATGTTTTCGATGTAGGAAGATGCCCTTGAACCTGGAGATTTGGGACCCATGCGATGGGTCGCACGCAGTATTACTTTAAAGGGTCTGCGTTTGCTCACCCAACCTCACCAAACCTCTCAGCCCCAAGAGTGTCCACCCTTATGTCTCATCCAGCTGTGGGTCTAGATATGGTCAATCCAGGTTGCATCACAGCCCCTGAACGAATTGTGTAAGAATTTCTCTCTCTTTCCCTGTCTTTGTTTCATGGGTTTTTAAAAGTAATTTCTTTTTATAATGGGGTTTAGCTGCTTTTCACGGCTGTGTTTAGGCCGCTTTACACCCACTTGACACACTAACAGAGAGATATCAATACATAGGTTTTAAGATTATTACTGGTCAGATATATTCTTGGGCGGTGAATCGGGCGTGTTGAGTCCAGTTCTCTGAGCAAGGAGTAGGTCTTGTCTATTCCATATTGGGTTTATGGAACGGTATCTGAGCTAATTTGAAACTCTTGTTTTATGTATCACCCCACCTCACCTTTCCCGTTAAGCAGCCATAGTGTGTTTTCTGCATGTGTGACTCTGTTCTGTTTTGTAATTCAGTTCAAGTGTAACGGTTTTTACATTCCCTCTATAAGTGACACCTTATGAGAAGTGTCCTTTTCTGTGTGACTTATTTCACTTAGAATCGTCTTACCTAAATCCACTCATCATGCTGCTACTAGCCTTATGACATTGATTTCATGGCTGAGTGATATTCCATTGTACATAAGGACCACAACTTTTTTATCCATTTTTCGCTTTCCTGGGATATTTAAGGTGGAAGGAAGTGGAGGTCCTTGTCAACAGAGCAGCCCTAAACTTTGGGGTGCTTGTGTCTTGCTGATTTTCAATTTTCCCGCTTTATCCCCCCATGCGTGGAAGTGCCCTATGCTCTCTAAGCTGTGTTTTTTAGATGTTTCAGGACACACCGTACACTTCTCCAGAGTGGCTGTTGGCAATTTACATCCCGCCCATCAGTGTAGCAAGGCTCCCATTTCTCCATGGCCTGTCCTGCATTTCTGGTTTTGACACTTTTTTCAGCATGGCCCTTTTGACCGATGGGAAGCGAGACTTCTTTGTCGCGCTGATTTGCCTTTCCAGGTTGCTTGGTTGGCCAAAAAGGGCGTATGCGTTTTTTCCTGAATATATTCAGGAAAAAACGCATACGCCCTTTTTGGCCAAGGGCATCATTGTCAACGTTTTGCCGCTTTTCATGTGCTTTAAAGGCGATTCGAATCTACCTCCTGAAATCTGTTTCCTGCAATTCTGCCTTGATTTCAAATCCTCTTCTTTGCCTTCCCTCAATATATTTGTGGACGAGAGTTATCATTTATAACTCTGCAGGTTTGTGAATTGCAGTGCCCTGAAGCTCCATTTTACAAGTCGCTTTTTTGGGAGCCGGCCGCAAAAGCGCAGGATGGCTTCAGGCCCTGTTCTGGTTCCGGGGGGCAGGCTGAGCCTGTGGTTAATTCTTCTTCCTGATGGGAAAATAGAGTGTGACCTGTGCCTGTCCCAACACCAAGAGCTAGTCTCTCATTGGTTCCCCGTCTTCCCGTTCATCCTCAGGACAAATTGCAACCTGTACGGAACAGGAGGTTAAAGGTGCTGATGCTCCAAGTAGGGAGATTGCTAGTAAAGTGGCTGGAATGGCGAACCCGAGCACAAGGAGATGAGAAATGAGGTGCGTTTTAGAAACCTTTCCCCATCACACGGTGTACCATCTTCTGGGTTTCTCATGCATGTTTTCGATGTAGGAAGATGCCCTTGAACCTGGAGATTTGGGACCCATGCGATGGGTCGCACGCAGTATTACTTTAAAGGGTCTGCGTTTGCTCACCCAACCTCACCAAACCTCTCAGCCCCAAGAGTGTCCACCCTTATGTCTCATCCAGCTGTGGGTCTAGATATGGTCAATCCAGGTTGCATCACAGCCCCTGAACGAATTGTGTAAGAATTTCTCTCTCTTTCCCTGTCTTTGTTTCATGGGTTTTTAAAAGTAATTTCTTTTTATAATGGGGTTTAGCTGCTTTTCACGGCTGTGTTTAGGCCGCTTTACACCCACTTGACACACTAACAGAGAGATATCAATACATAGGTTTTAAGATTATTACTGGTCAGATATATTCTTGGGCGGTGAATCGGGCGTGTTGAGTCCAGTTCTCTGAGCAAGGAGTAGGTCTTGTCTATTCCATATTGGGTTTATGGAACGGTATCTGAGATAATTTGAAACTCTTGTTATATGTATCACCCCACCTCACCTTTCCCGTTAAGCAGCCATAGTGTGTTTTCTGCATGTGTGACTCTGTTCTGTTTCGTAATTCAGTTCAAGTGTAACGGTTTTTACATTCCCTCTATAAGTGACACCTTATGAGAAGTGTCCTTTTCTGTGTGACTTATTTCACTTAGAATCGTCTTACCTAAATCCACTCATCATGCTGCTACTAGCCTTATGACATTGATTTCATGGCTGAGTGATATTCCATTGTACATAAGGACCACAACTTTTTTATCCATTTTTCGCTTTCCTGGGATATTTAAGGTGGAAGGAAGTGGAGGTCCTTGTCAACAGAGCAGCCCTAAACTTTGGGGTGCTTGTGTCTTGCTGATTTTCAATTTTCCCGCTTTATCCCCCCATGCGTGGAAGTGCCCTATGCTCTCTAAGCTGTGTTTTTTAGATGTTTCAGGACACACCGTACACTTCTCCAGAGTGGCTGTTGGCAATTTACATCCCGCCCATCAGTGTAGCAAGGCTCCCATTTCTCCATGGCCTGTCCTGCATTTCTGGTTTTGACACTTTTTTCAGCATGGCCCTTTTGACCGATGGGAAGCGAGACTTCTTTGTCGCGCTGATTTGCCTTTCCAGGTTGCTTGGTTGGCCAAAAAGGGCGTATGCGTTTTTTCCTGAATATATTCAGGAAAAAACGCATACGCCCTTTTTGGCCAAGGGCATCATTGTCAACGTTTTGCCGCTTTTCATGTGCTTTAAAGGCGATTCGAATCTACCTCCTGAAATCTGTTTCCTGCAATTCTGCCTTGATTTCAAATCCTCTTCTTTGCCTTCCCTCAATATATTTGTGGACGAGAGTTATCATTTATAACTCTGCAGGTTTGTGAATTGCAGTGCCCTGAAGCTCCATTTTACAAGTCGCTTTTTTGGGAGCCGGCCGCAAAAGCGCAGGATGGCTTCAGGCCCTGTTCTGGTTCCGGGGGGCAGGCTGAGCCTGTGGTTAATTCTTCTTCCTGATGGGAAAATAGAGTGTGACCTGTGCCTGTCCCAACACCAAGAGCTAGTCTCTCATTGGTTCCCCGTCTTCCCGTTCATCCTCAGGACAAATTGCAACCTGTACGGAACAGGAGGTTAAAGGTGCTGATGCTCCAAGTAGGGAGATTGCTAGTAAAGTGGCTGGAATGGCGAACCCGAGCACAAGGAGATGAGAAATGAGGTGCGTTTTAGAAACCTTTCCCCATCACACGGTGTACCATCTTCTGGGTTTCTCATGCATGTTTTCGATGTAGGAAGATGCCCTTGAACCTGGAGATTTGGGACCCATGCGATGGGTCGCACGCAGTATTACTTTAAAGGGTCTGCGTTTGCTCACCCAACCTCACCAAACCTCTCAGCCCCAAGAGTGTCCACCCTTATGTCTCATCCAGCTGTGGGTCTAGATATGGTCAATCCAGGTTGCATCACAGCCCCTGAACGAATTGTGTAAGAATTTCTCTCTCTTTCCCTGTCTTTGTTTCATGGGTTTTTAAAAGTAATTTCTTTTTATAATGGGGTTTAGCTGCTTTTCACGGCTGTGTTTAGGCCGCTTTACACCCACTTGACACACTAACAGAGAGATATCAATACATAGGTTTTAAGATTATTACTGGTCAGATATATTCTTGGGCGGTGAATCGGGCGTGTTGAGTCCAGTTCTCTGAGCAAGGAGTAGGTCTTGTCTATTCCATATTGGGTTTATGGAACGGTATCTGAGATAATTTGAAACTCTTGTTATATGTATCACCCCACCTCACCTTTCCCGTTAAGCAGCCATAGTGTGTTTTCTGCATGTGTGACTCTGTTCTGTTTCGTAATTCAGTTCAAGTGTAACGGTTTTTACATTCCCTCTATAAGTGACACCTTATGAGAAGTGTCCTTTTCTGTGTGACTTATTTCACTTAGAATCGTCTTACCTAAATCCACTCATCATGCTGCTACTCGCCTTATGACATTGATTTCATGGCTGAGTGATATTCCATTGTACATAAGGACCACAACTTTTTTATCCATTTTTCGCTTTCCTGGGATATTTAAGGTGGAAGGAAGTGGAGGTCCTTGTCAACAGAGCAGCCCTAAACTTTGGGGTGCTTGTGTCTTGCTGATTTTCAATTTTCCCGCTTTATCCCCCCATGCGTGGAAGTGCCCTATGCTCTCTAAGCTGTGTTTTTTAGATGTTTCAGGACACACCGTACACTTCTCCAGAGTGGCTGTTGGCAATTTACATCCCGCCCATCAGTGTAGCAAGGCTCCCATTTCTCCATGGCCTGTCCTGCATTTCTGGTTTTGACACTTTTTTCAGCATGGCCCTTTTGACCGATGGGAAGCGAGACTTCTTTGTCGCGCTGATTTGCCTTTCCAGGTTGCTTGGTTGGCCAAAAAGGGCGTATGCGTTTTTTCCTGAATATATTCAGGAAAAAACGCATACGCCCTTTTTGGCCAAGGGCATCATTGTCAACGTTTTGCCGCTTTTCATGTGCTTTAAAGGCGATTCGAATCTACCTCCTGAAATCTGTTTCCTGCAATTCTGCCTTGATTTCAAATCCTCTTCTTTGCCTTCCCTCAATATATTTGTGGACGAGAGTTATCATTTATAACTCTGCAGGTTTGTGAATTGCAGTGCCCTGAAGCTCCATTTTACAAGTCGCTTTTTTGGGAGCCGGCCGCAAAAGCGCAGGATGGCTTCAGGCCCTGTTCTGGTTCCGGGGGGCAGGCTGAGCCTGTGGTTAATTCTTCTTCCTGATGGGAAAATAGAGTGACCTGTGCCTGTCCCAACACCAAGAGCTAGTCTCTCATTGGTTCCCCGTCTTCCCGTTCATCCTCAGGACAAATTGCAACGTGTACGGAACAGGAGGTTAAAGGTGCTGATGCTCCAAGTAGGGAGATTGCTAGTAAAGTGGCTGGAATGGCGAACCCGAGCACAAGGAGATGAGAAATGAGGTGCGTTTTAGAAACCTTTCCCCATCACACGGTGTACCATCTTCTGGGTTTCTCATGCATGTTTTCGATGTAGGAAGATGCCCTTGAACCTGGAGATTTGGGACCCATGCGATGGGTCGCACGCAGTATTACTTTAAAGGGTCTGCGTTTGCTCACCCAACCTCACCAAACCTCTCAGCCCCAAGAGTGTCCACCCTTATGTCTCATCCAGCTGTGGGTCTAGATATGGTCAATCCAGGTTGCATCACAGCCCCTGAACGAATTGTGTAAGAATTTCTCTCTCTTTCCCTGTCTTTGTTTCATGGGTTTTTAAAAGTAATTTCTTTTTATAATGGGGTTTAGCTGCTTTTCACGGCTGTGTTTAGGCCGCTTTACACCCACTTGACACACTAACAGAGAGATATCAATACATAGGTTTTAAGATTATTACTGGTCAGATATATTCTTGGGCGGTGAATCGGGCGTGTTGAGTCCAGTTCTCTGAGCAAGGAGTAGGTCTTGTCTATTCCATATTGGGTTTATGGAACGGTATCTGAGCTAATTTGAAACTCTTGTTTTATGTATCACCCCACCTCACCTTTCCCGTTAAGCAGCCATAGTGTGTTTTCTGCATGTGTGACTCTGTTCTGTTTTGTAATTCAGTTCAAGTGTAACGGTTTTTACATTCCCTCTATAAGTGACACCTTATGAGAAGTGTCCTTTTCTGTGTGACTTATTTCACTTAGAATCGTCTTACCTAAATCCACTCATCATGCTGCTACTCGCCTTATGACATTGATTTCATGGCTGAGTGATATTCCATTGTACATAAGGACCACAACTTTTTTATCCATTTTTCGCTTTCCTGGGATATTTAAGGTGGAAGGAAGTGGAGGTCCTTGTCAACAGAGCAGCCCTAAACTTTGGGGTGCTTGTGTCTTGCTGATTTTCAATTTTCCCGCTTTATCCCCCCATGCGTGGAAGTGCCCTATGCTCTCTAAGCTGTGTTTTTTAGATGTTTCAGGACACACCGTACACTTCTCCAGAGTGGCTGTTGGCAATTTACATCCCGCCCATCAGTGTAGCAAGGCTCCCATTTCTCCATGGCCTGTCCTGCATTTCTGGTTTTGACACTTTTTTCAGCATGGCCCTTTTGACCGATGGGAAGCGAGACTTCTTTGTCGCGCTGATTTGCCTTTCCAGGTTGCTTGGTTGGCCAAAAAGGGCGTATGCGTTTTTTCCTGAATATATTCAGGAAAAAACGCATACGCCCTTTTTGGCCAAGGGCATCATTGTCAACGTTTTGCCGCTTTTCATGTGCTTTAAAGGCGATTCGAATCTACCTCCTGAAATCTGTTTCCTGCAATTCTGCCTTGATTTCAAATCCTCTTCTTTGCCTTCCCTCAATATATTTGTGGACGAGAGTTATCATTTATAACTCTGCAGGTTTGTGAATTGCAGTGCCCTGAAGCTCCATTTTACAAGTCGCTTTTTTGGGAGCCGGCCGCAAAAGCGCAGGATGGCTTCAGGCCCTGTTCTGGTTCCGGGGGGCAGGCTGAGCCTGTGGTTAATTCTTCTTCCTGATGGGAAAATAGAGTGACCTGTGCCTGTCCCAACACCAAGAGCTAGTCTCTCATTGGTTCCCCGTCTTCCCGTTCATCCTCAGGACAAATTGCAACCTGTACGGAACAGGAGGTTAAAGGTGCTGATGCTCCAAGTAGGGAGATTGCTAGTAAAGTGGCTGGAATGGCGAACCCGAGCACAAGGAGATGAGAAATGAGGTGCGTTTTAGAAACCTTTCCCCATCACACGGTGTACCATCTTCTGGGTTTCTCATGCATGTTTTCGATGTAGGAAGATGCCCTTGAACCTGGAGATTTGGGACCCATGCGATGGGTCGCACGCAGTATTACTTTAAAGGGTCTGCGTTTGCTCACCCAACCTCACCAAACCTCTCAGCCCCAAGAGTGTCCACCCTTATGTCTCATCCAGCTGTGGGTCTAGATATGGTCAATCCAGGTTGCATCACAGCCCCTGAACGAATTGTGTAAGAATTTCTCTCTCTTTCCCTGTCTTTGTTTCATGGGTTTTTAAAAGTAATTTCTTTTTATAATGGGGTTTAGCTGCTTTTCACGGCTGTGTTTAGGCCGCTTTACACCCACTTGACACACTAACAGAGAGATATCAATACATAGGTTTTAAGATTATTACTGGTCAGATATATTCTTGGGCGGTGAATCGGGCGTGTTGAGTCCAGTTCTCTGAGCAAGGAGTAGGTCTTGTCTATTCCATATTGGGTTTATGGAACGGTATCTGAGCTAATTTGAAACTCTTGTTTTATGTATCACCCCACCTCACCTTTCCCGTTAAGCAGCCATAGTGTGTTTTCTGCATGTGTGACTCTGTTCTGTTTTGTAATTCAGTTCAAGTGTAACGGTTTTTACATTCCCTCTATAAGTGACACCTTATGAGAAGTGTCCTTTTCTGTGTGACTTATTTCACTTAGAATCGTCTTACCTAAATCCACTCATCATGCTGCTACTCGCCTTATGACATTGATTTCATGGCTGAGTGATATTCCATTGTACATAAGGACCACAACTTTTTTATCCATTTTTCGCTTTCCTGGGATATTTAAGGTGGAAGGAAGTGGAGGTCCTTGTCAACAGAGCAGCCCTAAACTTTGGGGTGCTTGTGTCTTGCTGATTTTCAATTTTCCCGCTTTATCCCCCCATGCGTGGAAGTGCCCTATGCTCTCTAAGCTGTGTTTTTTAGATGTTTCAGGACACACCGTACACTTCTCCAGAGTGGCTGTTGGCAATTTACATCCCGCCCATCAGTGTAGCAAGGCTCCCATTTCTCCATGGCCTGTCCTGCATTTCTGGTTTTGACACTTTTTTCAGCATGGCCCTTTTGACCGATGGGAAGCGAGACTTCTTTGTCGCGCTGATTTGCCTTTCCAGGTTGCTTGGTTGGCCAAAAAGGGCGTATGCGTTTTTTCCTGAATATATTCAGGAAAAAACGCATACGCCCTTTTTGGCCAAGGGCATCATTGTCAACGTTTTGCCGCTTTTCATGTGCTTTAAAGGCGATTCGAATCTACCTCCTGAAATCTGTTTCCTGCAATTCTGCCTTGATTTCAAATCCTCTTCTTTGCCTTCCCTCAATATATTTGTGGACGAGAGTTATCATTTATAACTCTGCAGGTTTGTGAATTGCAGTGCCCTGAAGCTCCATTTTACAAGTCGCTTTTTTGGGAGCCGGCCGCAAAAGCGCAGGATGGCTTCAGGCCCTGTTCTGGTTCCGGGGGGCAGGCTGAGCCTGTGGTTAATTCTTCTTCCTGATGGGAAAATAGAGTGTGACCTGTGCCTGTCCCAACACCAAGAGCTAGTCTCTCATTGGTTCCCCGTCTTCCCGTTCATCCTCAGGACAAATTGCAACCTGTACGGAACAGGAGGTTAAAGGTGCTGATGCTCCAAGTAGGGAGATTGCTAGTAAAGTGGCTGGAATGGCGAACCCGAGCACAAGGAGATGAGAAATGAGGTGCGTTTTAGAAACCTTTCCCCATCACACGGTGTACCATCTTCTGGGTTTCTCATGCATGTTTTCGATGTAGGAAGATGCCCTTGAACCTGGAGATTTGGGACCCATGCGATGGGTCGCACGCAGTATTACTTTAAAGGGTCTGCGTTTGCTCACCCAACCTCACCAAACCTCTCAGCCCCAAGAGTGTCCACCCTTATGTCTCATCCAGCTGTGGGTCTAGATATGGTCAATCCAGGTTGCATCACAGCCCCTGAACGAATTGTGTAAGAATTTCTCTCTCTTTCCCTGTCTTTGTTTCATGGGTTTTTAAAAGTAATTTCTTTTTATAATGGGGTTTAGCTGCTTTTCACGGCTGTGTTTAGGCCGCTTTACACCCACTTGACACACTAACAGAGAGATATCAATACATAGGTTTTAAGATTATTACTGGTCAGATATATTCTTGGGCGGTGAATCGGGCGTGTTGAGTCCAGTTCTCTGAGCAAGGAGTAGGTCTTGTCTATTCCATATTGGGTTTATGGAACGGTATCTGAGATAATTTGAAACTCTTGTTATATGTATCACCCCACCTCACCTTTCCCGTTAAGCAGCCATAGTGTGTTTTCTGCATGTGTGACTCTGTTCTGTTTCGTAATTCAGTTCAAGTGTAACGGTTTTTACATTCCCTCTATAAGTGACACCTTATGAGAAGTGTCCTTTTCTGTGTGACTTATTTCACTTAGAATCGTCTTACCTAAATCCACTCATCATGCTGCTACTAGCCTTATGACATTGATTTCATGGCTGAGTGATATTCCATTGTACATAAGGACCACAACTTTTTTATCCATTTTTCGCTTTCCTGGGATATTTAAGGTGGAAGGAAGTGGAGGTCCTTGTCAACAGAGCAGCCCTAAACTTTGGGGTGCTTGTGTCTTGCTGATTTTCAATTTTCCCGCTTTATCCCCCCATGCGTGGAAGTGCCCTATGCTCTCTAAGCTGTGTTTTTTAGATGTTTCAGGACACACCGTACACTTCTCCAGAGTGGCTGTTGGCAATTTACATCCCGCCCATCAGTGTAGCAAGGCTCCCATTTCTCCATGGCCTGTCCTGCATTTCTGGTTTTGACACTTTTTTCAGCATGGCCCTTTTGACCGATGGGAAGCGAGACTTCTTTGTCGCGCTGATTTGCCTTTCCAGGTTGCTTGGTTGGCCAAAAAGGGCGTATGCGTTTTTTCCTGAATATATTCAGGAAAAAACGCATACGCCCTTTTTGGCCAAGGGCATCATTGTCAACGTTTTGCCGCTTTTCATGTGCTTTAAAGGCGATTCGAATCTACCTCCTGAAATCTGTTTCCTGCAATTCTGCCTTGATTTCAAATCCTCTTCTTTGCCTTCCCTCAATATATTTGTGGACGAGAGTTATCATTTATAACTCTGCAGGTTTGTGAATTGCAGTGCCCTGAAGCTCCATTTTACAAGTCGCTTTTTTGGGAGCCGGCCGCAAAAGCGCAGGATGGCTTCAGGCCCTGTTCTGGTTCCGGGGGGCAGGCTGAGCCTGTGGTTAATTCTTCTTCCTGATGGGAAAATAGAGTGTGACCTGTGCCTGTCCCAACACCAAGAGCTAGTCTCTCATTGGTTCCCCGTCTTCCCGTTCATCCTCAGGACAAATTGCAACCTGTACGGAACAGGAGGTTAAAGGTGCTGATGCTCCAAGTAGGGAGATTGCTAGTAAAGTGGCTGGAATGGCGAACCCGAGCACAAGGAGATGAGAAATGAGGTGCGTTTTAGAAACCTTTCCCCATCACACGGTGTACCATCTTCTGGGTTTCTCATGCATGTTTTCGATGTAGGAAGATGCCCTTGAACCTGGAGATTTGGGACCCATGCGATGGGTCGCACGCAGTATTACTTTAAAGGGTCTGCGTTTGCTCACCCAACCTCACCAAACCTCTCAGCCCCAAGAGTGTCCACCCTTATGTCTCATCCAGCTGTGGGTCTAGATATGGTCAATCCAGGTTGCATCACAGCCCCTGAACGAATTGTGTAAGAATTTCTCTCTCTTTCCCTGTCTTTGTTTCATGGGTTTTTAAAAGTAATTTCTTTTTATAATGGGGTTTAGCTGCTTTTCACGGCTGTGTTTAGGCCGCTTTACACCCACTTGACACACTAACAGAGAGATATCAATACATAGGTTTTAAGATTATTACTGGTCAGATATATTCTTGGGCGGTGAATCGGGCGTGTTGAGTCCAGTTCTCTGAGCAAGGAGTAGGTCTTGTCTATTCCATATTGGGTTTATGGAACGGTATCTGAGATAATTTGAAACTCTTGTTATATGTATCACCCCACCTCACCTTTCCCGTTAAGCAGCCATAGTGTGTTTTCTGCATGTGTGACTCTGTTCTGTTTCGTAATTCAGTTCAAGTGTAACGGTTTTTACATTCCCTCTATAAGTGACACCTTATGAGAAGTGTCCTTTTCTGTGTGACTTATTTCACTTAGAATCGTCTTACCTAAATCCACTCATCATGCTGCTACTAGCCTTATGACATTGATTTCATGGCTGAGTGATATTCCATTGTACATAAGGACCACAACTTTTTTATCCATTTTTCGCTTTCCTGGGATATTTAAGGTGGAAGGAAGTGGAGGTCCTTGTCAACAGAGCAGCCCTAAACTTTGGGGTGCTTGTGTCTTGCTGATTTTCAATTTTCCCGCTTTATCCCCCCATGCGTGGAAGTGCCCTATGCTCTCTAAGCTGTGTTTTTTAGATGTTTCAGGACACACCGTACACTTCTCCAGAGTGGCTGTTGGCAATTTACATCCCGCCCATCAGTGTAGCAAGGCTCCCATTTCTCCATGGCCTGTCCTGCATTTCTGGTTTTGACACTTTTTTCAGCATGGCCCTTTTGACCGATGGGAAGCGAGACTTCTTTGTCGCGCTGATTTGCCTTTCCAGGTTGCTTGGTTGGCCAAAAAGGGCGTATGCGTTTTTTCCTGAATATATTCAGGAAAAAACGCATACGCCCTTTTTGGCCAAGGGCATCATTGTCAACGTTTTGCCGCTTTTCATGTGCTTTAAAGGCGATTCGAATCTACCTCCTGAAATCTGTTTCCTGCAATTCTGCCTTGATTTCAAATCCTCTTCTTTGCCTTCCCTCAATATATTTGTGGACGAGAGTTATCATTTATAACTCTGCAGGTTTGTGAATTGCAGTGCCCTGAAGCTCCATTTTACAAGTCGCTTTTTTGGGAGCCGGCCGCAAAAGCGCAGGATGGCTTCAGGCCCTGTTCTGGTTCCGGGGGGCAGGCTGAGCCTGTGGTTAATTCTTCTTCCTGATGGGAAAATAGAGTGTGACCTGTGCCTGTCCCAACACCAAGAGCTAGTCTCTCATTGGTTCCCCGTCTTCCCGTTCATCCTCAGGACAAATTGCAACCTGTACGGAACAGGAGGTTAAAGGTGCTGATGCTCCAAGTAGGGAGATTGCTAGTAAAGTGGCTGGAATGGCGAACCCGAGCACAAGGAGATGAGAAATGAGGTGCGTTTTAGAAACCTTTCCCCATCACACGGTGTACCATCTTCTGGGTTTCTCATGCATGTTTTCGATGTAGGAAGATGCCCTTGAACCTGGAGATTTGGGACCCATGCGATGGGTCGCACGCAGTATTACTTTAAAGGGTCTGCGTTTGCTCACCCAACCTCACCAAACCTCTCAGCCCCAAGAGTGTCCACCCTTATGTCTCATCCAGCTGTGGGTCTAGATATGGTCAATCCAGGTTGCATCACAGCCCCTGAACGAATTGTGTAAGAATTTCTCTCTCTTTCCCTGTCTTTGTTTCATGGGTTTTTAAAAGTAATTTCTTTTTATAATGGGGTTTAGCTGCTTTTCACGGCTGTGTTTAGGCCGCTTTACACCCACTTGACACACTAACAGAGAGATATCAATACATAGGTTTTAAGATTATTACTGGTCAGATATATTCTTGGGCGGTGAATCGGGCGTGTTGAGTCCAGTTCTCTGAGCAAGGAGTAGGTCTTGTCTATTCCATATTGGGTTTATGGAACGGTATCTGAGATAATTTGAAACTCTTGTTATATGTATCACCCCACCTCACCTTTCCCGTTAAGCAGCCATAGTGTGTTTTCTGCATGTGTGACTCTGTTCTGTTTCGTAATTCAGTTCAAGTGTAACGGTTTTTACATTCCCTCTATAAGTGACACCTTATGAGAAGTGTCCTTTTCTGTGTGACTTATTTCACTTAGAATCGTCTTACCTAAATCCACTCATCATGCTGCTACTAGCCTTATGACATTGATTTCATGGCTGAGTGATATTCCATTGTACATAAGGACCACAACTTTTTTATCCATTTTTCGCTTTCCTGGGATATTTAAGGTGGAAGGAAGTGGAGGTCCTTGTCAACAGAGCAGCCCTAAACTTTGGGGTGCTTGTGTCTTGCTGATTTTCAATTTTCCCGCTTTATCCCCCCATGCGTGGAAGTGCCCTATGCTCTCTAAGCTGTGTTTTTTAGATGTTTCAGGACACACCGTACACTTCTCCAGAGTGGCTGTTGGCAATTTACATCCCGCCCATCAGTGTAGCAAGGCTCCCATTTCTCCATGGCCTGTCCTGCATTTCTGGTTTTGACACTTTTTTCAGCATGGCCCTTTTGACCGATGGGAAGCGAGACTTCTTTGTCGCGCTGATTTGCCTTTCCAGGTTGCTTGGTTGGCCAAAAAGGGCGTATGCGTTTTTTCCTGAATATATTCAGGAAAAAACGCATACGCCCTTTTTGGCCAAGGGCATCATTGTCAACGTTTTGCCGCTTTTCATGTGCTTTAAAGGCGATTCGAATCTACCTCCTGAAATCTGTTTCCTGCAATTCTGCCTTGATTTCAAATCCTCTTCTTTGCCTTCCCTCAATATATTTGTGGACGAGAGTTATCATTTATAACTCTGCAGGTTTGTGAATTGCAGTGCCCTGAAGCTCCATTTTACAAGTCGCTTTTTTGGGAGCCGGCCGCAAAAGCGCAGGATGGCTTCAGGCCCTGTTCTGGTTCCGGGGGGCAGGCTGAGCCTGTGGTTAATTCTTCTTCCTGATGGGAAAATAGAGTGTGACCTGTGCCTGTCCCAACACCAAGAGCTAGTCTCTCATTGGTTCCCCGTCTTCCCGTTCATCCTCAGGACAAATTGCAACCTGTACGGAACAGGAGGTTAAAGGTGCTGATGCTCCAAGTAGGGAGATTGCTAGTAAAGTGGCTGGAATGGCGAACCCGAGCACAAGGAGATGAGAAATGAGGTGCGTTTTAGAAACCTTTCCCCATCACACGGTGTACCATCTTCTGGGTTTCTCATGCATGTTTTCGATGTAGGAAGATGCCCTTGAACCTGGAGATTTGGGACCCATGCGATGGGTCGCACGCAGTATTACTTTAAAGGGTCTGCGTTTGCTCACCCAACCTCACCAAACCTCTCAGCCCCAAGAGTGTCCACCCTTATGTCTCATCCAGCTGTGGGTCTAGATATGGTCAATCCAGGTTGCATCACAGCCCCTGAACGAATTGTGTAAGAATTTCTCTCTCTTTCCCTGTCTTTGTTTCATGGGTTTTTAAAAGTAATTTCTTTTTATAATGGGGTTTAGCTGCTTTTCACGGCTGTGTTTAGGCCGCTTTACACCCACTTGACACACTAACAGAGAGATATCAATACATAGGTTTTAAGATTATTACTGGTCAGATATATTCTTGGGCGGTGAATCGGGCGTGTTGAGTCCAGTTCTCTGAGCAAGGAGTAGGTCTTGTCTATTCCATATTGGGTTTATGGAACGGTATCTGAGATAATTTGAAACTCTTGTTATATGTATCACCTCACCTCACCTTTCCCGTTAAGCAGCCATAGTGTGTTTTCTGCATGTGTGACTCTGTTCTGTTTCGTAATTCAGTTCAAGTGTAACGGTTTTTACATTCCCTCTATAAGTGACACCTTATGAGAAGTGTCCTTTTCTGTGTGACTTATTTCACTTAGAATCGTCTTACCTAAATCCACTCATCATGCTGCTACTCGCCTTATGACATTGATTTCATGGCTGAGTGATATTCCATTGTACATAAGGACCACAACTTTTTTATCCATTTTTCGCTTTCCTGGGATATTTAAGGTGGAAGGAAGTGGAGGTCCTTGTCAACAGAGCAGCCCTAAACTTTGGGGTGCTTGTGTCTTGCTGATTTTCAATTTTCCCGCTTTATCCCCCCATGCGTGGAAGTGCCCTATGCTCTCTAAGCTGTGTTTTTTAGATGTTTCAGGACACACCGTACACTTCTCCAGAGTGGCTGTTGGCAATTTACATCCCGCCCATCAGTGTAGCAAGGCTCCCATTTCTCCATGGCCTGTCCTGCATTTCTGGTTTTGACACTTTTTTCAGCATGGCCCTTTTGACCGATGGGAAGCGAGACTTCTTTGTCGCGCTGATTTGCCTTTCCAGGTTGCTTGGTTGGCCAAAAAGGGCGTATGCGTTTTTTCCTGAATATATTCAGGAAAAAACGCATACGCCCTTTTTGGCCAAGGGCATCATTGTCAACGTTTTGCCGCTTTTCATGTGCTTTAAAGGCGATTCGAATCTACCTCCTGAAATCTGTTTCCTGCAATTCTGCCTTGATTTCAAATCCTCTTCTTTGCCTTCCCTCAATATATTTGTGGACGAGAGTTATCATTTATAACTCTGCAGGTTTGTGAATTGCAGTGCCCTGAAGCTCCATTTTACAAGTCGCTTTTTTGGGAGCCGGCCGCAAAAGCGCAGGATGGCTTCAGGCCCTGTTCTGGTTCCGGGGGGCAGGCTGAGCCTGTGGTTAATTCTTCTTCCTGATGGGAAAATAGAGTGACCTGTGCCTGTCCCAACACCAAGAGCTAGTCTCTCATTGGTTCCCCGTCTTCCCGTTCATCCTCAGGACAAATTGCAACGTGTACGGAACAGGAGGTTAAAGGTGCTGATGCTCCAAGTAGGGAGATTGCTAGTAAAGTGGCTGGAATGGCGAACCCGAGCACAAGGAGATGAGAAATGAGGTGCGTTTTAGAAACCTTTCCCCATCACACGGTGTACCATCTTCTGGGTTTCTCATGCATGTTTTCGATGTAGGAAGATGCCCTTGAACCTGGAGATTTGGGACCCATGCGATGGGTCGCACGCAGTATTACTTTAAAGGGTCTGCGTTTGCTCACCCAACCTCACCAAACCTCTCAGCCCCAAGAGTGTCCACCCTTATGTCTCATCCAGCTGTGGGTCTAGATATGGTCAATCCAGGTTGCATCACAGCCCCTGAACGAATTGTGTAAGAATTTCTCTCTCTTTCCCTGTCTTTGTTTCATGGGTTTTTAAAAGTAATTTCTTTTTATAATGGGGTTTAGCTGCTTTTCACGGCTGTGTTTAGGCCGCTTTACACCCACTTGACACACTAACAGAGAGATATCAATACATAGGTTTTAAGATTATTACTGGTCAGATATATTCTTGGGCGGTGAATCGGGCGTGTTGAGTCCAGTTCTCTGAGCAAGGAGTAGGTCTTGTCTATTCCATATTGGGTTTATGGAACGGTATCTGAGCTAATTTGAAACTCTTGTTTTATGTATCACCCCACCTCACCTTTCCCGTTAAGCAGCCATAGTGTGTTTTCTGCATGTGTGACTCTGTTCTGTTTTGTAATTCAGTTCAAGTGTAACGGTTTTTACATTCCCTCTATAAGTGACACCTTATGAGAAGTGTCCTTTTCTGTGTGACTTATTTCACTTAGAATCGTCTTACCTAAATCCACTCATCATGCTGCTACTCGCCTTATGACATTGATTTCATGGCTGAGTGATATTCCATTGTACATAAGGACCACAACTTTTTTATCCATTTTTCGCTTTCCTGGGATATTTAAGGTGGAAGGAAGTGGAGGTCCTTGTCAACAGAGCAGCCCTAAACTTTGGGGTGCTTGTGTCTTGCTGATTTTCAATTTTCCCGCTTTATCCCCCCATGCGTGGAAGTGCCCTATGCTCTCTAAGCTGTGTTTTTTAGATGTTTCAGGACACACCGTACACTTCTCCAGAGTGGCTGTTGGCAATTTACATCCCGCCCATCAGTGTAGCAAGGCTCCCATTTCTCCATGGCCTGTCCTGCATTTCTGGTTTTGACACTTTTTTCAGCATGGCCCTTTTGACCGATGGGAAGCGAGACTTCTTTGTCGCGCTGATTTGCCTTTCCAGGTTGCTTGGTTGGCCAAAAAGGGCGTATGCGTTTTTTCCTGAATATATTCAGGAAAAAACGCATACGCCCTTTTTGGCCAAGGGCATCATTGTCAACGTTTTGCCGCTTTTCATGTGCTTTAAAGGCGATTCGAATCTACCTCCTGAAATCTGTTTCCTGCAATTCTGCCTTGATTTCAAATCCTCTTCTTTGCCTTCCCTCAATATATTTGTGGACGAGAGTTATCATTTATAACTCTGCAGGTTTGTGAATTGCAGTGCCCTGAAGCTCCATTTTACAAGTCGCTTTTTTGGGAGCCGGCCGCAAAAGCGCAGGATGGCTTCAGGCCCTGTTCTGGTTCCGGGGGGCAGGCTGAGCCTGTGGTTAATTCTTCTTCCTGATGGGAAAATAGAGTGACCTGTGCCTGTCCCAACACCAAGAGCTAGTCTCTCATTGGTTCCCCGTCTTCCCGTTCATCCTCAGGACAAATTGCAACCTGTACGGAACAGGAGGTTAAAGGTGCTGATGCTCCAAGTAGGGAGATTGCTAGTAAAGTGGCTGGAATGGCGAACCCGAGCACAAGGAGATGAGAAATGAGGTGCGTTTTAGAAACCTTTCCCCATCACACGGTGTACCATCTTCTGGGTTTCTCATGCATGTTTTCGATGTAGGAAGATGCCCTTGAACCTGGAGATTTGGGACCCATGCGATGGGTCGCACGCAGTATTACTTTAAAGGGTCTGCGTTTGCTCACCCAACCTCACCAAACCTCTCAGCCCCAAGAGTGTCCACCCTTATGTCTCATCCAGCTGTGGGTCTAGATATGGTCAATCCAGGTTGCATCACAGCCCCTGAACGAATTGTGTAAGAATTTCTCTCTCTTTCCCTGTCTTTGTTTCATGGGTTTTTAAAAGTAATTTCTTTTTATAATGGGGTTTAGCTGCTTTTCACGGCTGTGTTTAGGCCGCTTTACACCCACTTGACACACTAACAGAGAGATATCAATACATAGGTTTTAAGATTATTACTGGTCAGATATATTCTTGGGCGGTGAATCGGGCGTGTTGAGTCCAGTTCTCTGAGCAAGGAGTAGGTCTTGTCTATTCCATATTGGGTTTATGGAACGGTATCTGAGCTAATTTGAAACTCTTGTTTTATGTATCACCCCACCTCACCTTTCCCGTTAAGCAGCCATAGTGTGTTTTCTGCATGTGTGACTCTGTTCTGTTTTGTAATTCAGTTCAAGTGTAACGGTTTTTACATTCCCTCTATAAGTGACACCTTATGAGAAGTGTCCTTTTCTGTGTGACTTATTTCACTTAGAATCGTCTTACCTAAATCCACTCATCATGCTGCTACTCGCCTTATGACATTGATTTCATGGCTGAGTGATATTCCATTGTACATAAGGACCACAACTTTTTTATCCATTTTTCGCTTTCCTGGGATATTTAAGGTGGAAGGAAGTGGAGGTCCTTGTCAACAGAGCAGCCCTAAACTTTGGGGTGCTTGTGTCTTGCTGATTTTCAATTTTCCCGCTTTATCCCCCCATGCGTGGAAGTGCCCTATGCTCTCTAAGCTGTGTTTTTTAGATGTTTCAGGACACACCGTACACTTCTCCAGAGTGGCTGTTGGCAATTTACATCCCGCCCATCAGTGTAGCAAGGCTCCCATTTCTCCATGGCCTGTCCTGCATTTCTGGTTTTGACACTTTTTTCAGCATGGCCCTTTTGACCGATGGGAAGCGAGACTTCTTTGTCGCGCTGATTTGCCTTTCCAGGTTGCTTGGTTGGCCAAAAAGGGCGTATGCGTTTTTTCCTGAATATATTCAGGAAAAAACGCATACGCCCTTTTTGGCCAAGGGCATCATTGTCAACGTTTTGCCGCTTTTCATGTGCTTTAAAGGCGATTCGAATCTACCTCCTGAAATCTGTTTCCTGCAATTCTGCCTTGATTTCAAATCCTCTTCTTTGCCTTCCCTCAATATATTTGTGGACGAGAGTTATCATTTATAACTCTGCAGGTTTGTGAATTGCAGTGCCCTGAAGCTCCATTTTACAAGTCGCTTTTTTGGGAGCCGGCCGCAAAAGCGCAGGATGGCTTCAGGCCCTGTTCTGGTTCCGGGGGGCAGGCTGAGCCTGTGGTTAATTCTTCTTCCTGATGGGAAAATAGAGTGTGACCTGTGCCTGTCCCAACACCAAGAGCTAGTCTCTCATTGGTTCCCCGTCTTCCCGTTCATCCTCAGGACAAATTGCAACCTGTACGGAACAGGAGGTTAAAGGTGCTGATGCTCCAAGTAGGGAGATTGCTAGTAAAGTGGCTGGAATGGCGAACCCGAGCACAAGGAGATGAGAAATGAGGTGCGTTTTAGAAACCTTTCCCCATCACACGGTGTACCATCTTCTGGGTTTCTCATGCATGTTTTCGATGTAGGAAGATGCCCTTGAACCTGGAGATTTGGGACCCATGCGATGGGTCGCACGCAGTATTACTTTAAAGGGTCTGCGTTTGCTCACCCAACCTCACCAAACCTCTCAGCCCCAAGAGTGTCCACCCTTATGTCTCATCCAGCTGTGGGTCTAGATATGGTCAATCCAGGTTGCATCACAGCCCCTGAACGAATTGTGTAAGAATTTCTCTCTCTTTCCCTGTCTTTGTTTCATGGGTTTTTAAAAGTAATTTCTTTTTATAATGGGGTTTAGCTGCTTTTCACGGCTGTGTTTAGGCCGCTTTACACCCACTTGACACACTAACAGAGAGATATCAATACATAGGTTTTAAGATTATTACTGGTCAGATATATTCTTGGGCGGTGAATCGGGCGTGTTGAGTCCAGTTCTCTGAGCAAGGAGTAGGTCTTGTCTATTCCATATTGGGTTTATGGAACGGTATCTGAGATAATTTGAAACTCTTGTTATATGTATCACCCCACCTCACCTTTCCCGTTAAGCAGCCATAGTGTGTTTTCTGCATGTGTGACTCTGTTCTGTTTCGTAATTCAGTTCAAGTGTAACGGTTTTTACATTCCCTCTATAAGTGACACCTTATGAGAAGTGTCCTTTTCTGTGTGACTTATTTCACTTAGAATCGTCTTACCTAAATCCACTCATCATGCTGCTACTAGCCTTATGACATTGATTTCATGGCTGAGTGATATTCCATTGTACATAAGGACCACAACTTTTTTATCCATTTTTCGCTTTCCTGGGATATTTAAGGTGGAAGGAAGTGGAGGTCCTTGTCAACAGAGCAGCCCTAAACTTTGGGGTGCTTGTGTCTTGCTGATTTTCAATTTTCCCGCTTTATCCCCCCATGCGTGGAAGTGCCCTATGCTCTCTAAGCTGTGTTTTTTAGATGTTTCAGGACACACCGTACACTTCTCCAGAGTGGCTGTTGGCAATTTACATCCCGCCCATCAGTGTAGCAAGGCTCCCATTTCTCCATGGCCTGTCCTGCATTTCTGGTTTTGACACTTTTTTCAGCATGGCCCTTTTGACCGATGGGAAGCGAGACTTCTTTGTCGCGCTGATTTGCCTTTCCAGGTTGCTTGGTTGGCCAAAAAGGGCGTATGCGTTTTTTCCTGAATATATTCAGGAAAAAACGCATACGCCCTTTTTGGCCAAGGGCATCATTGTCAACGTTTTGCCGCTTTTCATGTGCTTTAAAGGCGATTCGAATCTACCTCCTGAAATCTGTTTCCTGCAATTCTGCCTTGATTTCAAATCCTCTTCTTTGCCTTCCCTCAATATATTTGTGGACGAGAGTTATCATTTATAACTCTGCAGGTTTGTGAATTGCAGTGCCCTGAAGCTCCATTTTACAAGTCGCTTTTTTGGGAGCCGGCCGCAAAAGCGCAGGATGGCTTCAGGCCCTGTTCTGGTTCCGGGGGGCAGGCTGAGCCTGTGGTTAATTCTTCTTCCTGATGGGAAAATAGAGTGTGACCTGTGCCTGTCCCAACACCAAGAGCTAGTCTCTCATTGGTTCCCCGTCTTCCCGTTCATCCTCAGGACAAATTGCAACCTGTACGGAACAGGAGGTTAAAGGTGCTGATGCTCCAAGTAGGGAGATTGCTAGTAAAGTGGCTGGAATGGCGAACCCGAGCACAAGGAGATGAGAAATGAGGTGCGTTTTAGAAACCTTTCCCCATCACACGGTGTACCATCTTCTGGGTTTCTCATGCATGTTTTCGATGTAGGAAGATGCCCTTGAACCTGGAGATTTGGGACCCATGCGATGGGTCGCACGCAGTATTACTTTAAAGGGTCTGCGTTTGCTCACCCAACCTCACCAAACCTCTCAGCCCCAAGAGTGTCCACCCTTATGTCTCATCCAGCTGTGGGTCTAGATATGGTCAATCCAGGTTGCATCACAGCCCCTGAACGAATTGTGTAAGAATTTCTCTCTCTTTCCCTGTCTTTGTTTCATGGGTTTTTAAAAGTAATTTCTTTTTATAATGGGGTTTAGCTGCTTTTCACGGCTGTGTTTAGGCCGCTTTACACCCACTTGACACACTAACAGAGAGATATCAATACATAGGTTTTAAGATTATTACTGGTCAGATATATTCTTGGGCGGTGAATCGGGCGTGTTGAGTCCAGTTCTCTGAGCAAGGAGTAGGTCTTGTCTATTCCATATTGGGTTTATGGAACGGTATCTGAGATAATTTGAAACTCTTGTTATATGTATCACCCCACCTCACCTTTCCCGTTAAGCAGCCATAGTGTGTTTTCTGCATGTGTGACTCTGTTCTGTTTCGTAATTCAGTTCAAGTGTAACGGTTTTTACATTCCCTCTATAAGTGACACCTTATGAGAAGTGTCCTTTTCTGTGTGACTTATTTCACTTAGAATCGTCTTACCTAAATCCACTCATCATGCTGCTACTCGCCTTATGACATTGATTTCATGGCTGAGTGATATTCCATTGTACATAAGGACCACAACTTTTTTATCCATTTTTCGCTTTCCTGGGATATTTAAGGTGGAAGGAAGTGGAGGTCCTTGTCAACAGAGCAGCCCTAAACTTTGGGGTGCTTGTGTCTTGCTGATTTTCAATTTTCCCGCTTTATCCCCCCATGCGTGGAAGTGCCCTATGCTCTCTAAGCTGTGTTTTTTAGATGTTTCAGGACACACCGTACACTTCTCCAGAGTGGCTGTTGGCAATTTACATCCCGCCCATCAGTGTAGCAAGGCTCCCATTTCTCCATGGCCTGTCCTGCATTTCTGGTTTTGACACTTTTTTCAGCATGGCCCTTTTGACCGATGGGAAGCGAGACTTCTTTGTCGCGCTGATTTGCCTTTCCAGGTTGCTTGGTTGGCCAAAAAGGGCGTATGCGTTTTTTCCTGAATATATTCAGGAAAAAACGCATACGCCCTTTTTGGCCAAGGGCATCATTGTCAACGTTTTGCCGCTTTTCATGTGCTTTAAAGGCGATTCGAATCTACCTCCTGAAATCTGTTTCCTGCAATTCTGCCTTGATTTCAAATCCTCTTCTTTGCCTTCCCTCAATATATTTGTGGACGAGAGTTATCATTTATAACTCTGCAGGTTTGTGAATTGCAGTGCCCTGAAGCTCCATTTTACAAGTCGCTTTTTTGGGAGCCGGCCGCAAAAGCGCAGGATGGCTTCAGGCCCTGTTCTGGTTCCGGGGGGCAGGCTGAGCCTGTGGTTAATTCTTCTTCCTGATGGGAAAATAGAGTGACCTGTGCCTGTCCCAACACCAAGAGCTAGTCTCTCATTGGTTCCCCGTCTTCCCGTTCATCCTCAGGACAAATTGCAACGTGTACGGAACAGGAGGTTAAAGGTGCTGATGCTCCAAGTAGGGAGATTGCTAGTAAAGTGGCTGGAATGGCGAACCCGAGCACAAGGAGATGAGAAATGAGGTGCGTTTTAGAAACCTTTCCCCATCACACGGTGTACCATCTTCTGGGTTTCTCATGCATGTTTTCGATGTAGGAAGATGCCCTTGAACCTGGAGATTTGGGACCCATGCGATGGGTCGCACGCAGTATTACTTTAAAGGGTCTGCGTTTGCTCACCCAACCTCACCAAACCTCTCAGCCCCAAGAGTGTCCACCCTTATGTCTCATCCAGCTGTGGGTCTAGATATGGTCAATCCAGGTTGCATCACAGCCCCTGAACGAATTGTGTAAGAATTTCTCTCTCTTTCCCTGTCTTTGTTTCATGGGTTTTTAAAAGTAATTTCTTTTTATAATGGGGTTTAGCTGCTTTTCACGGCTGTGTTTAGGCCGCTTTACACCCACTTGACACACTAACAGAGAGATATCAATACATAGGTTTTAAGATTATTACTGGTCAGATATATTCTTGGGCGGTGAATCGGGCGTGTTGAGTCCAGTTCTCTGAGCAAGGAGTAGGTCTTGTCTATTCCATATTGGGTTTATGGAACGGTATCTGAGCTAATTTGAAACTCTTGTTTTATGTATCACCCCACCTCACCTTTCCCGTTAAGCAGCCATAGTGTGTTTTCTGCATGTGTGACTCTGTTCTGTTTTGTAATTCAGTTCAAGTGTAACGGTTTTTACATTCCCTCTATAAGTGACACCTTATGAGAAGTGTCCTTTTCTGTGTGACTTATTTCACTTAGAATCGTCTTACCTAAATCCACTCATCATGCTGCTACTCGCCTTATGACATTGATTTCATGGCTGAGTGATATTCCATTGTACATAAGGACCACAACTTTTTTATCCATTTTTCGCTTTCCTGGGATATTTAAGGTGGAAGGAAGTGGAGGTCCTTGTCAACAGAGCAGCCCTAAACTTTGGGGTGCTTGTGTCTTGCTGATTTTCAATTTTCCCGCTTTATCCCCCCATGCGTGGAAGTGCCCTATGCTCTCTAAGCTGTGTTTTTTAGATGTTTCAGGACACACCGTACACTTCTCCAGAGTGGCTGTTGGCAATTTACATCCCGCCCATCAGTGTAGCAAGGCTCCCATTTCTCCATGGCCTGTCCTGCATTTCTGGTTTTGACACTTTTTTCAGCATGGCCCTTTTGACCGATGGGAAGCGAGACTTCTTTGTCGCGCTGATTTGCCTTTCCAGGTTGCTTGGTTGGCCAAAAAGGGCGTATGCGTTTTTTCCTGAATATATTCAGGAAAAAACGCATACGCCCTTTTTGGCCAAGGGCATCATTGTCAACGTTTTGCCGCTTTTCATGTGCTTTAAAGGCGATTCGAATCTACCTCCTGAAATCTGTTTCCTGCAATTCTGCCTTGATTTCAAATCCTCTTCTTTGCCTTCCCTCAATATATTTGTGGACGAGAGTTATCATTTATAACTCTGCAGGTTTGTGAATTGCAGTGCCCTGAAGCTCCATTTTACAAGTCGCTTTTTTGGGAGCCGGCCGCAAAAGCGCAGGATGGCTTCAGGCCCTGTTCTGGTTCCGGGGGGCAGGCTGAGCCTGTGGTTAATTCTTCTTCCTGATGGGAAAATAGAGTGACCTGTGCCTGTCCCAACACCAAGAGCTAGTCTCTCATTGGTTCCCCGTCTTCCCGTTCATCCTCAGGACAAATTGCAACCTGTACGGAACAGGAGGTTAAAGGTGCTGATGCTCCAAGTAGGGAGATTGCTAGTAAAGTGGCTGGAATGGCGAACCCGAGCACAAGGAGATGAGAAATGAGGTGCGTTTTAGAAACCTTTCCCCATCACACGGTGTACCATCTTCTGGGTTTCTCATGCATGTTTTCGATGTAGGAAGATGCCCTTGAACCTGGAGATTTGGGACCCATGCGATGGGTCGCACGCAGTATTACTTTAAAGGGTCTGCGTTTGCTCACCCAACCTCACCAAACCTCTCAGCCCCAAGAGTGTCCACCCTTATGTCTCATCCAGCTGTGGGTCTAGATATGGTCAATCCAGGTTGCATCACAGCCCCTGAACGAATTGTGTAAGAATTTCTCTCTCTTTCCCTGTCTTTGTTTCATGGGTTTTTAAAAGTAATTTCTTTTTATAATGGGGTTTAGCTGCTTTTCACGGCTGTGTTTAGGCCGCTTTACACCCACTTGACACACTAACAGAGAGATATCAATACATAGGTTTTAAGATTATTACTGGTCAGATATATTCTTGGGCGGTGAATCGGGCGTGTTGAGTCCAGTTCTCTGAGCAAGGAGTAGGTCTTGTCTATTCCATATTGGGTTTATGGAACGGTATCTGAGCTAATTTGAAACTCTTGTTTTATGTATCACCCCACCTCACCTTTCCCGTTAAGCAGCCATAGTGTGTTTTCTGCATGTGTGACTCTGTTCTGTTTTGTAATTCAGTTCAAGTGTAACGGTTTTTACATTCCCTCTATAAGTGACACCTTATGAGAAGTGTCCTTTTCTGTGTGACTTATTTCACTTAGAATCGTCTTACCTAAATCCACTCATCATGCTGCTACTCGCCTTATGACATTGATTTCATGGCTGAGTGATATTCCATTGTACATAAGGACCACAACTTTTTTATCCATTTTTCGCTTTCCTGGGATATTTAAGGTGGAAGGAAGTGGAGGTCCTTGTCAACAGAGCAGCCCTAAACTTTGGGGTGCTTGTGTCTTGCTGATTTTCAATTTTCCCGCTTTATCCCCCCATGCGTGGAAGTGCCCTATGCTCTCTAAGCTGTGTTTTTTAGATGTTTCAGGACACACCGTACACTTCTCCAGAGTGGCTGTTGGCAATTTACATCCCGCCCATCAGTGTAGCAAGGCTCCCATTTCTCCATGGCCTGTCCTGCATTTCTGGTTTTGACACTTTTTTCAGCATGGCCCTTTTGACCGATGGGAAGCGAGACTTCTTTGTCGCGCTGATTTGCCTTTCCAGGTTGCTTGGTTGGCCAAAAAGGGCGTATGCGTTTTTTCCTGAATATATTCAGGAAAAAACGCATACGCCCTTTTTGGCCAAGGGCATCATTGTCAACGTTTTGCCGCTTTTCATGTGCTTTAAAGGCGATTCGAATCTACCTCCTGAAATCTGTTTCCTGCAATTCTGCCTTGATTTCAAATCCTCTTCTTTGCCTTCCCTCAATATATTTGTGGACGAGAGTTATCATTTATAACTCTGCAGGTTTGTGAATTGCAGTGCCCTGAAGCTCCATTTTACAAGTCGCTTTTTTGGGAGCCGGCCGCAAAAGCGCAGGATGGCTTCAGGCCCTGTTCTGGTTCCGGGGGGCAGGCTGAGCCTGTGGTTAATTCTTCTTCCTGATGGGAAAATAGAGTGTGACCTGTGCCTGTCCCAACACCAAGAGCTAGTCTCTCATTGGTTCCCCGTCTTCCCGTTCATCCTCAGGACAAATTGCAACCTGTACGGAACAGGAGGTTAAAGGTGCTGATGCTCCAAGTAGGGAGATTGCTAGTAAAGTGGCTGGAATGGCGAACCCGAGCACAAGGAGATGAGAAATGAGGTGCGTTTTAGAAACCTTTCCCCATCACACGGTGTACCATCTTCTGGGTTTCTCATGCATGTTTTCGATGTAGGAAGATGCCCTTGAACCTGGAGATTTGGGACCCATGCGATGGGTCGCACGCAGTATTACTTTAAAGGGTCTGCGTTTGCTCACCCAACCTCACCAAACCTCTCAGCCCCAAGAGTGTCCACCCTTATGTCTCATCCAGCTGTGGGTCTAGATATGGTCAATCCAGGTTGCATCACAGCCCCTGAACGAATTGTGTAAGAATTTCTCTCTCTTTCCCTGTCTTTGTTTCATGGGTTTTTAAAAGTAATTTCTTTTTATAATGGGGTTTAGCTGCTTTTCACGGCTGTGTTTAGGCCGCTTTACACCCACTTGACACACTAACAGAGAGATATCAATACATAGGTTTTAAGATTATTACTGGTCAGATATATTCTTGGGCGGTGAATCGGGCGTGTTGAGTCCAGTTCTCTGAGCAAGGAGTAGGTCTTGTCTATTCCATATTGGGTTTATGGAACGGTATCTGAGATAATTTGAAACTCTTGTTATATGTATCACCCCACCTCACCTTTCCCGTTAAGCAGCCATAGTGTGTTTTCTGCATGTGTGACTCTGTTCTGTTTCGTAATTCAGTTCAAGTGTAACGGTTTTTACATTCCCTCTATAAGTGACACCTTATGAGAAGTGTCCTTTTCTGTGTGACTTATTTCACTTAGAATCGTCTTACCTAAATCCACTCATCATGCTGCTACTAGCCTTATGACATTGATTTCATGGCTGAGTGATATTCCATTGTACATAAGGACCACAACTTTTTTATCCATTTTTCGCTTTCCTGGGATATTTAAGGTGGAAGGAAGTGGAGGTCCTTGTCAACAGAGCAGCCCTAAACTTTGGGGTGCTTGTGTCTTGCTGATTTTCAATTTTCCCGCTTTATCCCCCCATGCGTGGAAGTGCCCTATGCTCTCTAAGCTGTGTTTTTTAGATGTTTCAGGACACACCGTACACTTCTCCAGAGTGGCTGTTGGCAATTTACATCCCGCCCATCAGTGTAGCAAGGCTCCCATTTCTCCATGGCCTGTCCTGCATTTCTGGTTTTGACACTTTTTTCAGCATGGCCCTTTTGACCGATGGGAAGCGAGACTTCTTTGTCGCGCTGATTTGCCTTTCCAGGTTGCTTGGTTGGCCAAAAAGGGCGTATGCGTTTTTTCCTGAATATATTCAGGAAAAAACGCATACGCCCTTTTTGGCCAAGGGCATCATTGTCAACGTTTTGCCGCTTTTCATGTGCTTTAAAGGCGATTCGAATCTACCTCCTGAAATCTGTTTCCTGCAATTCTGCCTTGATTTCAAATCCTCTTCTTTGCCTTCCCTCAATATATTTGTGGACGAGAGTTATCATTTATAACTCTGCAGGTTTGTGAATTGCAGTGCCCTGAAGCTCCATTTTACAAGTCGCTTTTTTGGGAGCCGGCCGCAAAAGCGCAGGATGGCTTCAGGCCCTGTTCTGGTTCCGGGGGGCAGGCTGAGCCTGTGGTTAATTCTTCTTCCTGATGGGAAAATAGAGTGTGACCTGTGCCTGTCCCAACACCAAGAGCTAGTCTCTCATTGGTTCCCCGTCTTCCCGTTCATCCTCAGGACAAATTGCAACCTGTACGGAACAGGAGGTTAAAGGTGCTGATGCTCCAAGTAGGGAGATTGCTAGTAAAGTGGCTGGAATGGCGAACCCGAGCACAAGGAGATGAGAAATGAGGTGCGTTTTAGAAACCTTTCCCCATCACACGGTGTACCATCTTCTGGGTTTCTCATGCATGTTTTCGATGTAGGAAGATGCCCTTGAACCTGGAGATTTGGGACCCATGCGATGGGTCGCACGCAGTATTACTTTAAAGGGTCTGCGTTTGCTCACCCAACCTCACCAAACCTCTCAGCCCCAAGAGTGTCCACCCTTATGTCTCATCCAGCTGTGGGTCTAGATATGGTCAATCCAGGTTGCATCACAGCCCCTGAACGAATTGTGTAAGAATTTCTCTCTCTTTCCCTGTCTTTGTTTCATGGGTTTTTAAAAGTAATTTCTTTTTATAATGGGGTTTAGCTGCTTTTCACGGCTGTGTTTAGGCCGCTTTACACCCACTTGACACACTAACAGAGAGATATCAATACATAGGTTTTAAGATTATTACTGGTCAGATATATTCTTGGGCGGTGAATCGGGCGTGTTGAGTCCAGTTCTCTGAGCAAGGAGTAGGTCTTGTCTATTCCATATTGGGTTTATGGAACGGTATCTGAGATAATTTGAAACTCTTGTTATATGTATCACCCCACCTCACCTTTCCCGTTAAGCAGCCATAGTGTGTTTTCTGCATGTGTGACTCTGTTCTGTTTCGTAATTCAGTTCAAGTGTAACGGTTTTTACATTCCCTCTATAAGTGACACCTTATGAGAAGTGTCCTTTTCTGTGTGACTTATTTCACTTAGAATCGTCTTACCTAAATCCACTCATCATGCTGCTACTAGCCTTATGACATTGATTTCATGGCTGAGTGATATTCCATTGTACATAAGGACCACAACTTTTTTATCCATTTTTCGCTTTCCTGGGATATTTAAGGTGGAAGGAAGTGGAGGTCCTTGTCAACAGAGCAGCCCTAAACTTTGGGGTGCTTGTGTCTTGCTGATTTTCAATTTTCCCGCTTTATCCCCCCATGCGTGGAAGTGCCCTATGCTCTCTAAGCTGTGTTTTTTAGATGTTTCAGGACACACCGTACACTTCTCCAGAGTGGCTGTTGGCAATTTACATCCCGCCCATCAGTGTAGCAAGGCTCCCATTTCTCCATGGCCTGTCCTGCATTTCTGGTTTTGACACTTTTTTCAGCATGGCCCTTTTGACCGATGGGAAGCGAGACTTCTTTGTCGCGCTGATTTGCCTTTCCAGGTTGCTTGGTTGGCCAAAAAGGGCGTATGCGTTTTTTCCTGAATATATTCAGGAAAAAACGCATACGCCCTTTTTGGCCAAGGGCATCATTGTCAACGTTTTGCCGCTTTTCATGTGCTTTAAAGGCGATTCGAATCTACCTCCTGAAATCTGTTTCCTGCAATTCTGCCTTGATTTCAAATCCTCTTCTTTGCCTTCCCTCAATATATTTGTGGACGAGAGTTATCATTTATAACTCTGCAGGTTTGTGAATTGCAGTGCCCTGAAGCTCCATTTTACAAGTCGCTTTTTTGGGAGCCGGCCGCAAAAGCGCAGGATGGCTTCAGGCCCTGTTCTGGTTCCGGGGGGCAGGCTGAGCCTGTGGTTAATTCTTCTTCCTGATGGGAAAATAGAGTGTGACCTGTGCCTGTCCCAACACCAAGAGCTAGTCTCTCATTGGTTCCCCGTCTTCCCGTTCATCCTCAGGACAAATTGCAACCTGTACGGAACAGGAGGTTAAAGGTGCTGATGCTCCAAGTAGGGAGATTGCTAGTAAAGTGGCTGGAATGGCGAACCCGAGCACAAGGAGATGAGAAATGAGGTGCGTTTTAGAAACCTTTCCCCATCACACGGTGTACCATCTTCTGGGTTTCTCATGCATGTTTTCGATGTAGGAAGATGCCCTTGAACCTGGAGATTTGGGACCCATGCGATGGGTCGCACGCAGTATTACTTTAAAGGGTCTGCGTTTGCTCACCCAACCTCACCAAACCTCTCAGCCCCAAGAGTGTCCACCCTTATGTCTCATCCAGCTGTGGGTCTAGATATGGTCAATCCAGGTTGCATCACAGCCCCTGAACGAATTGTGTAAGAATTTCTCTCTCTTTCCCTGTCTTTGTTTCATGGGTTTTTAAAAGTAATTTCTTTTTATAATGGGGTTTAGCTGCTTTTCACGGCTGTGTTTAGGCCGCTTTACACCCACTTGACACACTAACAGAGAGATATCAATACATAGGTTTTAAGATTATTACTGGTCAGATATATTCTTGGGCGGTGAATCGGGCGTGTTGAGTCCAGTTCTCTGAGCAAGGAGTAGGTCTTGTCTATTCCATATTGGGTTTATGGAACGGTATCTGAGATAATTTGAAACTCTTGTTATATGTATCACCTCACCTCACCTTTCCCGTTAAGCAGCCATAGTGTGTTTTCTGCATGTGTGACTCTGTTCTGTTTCGTAATTCAGTTCAAGTGTAACGGTTTTTACATTCCCTCTATAAGTGACACCTTATGAGAAGTGTCCTTTTCTGTGTGACTTATTTCACTTAGAATCGTCTTACCTAAATCCACTCATCATGCTGCTACTCGCCTTATGACATTGATTTCATGGCTGAGTGATATTCCATTGTACATAAGGACCACAACTTTTTTATCCATTTTTCGCTTTCCTGGGATATTTAAGGTGGAAGGAAGTGGAGGTCCTTGTCAACAGAGCAGCCCTAAACTTTGGGGTGCTTGTGTCTTGCTGATTTTCAATTTTCCCGCTTTATCCCCCCATGCGTGGAAGTGCCCTATGCTCTCTAAGCTGTGTTTTTTAGATGTTTCAGGACACACCGTACACTTCTCCAGAGTGGCTGTTGGCAATTTACATCCCGCCCATCAGTGTAGCAAGGCTCCCATTTCTCCATGGCCTGTCCTGCATTTCTGGTTTTGACACTTTTTTCAGCATGGCCCTTTTGACCGATGGGAAGCGAGACTTCTTTGTCGCGCTGATTTGCCTTTCCAGGTTGCTTGGTTGGCCAAAAAGGGCGTATGCGTTTTTTCCTGAATATATTCAGGAAAAAACGCATACGCCCTTTTTGGCCAAGGGCATCATTGTCAACGTTTTGCCGCTTTTCATGTGCTTTAAAGGCGATTCGAATCTACCTCCTGAAATCTGTTTCCTGCAATTCTGCCTTGATTTCAAATCCTCTTCTTTGCCTTCCCTCAATATATTTGTGGACGAGAGTTATCATTTATAACTCTGCAGGTTTGTGAATTGCAGTGCCCTGAAGCTCCATTTTACAAGTCGCTTTTTTGGGAGCCGGCCGCAAAAGCGCAGGATGGCTTCAGGCCCTGTTCTGGTTCCGGGGGGCAGGCTGAGCCTGTGGTTAATTCTTCTTCCTGATGGGAAAATAGAGTGACCTGTGCCTGTCCCAACACCAAGAGCTAGTCTCTCATTGGTTCCCCGTCTTCCCGTTCATCCTCAGGACAAATTGCAACGTGTACGGAACAGGAGGTTAAAGGTGCTGATGCTCCAAGTAGGGAGATTGCTAGTAAAGTGGCTGGAATGGCGAACCCGAGCACAAGGAGATGAGAAATGAGGTGCGTTTTAGAAACCTTTCCCCATCACACGGTGTACCATCTTCTGGGTTTCTCATGCATGTTTTCGATGTAGGAAGATGCCCTTGAACCTGGAGATTTGGGACCCATGCGATGGGTCGCACGCAGTATTACTTTAAAGGGTCTGCGTTTGCTCACCCAACCTCACCAAACCTCTCAGCCCCAAGAGTGTCCACCCTTATGTCTCATCCAGCTGTGGGTCTAGATATGGTCAATCCAGGTTGCATCACAGCCCCTGAACGAATTGTGTAAGAATTTCTCTCTCTTTCCCTGTCTTTGTTTCATGGGTTTTTAAAAGTAATTTCTTTTTATAATGGGGTTTAGCTGCTTTTCACGGCTGTGTTTAGGCCGCTTTACACCCACTTGACACACTAACAGAGAGATATCAATACATAGGTTTTAAGATTATTACTGGTCAGATATATTCTTGGGCGGTGAATCGGGCGTGTTGAGTCCAGTTCTCTGAGCAAGGAGTAGGTCTTGTCTATTCCATATTGGGTTTATGGAACGGTATCTGAGCTAATTTGAAACTCTTGTTTTATGTATCACCCCACCTCACCTTTCCCGTTAAGCAGCCATAGTGTGTTTTCTGCATGTGTGACTCTGTTCTGTTTTGTAATTCAGTTCAAGTGTAACGGTTTTTACATTCCCTCTATAAGTGACACCTTATGAGAAGTGTCCTTTTCTGTGTGACTTATTTCACTTAGAATCGTCTTACCTAAATCCACTCATCATGCTGCTACTCGCCTTATGACATTGATTTCATGGCTGAGTGATATTCCATTGTACATAAGGACCACAACTTTTTTATCCATTTTTCGCTTTCCTGGGATATTTAAGGTGGAAGGAAGTGGAGGTCCTTGTCAACAGAGCAGCCCTAAACTTTGGGGTGCTTGTGTCTTGCTGATTTTCAATTTTCCCGCTTTATCCCCCCATGCGTGGAAGTGCCCTATGCTCTCTAAGCTGTGTTTTTTAGATGTTTCAGGACACACCGTACACTTCTCCAGAGTGGCTGTTGGCAATTTACATCCCGCCCATCAGTGTAGCAAGGCTCCCATTTCTCCATGGCCTGTCCTGCATTTCTGGTTTTGACACTTTTTTCAGCATGGCCCTTTTGACCGATGGGAAGCGAGACTTCTTTGTCGCGCTGATTTGCCTTTCCAGGTTGCTTGGTTGGCCAAAAAGGGCGTATGCGTTTTTTCCTGAATATATTCAGGAAAAAACGCATACGCCCTTTTTGGCCAAGGGCATCATTGTCAACGTTTTGCCGCTTTTCATGTGCTTTAAAGGCGATTCGAATCTACCTCCTGAAATCTGTTTCCTGCAATTCTGCCTTGATTTCAAATCCTCTTCTTTGCCTTCCCTCAATATATTTGTGGACGAGAGTTATCATTTATAACTCTGCAGGTTTGTGAATTGCAGTGCCCTGAAGCTCCATTTTACAAGTCGCTTTTTTGGGAGCCGGCCGCAAAAGCGCAGGATGGCTTCAGGCCCTGTTCTGGTTCCGGGGGGCAGGCTGAGCCTGTGGTTAATTCTTCTTCCTGATGGGAAAATAGAGTGACCTGTGCCTGTCCCAACACCAAGAGCTAGTCTCTCATTGGTTCCCCGTCTTCCCGTTCATCCTCAGGACAAATTGCAACCTGTACGGAACAGGAGGTTAAAGGTGCTGATGCTCCAAGTAGGGAGATTGCTAGTAAAGTGGCTGGAATGGCGAACCCGAGCACAAGGAGATGAGAAATGAGGTGCGTTTTAGAAACCTTTCCCCATCACACGGTGTACCATCTTCTGGGTTTCTCATGCATGTTTTCGATGTAGGAAGATGCCCTTGAACCTGGAGATTTGGGACCCATGCGATGGGTCGCACGCAGTATTACTTTAAAGGGTCTGCGTTTGCTCACCCAACCTCACCAAACCTCTCAGCCCCAAGAGTGTCCACCCTTATGTCTCATCCAGCTGTGGGTCTAGATATGGTCAATCCAGGTTGCATCACAGCCCCTGAACGAATTGTGTAAGAATTTCTCTCTCTTTCCCTGTCTTTGTTTCATGGGTTTTTAAAAGTAATTTCTTTTTATAATGGGGTTTAGCTGCTTTTCACGGCTGTGTTTAGGCCGCTTTACACCCACTTGACACACTAACAGAGAGATATCAATACATAGGTTTTAAGATTATTACTGGTCAGATATATTCTTGGGCGGTGAATCGGGCGTGTTGAGTCCAGTTCTCTGAGCAAGGAGTAGGTCTTGTCTATTCCATATTGGGTTTATGGAACGGTATCTGAGCTAATTTGAAACTCTTGTTTTATGTATCACCCCACCTCACCTTTCCCGTTAAGCAGCCATAGTGTGTTTTCTGCATGTGTGACTCTGTTCTGTTTTGTAATTCAGTTCAAGTGTAACGGTTTTTACATTCCCTCTATAAGTGACACCTTATGAGAAGTGTCCTTTTCTGTGTGACTTATTTCACTTAGAATCGTCTTACCTAAATCCACTCATCATGCTGCTACTCGCCTTATGACATTGATTTCATGGCTGAGTGATATTCCATTGTACATAAGGACCACAACTTTTTTATCCATTTTTCGCTTTCCTGGGATATTTAAGGTGGAAGGAAGTGGAGGTCCTTGTCAACAGAGCAGCCCTAAACTTTGGGGTGCTTGTGTCTTGCTGATTTTCAATTTTCCCGCTTTATCCCCCCATGCGTGGAAGTGCCCTATGCTCTCTAAGCTGTGTTTTTTAGATGTTTCAGGACACACCGTACACTTCTCCAGAGTGGCTGTTGGCAATTTACATCCCGCCCATCAGTGTAGCAAGGCTCCCATTTCTCCATGGCCTGTCCTGCATTTCTGGTTTTGACACTTTTTTCAGCATGGCCCTTTTGACCGATGGGAAGCGAGACTTCTTTGTCGCGCTGATTTGCCTTTCCAGGTTGCTTGGTTGGCCAAAAAGGGCGTATGCGTTTTTTCCTGAATATATTCAGGAAAAAACGCATACGCCCTTTTTGGCCAAGGGCATCATTGTCAACGTTTTGCCGCTTTTCATGTGCTTTAAAGGCGATTCGAATCTACCTCCTGAAATCTGTTTCCTGCAATTCTGCCTTGATTTCAAATCCTCTTCTTTGCCTTCCCTCAATATATTTGTGGACGAGAGTTATCATTTATAACTCTGCAGGTTTGTGAATTGCAGTGCCCTGAAGCTCCATTTTACAAGTCGCTTTTTTGGGAGCCGGCCGCAAAAGCGCAGGATGGCTTCAGGCCCTGTTCTGGTTCCGGGGGGCAGGCTGAGCCTGTGGTTAATTCTTCTTCCTGATGGGAAAATAGAGTGACCTGTGCCTGTCCCAACACCAAGAGCTAGTCTCTCATTGGTTCCCCGTCTTCCCGTTCATCCTCAGGACAAATTGCAACCTGTACGGAACAGGAGGTTAAAGGTGCTGATGCTCCAAGTAGGGAGATTGCTAGTAAAGTGGCTGGAATGGCGAACCCGAGCACAAGGAGATGAGAAATGAGGTGCGTTTTAGAAACCTTTCCCCATCACACGGTGTACCATCTTCTGGGTTTCTCATGCATGTTTTCGATGTAGGAAGATGCCCTTGAACCTGGAGATTTGGGACCCATGCGATGGGTCACACGCAGTATTACTTTAAAGGGTCTGCGTTTGCTCACCCAACCTCACCAAACCTCTCAGCCCCAAGAGTGTCCACCCTTATGTCTCATCCAGCTGTGGGTCTAGATATGGTCAATCCAGGTTGCATCACAGCCCCTGAACGAATTGTGTAAGAATTTCTCTCTCTTTCCCTGTCTTTGTTTCATGGGTTTTTAAAAGTAATTTCTTTTTATAATGGGGTTTAGCTGCTTTTCACGGCTGTGTTTAGGCCGCTTTACACCCACTTGACACACTAACAGAGAGATATCAATACATAGGTTTTAAGATTATTACTGGTCAGATATATTCTTGTGCGGTGAATCGGGCGTGTTGAGTCCAGTTCTCTGAGCAAGGAGTAGGTCTTGTCTATTCCATATTGGGTTTATGGAACGGTATCTGAGCTAATTTGAAACTCTTGTTTTATGTATCACCCCACCTCACCTTTCCCGTTAAGCAGCCATAGTGTGTTTTCTGCATGTGTGACTCTGTTCTGTTTTGTAATTCAGTTCAAGTGTAACGGTTTTTACATTCCCTCTATAAGTGACACCTTATGAGAAGTGTCCTTTTCTGTGTGACTTATTTCACTTAGAATCGTCTTACCTAAATCCACTCATCATGCTGCTACTAGCCTTATGACATTGATTTCATGGCTGAGTGATATTCCATTGTACATAAGGACCACAACTTTTTTATCCATTTTTCGCTTTCCTGGGATATTTAAGGTGGAAGGAAGTGGAGGTCCTTGTCAACAGAGCAGCCCTAAACTTTGGGGTGCTTGTGTCTTGCTGATTTTCAATTTTCCCGCTTTATCCCCCCATGCGTGGAAGTGCCCTATGCTCTCTAAGCTGTGTTTTTTAGATGTTTCAGGACACACCGTACACTTCTCCAGAGTGGCTGTTGGCAATTTACATCCCGCCCATCAGTGTAGCAAGGCTCCCATTTCTCCATGGCCTGTCCTGCATTTCTGGTTTTGACACTTTTTTCAGCATGGCCCTTTTGACCGATGGGAAGCGAGACTTCTTTGTCGCGCTGATTTGCCTTTCCAGGTTGCTTGGTTGGCCAAAAAGGGCGTATGCGTTTTTTCCTGAATATATTCAGGAAAAAACGCATACGCCCTTTTTGGCCAAGGGCATCATTGTCAACGTTTTGCCGCTTTTCATGTGCTTTAAAGGCGATTCGAATCTACCTCCTGAAATCTGTTTCCTGCAATTCTGCCTTGATTTCAAATCCTCTTCTTTGCCTTCCCTCAATATATTTGTGGACGAGAGTTATCATTTATAACTCTGCAGGTTTGTGAATTGCAGTGCCCTGAAGCTCCATTTTACAAGTCGCTTTTTTGGGAGCCGGCCGCAAAAGCGCAGGATGGCTTCAGGCCCTGTTCTGGTTCCGGGGGGCAGGCTGAGCCTGTGGTTAATTCTTCTTCCTGATGGGAAAATAGAGTGACCTGTGCCTGTCCCAACACCAAGAGCTAGTCTCTCATTGGTTCCCCGTCTTCCCGTTCATCCTCAGGACAAATTGCAACCTGTACGGAACAGGAGGTTAAAGGTGCTGATGCTCCAAGTAGGGAGATTGCTAGTAAAGTGGCTGGAATGGCGAACCCGAGCACAAGGAGATGAGAAATGAGGTGCGTTTTAGAAACCTTTCCCCATCACACGGTGTACCATCTTCTGGGTTTCTCATGCATGTTTTCGATGTAGGAAGATGCCCTTGAACCTGGAGATTTGGGACCCATGCGATGGGTCGCACGCAGTATTACTTTAAAGGGTCTGCGTTTGCTCACCCAACCTCACCAAACCTCTCAGCCCCAAGAGTGTCCACCCTTATGTCTCATCCAGCTGTGGGTCTAGATATGGTCAATCCAGGTTGCATCACAGCCCCTGAACGAATTGTGTAAGAATTTCTCTCTCTTTCCCTGTCTTTGTTTCATGGGTTTTTAAAAGTAATTTCTTTTTATAATGGGGTTTAGCTGCTTTTCACGGCTGTGTTTAGGCCGCTTTACACCCACTTGACACACTAACAGAGAGATATCAATACATAGGTTTTAAGATTATTACTGGTCAGATATATTCTTGTGCGGTGAATCGGGCGTGTTGAGTCCAGTTCTCTGAGCAAGGAGTAGGTCTTGTCTATTCCATATTGGGTTTATGGAACGGTATCTGAGCTAATTTGAAACTCTTGTTTTATGTATCACCCCACCTCACCTTTCCCGTTAAGCAGCCATAGTGTGTTTTCTGCATGTGTGACTCTGTTCTGTTTTGTAATTCAGTTCAAGTGTAACGGTTTTTACATTCCCTCTATAAGTGACACCTTATGAGAAGTGTCCTTTTCTGTGTGACTTATTTCACTTAGAATCGTCTTACCTAAATCCACTCATCATGCTGCTACTAGCCTTATGACATTGATTTCATGGCTGAGTGATATTCCATTGTACATAAGGACCACAACTTTTTTATCCATTTTTCGCTTTCCTGGGATATTTAAGGTGGAAGGAAGTGGAGGTCCTTGTCAACAGAGCAGCCCTAAACTTTGGGGTGCTTGTGTCTTGCTGATTTTCAATTTTCCCGCTTTATCCCCCCATGCGTGGAAGTGCCCTATGCTCTCTAAGCTGTGTTTTTTAGATGTTTCAGGACACACCGTACACTTCTCCAGAGTGGCTGTTGGCAATTTACATCCCGCCCATCAGTGTAGCAAGGCTCCCATTTCTCCATGGCCTGTCCTGCATTTCTGGTTTTGACACTTTTTTCAGCATGGCCCTTTTGACCGATGGGAAGCGAGACTTCTTTGTCGCGCTGATTTGCCTTTCCAGGTTGCTTGGTTGGCCAAAAAGGGCGTATGCGTTTTTTCCTGAATATATTCAGGAAAAAACGCATACGCCCTTTTTGGCCAAGGGCATCATTGTCAACGTTTTGCCGCTTTTCATGTGCTTTAAAGGCGATTCGAATCTACCTCCTGAAATCTGTTTCCTGCAATTCTGCCTTGATTTCAAATCCTCTTCTTTGCCTTCCCTCAATATATTTGTGGACGAGAGTTATCATTTATAACTCTGCAGGTTTGTGAATTGCAGTGCCCTGAAGCTCCATTTTACAAGTCGCTTTTTTGGGAGCCGGCCGCAAAAGCGCAGGATGGCTTCAGGCCCTGTTCTGGTTCCGGGGGGCAGGCTGAGCCTGTGGTTAATTCTTCTTCCTGATGGGAAAATAGAGTGACCTGTGCCTGTCCCAACACCAAGAGCTAGTCTCTCATTGGTTCCCCGTCTTCCCGTTCATCCTCAGGACAAATTGCAACCTGTACGGAACAGGAGGTTAAAGGTGCTGATGCTCCAAGTAGGGAGATTGCTAGTAAAGTGGCTGGAATGGCGAACCCGAGCACAAGGAGATGAGAAATGAGGTGCGTTTTAGAAACCTTTCCCCATCACACGGTGTACCATCTTCTGGGTTTCTCATGCATGTTTTCGATGTAGGAAGATGCCCTTGAACCTGGAGATTTGGGACCCATGCGATGGGTCGCACGCAGTATTACTTTAAAGGGTCTGCGTTTGCTCACCCAACCTCACCAAACCTCTCAGCCCCAAGAGTGTCCACCCTTATGTCTCATCCAGCTGTGGGTCTAGATATGGTCAATCCAGGTTGCATCACAGCCCCTGAACGAATTGTGTAAGAATTTCTCTCTCTTTCCCTGTCTTTGTTTCATGGGTTTTTAAAAGTAATTTCTTTTTATAATGGGGTTTAGCTGCTTTTCACGGCTGTGTTTAGGCCGCTTCACACCCACTTGACACACTAACAGAGAGATATCAATACATAGGTTTTAAGATTATTACTGGTCAGATATATTCTTGGGTGGTGAATCGGGCGTGTTGAGTCCAGTTCTCTGAGCAAGGAGTAGGTCTTGTCTATTCCATATTGGGTTTATGGAACGGTATCTGAGCTAATTTGAAACTCTTGTTTTATGTATCACCCCACCTCACCTTTCCCGTTAAGCAGCCATAGTGTGTTTTCTGCATGTGTGACTCTGTTCTGTTTTGTAATTCAGTTCAAGTGTAACGGTTTTTACATTCCCTCTATAAGTGACACCTTATGAGAAGTGTCCTTTTCTGTGTGACTTATTTCACTTAGAATCGTCTTACCTAAATCCACTCATCATGCTGCTACTAGCCTTATGACATTGATTTCATGGCTGAGTGATATTCCATTGTACATAAGGACCACAACTTTTTTATCCATTTTTCGCTTTCCTGGGATATTTAAGGTGGAAGGAAGTGGAGGTCCTTGTCAACAGAGCAGCCCTAAACTTTGGGGTGCTTGTGTCTTGCTGATTTTCAATTTTCCCGCTTTATCCCCCCATGCGTGGAAGTGCCCTATGCTCTCTAAGCTGTGTTTTTTAGATGTTTCAGGACACACCGTACACTTCTCCAGAGTGGCTGTTGGCAATTTACATCCCGCCCATCAGTGTAGCAAGGCTCCCATTTCTCCATGGCCTGTCCTGCATTTCTGGTTTTGACACTTTTTTCAGCATGGCCCTTTTGACCGATGGGAAGCGAGACTTCTTTGTCGCGCTGATTTGCCTTTCCAGGTTGCTTGGTTGGCCAAAAAGGGCGTATGCGTTTTTTCCTGAATATATTCAGGAAAAAACGCATACGCCCTTTTTGGCCAAGGGCATCATTGTCAACGTTTTGCCGCTTTTCATGTGCTTTAAAGGCGATTCGAATCTACCTCCTGAAATCTGTTTCCTGCAATTCTGCCTTGATTTCAAATCCTCTTCTTTGCCTTCCCTCAATATATTTGTGGACGAGAGTTATCATTTATAACTCTGCAGGTTTGTGAATTGCAGTGCCCTGAAGCTCCATTTTACAAGTCGCTTTTTTGGGAGCCGGCCGCAAAAGCGCAGGATGGCTTCAGGCCCTGTTCTGGTTCCGGGGGGCAGGCTGAGCCTGTGGTTAATTCTTCTTCCTGATGGGAAAATAGAGTGACCTGTGCCTGTCCCAACACCAAGAGCTAGTCTCTCATTGGTTCCCCGTCTTCCCGTTCATCCTCAGGACAAATTGCAACCTGTACGGAACAGGAGGTTAAAGGTGCTGATGCTCCAAGTAGGGAGATTGCTAGTAAAGTGGCTGGAATGGCGAACCCGAGCACAAGGAGATGAGAAATGAGGTGCGTTTTAGAAACCTTTCCCCATCACACGGTGTACCATCTTCTGGGTTTCTCATGCATGTTTTCGATGTAGGAAGATGCCCTTGAACCTGGAGATTTGGGACCCATGCGATGGGTCGCACGCAGTATTACTTTAAAGGGTCTGCGTTTGCTCACCCAACCTCACCAAACCTCTCAGCCCCAAGAGTGTCCACCCTTATGTCTCATCCAGCTGTGGGTCTAGATATGGTCAATCCAGGTTGCATCACAGCCCCTGAACGAATTGTGTAAGAATTTCTCTCTCTTTCCCTGTCTTTGTTTCATGGGTTTTTAAAAGTAATTTCTTTTTATAATGGGGTTTAGCTGCTTTTCACGGCTGTGTTTAGGCCGCTTTACACCCACTTGACACACTAACAGAGAGATATCAATACATAGGTTTTAAGATTATTACTGGTCAGATATATTCTTGTGCGGTGAATCGGGCGTGTTGAGTCCAGTTCTCTGAGCAAGGAGTAGGTCTTGTCTATTCCATATTGGGTTTATGGAACGGTATCTGAGCTAATTTGAAACTCTTGTTTTATGTATCACCCCACCTCACCTTTCCCGTTAAGCAGCCATAGTGTGTTTTCTGCATGTGTGACTCTGTTCTGTTTTGTAATTCAGTTCAAGTGTAACGGTTTTTACATTCCCTCTATAAGTGACACCTTATGAGAAGTGTCCTTTTCTGTGTGACTTATTTCACTTAGAATCGTCTTACCTAAATCCACTCATCATGCTGCTACTAGCCTTATGACATTGATTTCATGGCTGAGTGATATTCCATTGTACATAAGGACCACAACTTTTTTATCCATTTTTCGCTTTCCTGGTATATTTAAGGTGGAAGGAAGTGGAGGTCCTTGTCAACAGAGCAGCCCTAAACTTTGGGGTGCTTGTGTCTTGCTGATTTTCAATTTTCCCGCTTTATCCCCCCATGCGTGGAAGTGCCCTATGCTCTCTAAGCTGTGTTTTTTAGATGTTTCAGGACACACCGTACACTTCTCCAGAGTGGCTGTTGGCAATTTACATCCCGCCCATCAGTGTAGCAAGGCTCCCATTTCTCCATGGCCTGTCCTGCATTTCTGGTTTTGACACTTTTTTCAGCATGGCCCTTTTGACCGATGGGAAGCGAGACTTCTTTGTCGCGCTGATTTGCCTTTCCAGGTTGCTTGGTTGGCCAAAAAGGGCGTATGCGTTTTTTCCTGAATATATTCAGGAAAAAACGCATACGCCCTTTTTGGCCAAGGGCATCATTGTCAACGTTTTGCCGCTTTTCATGTGCTTTAAAGGCGATTCGAATCTACCTCCTGAAATCTGTTTCCTGCAATTCTGCCTTGATTTCAAATCCTCTTCTTTGCCTTCCCTCAATATATTTGTGGACGAGAGTTATCATTTATAACTCTGCAGGTTTGTGAATTGCAGTGCCCTGAAGCTCCATTTTACAAGTCGCTTTTTTGGGAGCCGGCCGCAAAAGCGCAGGATGGCTTCAGGCCCTGTTCTGGTTCCGGGGGGCAGGCTGAGCCTGTGGTTAATTCTTCTTCCTGATGGGAAAATAGAGTGACCTGTGCCTGTCCCAACACCAAGAGCTAGTCTCTCATTGGTTCCCCGTCTTCCCGTTCATCCTCAGGACAAATTGCAACCTGTACGGAACAGGAGGTTAAAGGTGCTGATGCTCCAAATAGGGAGATTGCTAGTAAAGTGGCTGGAATGGCGAACCCGAGCACAAGGAGATGAGAAATGAGGTGCGTTTTAGAAACCTTTCCCCATCACACGGTGTACCATCTTCTGGGTTTCTCATGCATGTTTTCGATGTAGGAAGATGCCCTTGAACCTGGAGATTTGGGACCCATGCGATGGGTCGCACGCAGTATTACTTTAAAGGGTCTGCGTTTGCTCACCCAACCTCACCAAACCTCTCAGCCCCAAGAGTGTCCACCCTTATGTCTCATCCAGCTGTGGGTCTAGATATGGTCAATCCAGGTTGCATCACAGCCCCTGAACGAATTGTGTAAGAATTTCTCTCTCTTTCCCTGTCTTTGTTTCATGGGTTTTTAAAAGTAATTTCTTTTTATAATGGGGTTTAGCTGCTTTTCACGGCTGTGTTTAGGCCACTTTACACCCACTTGACACACTAACAGAGAGATATCAATACATAGGTTTTAAGATTATTACTGGTCAGATATATTCTTGTGCGGTGAATCGGGCGTGTTGAGTCCAGTTCTCTGAGCAAGGAGTAGGTCTTGTCTATTCCATATTGGGTTTATGGAACGGTATCTGAGCTAATTTGAAACTCTTGTTTTATGTATCACCCCACCTCACCTTTCCCGTTAAGCAGCCATAGTGTGTTTTCTGCATGTGTGACTCTGTTCTGTTTTGTAATTCAGTTCAAGTGTAACGGTTTTTACATTCCCTCTATAAGTGACACCTTATGAGAAGTGTCCTTTTCTGTGTGACTTATTTCACTTAGAATCGTCTTACCTAAATCCACTCATCATGCTGCTACTAGCCTTATGACATTGATTTCATGGCTGAGTGATATTCCATTGTACATAAGGACCACAACTTTTTTATCCATTTTTCGCTTTCCTGGGATATTTAAGGTGGAAGGAAGTGGAGGTCCTTGTCAACAGAGCAGCCCTAAACTTTGGGGTGCTTGTGTCTTGCTGATTTTCAATTTTCCCGCTTTATCCCCCCATGCGTGGAAGTGCCCTATGCTCTCTAAGCTGTGTTTTTTAGATGTTTCAGGACACACCGTACACTTCTCCAGAGTGGCTGTTGGCAATTTACATCCCGCCCATCAGTGTAGCAAGGCTCCCATTTCTCCATGGCCTGTCCTGCATTTCTGGTTTTGACACTTTTTTCAGCATGGCCCTTTTGACCGATGGGAAGCGAGACTTCTTTGTCGCGCTGATTTGCCTTTCCAGGTTGCTTGGTTGGCCAAAAAGGGCGTATGCGTTTTTTCCTGAATATATTCAGGAAGAAACGCATACGCCCTTTTTGGCCAAGGGCATCATTGTCAACGTTTTGCCGCTTTTCATGTGCTTTAAAGGCGATTCGAATCTACCTCCTGAAATCTGTTTCCTGCAATTCTGCCTTGATTTCAAATCCTCTTCTTTGCCTTCCCTCAATATATTTGTGGACGAGAGTTATCATTTATAACTCTGCAGGTTTGTGAATTGCAGTGCCCTGAAGCTCCATTTTACAAGTCGCTTTTTTGGGAGCCGGCCGCAAAAGCGCAGGATGGCTTCAGGCCCTGTTCTGGTTCCGGGGGGCAGGCTGAGCCTGTGGTTAATTCTTCTTCCTGATGGGAAAATAGAGTGACCTGTGCCTGTCCCAACACCAAGAGCTAGTCTCTCATTGGTTCCCCGTCTTCCCGTTCATCCTCAGGACAAATTGCAACCTGTATGGAACAGGAGGTTAAAGGTGCTGATGCTCCAAGTAGGGAGATTGCTAGTAAAGTGGCTGGAATGGCGAACCCGAGCACAAGGAGATGAGAAATGAGGTGCGTTTTAGAAACCTTTCCCCATCACACGGTGTACCATCTTCTGGGTTTCTCATGCATGTTTTCGATGTAGGAAGATGCCCTTGAACCTGGAGATTTGGGACCCATGCGATGGGTCGCACGCAGTATTACTTTAAAGGGTCTGCGTTTGCTCACCCAACCTCACCAAACCTCTCAGCCCCAAGAGTGTCCACCCTTATGTCTCATCCAGCTGTGGGTCTAGATATGGTCAATCCAGGTTGCATCACAGCCCCTGAACGAATTGTGTAAGAATTTCTCTCTCTTTCCCTGTCTTTGTTTCATGGGTTTTTAAAAGTAATTTCTTTTTATAATGGGGTTTAGCTGCTTTTCACGGCTGTGTTTAGGCCGCTTTACACCCACTTGACACACTAACAGAGAGATATCAATACATAGGTTTTAAGATTATTACTGGTCAGATATATTCTTGTGCGGTGAATCGGGCGTGTTGAGTCCAGTTCTCTGAGCAAGGAGTAGGTCTTGTCTATTCCATATTGGGTTTATGGAACGGTATCTGAGCTAATTTGAAACTCTTGTTTTATGTATCACCCCACCTCACCTTTCCCGTTAAGCAGCCATAGTGTGTTTTCTGCATGTGTGACTCTGTTCTGTTTTGTAATTCAGTTCAAGTGTAACGGTTTTTACATTCCCTCTATAAGTGACACCTTATGAGAAGTGTCCTTTTCTGTGTGACTTATTTCACTTAGAATCGTCTTACCTAAATCCACTCATCATGCTGCTACTAGCCTTATGACATTGATTTCATGGCTGAGTGATATTCCATTGTACATAAGGACCACAACTTTTTTATCCATTTTTCGCTTTCCTGGGATATTTAAGGTGGAAGGAAGTGGAGGTCCTTGTCAACAGAGCAGCCCTAAACTTTGGGGTGCTTGTGTCTTGTTGATTTTCAATTTTCCCGCTTTATCCCCCCATGCGTGGAAGTGCCCTATGCTCTCTAAGCTGTGTTTTTTAGATGTTTCAGGACACACCGTACACTTCTCCAGAGTGGCTGTTGGCAATTTACATCCCGCCCATCAGTGTAGCAAGGCTCCCATTTCTCCATGGCCTGTCCTGCATTTCTGGTTTTGACACTTTTTTCAGCATGGCCCTTTTGACCGATGGGAAGCGAGACTTCTTTGTCGCGCTGATTTGCCTTTCCAGGTTGCTTGGTTGGCCAAAAAGGGCGTATGCGTTTTTTCCTGAATATATTCAGGAAAAAACGCATACGCCCTTTTTGGCCAAGGGCATCATTGTCAACGTTTTGCCGCTTTTCATGTGCTTTAAAGGCGATTCGAATCTACCTCCTGAAATCTGTTTCCTGCAATTCTGCCTTGATTTCAAATCCTCTTCTTTGCCTTCCCTCAATATATTTGTGGACGAGAGTTATCATTTATAACTCTGCAAGTTTGTGAATTGCAGTGCCCTGAAGCTCCATTTTACAAGTCGCTTTTTTGGGAGCCGGCCGCAAAAGCGCAGGATGGCTTCAGGCCCTGTTCTGGTTCCGGGGGGCAGGCTGAGCCTGTGGTTAATTCTTCTTCCTGATGGGAAAATAGAGTGACCTGTGCCTGTCCCAACACCAAGAGCTAGTCTCTCATTGGTTCCCCGTCTTCCCGTTCATCCTCAGGACAAATTGCAACCTGTACGGAACAGGAGGTTAAAGGTGCTGATGCTCCAAGTAGGGAGATTGCTAGTAAAGTGGCTGGAATGGCGAACCCGAGCACAAGGAGATGAGAAATGAGGTGCGTTTTAGAAACCTTTCCCCATCACACGGTGTACCATCTTCTGGGTTTCTCATGCATGTTTTCGATGTAGGAAGATGCCCTTGAACCTGGAGATTTGGGACCCATGCGATGGGTCGCACGCAGTATTACTTTAAAGGGTCTGCGTTTGCTCACCCAACCTCACCAAACCTCTCAGCCCCAAGAGTGTCCACCCTTATGTCTCATCCAGCTGTGGGTCTAGATATGGTCAATCCAGGTTGCATCACAGCCCCTGAACGAATTGTGTAAGAATTTCTCTCTCTTTCCCTGTCTTTGTTTCATGGGTTTTTAAAAGTAATTTATTTTTATAATGGGGTTTAGCTGCTTTTCACGGCTGTGTTTAGGCCGCTTTACACCCACTTGACACACTAACAGAGAGATATCAATACATAGGTTTTAAGATTATTACTGGTCAGATATATTCTTGTGCGGTGAATCGGGCGTGTTGAGTCCAGTTCTCTGAGCAAGGAGTAGGTCTTGTCTATTCCATATTGGGTTTATGGAACGGTATCTGAGCTAATTTGAAACTCTTGTTATATGTATCACCCCACCTCACCTTTCCCGTTAAGCAGCCATAGTGTGTTTTCTGCATGTGTGACTCTGTTCTGTTTTGTAATTCAGTTCAAGTGTAACGGTTTTTACATTCCCTCTATAAGTGACACCTTATGAGAAGTGTCCTTTTCTGTGTGACTTATTTCACTTAGAATCGTCTTACCTAAATCCACTCATCATGCTGCTACTAGCCTTATGACATTGATTTCATGGCTGAGTGATATTCCATTGTACATAAGGACCACAACTTTTTTATCCATTTTTCGCTTTCCTGGGATATTTAAGGTGGAAGGAAGTGGAGGTCCTTGTCAACAGAGCAGCCCTAAACTTTGGGGTGCTTGTGTCTTGCTGATTTTCAATTTTCCCGCTTTATCCCCCCATGCGTGGAAGTGCCCTATGCTCTCTAAGCTGTGTTTTTTAGATGTTTCAGGACACACCGTACACTTCTCCAGAGTGGCTGTTGGCAATTTACATCCCGCCCATCAGTGTAGCAAGGCTCCCATTTCTCCATGGCCTGTCCTGCATTTCTGGTTTTGACACTTTTTTCAGCATGGCCCTTTTGACCGATGGGAAGCGAGACTTCTTTGTCGTGCTGATTTGCCTTTCCAGGTTGCTTGGTTGGCCAAAAAGGGCGTATGCGTTTTTTCCTGAATATATTCAGGAAAAAACGCATACGCCCTTTTTGGCCAAGGGCATCATTGTCAACGTTTTGCCGCTTTTCATGTGCTTTAAAGGCGATTCGAATCTACCTCCTGAAATCTGTTTCCTGCAATTCTGCCTTGATTTCAAATCCTCTTCTTTGCCTTCCCTCAATATATTTGTGGACGAGAGTTATCATTTATAACTCTGCAGGTTTGTGAATTGCAGTGCCCTGAAGCTCCATTTTACAAGTCGCTTTTTTGGGAGCCGGCCGCAAAAGCGCAGGATGGATTCAGGCCCTGTTCTGGTTCCGGGGGGCAGGCTGAGCCTGTGGTTAATTCTTCTTCCTGATGGGAAAATAGAGTGACCTGTGCCTGTCCCAACACCAAGAGCTAGTCTCTCATTGGTTCCCCGTCTTCCCGTTCATCCTCAGGACAAATTGCAACCTGTACGGAACAGGAGGTTAAAGGTGCTGATGCTCCAAGTAGGGAGATTGCTAGTAAAGTGGCTGGAATGGCGAACCCGAGCACAAGGAGATGAGAAATGAGGTGCGTTTTAGAAACCTTTCCCCATCACACGGTGTACCATCTTCTGGGTTTCTCATGCATGTTTTCGATGTAGGAAGATGCCCTTGAACCTGGAGATTTGGGACCCATGCGATGGGTCGCACGCAGTATTACTTTAAAGGGTCTGCGTTTGCTCACCCAACCTCACCAAACCTCTCAGCCCCAAGAGTGTCCACCCTTATGTCTCATCCAGCTGTGGGTCTAGATATGGTCAATCCAGGTTGCATCACAGCCCCTGAACGAATTGTGTAAGAATTTCTCTCTCTTTCCCTGTCTTTGTTTCATGGGTTTTTAAAAGTAATTTCTTTTTATAATGGGGTTTAGCTGCTTTTCACGGCTGTGTTTAGGCCGCTTTACACCCACTTGACACACTAACAGAGAGATATCAATACATAGGTTTTAAGATTATTACTGGTCAGATATATTCTTGTGCGGTGAATCGGGCGTGTTGAGTCCAGTTCTCTGAGCAAGGAGTAGGTCTTGTCTATTCCATATTGGGTTTATGGAACGGTATCTGAGCTAATTTGAAACTCTTGTTTTATGTATCACCCCACCTCACCTTTCCCGTTAAGCAGCCATAGTGTGTTTTCTGCATGTGTGACTCTGTTCTGTTTTGTAATTCAGTTGAAGTGTAACGGTTTTTACATTCCCTCTATAAGTGACACCTTATGAGAAGTGTCCTTTTCTGTGTGACTTATTTCACTTAGAATCGTCTTACCTAAATCCACTCATCATGCTGCTACTAGCCTTATGACATTGATTTCATGGCTGAGTGATATTCCATTGTACATAAGGACCACAACTTTTTTATCCATTTTTCGCTTTCCTGGGATATTTAAGGTGGAAGGAAGTGGAGGTCCTTGTCAACAGAGCAGCCCTAAACTTTGGGGTGCTTGTGTCTTGCTGATTTTCAATTTTCCCGCTTTATCCCCCCATGCGTGGAAGTGCCCTATGCTCTCTAAGCTGTGTTTTTTAGATGTTTCAGGACACACCGTACACTTCTCCAGAGTGGCTGTTGGCAATTTACATCCCGCCCATCAGTGTAGCAAGGCTCCCATTTCTCCATGGCCTGTCCTGCATTTCTGGTTTTGACACTTTTTTCAGCATGGCCCTTTTGACCGATGGGAAGCGAGACTTCTTTGTCGCGCTGATTTGCCTTTCCAGGTTGCTTGGTTGGCCAAAAAGGGCGTATGCGTTTTTTCCTGAATATATTCAGGAAAAAACGCATACGCCCTTTTTGGCCAAGGGCATCATTGTCAACGTTTTGCCGCTTTTCATGTGCTTTAAAGGCGATTCGAATCTACCTCCTGAAATCTGTTTCCTGCAATTCTGCCTTGATTTCAAATCCTCTTCTTTGCCTTCCCTCAATATATTTGTGGACGAGAGTTATCATTTATAACTCTGCAGGTTTGTGAATTGCAGTGCCCTGAAGCTCCATTTTACAAGTCACTTTTTTGGGAGCCGGCCGCAAAAGCGCAGGATGGCTTCAGGCCCTGTTCTGGTTCCGGGGGGCAGGCTGAGCCTGTGGTTAATTCTTCTTCCTGATGGGAAAATAGAGTGACCTGTGCCTGTCCCAACACCAAGAGCTAGTCTCTCATTGGTTCCCCGTCTTCCCGTTCATCCTCAGGACAAATTGCAACCTGTACGGAACAGGAGGTTAAAGGTGCTGATGCTCCAAGTAGGGAGATTGCTAGTAAAGTGGCTGGAATGGCGAACCCGAGCACAAGGAGATGAGAAATGAGGTGCGTTTTAGAAACCTTTCCCCATCACACGGTGTACCATCTTCTGGGTTTCTCATGCATGTTTTCGATGTAGGAAGATGCCCTTGAACCTGGAGATTTGGGACCCATGCGATGGGTCGCACGCAGTATTACTTTAAAGGGTCTGCGTTTGCTCACCCAACCTCACCAAACCTCTCAGCCCCAAGAGTGTCCACCCTTATGTCTCATCCAGCTGTAGGTCTAGATATGGTCAATCCAGGTTGCATCACAGCCCCTGAACGAATTGTGTAAGAATTTCTCTCTCTTTCCCTGTCTTTGTTTCATGGGTTTTTAAAAGTAATTTCTTTTTATAATGGGGTTTAGCTGCTTTTCACGGCTGTGTTTAGGCCGCTTTACACCCACTTGACACACTAACAGAGAGATATCAATACATAGGTTTTAAGATTATTACTGGTCAGATATATTCTTGTGCGGTGAATCGGGCGTGTTGAGTCCAGTTCTCTGAGCAAGGAGTAGGTCTTGTCTATTCCATATTGGGTTTATGGAACGGTATCTGAGCTAATTTGAAACTCTTGTTTTATGTATCACCCCACCTCACCTTTCCCGTTAAGCAGCCATAGTGTGTTTTCTGCATGTGTGACTCTGTTCTGTTTTGTAATTCAGTTCAAGTGTAACGGTTTTTACATTCCCTCTATAAGTGACACCTTATGAGAAGTGTCCTTTTCTGTGTGACTTATTTCACTTAGAATCGTCTTACCTAAATCCACTCATCATGCTGCTACTAGCCTTATGACATTGATTTCATGGCTGAGTGATATTCCATTGTACATAAGGACCACAACTTTTTTATCCATTTTTCGCTTTCCTGGGATATTTAAGGTGGAAGGAAGTGGAGGTCCTTGTCAACAGAGCAGCCCTAAACTTTGGGGTGCTTGTGTCTTGCTGATTTTCAATTTTCCCGCTTTATCCCCCCATGCGTGGAAGTGCCCTATGCTCTCTAAGCTGTGTTTTTTAGATGTTTCAGGACACACCGTACACTTCTCCAGAGTGGCTGTTGGCAATTTACATCCCGCCCATCAGTGTAGCAAGGCTCCCATTTCTCCATGGCCTGTCCTGCATTTCTGGTTTTGACACTTTTTTCAGCATGGCCCTTTTGACCGATGGGAAGCGAGGCTTCTTTGTCGCGCTGATTTGCCTTTCCAGGTTGCATGGTTGGCGAAAAAGGGCGTATGCGTTTTTTCCTGAATATATTCAGGAAAAAACGCATACGCCCTTTTTGGCCAAGGGCATCATTGTCAACGTTTTGCCGCTTTTCATGTGCTTTAAAGGCGATTCGAATCTACCTCCTGAAATCTGTTTCCTGCAATTCTGCCTTGATTTCAAATCCTCTTCTTTGCCTTCCCTCAATATATTTGTGGACGAGAGTTATCATTTATAACTCTGCAGGTTTGTGAATTGCAGTGCCCTGAAGCTCCATTTTACAAGTCGCTTTTTTGGGAGCCGGCCGCAAAAGCGCAGGATGGCTTCAGGCCCTGTTCTGGTTCCGGGGGGCAGGCTGAGCCTGTGGTTAATTCTTCTTCCTGATGGGAAAATAGAGTGACCTGTGCCTGTCCCAACACCAAGAGCTAGTCTCTCATTGGTTCCCCGTCTTCCCGTTCATCCTCAGGACAAATTGCAACCTGTACGGAACAGGAGGTTAAAGGTGCTGATGCTCCAAGTAGGGAGATTGCTAGTAAAGTGGCTGGAATGGCGAACCCGAGCACAAGGAGATGAGAAATGAGGTGCGTTTTAGAAACCTTTCCCCATCACACGGTGTACCATCTTCTGGGTTTCTCATGCATGTTTTCGATGTAGGAAGATGCCCTTGAACCTGGAGATTTGGGACCCATGCGATGGGTCGCACGCAGTATTACTTTAAAGGGTCTGCGTTTGCTCACCCAACCTCACCAAACCTCTCAGCCCCAAGAGTGTCCACCCTTATGTCTCATCCAGCTGTGGGTCTAGATATGGTCAATCCAGGTTGCATCACAGCCCCTGAACGAATTGTGTAAGAATTTCTCTCTCTTTCCCTGTCTTTGTTTCATGGGTTTTTAAAAGTAATTTCTTTTTATAATGGGGTTTAGCTGCTTTTCACGGCTGTGTTTAGGCCGCTTTACACCCACTTGACACACTAACAGAGAGATATCAATACATAGGTTTTAAGATTATTACTGGTCAGATATATTCTTGTGCGGTGAATCGGGCGTGTTGAGTCCAGTTCTCTGAGCAAGGAGTAGGTCTTGTCTATTCCATATTGGGTTTATGGAACGGTATCTGAGCTAATTTGAAACTCTTGTTTTATGTATCACCCCACCTCACCTTTCCCGTTAAGCAGCCATAGTGTGTTTTCTGCATGTGTGACTCTGTTCTGTTTTGTAATTCAGTTCAAGTGTAACGGTTTTTACATTCCCTCTATAAGTGACACCTTATGAGAAGTGTCCTTTTCTGTGTGACTTATTTCACTTAGAATCGTCTTACCTAAATCCACTCATCATGCTGCTACTAGCCTTATGACATTGATTTCATGGCTGAGTGATATTCCATTGTACATAAGGACCACAACTTTTTTATCCATTTTTCGCTTTCCTGGGATATTTAAGGTGGAAGGAAGTGGAGGTCCTTGTCAACAGAGCAGCCCTAAACTTTGGGGTGCTTGTGTCTTGCTGATTTTCAATTTTCCCGCTTTATCCCCCCATGCGTGGAAGTGCCCTATGCTCTCTAAGCTGTGTTTTTTAGATGTTTCAGGACACACCGTACACTTCTCCAGAGTGGCTGTTGGCAATTTACATCCCGCCCATCAGTGTAGCAAGGCTCCCATTTCTCCATGGCCTGTCCTGCATTTCTGGTTTTGACACTTTTTTCAGCATGGCCCTTTTGACCGATGGGAAGCGAGGCTTCTTTGTCGCGCTGATTTGCCTTTCCAGGTTGCATGGTTGGCGAAAAAGGGCGTATGCGTTTTTTCCTGAATATATTCAGGAAAAAACGCATACGCCCTTTTTGGCCAAGGGCATCATTGTCAACGTTTTGCCGCTTTTCATGTGCTTTAAAGGCGATTCGAATCTACCTCCTGAAATCTGTTTCCTGCAATTCTGCCTTGATTTCAAATCCTCTTCTTTGCCTTCCCTCGATATATTTGTGGACGAGAGTTATCATTTATAACTCTGCAGGTTTGTGAATTGCAGTGCCCTGAAGCTCCATTTTACAAGTCGCTTTTTTGGGAGCCGGCCGCAAAAGCGCAGGATGGCTTCAGGCCCTGTTCTGGTTCCGGGGGGCAGGCTGAGCCTGTGGTTAATTCTTCTTCCTGATGGGAAAATAGAGTGACCTGTGCCTGTCCCAACACCAAGAGCTAGTCTCTCATTGGTTCCACGTCTTCCCGTTCATCCTCAGGACAAATTGCAACCTGTACGGAACAGGAGGTTAAAGGTGCTGATGCTCCAAGTAGGGAGATTGCTAGTAAAGTGGCTGGAATGGCGAACCCGAGCACAAGGAGATGAGAAATGAGGTGCGTTTTAGAAACCTTTCCCCATCACACGGTGTACCATCTTCTGGGTTTCTCATGCATGTTTTCGATGTAGGAAGATGCCCTTGAACCTGGAGATTTGGGACCCATGCGATGGGTCGCACGCAGTATTACTTTAAAGGGTCTGCGTTTGCTCACCCAACCTCACCAAACCTCTCAGCCCCAAGAGTGTCCACCCTTATGTCTCATCCAGCTGTGGGTCTAGATATGGTCAATCCAGGTTGCATCACAGCCCCCGAACGAATTGTGTAAGAATTTCTCTCTCTTTCCCTGTCTTTGTTTCATGGGTTTTTAAAAGTAATTTCTTTTTATAATGGGGTTTAGCTGCTTTTCACGGCTGTGTTTAGGCCGCTTTACACCCACTTGACACACTAACAGAGAGATATCAATACATAGGTTTTAAGATTATTACTGGTCAGATATATTCTTGTGCGGTGAATCGGGCGTGTTGAGTCCAGTTTTCTGAGCAAGGAGTAGGTCTTGTCTATTCCATATTGGGTTTATGGAACGGTATCTGAGCTAATTTGAAACTCTTGTTTTATGTATCACCCCACCTCACCTTTCCCGTTAAGCAGCCATAGTGTGTTTTCTGCATGTGTGACTCTGTTCTGTTTTGTAATTCAGTTCAAGTGTAACGGTTTTTACATTCCCTCTATAAGTGACACCTTATGAGAAGTGTCCTTTTCTGTGTGACTTATTTCACTTAGAATCGTCTTACCTAAATCCACTCATCATGCTGCTACTAGCCTTATGACATTGATTTCATGGCTGAGTGATATTCCATTGTACATAAGGACCACAACTTTTTTATCCATTTTTCGCTTTCCTGGGATATTTAAGGTGGAAGGAAGTGGAGGTCCTTGTCAACAGAGCAGCCCTAAACTTTGGGGTGCTTGTGTCTTGCTGATTTTCAATTTTCCCGCTTTATCCCCCCATGCGTGGAAGTGCCCTATGCTCTCTAAGCTGTGTTTTTTAGATGTTTCAGGACACACCGTACACTTCTCCAGAGTGGCTGTTGGCAATTTACATCCCGCCCATCAGTGTAGCAAGGCTCCCATTTCTCCATGGCCTGTCCTGCATTTCTGCTTTTGACACTTTTTTCAGCATGGCCCTTTTGACCGATGGGAAGCGAGACTTCTTTGTCGTGCTGATTTGCCTTTCCAGGTTGCTTGGTTGGCCAAAAAGGGCGTATGCGTTTTTTCCTGAATATATTCAGGAAAAAACGCATACGCCCTTTTTGGCCAAGGGCATCATTGTCAACGTTTTGCCGCTTTTCATGTGCTTTAAAGGCGATTCGAATCTACCTCCTGAAATCTGTTTCCTGCAATTCTGCCTTGATTTCAAATCCTCTTCTTTGCCTTCCCTCAATATATTTGTGGACGAGAGTTATCATTTATAACTCTGCAGGTTTGTGAATTGCAGTGCCCTGAAGCTCCATTTTACAAGTCGCTTTTTTGGGAGCCGGCCGCAAAAGCGCAGGATGGCTTCAGGCCCTGTTCTGGTTCCGGGGGGCAGGCTGAGCCTGTGGTTAATTCTTCTTCCTGATGGGAAAATAGAGTGACCTGTGCCTGTCCCAACACCAAGAGCTAGTCTCTCATTGGTTCCCCGTCTTCCCGTTCATCCTCAGGACAAATTGCAACCTGTACGGAACAGGAGGTTAAAGGTGCTGATGCTCCAAGTAGGGAGATTGCTAGTAAAGTGGCTGGAATGGCGAACCCGAGCACAAGGAGATGAGAAATGAGGTGCGTTTTAGAAACCTTTCCCCATCACACGGTGTACCATCTTCTGGGTTTCTCATGCATGTTTTCGATGTAGGAAGATGCCCTTGAACCTGGAGATTTGGGACCCATGCGATGGGTAGCACGCAGTATTACTTTAAAGGGTCTGCGTTTGCTCACCCAACCTCACCAAACCTCTCAGCCCCAAGAGTGTCCACCCTTATGTCTCATCCAGCTGTGGGTCTAGATATGGTCAATCCAGGTTGCATCACAGCCCCTGAACGAATTGTGTAAGAATTTCTCTCTCTTTCCCTGTCTTTGTTTCATGGGTTTTTAAAAGTAATTTCTTTTTATAATGGGGTTTAGCTGCTTTTCACGGCTGTGTTTAGGCCGCTTTACACCCACTTGACACACTAACAGAGAGATATCAATACATAGGTTTTAAGATTATTACTGGTCAGATATATTCTTGTGCGGTGAATCGGGCGTGTTGAGTCCAGTTCTCTGAGCAAGGAGTAGGTCTTGTCTATTCCATATTGGGTTTATGGAACGGTATCTGAGCTAATTTGAAACTCTTGTTTTATGTATCACCCCACCTCACCTTTCCCGTTAAGCAGCCATAGTGTGTTTTCTGCATGTGTGACTCTGTTCTGTTTTGTAATTCAGTTCAAGTGTAACGGTTTTTACATTCCCTCTATAAGTGACACCTTATGAGAAGTGTCCTTTTCTGTGTGACTTATTTCACTTAGAATCGTCTTACCTAAATCCACTCATCATGCTGCTACTAGCCTTATGACATTGATTTCATGGCTGAGTGATATTCCATTGTACATAAGGACCACAACTTTTTTATCCATTTTTCGCTTTCCTGGGATATTTAAGGTGGAAGGAAGTGGAGGTCCTTGTCAACAGAGCAGCCCTAAACTTTGGGGTGCTTGTGTCTTGCTGATTTTCAATTTTCCCGCTTTATCCCCCCATGCGTGGAAGTGCCCTATGCTCTCTAAGCTGTGTTTTTTAGATGTTTCAGGACACACCGTACACTTCTCCAGAGTGGCTGTTGGCAATTTACATCCCGCCCATCAGTGTAGCAAGGCTCCCATTTCTCCATGGCCTGTCCTGCATTTCTGGTTTTGACACTTTTTTCAGCATGGCCCTTTTGACCGATGGGAAGCGAGGCTTCTTTGTCGCGCTGATTTGCCTTTCCAGGTTGCATGGTTGGCGAAAAAGGGCGTATGCGTTTTTTCCTGAATATATTCAGGAAAAAACGCATACGCCCTTTTTGGCCAAGGGCATCATTGTCAACGTTTTGCCGCTTTTCATGTGCTTTAAAGGCGATTCGAATCTACCTCCTGAAATCTGTTTCCTGCAATTCTGCCTTGATTTCAAATCCTCTTCTTTGCCTTCCCTCAATATATTTGTGGACGAGAGTTATCATTTATAACTCTGCAGGTTTGTGAATTGCAGTGCCCTGAAGCTCCATTTTACAAGTCGCTTTTTTGGGAGCCGGCCGCAAAAGCGCAGGATGGCTTCAGGCCCTGTTCTGGTTCCGGGGGGCAGGCTGAGCCTGTGGTTAATTCTTCTTCCTGATGGGAAAATAGAGTGACCTGTGCCTGTCCCAACACCAAGAGCTAGTCTCTCATTGGTTCCACGTCTTCCCGTTCATCCTCAGGACAAATTGCAACCTGTACGGAACAGGAGGTTAAAGGTGCTGATGCTCCAAGTAGGGAGATTGCTAGTAAAGTGGCTGGAATGGCGAACCCGAGCACAAGGAGATGAGAAATGAGGTGCGTTTTAGAAACCTTTCCCCATCACACGGTGTACCATCTTCTGGGTTTCTCATGCATGTTTTCGATGTAGGAAGATGCCCTTGAACCTGGAGATTTGGGACCCATGCGATGGGTCGCACGCAGTATTACTTTAAAGGGTCTGCGTTTGCTCACCCAACCTCACCAAACCTCTCAGCCCCAAGAGTGTCCACCCTTATGTCTCATCCAGCTGTGGGTCTAGATATGGTCAATCCAGGTTGCATCACAGCCCCCGAACGAATTGTGTAAGAATTTCTCTCTCTTTCCCTGTCTTTGTTTCATGGGTTTTTAAAAGTAATTTCTTTTTATAATGGGGTTTAGCTGCTTTTCACGGCTGTGTTTAGGCCGCTTTACACCCACTTGACACACTAACAGAGAGATATCAATACATAGGTTTTAAGATTATTACTGGTCAGATATATTCTTGTGCGGTGAATCGGGCGTGTTGAGTCCAGTTCTCTGAGCAAGGAGTAGGTCTTGTCTATTCCATATTGGGTTTATGGAACGGTATCTGAGCTAATTTGAAACTCTTGTTTTATGTATCACCCCACCTCACCTTTCCCGTTAAGCAGCCATAGTGTGTTTTCTGCATGTGTGACTCTGTTCTGTTTTGTAATTCAGTTCAAGTGTAACGGTTTTTACATTCCCTCTATAAGTGACACCTTATGAGAAGTGTCCTTTTCTGTGTGACTTATTTCACTTAGAATCGTCTTACCTAAATCCACTCATCATGCTGCTACTAGCCTTATGACATTGATTCCATGGCTGAGTGATATTCCATTGTACATAAGGACCACAACTTTTTTATCCATTTTTCGCTTTCCTGGGATATTTAAGGTGGAAGGAAGTGGAGGTCCTTGTCAACAGAGCAGCCCTAAACTTTGGGGTGCTTGTGTCTTGCTGATTTTCAATTTTCCCGCTTTATCCCCCCATGCGTGGAAGTGCCCTATGCTCTCTAAGCTGTGTTTTTTAGATGTTTCAGGACACACCGTACACTTCTCCAGAGTGGCTGTTGGCAATTTACATCCCGCCCATCAGTGTAGCAAGGCTCCCATTTCTCCATGGCCTGTCCTGCATTTCTGGTTTTGACACTTTTTTCAGCATGGCCCTTTTGACCGATGGGAAGCGAGACTTCTTTGTCGTGCTGATTTGCCTTTCCAGGTTGCTTGGTTGGCCAAAAAGGGCGTATGCGTTTTTTCCTGAATATATTCAGGAAAAAACGCATACGCCCTTTTTGGCCAAGGGCATCATTGTCAACGTTTTGCCGCTTTTCATGTGCTTTAAAGGCGATTCGAATCTACCTCCTGAAATCTGTTTCCTGCAATTCTGCCTTGATTTCAAATCCTCTTCTTTGCCTTCCCTCAATATATTTGTGGACGAGAGTTATCATTTATAACTCTGCAGGTTTGTGAATTGCAGTGCCCTGAAGCTCCATTTTACAAGTCGCTTTTTTGGGAGCCGGCCGCAAAAGCGCAGGATGGCTTCAGGCCCTGTTCTGGTTCCGGGGGGCAGGCTGAGCCTGTGGTTAATTCTTCTTCCTGATGGGAAAATAGAGTGACCTGTGCCTGTCCCAACACCAAGAGCTAGTCTCTCATTGGTTCCCCGTCTTCCCGTTCATCCTCAGGACAAATTGCAACGTGTACGGAACAGGAGGTTAAAGGTGCTGATGCTCCAAGTAGGGAGATTGCTAGTAAAGTGGCTGGAATGGCGAACCCGAGCACAAGGAGATGAGAAATGAGGTGCGTTTTAGAAACCTTTCCCCATCACACGGTGTACCATCTTCTGGGTTTCTCATGCATGTTTTCGATGTAGGAAGATGCCCTTGAACCTGGAGATTTGGGACCCATGCGATGGGTCGCACGCAGTATTACTTTAAAGGGTCTGCGTTTGCTCACCCAACCTCACCAAACCTCTCAGCCCCAAGAGTGTCCACCCTTATGTCTCATCCAGCTGTGGGTCTAGATATGGTCAATCCAGGTTGCATCACAGCCCCTGAACGAATTGTGTAAGAATTTCTCTCTCTTTCCCT